>NC_135236.1:163834883-164569883 GCF_051348905.1 Ranitomeya variabilis | reverse complement strand
TTAGAAACCATTTTCCAACCACATTTGCATCTAATAAGAAAACCGTGTGTCTGTATCTACAGTAAACCTCACTGCATTCTATACAGGATTATCTTCTATGGCAAAACAATTGCTTTTTTTGCACAAAACTTTGTATGTAGTGAGAATTCAACTGTTGCACATTCCAGGGTGTGAGCTGTGTAACCCAGTGTACAGCGGCACAGGTCCTGTATCTGTGCACGAGCGTCACCCATCTGTCTACAGGAGGGATAGGCGGGTAGAGCAATATATGCATACACAAGTCATTCAATCTTTCTATTTCTTTCTCTTCTTTCTTTCTTTTTATTTCTATCTTTCTTTATTTTTCTCCCTTTCACTTTCTTTATCTCCTTTTTTCTCTTTCTTTTTCTTTATTTTTCTCCCTTTTTCTTTCTTTCTTTCATTCTCTTTCTTTATCTCCCTTTTTCTTTCTTTCTTTCTTACTTTTTCTCTTTCTTTCTTTCTTTCTTTCTTTCTTTCTTTCTTTCTTTCTTTCTCTTTCTTACTTTTTCTCTTTCTTTCTTTCTTTCTTTCTTTCTTTCTTTCTTTCTTTCTCTCCCTTTCTTTCTTTCTTTCTCTTTCTTTTTTCTTTCTTTCTTTTTTTCTTTCTCTTTCTTTCTCTCCCTTTTACTTACTTTCTTTCTTTCTCATCAATTATCTATGGAGTTATGCATCTATATCTATTTGTGATCTAATTAGCATTATTGCTTTTAACCCCTTAGTATAAAAAATTACAATAAAGCAGCACTCCATGAAGTGAAAAGGCCAGGTGTTGCTTTATTCCCTCGGGCACATGCTGCTTAGTACAGATATCTTGCTGGTTTCATGTCTATTTTATTTCTAGGAGGTCGCTGTCTGATTTTCTGTCTTACCTTTTTTCTTTCAAAGCTGTCTGTGTCCTGCTTTAAAGTTTTCGCGTGACTTCCATACTCTCCCCAGCCGTAATCTTGCTCTATTTGCTGCTTTGTGTTTCTTTAAGAAAAAAAGGGGATTTCACTTGATACTCTTTGATAAGGAGGAGGAATGGGCTTCTTCACTCGGGCACTGCGAGCGTGCTCACTGATCATGCTTTTCCTGAAGGTAGTGCTAAGTGAGAAGCTTCTTGGGAACTGAGCTAGGGAAAAGAATATTCCCCCATCTTTATATCAGCATCTCAGACAATAGCCAGGGCTAGTGTTGCAGCTGGAGGCTGTCTCTTTAAACCTCCAACCAAAAGGTGGCCTGTCACATCCATGGACATCCATGACGTCATCTGATAGAAGCATGAAAAAAAAAATCCCTTTTCAAAACAAAAGTCCCAGAGCGACCATGGCAACAGACTGCAAATGTCAGCGTATATCCATCAGGACGCTGCTAAGCAGCTTTGCCTTTGCCTCCCACATTGCAGGGAAACAGTGTAAATCTATTGCAATTAGCACCATTGCCAAGCATCATTTGCAACAGGAGAGGAAGTCATTGTGTGGGTAGCATGGGTTGGCACCAGCTGGATTAGCCACAATTTGTCTTTGCATGCCACTCAGCCGTCCCTGTCCTCTTGCTCTGTGCTTTAATCCTATGCACTTCCTTCTGTATGTTTAATGGCATTATGTGGGATGCAGAAAGCACTCGGCAAGATGCAAATCCCTCCTTCAAAATTGCATTATCCACAGTAGATAAGAAGATAACGTAATTCCGTTAACACAGAATTGTCACTTTCTCACTGTTACAAAGCATTTAAAGATCCCCTCATCGAGAATATTGATATATTCTGGGGATTAAACAATCATGGAAAGTTCCTTCATGGAAAGAGAAAGCAGGACAGATATCTAGTTCTAGCTTGTATAGCAATATATATATATATATATATATATATATATATATATATATAAAAAGAGGTCTGTATCCACCAGAGACATAACCACACCCTACTACACCATCATCTGCACACAGATAAAATGGCATGAAAGGGAGCACAGGACTACAATAGGCACAGGATTTACGGAGACACATCTGACTCCTTTCATTTGTAATAGAGAATAATAGTAAGAAAAGGAAACAATGCAAATGTCCCGGTGCAACATTGATGAAGTGTTCCCAGCATAACCTCATTTATAGGAATACAAACGTGCTTACAGTCATACCAATTATGTTGATAATGGCTGTATTTCTTTAATTCACCAATTGCTTTTTTTATTGGTATCTTCTAAATTTTTTGTTTTATCTGGATAATAGTTTATTAATATAGATTGTAATGTTAGTGTCGATTAGTATTTATTCTAGGTATGATTTAAATAGACAGATACATAGATACATTAGATAGATAGTTACAATAGAAAGACGGAGAGATGGATTGATGGAGAGATAGATACAGTAGATAGATAGATAGATAGATAGATAGATAGATAGATAGATAGAGGGCCAGCTGCAGGTTTTCATGGGCCCCAAGCTTAAGAGTCATAGTGGGCCCCTTTAACACATACCACAAATCATAATGCACAGTTACAGCAGACAAATATAGGTATAGTACAATGCTAAAGATTGGACAGCCCATAGTCATCCATGTAGTATAATGCACAGCCTATAATCCTTCATACTGTATAATGCACAACCCATAGTCATCCATAAAGTATAATGCACAGCCCATCGTCATCCATTCAGTATAATGCACAGCCCATAGTCATCCATGTAGTATAACGAACAACTCATAACCATCAATGTAGTATAATGCACAGCCCATAGTCCTCCATGTAATAGTATGGCCACCGTGTACACACTGATAAAAAATAAATGTGTACTCACTTAAAAAAAACTCACCTCCCATGTGCCTTCCTGCTGCGCAGCATTCTCTTCTGAAGCTGGTTGCTGACTTCAGCGTGCAAGCGTCAGGAGCGCAAGACGTCACTGCGCCCCTGGTCACATGCACGCCAATGTCAGCTTCTGACATCTGATTAGTCAGTAGCATGTATTGATGAGCACATACCAACTGGGTCTGTATACTGCAATATACTTTAGCTGAATGTGCGATTGAGGATTCACATCCAGCTGAAGTATTTTTTGGTGGCGTCGGCAGGCCCCTCACCCGTCGGGCCTGATCATAACCTAGAGTGGGTGCCCCTGTTTGTCCAAGGCCCCGACACTTGCCCAGGTTTGCTAGGTGGCAACACCGGCCCTGGATAGATACAATAGATATATAAAGAGATCCATGCAACAGATAGACAGACACATACCGTATATACGGTGGATAGATACATAAATTGATACGATAGATAGTGATAGATAGATACAGATAGATAGATAGTGATAGATAGGTAGATAGAATGGTTAGATAGATAGATAGATAGATAGATAGATAGATAGATAGATAGATAGATTTGATAATGGGTAGATAGATAGATATTTAATGGACCCACAGTTTTTCTGCAGAGTTTTATCTGCAAAATCATGTTGTTGCCACTAATACTGATTGTTTGTGGCTGCGTGGTTTTGCAAGTAAAACAGGTGTCAACTTACAAAATTTTGCCATCATTAATGGTGCGCTAGGTACTCATCAGTGCAATTTTTGCCACCAGTGACCACATCTTCATGTGATCCTAAGTTGATTAATTAAGTTATTAGTAGTGATGAGCAAATATACTCGTTACTCGAGATTTCTCGAGCACGCTCGGGGGTCCTCCGAGTATTTTTTAGTGCTCAGAGATTTAGTTTTTCTTGCCGCAGCTGAATGATTTACATCTGTTAGCCAGCATAAGTACACGTGGGGGTTGCCTTGTTGCTAGGGAATCCCCACAAGTACTTATGCCGGCTAACAGATGTAAATCATTCAGCTGCGGCAAGAAAAACTAAATCTCCGAGCACTAAAAAATACTTGGAGGACCCCCGAGCGTGCTCGAGAAATCTCGAGTAACGAGTATATTCGCTCATCACTAGTTATTAGTTAATTTGTAGGTGAATTGGGTTCACGCTATTTGGTCGTGTGGTGCTTTCTTTGCCGCCGGTTGCTGAAATACATTAAAAACCAGGGCAAAAAATGTACTGTGACTGCATCATGTGAACCTACCCTTATTTTAATTTGACTTAAAATATCTACAATATGAGGAAAACTGAAGAGGTTGTCAGGAACTTAAATATTGATGGCCTATCCATAGGATAAGTCATCAGTATGAGATCACTAAGCGTCTGACATTCAACCCACCCATCAATAGGCTGATATCTGCAGTGGCCAAGTGTAACACGCAGCTCCGTACACTTTTTAGAGGCCGATGGTGACTACTACAGTTTATCTTCCATTCATTGGAATAGGAGATAAGGTTCAGTACATGGCAGTTGTCACTAATGTACAGCTTAGGTGTTACATCTGACCACTGCTGGAGCAGGTATCAGCTGATTGATGGGTGGGTTGAGTGTCAGACCCCCACTGATTTCTCACTGGTGACTTATCCAATAGATAGGTCATCCATTTGTAGGTGCCAGACAGGCTCTTTAAAACCCTGTGAGCACTGTCAAAAATTAGGAGAAACATTCAAAGAATAATAAAAAATATACCCAGCATTGAATTATCATTTTTAACTATTTCTTTCAAACATTTGGCCTTTGTTTTGTCATTAAAGACAATAAAGCAAAGCTTTACTCTTATATTTGTAATGGCTTTGTATCTTTATAAATAGTATACAGTATATTAGTATGGAGAAAATTCATCAATATGTACAAGTGACAAGCCCCAGAGTAATTGGGCACATGCTAAGATAAATTTATTTCAATTCATACATTTACTTGATTGAAGTTGCTCCCGGCTGTGACATTCTGTTTTGCAGTTTATTTTCTATAGTCAATACTGTATATCAATAAATACCTTTAGTCCTTTTCTCAATAGATCCGAGAAAAAAAACAAAACAAAAAAAAGATGGCCCAATTAAATTGCAAGTCAAGAATTTTCACAGTGGGGATGGAAATGAGGGATGTTACAAATATTCCTAAATGCGGTGTTAATTCCTTAGAATTTTTTTTCTTAAAAACATAACTATTGACGCTGAATAACATAAAGTGAATTTTTCACTTAACCCATTAAAGATCAGGGCTAATTTGGCCTTGATGTTCACACATTTTTTAAAAAAAAAATCCTTGCATTCCAGAAGTCATCATTTTTTTTTAATTTTTAGTTGGCGTAACTGTATAAATGTTTGTTTTATGCAGGATGAGATGTGTTTTTCAGTTCAGTTTTCATTTTGCGGTAAATGCCTTTTAAATCCTAGCTTTTATTAACTGACTGTGGAAGAAATAAAAACAAAACAATTCTGATTTTGTTATTTGATGTTTAAAATTGTATGACTTTCATTTGTTGAACTAAGGTTAACTTTATTCTGTGGATCAGTATTATTACAGCGATATCAGATTTAAATAGTTTCTTTTTATTACATTTATACAAGAAATATCATGTTAGAAATCATTTGCTTTTGTATTTCCATATTTTAAGAGCAATTTCTTATCATTTTGTGGTGCATAAGACTTTTTTATCACTTTTTTACCTTTAGTACAAATCTTCATTCAGACATCCGTTTTTGCAGATACCGTATTTTTCGGATTATAAAACGCTCTGGATTATAAGACGCACCCCAAAATTTTGAGGAGAAAAATAGGAATAAAACTTTTTTTAATAAAATGGTGGTGCTTCTTATAATCTATGCATCTTATTGCTTAATGGGGATGGTGGCTGCGGTGAAGCGGGGTCCCAGCATTGCTGCAGGCCGCAGGCTGGGATGAGGGAGTGTTCGGATGTGCGGCGCGCTGCTGCGGGTGTCCAGTGCTGCGGGTGGTGTCCAGTGCTGCTGCAGGGGCTCTGCCAACATTTTGTGAAAGGCCAGAGCCCCTGCAGTTCTATGGTTTCCAATGCGGTGGCCTCCGGGAAAATGGCTGCCGAGGGTGGTGAATTGCCACATGGAGATCTCCGCACCAAGATCTGGGGAGATTAGATCTCAACGCATAGGAAACCATGGAACTGCGGGGGCTCTAGTCGGCTAAGCCCCCCATAGCAGCGGACACCAGCCGCAGCACCGGACACCACCTGCAGCACCGGACACCACTCCCTGTGGCCTGCAGCAATGCTCCAGTCTTTCCCCCTCCAGCCACAACCCTGGGACCCAGCTCCACCACGTCGGTAAGGTATATCGGCATTATAAGACGCACCCCCATTTTCCCCAAAAGTTTTTGGGAAAAAGTGCTTCTTATAATCCGAAAAATTCGGTAAGTGCTATTCATAATTTACAGGAACAACACTCATCTTTGGGGCTATTCACATGTTTGATTTTTTCCTCGGACTGAGTGGTCCAAGGAAAATATCAGAAACATGTTCGATTTTGATCTGAAGGTCGGATCAAAATCGGCACTGCAAGTCAATGGGTCCATGAAAAAAAATCGGGCTTCACTTGGTTGACATCCGAGTGTGGTCAGACTTTTAATGGACTATCAGAATGGAGAAAATTGAGACTTTTTTTTCACAAGAAAATTGGATGACACTCATACCACACTCTGATCAAACTCAGAATAATCACTACGATTTTCTTGAATGCTAAAAAAATCAGATGTCTGAATGAGGCCTAAATGACATGTTATTTCTCACTATGTATTACAGTGCATTAAAGTTTTATAATGACAGTCTACCTGCTAGATATGGCCTCTTGCAGAATCTACTAGGCTTTGGTCTGTGGCAAACAGAGGCCATTGCTAGATCTCTGGTTGCAATAGCAATCCATTGACACCCAGTGATTGCATTGCAGGGAGTGGATAGATTAACAGATGGAACTTGTTCATTCTTGCAAACTATTTGTATGCCACCATCGCTACCATCCTGGTTATATCTATGGGATGTGCCATAAATATATAGTCGGTGCAGTTTTCATCAATGAACCCTATCACAAGAAAAGAGCTCCATCAGGGACTGCGTTCAGTGGAGAAGTGGTCAATATTCACAAATAAATGTGGATTACGACCACCTCTTTACTGAAAGTGGTGCATGTTAGGGACCGTTTTTTAGATAGATACAAACTTCAAAAAACTGACCGTCACATCCAAACATAGACTACAGTAAGTGTGAACAGGTGCTGAACCTAAAGTCACCAACTCATATACTCTCAAACAAAAAGGCAGCACACTGTAGCGCCATAGCATGCAAATGTGAAAATTGAATTGCATTACTGCATTAGAAATATGAAAAATATGGAAAATATGAAAAATAAAATTTGAAAAATTGAGAAAGTTTAGCACATAAATTGGCCAATTTATGCGCTAAACTTTCTCAATTTTTCAAATTGTATTTTTCATATTTTTCATATTTTTCATGCAGTAATGCAATTCAATTTTCATATCTGCATGCTATGGCACTACAGTGTGCTGCCTTTTTGTTTGAGATTTTAGATAGATGCAGGCCCATTATTCAGACTTCCATCTACTATACATTTATACTTTATGCTTTGTTTACACCATAACAATATGAGATGGGAATGCTTATTTAATTGGGATTGCGTTGGCAATTCTTATTTCCAGAGGAAATAAAGAGGAATAAAGGATCCAACATAACTGATCCCTGATTCCCCTCTCTAAAGGTCTAACTACAGTCAGATCTACCTAACACTTCTGGGATTTATATAAGTACCAAATCTTTCCCTTACCTATTATTTTTGTGCAAGATAGATAGCTCTTTCACAATATTTTCTGATAACAAGATCACTCTTTTACCAGCCTTTTTACATTCTAGACTACTTCTGTAGCTCTTCTGTGTCATAGACAGCCTTTTTTGTGTAACAGAGCATTCCTCTTCAGCCCTTCTCTGTACAAGTGTACTCCTTTGATCATCTCTTCCATGGTCCTTCCCCACATCGCCTGTTTCCCAGGCTATTTCTTTGTGAGCTCTGCCAAATACTAGATCATTAATCTTTTTCAAGCTTTCAGTAGCATAGCGGGGCAGAGGTGGTGTTTGCCCCGGGCCTTGAGCTCTGAGGGCCCTACCCAGAGCTACGCTACTGTAACTGTATGGGCATGACCTCTGGTTGTCATGCCAATGAACCGGTGACCCGTGATCACGTCATGGAGGTCACCGGTGGGCGGGTTTCCAGCCAGATGGCTGGAAGCATGAGTTAAATGCCGCTGTCAGCATTTGACAATGGCATCTCATGGGTTAATAGCCATGGGTGGATCGCTATTACACCCACGACTTTTCCGGTGCATGTCAGCTGTTCAAAACAGCTGAAATGTATCGGGAAAGATGTGGGCTCACCGCTGGAGCCCACATCAAAGGGAGCGTGTCCGACATCTGCGTAAATATATGCCCGATGTCAGAAAGGGGTTGAAGAGAGAGTTCTGAGACAAACATAATGGCCATTTGCAACCTGTGACATGCAAAGACCAGAAGAGGCCTGACCACAAAGAACCTAACCACCACCAGCATGATCAGGCACATGCCATCTAAGCACCTGACTTGGTGGGCAGAACACCTGGGTCAATGATTTGTGCCATTGAGTGACACCACTGCTTCTTCCCTTGTGCTAGGTGCTTCCCAATCCCCTGTTCAAAATACTGAGGCAGATGCTTCCTGCCTTGTACCTTTCCTTGTACATTCTAACTTACCATCATCACAGACAACCATATCCTTGTCCCTAATGGGCACATTTCCAGGTTGCTTGCTATGGAAATGTTGCCATTTTGGCTGGTAAACACGGAGAATTACCGATGACTCATGGCGGAGCAATCCCTTTTCACTTAGTCCCCAGCCACCGCTTTTTCTCCCAGTGTGGCATCCTCGCCTTGTACCATCACGTGTCAAGGGACATCACCCATGCCCTTACCACTGCACTTATTGGCATTGTCCAATTAATGACCCACAGGTGGGCAAATGATTGTGGCCAGGGATGCTACATTTCCCTGATGGCATACTGGGTGAACATTGTAGAGGCTGGGGCGGAGTCACACCCTGGCATGGTACATGTGCTCCCAACACTGAGGATTGCTGGCCCTACTTCTATCAGGGTGCCCTCTACCTCTTAGAGTAGTTCGTGTACCTGCTCCTGCTCCTCCTCATCCTCCATCTCCGATGTGGTATCTCAGAGCACGCTGTCCACATCAGCAGGAAGCTGGAAACGCTGCAGTTCTGTGTCAGCCAAGTGGCAACAGGCTCTGCTGAAGCTAATTTGTCTAGGAGACAAATCACATACCGCATTACTTAAAGGAATAACAGACCAGACAGATCTGTGTTAAAAAGTATATAAAAATTTATATAAAAATTATAAAGTTTTTTGTCTGCACCGAAATGGCGGTTCGCGACGGATCCATCGCGTCCGCCATTCCATAGAATGGCCGCCTATGGGCGACGGATCCGTCACAACCATCATTTCGGCGGATCCATCGCCCCATTCCGCTTTTTCAATTGCGCATGCTCCAAAAAGTAGATACTTTTCCCAGACAACCCCCAAGTAACTGATCCGTCAAAAAAACGGATCCGTTGGAACCGTTTTCTCAACAATTGTGACGGATCCGTCGATCCGTCACTATGTCAGAGCAGACTGACGTCAAACAACTGAAGTGTGAAAGAAGCCAAAGCTGCTAATTGGGTCACATGATTTCTGGATGAGAATCTCTTGGCTTCCTGTGATGTCACATTATGTGGTCACTAGGGTTGAGCGACTTTCATTTTTTTAAGATCGAGTCTGGTTTTGTGAAACCCGATTTAGCCAGAGTCGAGTCGAGTGAAGTCGGCCGATTATCGCTAAAAGTCGGGGATCGACCGAAACACGAAACCCAATGCAAGTCAATGGGGAAGCATAGCCGGCAGTGAGTGGAGGCCAGGAAAACACCTACAGTGCACATTTTACTGCCAAAAACATCCATTCTTGTTTTCTGAAGCTTGTCAATCTTAATTAACTTTATAATAATAGTTGGGCACTGGAAATTGGGGGTCATTTGGCAAAAGTTGTGGGGGTAGGGCTGGTTCAAGGTTTTAGTGGGCCCAGGAAACATGGACTACGTCATGGCGGTGGAGCAGGGAGAGGTAAGTATTTCAACGTTGCAAGTGCTGTGATCCTGAGCAAGCAGGGGGGGCCCACTCGTTCGCATTGGCACTGGCACAGGGCCCCTCAAAGTACGGCGGTGTGTTTGCATGGCGGGGGCGCCTCCCACCAGCAGCGACACTTTTGCGTACTCTGAGTGGCCCTGTGCCAGTGACGTCGCCAACGAGTATGCCCCCCCACCTGATGAAGGAACCTGCACTTTCATCTGCACCTTCCTCTTTGTCCCTGTGTAAGGTGGTATAATATGCGGGAAGGGGAACCTTACTTTCAGCAGGGTCAGATTCTGGCTGTGTAGAGTACAAGGGGAATGTAGTGGTCTAGGTCAATGTACCAGCAGACTCATCTAGCAGTGGCTGGGCAATGGGCAGGATGATGAGGAAACAGATATAGGGCCAAAGAATAAAGTAGGCTAAATGCAGATCAAAATTGGTAACAGGACTAAACAGGCGGCATTGCTTTGTTCAGTGGAGTAGCAAACCCAAGAGCAGCAGACACTGTTTCAAGGGCCTAACCACACTAGTAGGCCAAATGCAGTTTAATATCTGATAGTATAGGCCGAAAGCCAGAATGTGGAAGCTCAGCTTTGTTCAGTTGAGGACAACACCAGGGAGGGGCAGACACCGTTAGTAGGCCCTAACCACCATTTTGTTTTTTAAAAAACACTTAATGAGAGCCAGAAGGTTGAAGCTCAGCTTTATTCAGTTGAGGGCAACACCAGGGAGGGGCAGACACCGTTAGTAGGCCCTAAACACCATTTTGTTTTTTAAAAAACACTTAATGAGAGCCAGAAGGTTGAAGCTCAGCTTTATTCAGTTGAGGGCAACACCAGGCAGGGGCAGACACCGTTAGTAGGCCGGAACCACCATTTTGTTTTAAAAAAAACACTTAATGAGAGCCAGAAGGTTGAAGCTCAGCTTTATTCAGTTGAGGGCAACACCAGGGAGGGACAGAAGCCGTTAGTAGGCCCTAACCACCATTTTGTTTTTTAAAAAACACTTAATGAGAGCCAGAAGGTTGAAGCTCAGCTTTATTCAGTTGAGGGCAACACCAGGCAGGGGCAGACACCGTTAGTAGGCCGGAACCACCATTTTGTTTAAAAACAGCAGTTAATCAGAGCCGGAAGGTAGAAGCTCAGCTTTATTCAGTTGAGGGCAACACCAGGGAGGGGCAGAAGCTGTTAGTAGGCCCTAACCACCATTTTGTTTTTTAAAAAACACTTAATGAGAGCCAGAAGGTTGAAGCTCAGCTTTATTCAGTTGAGGGCAACACCAGGCAGGGGCAGACACCGTTAGTAGGCCGGAACCACCATTTTGTTTTTTAAAAAACACTTAATGAGAGCCAGAAGGTTGAAGCTCAGCTTTATTCAGTTGAGGGCAACACCAGGCAGGGGCAGACACCGTTAGTAGGCCGGAACCACCATTTTGTTTTTTAAAAAACACTTAATGAGAGCCAGAAGGTTGAAGCTCAGCTTTATTCAGTTGAGGGCAACACCAGGCAGGGGCAGACACCGTTAGTAGGCCGGAACCAGCAATGTGTTTAAAAACAGCAGTTAATCAGAGCCGGAAGGTAGAAGCTCAGCTTTATTCAGTTGAGGGCAACACCAGGGAGGGGCAGAAGCCGTTAGTAGGCCCTAACCACCATTTTGTTTTTTAAAAAACACTTAATGAGAGCCAGAAGGTTGAAGCTCAGCTTTATTCAGTTGAGGGCAACACCAGGCAGGGGCAGACACCGTTAGTAGGCCGGAACCAGCAATGTGTTTAAAAACAGCAGTTAATCAGAGCCGGAAGGTAGAAGCTCAGCTTTATTCAGTTGAGGGCAACACCAGGGAGGGGCAGAAGCCGTTAGTAGGCCCTAACCACCATTTTGTTTTTTAAAAAACACTTAATGAGAGCCAGAAGGTTGAAGCTCAGCTTTATTCAGTTGAGGGCAACACCAGGCAGGGGCAGACACCGTTAGTAGGCCGGAACCACCATTTTGTTTAAAAACAGCAGTTAATCAGAGCCGGAAGGTAGAAGCTCAGCTTTATTCAGTTGAGGGCAACACCAGGGAGGGACAGAAGCCGTTAGTAGGCCCTAACCACCATTTTGTTTTTTAAAAAACACTTAATGAGAGCCAGAAGGTTGAAGCTCAGCTTTATTCAGTTGAGGGCAACACCAGGCAGGGGCAGACACCGTTAGTAGGCCGGAACCACCATTTTGTTTAAAAACAGCAGTTAATCAGAGCCGGAAGGTAGAAGCTCAGCTTTATTCAGTTGAGGGCAACACCAGGGAGGGGCAGAAGCTGTTAGTAGGCCCTAACCACCATTTTGTTTTTTAAAAAACACTTAATGAGAGCCAGAAGGTTGAAGCTCAGCTTTATTCAGTTGAGGGCAACACCAGGCAGGGGCAGACACCGTTAGTAGGCCGGAACCACCATTTTGTTTAAAAACAGCAGTTAATCAGAGCCGGAAGGTAGAAGCTCAGCTTTATTCAGTTGAGGGCAACACCAGGGAGGGGCAGAAGCCGTTAGTAGGCCCTAACCACCATTTTGTTTTTTAAAAAACACTTAATGAGAGCCAGAAGGTTGAAGCTCAGCTTTATTCAGTTGAGGGCAACACCAGGCAGGGGCAGACACCGTTAGTAGGCCGGAACCACCATTTTGTTTTTTAAAAAACACTTAATGAGAGCCAGAAGGTTGAAGCTCAGCTTTATTCAGTTGAGGGCAACACCAGGCAGGGGCAGACACCGTTAGTAGGCCGGAACCACCATTTTGTTTTTTAAAAAACACTTAATGAGAGCCAGAAGGTTGAAGCTCAGCTTTATTCAGTTGAGGGCAACACCAGGCAGGGGCAGACACCGTTAGTAGGCCGGAACCAGCAATGTGTTTAAAAACAGCAGTTAATCAGAGCCGGAAGGTAGAAGCTCAGCTTTATTCAGTTGAGGGCAACACCAGGGAGGGGCAGAAGCCGTTAGTAGGCCCTAACCACCATTTTGTTTTTTAAAAAACACTTAATGAGAGCCAGAAGGTTGAAGCTCAGCTTTATTCAGTTGAGGGCAACACCAGGCAGGGACAGACACCGTTAGTAGGCCGGAACCACCATTTTGTTTAAAAACAGCAGTTAATCAGAGCCGGAAGGTAGAAGCTCAGCTTTATTCAGTTGAGGGCAACACCAGGGAGGGACAGAAGCCGTTAGTAGGCCCTAACCACCATTTTGTTTTTTAAAAAACACTTAATGAGAGCCAGAAGGTTGAAGCTCAGCTTTATTCAGTTGAGGGCAACACCAGGTAGGGGCAGACACCGTTAGTAGGCCGGAACCACCATTTTGTTTAAAAACAGCAGTTAATCAGAGCCGGAAGGTAGAAGCTCAGCTTTATTCAGTTGAGGGCAACACCAGGCAGGGGCAGACACCGTTAGTAGGCCGGAACCACCATTTTGTTTTTTAAAAAACACTTAATGAGAGCCAGAAGGTAGAAGCTCAGCTTTATTCAGTTGAGGACAACTTGAATTAGGGACTGCATACAGACTTAGCAGGCTGTCCCCTGTGTGGACCATGCATCCAATACATTTACCCATTGAGCCACAAAGGACACGTAACCTTCCGTGGCCATGCCTACAGGTCCATGTGTCTGTTGTCAGGTGTACCTTTGTCAGTGTAGGCCTATTGGAAGGAGGGACCGCAGACAGGCTTCAAAGGCCTAACACAATAAAATGGGCTGGCTGTAGGCACTTTAAAATTGGTTCCAGGGGTACACGGGCAGCAGTGGTCTGGTCAGTGGAGGCCTAGTGGAAGGAGGGACCGCAGACAGGCTTCGAAGGCCTAACACAATAAAATGGGCTGGCTGTAGGCACTTTAAAATTGGTTCCAGGGGTACACGGGCAGCAGTGGTCTGGTCAGTGGAGGCCTAGTGGAAGGAGGGACCGCAGACAGGCTTCGAAGGCCTAACACAATAAAATGGGCTGGCTGTAGGCACTTTAAAATTGGTTCCAGGGGTACACGGGCAGCAGTGGTCTGGTCAGTGGAGGCCTAGTGGAAGGAGGGACCGCAGACAGGCTATCAAAGGCCTAAAATAACAAACAATAGGCTCATGGCAGTTTTACAGCGGTTACATGGATACACGGGCAGGCAGCTGGTGATGAGTGGAGGAGTATTTAAAGTAGGGACCGCAGACAGGCTATCAAAGGCCTAAAATAACAAACAATAGGCTCATGGCAGTTTTACAGCGGTTACATGGATACACGGGCAGGCAGCTGGTGATGAGTGGAGGAGTATTTAAAGTAGGGACCGCAGACAGGCTATCAAAGGCCTAAAATAACAAACAATAGGCTCATGGCAGTTTTACAGCGGTTACATGGATACACGGGCAGGCAGCTGGTGATGAGTGGAGGAGTATTTAAAGTAGGGACCGCAGACAGGCTATCAAAGGCCTAAAATAACAAACAATAGGCTCATGGCAGTTTTACAGCGGTTACATGGATACACAGGCAGCTTGGTGGTGAGTGGAGGAGTATTTAAAGTAGGGACCGCAGACAGGCTATCAAAGGCCTAAAATAACAAACAATAGGCTCATGGCAGTTTTACAGCGGTTACATGGATACACGGGCAGGCAGCTGGTGATGAGTGGAGGAGTATTTAAAGTAGGGACCGCAGACAGGCTATCAAAGGCCTAAAATAACAAACAATAGGCTCATGGCAGTTTTACAGCGGTTACATGGATACACAGGCAGCTTGGTGGTGAGTGGAGGAGTATTTAAAGTAGGGACCGCAGACAGGCTATCAAAGGCCTAAAATAACAAACAATAGGCTCATGGCAGTTTTACAGCGGTTACATGGATACACGGGCAGGCAGCTGGTGATGAGTGGAGGAGTATTTAAAGTAGGGACCGCAGACAGGCTATCAAAGGCCTAAAATAACAAACAATAGGCTCATGGCAGTTTTACAGCGGTTACATGGATACACAGGCAGCTTGGTGGTGAGTGGAGGAGTATTTAAAGTAGGGACCGCAGACAGGCTATCAAAGGCCTAAAATAACAAACAATAGGCTCATGGCAGTTTTACAGCGGTTACTTGGATACACGGGCAGGCAGCTGGTGATGAGTGGAGGAGTATTTAAAGTAGGGACCGCAGACAGGCTATCAAAGGCCTAAAATAACAAACAATAGGCTCATGGCAGTTTTACAGCGGTTACATGGATACACAGGCAGCTTGGTGGTGAGTGGAGGAGTATTTAAAGTAGGGACCGCAGACAGGCTATCAAAGGCCTAAAATAACAAACAATAGGCTCATGGCAGTTTTACAGCGGTTACATGGATACACGGGCAGGCAGCTGGTGATGAGTGGAGGAGTATTTAAAGTAGGGACCGCAGACAGGCTATCAAAGGCCTAAAATAACAAACAATAGGCTCATGGCAGTTTTACAGCGGTTACATGGATACACAGGCAGCTTGGTGGTGAGTGGAGGAGTATTTAAAGTAGGGACCGCAGACAGGCTATCAAAGGCCTAAAATAACAAACAATAGGCTCATGGCAGTTTTACAGCGGTTACATGGATACACGGGCAGGCAGCTGGTGATGAGTGGAGGAGTATTTAAAGTAGGGACCGCAGACAGGCTATCAAAGGCCTAAAATAACAAACAATAGGCTCATGGCAGTTTTACAGCGGTTACATGGATACACAGGCAGCTGGTGATGAGTGGAGGAGTATTTAAAGTAGGGACCGCAGACAGGCTATCAAAGGCCTAAAATAACAAACAATAGGCTCATGGCAGTTTTACAGCGGTTACATGGATACACGGGCAGGCAGCTGGTGATGAGTGGAGGAGTATTTAAAGTAGGGACCGCAGACAGGCTATCAAAGGCCTAAAATAACAAACAATAGGCTCATGGCAGTTTTACAGCGGTTACATGGATACACAGGCAGCTTGGTGGTGAGTGGAGGAGTATTTAAAGTAGGGACCGCAGACAGGCTATCAAAGGCCTAAAATAACAAACAATAGGCTCATGGCAGTTTTACAGCGGTTACATGGATACACGGGCAGGCAGCTGGTGATGAGTGGAGGAGTATTTAAAGTAGGGACCGCAGACAGGCTATCAAAGGCCTAAAATAACAAACAATAGGCTCATGGCAGTTTTACAGCGGTTACATGGATACACAGGCAGCTTGGTGGTGAGTGGAGGAGTATTTAAAGTAGGGACCGCAGACAGGCTATCAAAGGCCTAAAATAACAAACAATAGGCTCATGGCAGTTTTACAGCGGTTACATGGATACACGGGCAGGCAGCTGGTGATGAGTGGAGGAGTATTTAAAGTAGGGACCGCAGACAGGCTATCAAAGGCCTAAAATAACAAACAATAGGCTCATGGCAGTTTTACAGCAGTTACATGGATACACAGGCAGCTGGTGATGAGTGGAGGAGTATTTAAAGTAGGGACCGCAGACAGGCTATCAAAGGCCTAAAATAACAAACAATAGGCTCATGGCAGTTTTACAGCGGTTACATGGATACACGGGCAGGCAGCTGGTGATGAGTGGAGGAGTATTTAAAGTAGGGACCGCAGACAGGCTATCAAAGGCCTAAAATAACAAACAATAGGCTCATGGCAGTTTTACAGCGGTTACATGGATACACAGGCAGCTTGGTGGTGAGTGGAGGAGTATTTAAAGTAGGGACCGCAGACAGGCTATCAAAGGCCTAAAATAACAAACAATAGGCTCATGGCAGTTTTACAGCGGTTACATGGATACACGGGCAGGCAGCTGGTGATGAGTGGAGGAGTATTTAAAGTAGGGACCGCAGACAGGCTATCAAAGGCCTAAAATAACAAACAATAGGCTCATGGCAGTTTTACAGCGGTTACATGGATACACAGGCAGCTTGGTGGTGAGTGGAGGAGTATTTAAAGTAGGGACCGCAGACAGGCTATCAAAGGCCTAAAATAACAAACAATAGGCTCATGGCAGCTTTACAGCGGTTACATGGATACACAGGCAGCTTGGTGGTGAGTGGAGGAGTAGTGCAAGGAGTGTCTGTCCCAGTACTCCCAAAATATAAATAGATGTTAATGTCTCGCAAAACAACCAAAACAAAAAAAAAAGGTGGCATACTTAGGTACAGGGGTGGGCTCATCTACTGAGTTTCTGACATAGTAATTTGGCAGTAACTATTTAATGGTGCCAATATAGGACACAGACACAGACTACTTTAAGTTGCATCATAGATGTCTACAAATTTGTATTGTCAGTGCCAGACATTGAATGATGTCAGCGAATAGACTAAAGATTGGTGGAGCTGTGCGACATAATTTTGCATGTGGTAGAGCACATTTTGAGCTGGGGTAGGGGGGAACTCTCTTGAGGCCGGCGGGACCGCCCCAGGGCCCCTCATGTTACAACGGTGTGTCTGACGTTGGGTGCGCACCGCCACCGCCAGAGACACTACATTGTACTATGAGGGACCCAGTAGCAATGCCGTCAACCAAAAGCGAGCACACCCACCTCTTCAGACAAACAGCAGTCTCACGGGTGCTTGCGCCAAGTCGCGATACCACGGCCCCGTGTGGGGAGTTTTGCCATTTAGGGAGGTGTAAACATGTCGTATGCTGTACATTCAGCTGCAGCAAATTAGACATTAGAAAAGTAATTCACAGGCAAGAGCTTTTCATAGGAAAGCTAGGTGTCGGCCGGGCAAGGTGGGGCAAAAGATTTCGAAATCCAGTTGTGGTTCATTTTAATGAATGTTAGATCGTCAACATTTTGGGTAGCCAGACGAGTCCTTTTTTCGGTTAATATTGAACCTGCAGCACTGAATACTCTTTCTGATAGGACACTTGCTGCCGGGCAAGCAAGCTCCTGCAATGCATATTCTGCCAATTCTGGCCAGGTGTCTAATTTGGAGGCCCAGTAATCAAATGGGAATGACGGTTGAGGGAGAACATCGATAAGGGATGAAAAATAGTTAGTAACCATACTGGACAAATGTTGTCTCCTGTCACTTTCAATTGATGCAGCAGTACCTGTCCTGTCTGCGGTCATAGCAAAATCACTCCACAACCTGGTCAGAAAACCCCTCTGTCCAACGCCACTTCTGATGTGTGCACCCCTAACACTCCTAGTCTGCTGCCCCCTGGAGCTCGTGTGAGAACGATCACGTGCGCTGTGTGCTGGGAATGCCTGAAGCAAACGGTCAACAAGAGTTGATTGTTTGGTTGCTAATATTAGTTCCAAGTTCTCATGTGGCATAATATTTTGCAATTTGCCTTTATAGCGTGGATCAAGGAGGCAGGCCAACCAGTAATCGTCATCGTTCATCATTTTCGTAATGCGTGTGTCCCTTTTTAGGATACATAAGGCATAATCCGCCATGTGGGCCAAAGTTCCAGTTGTCAAATCTCCGGTTGTGATTGGTTGAGGGGCAGTTGCAGGCAAATCTACGTCACTTGTGTCCATCAAAAAACCAGAACCCGGCCGTGACACGCAACCAATTTCCTGTGCCCCCGGGAAAGGTTCGGCATTAAAAATATACTCATCCCCATCATCCTCCTCGTCCTCCACCTCCTCTTCACCCGCTACCTCGTCCTGTACACTGCCCTGACCAGACAATGGCTGACTGTCATCAAGGCTTTCCTCTTCCTCTGGTGCAGACGCCTGCTCCTTTATGTGCGTCAAACTTTGCATCAGCAGACGCATTAGGGGGATGCTCATGCTTATTACGGCGTTGTCTGCACTAACCAGCCGTGTGCATTCCTCAAAACACTGAAGGACTTGACACATGTCTTGTATCTTAGACCACTGCACACCTGACAACTCCATGTCTGCCATCCTACTGCCTGCCCGTGTATCCTCCCACAAATAAATAACAGCACGCCTCTGTTCGCACAGTCTCTGAAGCATGTGCAGTGTTGAGTTCCACCTTGTTGCAACGTCTATGATTAGGCGATGCTGGGGAAGGTTCAAAGACCGCTGATAGGTCTGCATACGGCTGGCGTGTACAGGCGAACGTCGGATATGTGAGCAAAGTGCACGCACTTTGAGGAGCAGGTCGGAGAACCCAGGATAAGTTTTCAATAAGCACTGCACCACCAGGTTTAAGGTGTGAGCCAGGCAAGGAATGTGTTTCAGTTGGGAAAGGGAGATGGCAGCCATGAAATTCCTTCCGTTATCACTCACTACCTTGCCTGCCTCAAGATCTACTGTGCCCAGCCACGACTGCGTTTCTTGTTGCAAGAACTCGGACAGAACTTCCGCGGTGTGTCTGTTGTCGCCCAAACACTTCATAGCCAATACAGCCTGCTGACGCTTGGCAGTAGCTGGCCCATAATGGGACAACTGGTGTGCAACAGTGTCATCTGCCGATGGAGTGGTTGGCAGACTGCGTTCTGTGGAAGAGCTGTAGCTTCTGCAGGAGGACGAGGAGGAGGAGGAGGAGGGGGTGCGAACGCCTACAGCCAACTGTTTCCTAGACCGTGGGCTAGGCACAACTGTCCCTAAATTGATGTCGCCTGTGGACCCTGCATCCACCACATTCACCCAGTGTGCCGTGATGGACACATAACGTCCCTGGCCATGCCTACTGGTCCATGCATCTGTAGTCAGGTGCACCTTTGTACTCACAGATTGCCTGAGTGCATGGACGATGCGCTGTTTAACATGCTGGTGCAGGGCTGGGATGGCTTTTCTGGAAAAAAAGTGTCGACTGGGTAGCTCGTATCGTGGTTCAGCGTACTCCATCAGGGCTTTGAAAGCTTCGCTTTCAACTAACCGGTAGGGCATCATCTCTAACGAGATTAGTCTAGCTATGTGGGCGTTAAAACCCTGTGTACGCGGATGCGAGGATAAGTACTTCCTTTTTCTAACCAGAGTCTCATGTAGGGTGAGCTGGACTGGAGAGCTGGAGATCGTGGAACTTTCGGGTGTGCCGGTGTACATGGCAGACTGAGAGACGGTTGGAGACGGTATTGTTTCCGCCGGTGCCCTAGACGCAATATTTCCTCCTACAAAACTGGTGGTTCCCTGACCCTGACTGCTTTTGGCTGGCAAAGAAACCTGCACAGATACTGCCGGTGGTGCGGAAAATGGTGGCCTTACAGTGACGGAAGGGATGTTGCGTTGCTGACTAGCTTCATTGGCCGAGGGTGCTACAACCTTAAGGGACGTTTGGTAGTTAGTCCAGGCTTGAAAATGCATGGTGGTTAAGTGTCTATGCATGCAACTAGTATTTAGACTTTTCAGATTCTGACCTCTGCTTAAGCTAGTTGAACATTTTTGACAGATGACTTTGCGCTGATCAGTTGGATGTTGTTTAAAAAAATGCCAGACTGCACTCTTCCTAGACTCGGATCCCTTTTCAGGGATTGCAGACTGAGCTTTAACCGGATGGCCACGCTGTCCTCCAACAGGTTTTGGCTTTGACACGCGTTTTGGGCCAGATACGGGCCCGGCAGATGGAACCTGTTGCGATGTTGATGCCTGCTGCGGCCCCTCCTCCACCTCCGCTTCTGAACTACTGCCGCCTGCACCCTGTTCCCCCAATGGCTGCCAATCGGGGTCAATAACTGGGTCATCTATTACCTCCTCTTCGAGCTCGTGTGCAACTTCGTCTGTGTCACTGTGTCGGTCGGTGGTATAGCGTTCGTGGCGGGGCAACATAGTCTCATCAGGGTCTGATTGTGGATCTGTACCCTGAGAGGGCAATGTGGTGGTCTGAGTCAAAGGAGCAGCATAGTACTCTGGCTGTGGCTGTGCATCAGTGCACTCCATGTCAGAATATACTTGTAATGGGCATGGCCTGTTAAATGTTTCACTTTTTAAGCCAGGGACGGTATGTGTAAAGAGCTCCATGGAGTGACCCGTTGTGTCGCCTGCTGCATCCTTCTCTCTTGTTGTAGTTTTTGCTGAGGAGGACAAGGAAGCGACTTGTCCCTGACCGTGAACATCCACAAGCGACGCACTGCTTTTACATTTACCAGTTTCGGAAGAGGAGGCAAAAGAGCTAGAGGCTGAGTCTGCAATGTAAGCCAAAACTTGCTGTTGCTGCTCCGCCTTTAAAAGCAGTTTTCCTACTCCCAGAAAAGAGAGCGTTCGAGGCCTTGTGTAGCCTGACGACGAAACTGGCTCCACAGCTCCAGACTTAGGTGGAATATTTTTATCCCCACGACCACCTGATGCTCCACTACCACTACCATCATTACCAGCTGACAATGAACGCCCACGACGACCTCTTGCACCAGACTTCCTCATTGTTTTAAAATCTTAACCAAAGTAACTTTATTTGTTGCTGTCAAACAACTTACACGGTGAGCTATAACTTCAGTATGATTTCAATATCCCTTAACAGGTTGGTGAGACCACAAGGAAAATCAGACACAATGTTACACACTCTGTTTTCTGTGGCACAAAATCACAGAGATGACACACACGCAGGACTGTCACTCAAGCACTAATGTCAATATTAATCTCCCACCTAATTTATTTTTTTTTTTTCTCAGGGAGACTTTAGAAACCAAATAATATTAAAAAAAAACAACAAAAAAAACAACAAAAAAAGGCTTTCTATGGCCCACAATTAGAGAGAGAGAGGTGGCACACCCAGGAGTCAAGACTGGCGCACAAGCTGAAAGGGCAATATTACTCTCCCACTGTTTTTTTAAGTTTTTTTTTTATTATTTTCAGGGAGACTTTAGAAACCAAATAATATTAAAAAAACCAAAAAAATAAATAGCCTTTCTATGGCCCACTGAATGAGAGAGAGAGGTGGCACACCCAGGAGTCAAGACTGGCACACAAGCTGAAAGGGCAATATTACTCTCCCACTGTTTTTTTATGTTTTTTTTTTTTTCAGGGAGACTTTAGAAACCAAATAATATTAAAAAAACCAAAAAAATAAATAGCCTTTCTATGGCCCACTGAATGAGAGAGAGAGGTGGCACACCCAGGAGTCAAGACTGGCACACAAGCTGAAAGGGCAATATTTCTCTCCCACTGTTTTTTTATGTATTTTTTGTTTTTTAAGGGAGACTTTAGAAACCCAATAATATTTAAAAAAAAAAAAAAAAAGGCTTTCTATGGCCCACTGAATGAGAGAGAGAGGTGGCACACCCAGGAGTCAAGACTGGCACACAAGCTGAAAGGGCAATATTACTCTCCCACTGTTTTTTATGTATTTTTTGTTTTTTAAGGGAGACTTTAGAAACCCAATAATATTTAAAAAAAAAAAAAAAAAAAGGCTTTCTATGGCCCACTGAATGAGAGAGAGAGGTGGCACACCCAGGAGTCAAGACTGGCGCACAAGCTGAAAGGGCAATATTACTCTCCCACTGTTTTTTTAAGTTTTTTTTTTATTATTTTCAGGGAGACTTTAGAAACCAAATAATATTAAAAAAACCAAAAAAATAAATAGCCTTTCTATGGCCCACTGAATGAGAGAGAGAGGTGGCACACCCAGGAGTCAAGACTGGCACACAAGCTGAAAGGGCAATATTACTCTCCCACTGTTTTTTTATGTTTTTTTTTTTTTTCAGGGAGACTTTAGAAACCAAATAATATTAAAAAAACCAAAAAAATAAATAGCCTTTCTATGGCCCACTGAATGAGAGAGAGAGGTGGCACACCCAGGAGTCAAGACTGGCACACAAGCTGAAAGGGCAATATTTCTCTCCCACTGTTTTTTTATGTATTTTTTGTTTTTTAAGGGAGACTTTAGAAACCCAATAATATTTAAAAAAAAAAAAAAAAAGGCTTTCTATGGCCCACTGAATGAGAGAGAGAGGTGGCACACCCAGGAGTCAAGACTGGCACACAAGCTGAAAGGGCAATATTACTCTCCCACTGTTTTTTATGTATTTTTTGTTTTTTAAGGGAGACTTTAGAAACCCAATAATATTTAAAAAAAAAAAAAAAAAAAGGCTTTCTATGGCCCACTGAATGAGAGAGAGAGGTGGCACACCCAGGAGTCAAGACTGGCACACAAGCTGAAAGGGCAATATTACTCTCCCACTGTTTTTTTATTTATTTATTTTTTTTTCAGGGAGACTTTAGAAACCAAATAATAAGAAAAAAAAAAAAAAAATAAATAGGCTTTCTATAGCCCACTGAATAAGAGATAGCACACACAGCAGTGGCACACAAGCCCTGACTGAGGCCAATATTTTTCTACCACTGATTGATGTAGTGTTTTTGTGTTGAGGTAGAATTTAGAACACAAATCACGGAAAAAATAAATAGGCTTTCTATGGCCCACTCAGTGAGAGATGGCACACACAGGGATGGCACTGTAGCAGAAATGCCAATCTTAATCTCCCACAAAAAAAAAAAAAAAAAAACAGGGACTGTCCTACAATTACTATCTCCCTGCAGTAATCTAAGCCAGGTATGGCAGGCAGCAATAGGAGTGGACTGATGCACAAATTAAATAAAAAGTGTGGACAAACAAAAAAGATAGCTGTGCAGAAAGGAACAAGAGGATATGTGCTTTGAAAAAAGCAGTTGGTTTCCACAGTGGCGTACACACAGCAATACAGCTATCACGGAGCCTTCTAGGGCAGCCCAATGAGCTACAGCGCTGAGGAAAAAAAAAAAAAAAATAGCTTCCACAGTCCCTGCACACCGAAGGTGGTGTTGGACAGTGGAAATCGCTACAGCACAAGCTGTTTGGTGGTTAGTGGACCCTGCCTAACGCTCTCCCTGCTTCTGACGAAGCGGCAGCAACCTCTCCCTAAGCTCAGATCAGCAGCAGTAAGATGGCGGTCGGCGGGAACGCCCCTTTATAGCCCCTGTGACGCCGCAGACAGCAAGCCAATCACTGCAATGCCCTTCTCTAAGATGGTGGGGACCAGGATCTATGTCATCACGCTGCCCACACTCTGCGTTCACCTTCATTGGCTGAGAAATGGCGCTTTTCGCGTCATTGAAACGCGACTTTGGCGCGAAAGTCGCGTACCGCATGGCCGACAAGCACAGGGGTCGGATCGGGTTTCATGAGACGCCGACTTAGCCAAAAGTCGGCGACTTTTGAAAATGATCGACCCGTTTCGCTCAACCCTAGTGGTCACATTAATTTCTCTCTCACCATCCAATCTATTAATCAATGAAATCTATCTACCCATTCATCCATCAGTGGAGTAGAGGATAATCTTTTTTGGCAAGGCTGGTGTAAAGGTGCTTTGTGCATTACTGCTATTCACTGTACCAGTGTTCTGTACAGGAAATCATGCTGATGCAGTGTGTGTCGCTGAGGGAGGAGTGAGGGATTTAGACAGAGTTGCCAGGGGTTTGCAGCCCAATACAAGGAATGATGGGGAATGTAGTTAGAAAAGAGCAGAGGAATATGAAGAGGAAGTAATGACCGGGACAGCAGAGCTGATGCCATTACACAGGAAGCGAAGTCAAATGAAAAAAAAACAACATCTAACTTAGCACAAAAGGTATATGGGCATCTGTAGGAGCTTTATCCTTAATCATTTATGGAAAAGCCTGAAACTGAGTTAGTATAACAGACAACCTCTTTAAGTTACTGTATATTACTATTACAATTTTTATTGAATTTTAGTCTCTATCCTTCTATTTCTAAAATGTATGGCTATTTCCTAATTTTGTTTAGCATGATTTTATTTAGCATGATTTTATTATTAATCCCTTCACCCCCAGAGCTTTTTTCGTTTTCGTTTTTCGCTCCCCTTCTTTCCAGAGCCATGACTTTTTTATTTTTCTGTCAATATGGCCATGTGAGGGCTTATTTTTTGCAGGACAAGTTGTACTTTTGAAAGATGCCATTGCTTTTACCATGTCATGTAACAGAAAACGGGAAAAAAATTCCAAGTGCGATGAAATTGCAAAAAAAGCGCAATCCCACACTTGTTTTTTGTTTGGCTTTTTTGCTAGGTTCACTAAATGCTAAAACTGACCTGCCATTATGATTCTCCAGGTCATTATGAGTTCACAGACACCAAGCATGTGTAGGTTCTTTTTTATCCAAGTGGAAAAAAAAATCCAAAACTTGCTAGAAAAAAAAAATGCTCAATTTTTCGATACCCGTAGCATCTCCATTTTCCGTGATCTGGGGTCAGTTGAAGGCTTATTTTTTGTGTGCTGATCTGACATTTTTAATTATACCACGATTGTGCAGATATGTTCTTTTGATCGCCTGTTATTACATTTTAATGCAATCTCGTGGCGACCAAAAAAACATAATTTTGGCGTTTTGATTTTTTTTCTCGCTACGCCGTTCAGCAATCAGATTAGTCCTTTTTTTAATTGATAGATCGGGCTATTCTGAACACGGCGATACCAAATATGTGTAGGTTTGATTTTTTTTATTGTTTTATTTTGATTGGGGCGAAAGGGGGGTGATTTGAACTTTTATATTTTTTATTTTTTTATATTTTTAAACACATTTTTTTTAATTTTGGCATGCTTCAATAGCCTCCATAGGAGGCTAGAAGCATGCACTACTCGATCGCCTCTGCTACATAGAGGTGATGCACAGATCACCTCTATGCAGCAGAATAACAGCATTGCTATGAACGCCGACCACAGGGTGGCACTCATAGCAATCTGCCATCAACAACCATAGAGGTCTCGAGGAGACCTCTGTTTGTGATGTCAAGGCACCGATGACCCCCGATCATGTGACGGGGGTCAGTGGTGCGAGTACTTCCGGCCGCGCGGCCGGCAGCGCTTATTAAATGCCGCTCGCGCCCATTGCACATGTCAGCTGTTGAAAACAGCTGACATGTCGCGGCTTTGAGGTGAGCTCACTGCCGGAGCCCACCTCAAAGCGGGGGATACTGCCAGCTGACGTACTAGTCCGTCAGCTGGCAGAAAGGGGTTAAAAGGAATTGCTCAAAGAATTACATGACTCTATACATTCACAAATTCCAACAAATACTGTTCTAAAGAAGTTGCTTACTTTCCTTTCACGTGTTCTCAGCCTCATGCTTCACAAAGAATGTATACGTATTTACCCACAGTACCCAAGATTGTTTTTTCAGTGATGATGTCCTCAACAGCCTGACCACCTAGAGTGATACCATGCTGTCAAATAATCTAAAGTTGGTGAAGATGAAAAGGCTAATGCACAGGGTAGCTAGAAGCAATTACAGCAATTAGGGTCATTTATCATTAGAAGAACAACCAACAGCTGCATCAACAGTTGCTGAACTTGCGTTCACAAAAAAATGTTTCCAATAATAGGAATATATAATAATATGTCTTAAATATGTGGACTACCTGTGTGTAAGAGGCATGCAAAAGCACTTTTATTGCATTGATTTTTTCCTTCTGAACCATGTGAAGCACAAGTTATTCAACGTGTTAATGATATGCAAATGATGTAAAATGGAAACAATATTTTCAATACATCTCAAACTGCTAGTCAGCATTAAGTGTGAGTTCCACATGCAGAAATACCCGCACTTGAATGCCCTGGCAAGCTATCAATGCGTTTATTAATATAATTGGGTGGATCGTTTGAAATTCAAATTTGCCCACATCGACAAATTTTACCCCGAAATTTCATTAGCAGTGAATGGCAATACAGAAGAACCTCTAATTGCCCGGGAAGTCATGCATAACACTCTAAGGTCTCCTAACACTGTATTGAACCACTTATGAGATCTTGAATGATCAAGTGTCCTCAACCAATCTGGCTAGGGGAAAACGGATGGTAACTAGTGCTGAGCGAGTATACTCATTGCTCGGGTTTTCCCAAGCACACTCGGGTGGTCTCCGAGTATTTGTGAGTGCTTGGAGATTTAGTTTTCATTGCCACAGCTGCATGATTTACGGCTGCTAGACAGGCTGAATACATGTGAGGAATGCTTGTTTGTTAGGGAATTCTCACATGTACTCAGGCTGTCCAGCAGCCGTAAATCATGCAGCTGAGGTGACGAAAACTAAGTCTCCGCACACTCACCCGAGCAACGAGTATACTCGCTCATCACTGATGGTAACCAGTGCTAGTCAATAGCCTATTTAATAACACATTACTTAAGGCTACTTAAATTGTAAAAACAGTACAAATATAATTCACTTTTGGTTGCAGATGCCTGCATTGCCACTGTTTATTCACATGTGGTGCAAATGGAATCATTTTTTTTTCACATTAGAAGGTGCAATGATTATGCCTGTTTGGTTTTCTTTACTAAATGAAGATGTTATTACTTCTTCATAAGCTGTCCAAAAATATTCCTTTATTTCGGATCAGGAACAGGCTAACTGTTTTGAAAGTGAAAAAGTATTGGCTTCTGAATTTGCATTGAGAAAATAATCTCATTTTTCGGGATGCGCAACAAGTTTGATAGTTTGATATTGTGAAGATTGTTGAACAATTACAAAGCCTTTTTATTAAGCAGTCTAAAAATTATCCCTTTCTTTAAGGAGCAGGAATTAGCTAGATGTTTTCAAAGTGAAGAAACAATGAAGCAAGCTGTGCAAAAAAGAGCCTTATTTTTAAGCTGATTCTTGTTTGTGTATGCTCAAAAGAATACATTTCCTAGCAGCAGTAATATATCTATAAAAACAGTGGGCAGCCAGGAGATGTGTAGCTCGTGTGACTATACAATGGCAGTTGTAGAAGCCGAACGATATAGCACAGGGCAGGTAAGTAGATGTTTGCCAGTGTAGAGCCAATAATGGCAGCCCCGGCAGTAGAAGAACTAGAGAATAGTGGAAAGTACAAGAAAAAGGCACTATGTATGAGACGGTGATCACCAAATAGTAAAAAAAATATTTTTTATTTACAACAAGCCAAAATAACAAGGTCAAAAACACTTAAAAAACACGTAAGATGCTTAAAAAAACATAGCACAAAGCAATATATTGGGGACTTGACAATATAATATCATAAGTCACATCCTAAATAGGGTCACACAAGAATATATAGATTTGCATGGGGAGTTATAACCAGCTAGACCACAAGGCAGCTAAAAAATAGTCAGGCCCAGATGGCTCCAGGTGTGGAAATATATGCAAAAAGATGTTGGAGGCTAATGTTTAAATAAGCAAAATAGTACAAAATAGCGGCAGATGATTTTGTTTAAATTCTTCCCTTCTACAAAAATGTTGTAACATTATAGAACAATGTTGAAAGGTAGGTACATGCATGGAAAGTAATTTGCTGCAACAGCCAGCAGTATTGTTGTGTTAACCTCACTTAGTAAAATAGTTGAAGAACTTTAAAAAAGCATTCCCATCAAAATGTTTATCCTCTTAATATATTGCAGACATCATATTATACTCGTATAGCACTGTGTACTAATAGCTCATTTTGTCTTTCAACCCAGTTAGCTCTTCCCATTTCTCTGCTTTATGTAGAAATGGGAAATCTCTTTTCCCTGCATGAGTCATCCCCCTTTCAAATTTCTGATCCAGTTGCTCCTCTTCTCCTCCCTGCCAAAATTTTTTGTAGTGATGACTAGGGTTGAGCGAAACGGATCGGACAAATTCAAAAATCGCCGACTTTCGGCAAAGTCGGGTTTCATGAAACCCGACCCGATTCTAGCGTGGGATCGGCTATGAGGTCGCCGATCTGTGCGCAAAAGTCGCGTTTCATATGACGCTTTCAGCACCATTTTTCAGCCAATGAAGGAGAATGCAGAGTGTGGGCAGCGTGATGACATAGGTCTCGGTCCCCACCATCTTAGAGAAGGGCATGACAGTGATTGGCTTGTTTTCTGCTGCGTCATAGGGGGTATAAAGGGGCATGCACGCCGACCGCCATCTTACTTCTGCCAATGTTAGCATAAGGAGAGGTTGCTGCAGCTTCATCAGAAGAAGGGATATAGTTAGGGAGAGAAGATTAACCCCCAAACTGCTTGTGCTGTAGCGATTTCCACTGTCCAACACCACCTTTTCTTTGCAGGGACAGTGGAGGCTATATTTTTGCGCATCAGCTCTGTAGCTTATTGGGCTGCCTTATATGGCTCCCTGATAGCTGCATTGCTGTTTGCACGCTGCTGTGCAAACCAACTGCTTTTTTAAAAGCAAAAATCCTGTTGCTCCTTTCTGCACACCTATCTTGTTTATTTGTCCACACTTTTGTGTGCAGCAGTCCTTTTTATTGCTGCCATACTTGTCCTGACATCATTGTAGGGACATTGAAATTGTACTACAGTCCTTGTATTTTTTCATATATCTTCCAGCCACTTTCTGCCACTTACATTGTGTTGTTTTATACACTGGGCCTGAGTTTTGGTTCAGTCTCCAAAAAAAAAGTGAGATTCAAATTCTCACAAAGTGGATATACTTCAGTCCTGTTAGTTTGTCGTATGTCAGCCAGCCACTGAGATTTAAATTCTCAACAAGTTTATATACACCTTCTACCTTGTTTTACAGTACCATATAACGGTTGTTATTTTGGTTAGATTTTCCAAACAAAAAAGGAAGTCTGGTGGAAGAACCCGTGGGCGGTGGTTGCCAGCTGGTACTCAAATTATTTTGCCCCACCTTCACCTGCTGACACGTAGCTTGCCTGAAAAATGTCTTGCTTTTGGCCTCCTCTTACTGACTTCTCCAATTCCTCCATTTGCAGCTGCTGAATGTCCACCATAGGCCATTTTTATACCTCCCTAAATGGGCTGACTCCCCCAACAGGGCCGTGGTCACCACCTGGCGCAAGCACCCGTGCGAGTGCCGTTTGCCTGGACAGGTGGGTGGGCCCACTCTTGGGCGACGGCACTGGCACAGGGTCCCTCATAGTACAATGAAGTGTCTCTGACACGGTGCAATATATTAATAGGATAAAAATGTTGATGGGAGTCTTTCATTAAACTTTTTTTGTATTTTATTTATTTTTTCTTGTTATCCCTCTTTGATCAGAACTGCAACATAACCCAAAATTATTAGATTGCAATATAACTACACGTAGGTTCATGAATCATGACCGGAAGCTAACATATGTCAACAGCATGCAGTGTGGTTGTGTGGTGTATGATTGCTTAATTCCTATTAAAATAGGTATTCAAAAATTAAAAAGAGCCAAAGACTAAAAAAATAACACACCTGGGCCTTTACAAAAGAGGACACATCAAGAAAAGCTAGTTAAGTTCATATCCCAAAAGTGAGTACCTGTTTGCAATATATATATATATATATATATATATATATATATATATATATATATATATACATATATATATTTGCATATGTAATTTTGGTCAACATACATACTTTGTGAGGTAGACAATTGTGTTCACATTTCTGGATTATGGAAACATATACAGTTCTGTTCATCTTTATTGGTACCCATAAAGTGTAAGTACACAATGTGTAATAATAACTCCTGAAAAAATGAATCAAATGAAACAGTTTTTTTTGTATAGAGCACTCGTGTTAAATACAAAAGAGCAAATGATAAACAATAATTTAAAACAAAAAACAATGGGAGGGAAAATAGAAAATCCTAAAGCTTGTTGTGACACTGGTATTGGCACCCTTTACATTAATTTAGAATGGAAACACATTTAGACTCGCCTGTAGTAAATCACAAATGAGAATCACCTGTGATCAATCATCAGTGCCCATGTGACATGAATTAGCCAATGAATGATGACTTCAGTGTTTTAAAAAGGCACATGGTAGGTCCTGTTCCTTTGTCACAATGGTGAAGACAAAGAGGATGTCAAAACTGATATTATTAGCAAAAACAAGATTTACAAAGGGTATAAGACCATCTCTAAAGACCTTGGTATCACATTTTAAACAGTGCACAATGTTAATAACAAGTTTGCCAAGCATGGAACTATCAAGAACCTCCCTGGATGTGAGGGAAAGAGGAAAATTAACAAGAGATGTCATCAAAGGTCAATGCGAATGGTGGAAAAAACACCATGTCAAACATATAAAGAACTGAAGGCCAACCTGGAACAGTCTTGTATCATAGTTTCAACAATTACCATATGCCACTTTCTAAACCAAGCAGAACTTTTTGGGCAAAGGCCAAGGAAGAAACCATTGCTGAAGAAAAGGCGTAAAAAGGAATGACTGATCTTTGCCAATGGTTGAAAAACCACAATCCTTCTGGGAAAATGTTCTTTGGGCAGATGAAACAAAAATAGAGCTTTTTGGCGTTGCAAAGCAACAGTTTGTTTACAGAAGGCATAATGAAGATTATAAGGAAAAGAACACTCTACCAACAATTATGCCTGGTGGAGGATCCACAATGCTGTGCGGTTGCTTTGATGCATCTGGTACTACAGGCCTTGACCATATTACAGGAAACAGAAAAAACAAAATGTAGAAATTTTTGCAAACTTATTTAAAAAAAAAACAACCTGAAATATCACATGCACTCCTTCTGAAGAAGATCATTACCGAAACGCACGTCAAGGGGTACGCTGGACTATTTCTGAATTTCAGGTATGACTGCCCCTAGCTTTCATCCGTTTACATTATATAGGCAGACTACGTGATCTTAAAGGTATGGTGTGCACTATTTGTTCCTGGTTTCCTCTGTGATTTGTTACTTATCTTCTCTAACCACACTTGTGTTCTATTATGCTTACAAGGAGTTAATCAGGAACAAATTCCAACAGTGTCGGGAGCTCTCTATCATTATTAATGTATCCATTTGTGTCTTAAATCACTTTGCATAGCACAATTATTTTTGCACTTTGCACTTTATTTACTAATTGGTGCTATTTTGGCAATAATACCTGTATACTCATTTTAAAGATATATATATATATATCCCCTTTTTCCCCGAAAATAGGGCGCCCCCGAAAGTAAGGCATGCTGGGAGGAGCACTGTGCCTGCTAATATAAGGCACCCCCCCCCCCCCCGAAAATATGGCATACCTTGTTCTGTGCATGGGGCATGCAGTTGTGTCTCGCTCCCGCTGTCCCCGCTGTCTGGTGCCCTCCAGTGCCCGCCACTGCAGCTACGCTGTTCGCAGGAGTTAATCACAGCCTCGGAGCTGTGTGCCGATCTCTGCCCATGAGGTCTGTGCCAATCACAGCGCGGGAGCCAAGGGCCAGCTGATGTCATCTGCGGCGCGCCCCCACACCGCCGCAGGGCCGAGGGGATACCCGGAGCCGGGCCTCTGGGTCTCAGTCTCGGGGTTGTCACGGTGGCTAGACCCGGTCCGTGGCCCTGTCCGTCAGTGGGGGACGTCCGGTGTAATAGGTGGTAGTAATGATAGCGGTGGAGCGGTGCAGTTGTGGGGTGTAAGTCGCGGTAAATAACGAGGACACCAGGTTGCAGTCTCTTTACCTCTTTACTGGAGATCTCTGAGTCCTCAGTCCAGAACACGGTTCACCAGGCTACGCAAGTCCGGCCGGTCCAATGGCACCTCCAGAGTTCTCCTCTCAGGTGGAAATCTGTGCCTTCCTTCTAGCGCTATGTGTTGTAGTCCTTCCCTGCTGTGCTTACGGAAAGTAACCCCACAACGGTTGTGTCTGTTTCTTAAGTTCCCTCACAACTCGATTTGATGTTCCTCTGTAATCCACCCCTTCCCTGTATTCAGGTTGGAATGGCACCCGTTTGTCAGGTAGGCCTGGAGTTCTTCCGGGACCCTAGAGTCGCCCCTCTCCCGCAATTGCCCCCCAAGACTTCATAGGTGATATGTGGTAGACAGCCCGCCTGAGACCGACTGTCCTGCCGCTGTTTGGAGTATGGCTTGAAGCTGTATTCTAATCCACTCCCTCGGCGTTCCGGCCACCGGTATTGCGCCTCAGCAGGGTGCTGCCTCTTTCAACAAAACCCCTGCTGGTATTCTCCTTCTGCTTGATCTCGTTTCTCACTCAGCGCAATCTGTCTCGCTTCTAGTCCTTTCCTTGAGTCCCGCCGCTTCCAGGAGCCTGCGCGGACCCGTTACGTTCTTTCAATGCCAAGCCTCTGCCAGGATCCCACCCCTGGCAGAGACCCTACAGTCTCTCCCTTCACAACACCCCCTGCCACAGGGTGTTGCTCCGTTCAATCCCGTCAGCGTTCTCTCTAACTTTCTGCCTGACCCCCAGTTTACCCACTATGGTGGGGAGTGGCCTAATGAATAGCACCCTTAGCTCCCCCCGGAGGCCCAGCTGTGAAACATATTGGTGTCTGTGATACCTGATTGGAGGAACTCCTTCGGTGCCATCGAACGTACCATGGCTCCCCTTAGCGGCGAAGCCACAGTACTGCAACGACCAGAACTCTGGGGCGCTGCACTCCCCCCTGGTTAAACACAGTACTCCGGGACTGGGAAGAAAAACAACAATACAGATTAGTAAACAGACATACAATTTTGTTGAGTGCAAAACAATAAGTATACTTGAACAGGCTTCCCTTTATGGGAGGTGAGGACACTTTTAACGTTACAAACATAGTCAACATTATAAATTACAGGCTATGCATAACTCCTGTTACCCAACCGGGTATTCTACTTAGTGCAAATTCTGGAACAATAAATTAACATTGCCTTTAAGAAACATACACTCTTAGTTTACCAAAGGCCTTCCTATAATCACATTACAGGGTAAGGTAACTTCACATTCTCCTACTTTGAACCTGCAGGACCGCCTGTCCCTATGGCACCAGACCTACTGCCTCTCCTTTCTTTTACAGGACCGCCCTGTTCATCCAGGGCCTACTGCCTTTCTCTACTATACATGGTATAGACATAACATTCCTTTCGTTTAAAGAACTCTGAGCCAGCTCTACTCGGCTCCTTTAAGGACTCACTCTCTAACCCCTACGGGTTCGCTTTCTGTCCTTAGTAACAAAGTAACTTTCTATGGGGACGCAGGGTTGACCTTCTATCCTCACCTTCATCATTACTTCCTTACTTTCAGCTATGCAGAACTCTATCTCTACCCCTACGGGCTCTCTGCATCTTTTCTTTCTGCAAAACATTATTTAGATTTCACATTTCAACAAATTCAACACATATAACTTAGCATGTAAAACAGTTACATTTCTTTTCAAGGCATCATTATGGCATTACTGTTCTGCAACAGTATCTCTCTCAAGTTCAGTTTCTCACATCCCCTTTAAGAGGAGACCAAGTCTTTCTAAGGTAGCTCGTCTTCTCAGCCTACCAGCCCACGCGAAGGTTCCGGTATGGTATCTTCGCAAAGTGTCTTTAACTAGAACCGGTAGGAAAGGTATCTTCACAAAGTGTCTTTGGCTCAAACAAATAGGGCAAATATCTTCGCAAAGTGTCTTTGGCTAAAACCAGTAGGGAGCACCTTTAAGAAGGTGCAAACTATTTACAAGGGAAGTTCGAATCATGCACAGTCCATGATTTCTGCAGTTCTTTAAACTTGTGCAAAAATTTTAGGAAAACTCAGAACAAACACAGAGATCCCGGGTCAACAAAGGGATCCATTAACCCTGGGCGGGTTTAGCAGCAACAGGAACAAAAGAACAAACAGTAACTATTTACATTTTCATAAAGCAATAAAATCTTACTGGGGTTCTGCAGAAGGCGGCCTCTTATCCGGCCTCACCAGGCCAACAGATCGCCCCGGTGAGCCAGGACGCCGTTCCGGTCCCAGTAATGATAAAATCCCTCGCCGGGAGGTCCTCCTTGTCGGCAGGTGCACCCGTCCCTCCGGGGCACGGCAAGGCTGGGCTTCCCGGGGTTCCGCAGGGCCGGGCTCTGCTGCTTTCCCCACTGAATCAGCTCCTTCTGGTGTTCCGGCAGCAGCCTGGAGGGCAACGCATCGTTGGACACCTCGGGCAAACCAGCCCGTCTCGCCAGTGTCCCTCCTCCACCTCGTGTAAGTGACGGCGTCTCCCGGCTCCAGGTCACGATCGAGCCTCCCGCTGCAAGGCTCCACCTCCTCCCGATCCACGCGGACCTGCAGCGGCTCTCCAATTTCCTGAATCACCCCTCTTCCATACCGGGGGTTAAAGGCCACCACTATACCCCAGTGTGAGGACGGGATCTCTGGAGCGCTGGTCAAGTCAACCTGTTCCGCAGGCTGGGGTCGGCTCCTCCATGCGGCCATCAGACGCCGCAGATGTTCAGCATCTGGTGAAATCTTCAAGTCCGGCGTCGGTGACATGCCTCCAGCCACGGCCGGGTGGATGGCGACAGGGGACACTGGGGACAGACGAATCTCTGTGGGCTGGCCTAGCCGTGTAAGTACGTGGGCATCGGCCCTCAGCCGGCGGGCTAGCTGTCGGGCCTCGGCCGCAGCCACACGTTCTGCAGACAGCGGCAAAGGAGGTCGACCCATTGGTGGCTCTGTGAGGGTCAGGCCCCGCAGCGTTGGCATCTTGGAGGCTGTCTCGGGTTGCGCAGCCTCGGGCCAGACCGGGTCAGCTCCGCGTGGTGCTCCTGGTGTCGCCATCTTTATTTGTCCTCCAATGTCCTCTTTTCGCGGTCTCTTTCGTGGGCGGCCCCGTCCCCATGGTCTCCACCCTCCGACCAGGATCAGGAGGCGGACTTCGGCTGTTGACGGGCACGTCCTCAGGACACAGAAATACTTAGACTGGGCGGCCATTGCTGTTCGCGCTCTCCAGCTTGTCTACGCCCACTCCACGCCCCTCTTCTCTTCCTGCGCTCTCCTCAGCGCTGCAATGGCGGCGGATTTTGGCGGCAAATGGCACAACACAGTCTTTTCAATAAAGTACGGTTCAAGTACAGTAAATCACAGTCTCTAGGCACACATGACCTGATTCTTCAGGCTTAAGTAGATCCTGTTCGTGACGCCAAGTCTGCGGCGCGCCCCCACACCGCCGCAGGGCCGAGGGGATACCCGGAGCCGGGCCTCTGGGTCTCAGTCTCGGGGTTGTCACGGTGGCTAGACCCGGTCCGTGGCCCTGTCCGTCAGTGGGGGACGTCCGGTGTAATAGGTGGTAGTAATGATAGCGGTGGAGCGGTGCAGTTGTGGGGTGTAAGTCGCGGTAAATAACGAGGACACCAGGTTGCAGTCTCTTTACCTCTTTACTGGAGATCTCTGAGTCCTCAGTCCAGAACATGGTTCACCAGGCTACGCAAGTCCGGCCGGTCCAATGGCACCTCCAGAGTTCTCCTCTCAGGTGGAAATCTGTGCCTTCCTTCTAGCGCTATATGTTGTAGTCCTTCCCTGCTATGCTTACGGAAAGTAACCCCACAACGGTTGTGTCTGTTTCTTAAGTTCCCTCACAACTCGATTTGATGTTCCTCTGTAATCCACCCCTTCCCTGTATTCAGGTTGGAATGGCACCCGTTTGTCAGGTAGGCCTGGAGTTCTTCCGGGACCCTAGAGTCGCCCCTCTCCCGCAATTGCCCCCCAAGACTTCATAGGTGATATGTGGTAGACAGCCCGCCTGAGACCGACTGTCCTGCCGCTGTTTGGAGTATGGCTTGAAGCTGTATTCTAATCCACTCCCTCGGCGTTCCGGCCACCGGTATTGCGCCTCAGCAGGGTGCTGCCTCTTTCAACAAAACCCCTGCTGGTATTCTCCTTCTGCTTGATCTCGTTTCTCACTCAGCGCAATCTGTCTCGCTTCTAGTCCTTTCCTTGAGTCCCGCCGCTTCCAGGAGCCTGCGCGGACCCGTTACGTTCTTTCAATGCCAAGCCTCTGCCAGGATCCCACCCCTGGCAGAGACCCTACAGTCTCTCCCTTCACAACACCCCCTGCCACAGGGTGTTGCTCCGTTCAATCCCGTCAGCGTTCTCTCTAACTTTCTGCCTGACCCCCAGTTTACCCACTATGGTGGGGAGTGGCCTAATGAATAGCACCCTTAGCTCCCCCCGGAGGCCCAGCTGTGAAACATATTGGTGTCTGTGATACCTGATTGGAGGAACTCCTTCGGTGCCATCGAACGTACCATGGCTCCCCTTAGCGGCGAAGCCACAGTACTGCAACGACCAGAACTCTGGGGCGCTGCACATCCATAGCCTCTGATTGTTCCTGGGCTGTGATTGGCCCAGGGCTCCTCTGCTCTGATTGGTCCAAGATACTGCGCTCTGATTGGTCCAGGGCTCCTGCTCCACCAAAGCACTGAAAGCAGCACCGCGGAGGAAACCAGTAAGAAAGTGAAAGTGTGTGTGTGTCTGTGTAAGGGTGTGTGTGTACGGTACACACATGGGAGGCTGCAGTGGGATACTGTGATAATGAGAGGCTGCAGTAGGATGATGTGGGATGATGGGAGGCTGCATTACTGTACTGTAGAATGATGGGGGCTGTAATGGAATGATGGCGGTGCTGTATTGGGGACTGTAAAGCGATGATGCTGCTATGGTAAAGGAACTGCTGTGGGTGATTGTTACGGTAGCAGTACAGTGTCCAGAAAGTGTGTGGGAGCCATTTTAGAGCCCTTATGTTTTGTGGCCCTGTGTGGGAGTCAGGCAATTACAGTACCATACCGTAGTGTGTTACTTTGATTTGTTGTCTGGTTTTCTGCTGAACGGTCTACCGTAAAGTACCGTACTGTAAAAGAAATACCGTAAACAATGGTGATACAGTATATTTTTACCCCTAGACATGAGCGCTAAAAGAAAGAGCTATTCCGTCGAGTACAAAAAAGGAATCGTGGAAGAATCTTGGGGCAAAAATCTTACTGAATTCTGCAAAGAGAAAATGTTGAGTGTCCGATTGGTCCAAAAATGGCGAGCAGATTACGGTAACCTCAGTCAAGAAGTGGACAGCGGAAATGCTAAAAAGCGCAAGGTTGGATCTGGTCGGCAACCATTATATTCTGAGCTGGAAACCTGATCTGTGAGAGGGTTACTGACAGGAGAGCAAAGACATTGGTTGTGACTAGGGCTCAGATTCAAGAATTTGCCCTTGCAATGGCACCACAGTTTCAAATTGCCCATGTGGAAATCAAGGCATCACAACACTGGCTGGATAACTTTCTTCAATGAAGTGAACTGTCTTTGAGAAGATCCACAACACTCTTTAGGCTGGAAGATGCTGAAATTATTAAACACGCATTTGCATTCAAGACCTTTGTTGACGCTGATGTCACGGAGTGACTGACCCGGTATAAAACGACCCAACCGTAGGTCTGTCACGAACAGCACAACACACAAGGGAACACTGGGGACACAATTACAGCGGTGGGCCCTGTCGGTAGGGACTGGGGGAATGGGCACCTCCTGCACTGGCCTGCAGATGTGCCCTGATCTTGCTACCGTCCCTATACGGGTTCTTTCAACCCGTCACTGACCACGATACCTAATCCCTCACTTGCCCTGCACCTATCCCTAAGTAGGGAACTGGCAAGTGAGAGCACTGGTCCCACCGCTGCACTGATACAACACGGGGTAAGGAAATACAGACAAGGTAAAGGAAAACAACACTTAGCTTAATGCTGCAAAGGCAAAGCGCAGCAGGAAGAAACATCAGATTCACTGGACACAGCAGTAGAACAACAGTTCCCAGCAAGCTCCTACTCCCAGATTGGTCGCTGAAGAATGATCTAACACTGACAGTCAGCTGATGAACCAGGTGACCTCTTAAAGGATGGAGGGAGTGGTCACCACAAACATCAGCTGACCCAGCAGCAATGCAATAACACCAGCGGCCACCAGGGGGGAAAACTGCATTAACCCCCGATGACCAGAAAGGAAAAAAGGTCTTAAACTGAGGCAAACCAGATCTGCAACAAATCCAAAATTGGATCGTGACCGTACCCCCCTTTCAATGAGGGGCCTCTGGACCCTCAACACTGGACCTCACCAGTAAACAACCTACAGTGAGAACGTCTCGATTCACCAGAGTTCACCTCCTCAGTCACCTGACCCTCAGGTTTACGGTGGACACAGCACGATGAAGATGACAACGTAGGCGGCACAAATCTCCAGAGCGCCGACCTGTGGAATGAGTTGTGTATGGGCGTTACTGAGGGTAACTCCAACTGGTAAGTCTTCAGACTGACAATGGCTGACACTCGATATGGCCCGATTACCCTTTGAACTCCAGATTCCAGTAACACACTTCCACCTGATATTTTTGGTGGACACCCACATGTAATCATTCACACACAGGTCCGGACCTGAACGTTTATTTTCACGCATGCGTCTGCCACAAGATGGTGAACTCTTTACAGACCCGACAACAGAGGTGTCCCCCTGTGACGCCAAACTCACTTCCCCACTATGTATCGAGGGAACCACCACCCTCCTCTGACCCCTCCTCCTAAGAGGTCTCTGACATACCGGGTTAGAATGTAGTGAGGGTAGAGTCTTGCCCCTACTCCCTTCAAGCACCTCTACTGCCCCCACTGGAGAAGAAGGGGTAGGTTGTAGAAGGATGGCAGAGATCGCAGTTCCCGGGCAGCAGTCCTCACACGACTGACCCCAGCTGGCTACTTCTCTGGACCACCAGTCTATGACCGGGTTGTGTCTTTTCAACCAAGAAAGACCGAAGACCATGGGAGTTGGTATGCCCTCCAAGACGTAGCATGACAGGGACTCTTCATGACAAGCCCCTATATGCAGATGTATATTGTGTATGACTTGGGTAATGCTCCCCTGGCTGAGCGGGGCAGAGTCAATAGCCTGGACGCTTAGGTGTCTAGCTAGCGACCTACTCATCAGGCCATGGGTCTGGACAAAATGAGCATCCACCAAATTGACTCCTGCTCCACTGTCCACAAGCACCAGAACATTCTCAGTTACCCTACCAACAACCACCTCAGCAGGTAAGGTACACTGAGACGAGAAAATGTAGGAAATATACACTCCCTGGTCACTTCCTTCCACACAACCAGGGGGACGCGGCTTTTTAGATGGAACAGGAATTTTGGCATGAGCTGGGCAGACATTGATAAAATGACCAATCTGCCCACAGTAAAAACATGCCCCCACACCGCGGCGAACCCCAGACAACCCCGTTTGGGAACCAACTCCTCCCACCTGCATGGGTTGGTCCGCCTGGTCAGGTGTGTCCTCCTCCCTAGCAAGGACTACAGGGGGCACATTTGGTGTATGCCTCTCCCTCAAGCGTCTATCCACACGGATGGCAAGGGACATGGCGGCCTCCAACGACTTGGGGGCGGCATACCGTACCAGAGTATCTTGCAACCTAGGGGACAGACCCTGCATAAAATGACTCCTAAGGGCCGGGTCATTCCACTGTGTGTCAGTGGCCCACCTCCTGAACTCTGAACAGTAGTCCTCCGCTGGCCAGCCCCCCGGCTTGATCTTACGGAGTTGGGATTCTGCCAAGGAGACGCCGTCCATGTCACCATATACCAGCGCCAGAGCTGCAAAAAACTCATCCACTGACCGTAGAGATGGTGAAGCGGTCGGCAGGGAGAAGGCCCAGGATTGGGGATCACCTTTAAGAAGGGAAACGATGATTCCCACCCGTTGTTCCTCACTCCCTGATGAACGAGGGCGGAGCCTGAAGTATAACTTGCAGGCCTCCTTAAAAACCAAAAATGTATCTCTCCCTCCAGAAAACCTGTCAGGGAGAGATATCTTGGGTTCTGGTAGAGCCTGTACCTGAGCCGAGGCCCAGAACCCCAACAACTGCTGCAGCTGCTGCACCACCTCACCACGCAGACCCTTAAGCTCAGTGGTGAGAGTCTGGAGCAGTTGGGCAAAGGCCTGCATTTGAGCCATGGCTCACCAGAAAAAATGTGATGGTCAGTGTTAATGTCACGGAGTGACTGACCCGGTATAAAACGACCCAACTGTAGGTCTGTCACAAACAGCACAACACACAAGGGAACACCGGGGACACAATTACAATGGTGGGCCCTGTCAGTAGGGACTGGGGAAATGAGCACCTCCTGCACTGGCCTGCAGATGTGCCCTGATCTTGCTATCGTCCCTATATGGGTTCTTTCAACCTGTCGCTGACCAGGATACCTAGTCCCTCACTTGCCCTGCACCTATCCCTAAGTAGGGAACTGGCAGGTGAGAGCACTGGTCCCACCGCTGCACTAATACAACACGGGGTAAGGAAATACAGACAAGGTAAAGGAAAACAACACTTAGCTTAATGCTGCAAGGCACAGCACAGCAGGAAGAAACACCAGATTCACTGGACACAGCAGTAGAACAACAGTTCCCAGCAAGCTCCTACTCCCAGCTTGGTCGCTGAAGAATGAACTAACACAGACAGTCAGCTGATGAACCAGGTGACCTCTTAAAGGATGGAGGAAGTGGTCACCACAAACATCAGCTGACCCAGCAGCAATGCAATAACACCAGCGGCCACCGGGGGGGAAAACTGCATTAACCCCCGATGACCAGAAAGGAAAAAAGTTCTTAAACTGAGGCAAACCAGATCTGCCACAAATCCAAAATTGAATCTTGACAGCTGACTTCTCTAAATATAATCTTTCCAACATGATTGCCATGGATAAAACTGCAGTGTTTATGGGCCAAACATCTCAAACAACAATTGAACAACGAGGTGCCTCTCAGTATACGTTCCCTCCACTGCTTATGAAAGTGCACGTGTTACCTGTATTTTGGCGATGCGTCTGGATGGCACTAAAGTCCCACCTTTACTCATTTCAAAGGGTAAGAAAGACAAGATTGAACATGTTTCAGGTATTTATATTCTTGAAACTGAAAAAGCCTGGGCCACACAAGCAGTTATAAGGAAGTGGGTCGATTTAATGCTGCCGCTTGTTATGCGAGGGAGCCAAAGAGGAATGCTGATCTGGGATGCAGCCAGCACACACCGTGCCAAAGACATGAAGAACTTCCTTCATGAGAGAAAAATAGATCAAATAATGATTCCTGCAGGAATGACGGCTTATCTCCAGTCTTTTGATATCGCCATTAACAAGCCATTCAAGGAAATTTGCGTGTAGAAATCAATGACTACATTGAAAATAGAATGGTAGTAACAAGAAATTCTTGATACGATTCACAGTTTATTTGATTCTACTGTTTTGTGATGACTACCATTCAGCATACGCTGGTATGTTAATAAATGTTAATTTTTTTGCTAAAAAAAAAAAAAAAATTGTCAATTCTTTTTCTTGAGAAAAAAAGACACCCCCCCCCCCCCCCCCGAAAATAAAACATGGTGCAACTTTTGGATCGAAAATATAATATAAGATGGTGCCTTATTTTCGGGGAAACAGGACATATATATATATACCGTATTTTCCGGCGTATAAGACGACTTTTTAACCCCTAAAAATTGTCCCAAAAGTCGGGGGTCGTCTTATACGCCAGGTACGGCATGTGCAGGGAGCGATCCTGGATGTTCCCAGGGTCTGATGGAGAAGAAACTCTCCTTCAGGCCCTGGGATCCATATTCATGTAAAAAATAAAGAATAAAAATAAAAAATATGTATATACTCACCCCTCCGAGAAGCCTGGCTGTCACCGCTGCAAGCGTCTGCCTCCGTTCCTACGAATTACAGAGCGTGAAGGACCTTCGATGACGTCACGGTCAGGTGACCGGTCACATGAGCGGTCACGGACCAATCACAGGACTGCAACGTCATCGAGGGTTCTTCATGCTCTGCAATTCTTAGGAACGGAGGCAGACGCTTGCAGCAGTGACAGCCAGGCTTCTCGGAGGGGTGAGTATATACATATTTTTTATTTTTATTCTTTATTTTTAACATGAATATGTTAAAAGGAGAGGAGTCTCCTCTCCTTCAGACCCTGGGAACCACACGCCGTATAAGATGACTGGGCGTATAAGATGACCCCCGTCTTATACAGCGGGCATATCCCAAATTCCATATTTTATATGGAAAAGTTGGGGGTCGTCTTATATGCCCAGTCGTCTTATACACCAGAAAATACGGTATATCTACTAGATAGTGGCCCGATTCTAATGCATCGGGTATTCTAGAATATGTATGTAGTTTATTTATGAAGATTTCAGAATAATGCAATGAATACACAGGATTCAGCCGGCCGCGACCAATTAGCGAAGTGTGGTTCAAATTCCGCGGCAATTCGCAGCCGGACTGCACCTGTTGTTGATTGTTCGCGGCCGGCCATGTAGTATATAGCACAGCAATGTAGTATATAGCACAGCCACGTAGTATATAGCCCAGCTCATGTAGTATATAGCACAGCACACGCAGTATATAACACAGCCCACGCAGTATATTACACAGCCCATATAGTATAGAGCACAGCCCACATACTACATTGCACAAACCACACAGTATATAACACAGGCCACGTAGTATGTAACACAGCCATCTATATATATAAGATGCATCGTGATTACTCGCTAATCCCGCCCCCTTCACAGTAGCTCTGCCCCCCACCACATCACCATACATAATCCTGCCCCCCACCCCATTACCACAAACAATTCAGCCCCCACCACATTACCACACATAATACCACCCCCCACCACATCACCACACATAATCCCGCCCCTTCAACACACCACCACACATAATTCTGCCCCCAACACATCACCACACAATCCCACCCCCGCACCCCATTACCACACATAATCTCGCCCCCCACCCCATTACCACACATAATCACGCCCCCCCACCCCATTACAACACATAATCCCGCCCCCACCACATTACCTCACATAATCCCACCCCTCACCACATTACCACACATGATCCTGCCCCCCACCACATTACTACACATAATCACGCCCCCCACCCCATCACCACACATAATCCCACCCCCCACCACATCACCACACATAATCCCACCCCCCACCACAACACCACACATAATTCCACCCCCCACCACATTATCACACGCAATCCCGCCCCCGACCACATTACCACATGTAATCCCGCCCCCCCACCACATCACCACACATAATCCCGCACCCCCACCACATCACCACACATAATGCCCCCCACCACATTACCACACATAATCCCGCCCCCCACCACATTACCACACATAATCCTGACCCCCACCACATTACCACACACAATCCCGCCCCCCCACAACATTACCACACATAATCCCGCCCCCCACCACATTACAACACATAATCCCACCCCCACCACATTACAACACATAATCCCGCCCCCGCCACATTACCACACATAATCCCGCTCCCCCACCACATTACCACAGGTAATCCCGCCTCCCCACCACATCACCACACATAATCCCTGCCCCCCACCACATCACCACACATAATCACCCCCCTCACCACATCACCACACATAATCCCGCCCCCCACCACATCACCACACATAATCCCGCCACCTCACGGCATTACTACACATGATCCTGCCCCCCACCACATTACCACAGATAATTTCGCCCCCACCACATTACCACGCATAATCCCACCCCTCACCACATTACCACAGATAGTCCCGCCCCCATCACTTACCACACATAATCCCGCCCCCCACCACATTACCACACATAATCTCGCCCCCCACCACATTGCCACACATAATCTCGCAACCCACCACATTACTACAGATAATCCCGCCCCCCACATTACCACACATAATCCCTCCCCCCACCACATTACTACAGATAATCCCACCCCACACCACATTACCACACATAATCCTGCCCCCCACCCCATCACCAAACATAATCCCGCCCCCCACCACATTACCACACATAATCCCACCCCCCACCACATTACCACACATAATCCCACCCCCCACCACATTACCACATATAATCCCGCCCCCCACCACATTACCACACATAATTCCGCCCCCACCATATTACCACATATAATCCCACCCCCATCCCATCACCACACATAATCCCGCCCCCCACCCCATCACCACACATAATCCCGCCCCCCACCCCATCACCACACATAATTATGCCCTCCACACATAATCCCGCCTCCCCATCCCATCACCACACATAATACCGCCCCCCCACCCCATCACCACACATAATAACACCCCCCACCACATCACCGCACACAATCCTGCCGCCCACCACATCACCACACATAATCCCGCCCCCCACCAAATCACCACACATAATCCCACCCCCCACCACATCACCACACATAATGCCGCCCCCCACCCCATCAACACACATAATCCCGCCCCCCACCCAATCACCACACAATCCAACCGCCCCACCACATCACCACACATAATCCCACCCCCCACCACATCACCACACATAACCCCACCCCCCACCACATTACCACACATAATACCACCGCCCACCACATTACCACACATAATCCCACCCCCCACCACATTACCACACATAATTCCGCCCCACATTTCCACACATAATCCCGCCCCACCACACTGCCACAGATAATCCCGCCCTCCACCACATTACCACACATAATCCCGCCCCCCCACCACATTACCACAGATAATCCTGCCCCCACCCCATCACCACACAATCCCGCCCCCCACCCCATCACCACACATAATCCCGCCCCCCCACCACATCACCACACATAATCCCGCCCCAACACATCAGCACACTATTGTTATTAACTTCATTTTAAGTTAATTTACCACCTGCGTAAGCGCTATTGAATGTTGTCATTATTTACTTTTGTTTAATCACCAGCAGCGTTAATTAGATAGCAATGAGTGTGCCGAGCGTTAGCTGGCTGGAAACATCTAGTGTAGTATATAGCACAGCCACGTAGTATATGGCACAGCCCGCGTATTATATTGCACAGCTATGTAGTATATTGCAGAGCCACGTAGTATATAGCACAGGCCACGCAGTATATAACACAGCCCATGTAGTATATAGCACAGCCACGTAGTATATACACACCCATGCAGTATATAACACAGGCCACGTAGTATATAACACAGCCACGTAGTATATACACAGCCCACACAGTATATAACACAGGCCACGTAGTATATAACACAGCCATGTAGTATATAGCAATGTGGGCACCATATCCCTGTTAAAAAAATAATTAAAATAAAAAAAATTGCTATATCCTCACCTTCTGGCAGCCCCCGAATCCAGCCCAGACTTTTAGCGATGCTCGTCGCGACGCTCCATTCCCAGTAATGCCTTGCGCAATAACCTGTGATAATGTAGCGGTCTTGCAAAGCATTCTTGGGACTGGAGCATCGTGCAGAGCAGGAAAGGCTGGCGCAGATGATGGAAGATGAGAATATAATGATTTTTTTTAATTATTATTTTTAACATTATATGTTTTTACTATTGATGCTGCATAGGCAGCATCAATAGTAAAACATTGGTCACACTTACAGGGTTAATGGCACCGTTAATGGACTGCGTTACACTGCGTTATGCCGCGGTGTAACGCAGTCCATTTAACGGACTTCTGAAATGCTATGTGGGCGCTGACTGGAGGGGAGTATCGACAGGGCACTGACTGCAGGGGAGTAGGGAGAGGCCAATTCACGGCCAGACTGTGCCTGTCGCTGACGCGGGATTTCCTTTACAGACAAACAGATGGAAGTGGAAAACAGACAAACAGACGGAAGTGGACCTTAGAAAATTATATAGATAGATATATATATATATTATCTTATAATTAGTGTTGAGCGATACTTTCCGATACTTGAAAGTATCGGTATCGGATAGTATCGGCCGATACCCGAAAAATATCGGATATCGCCGATATCGATACCCGATACCAATACAAGTCAACGAGACACAAGTATCGGAAGCTATCCTGGATGGTTCCCAGGGTCTGAAGGAGAGGAAACTCTCCTTCAGGCCCTGGGATCCATATTCATGTAAAAAATAAAGAATTAAAATAAAAAATATGGATATACTCACCCGTCCGGCGGCCCATGGACCTTACCGATTGTAACCGGCAGCCTCCGTTCCTAAGAATGAGGAGTTTAGGACCTGCGATGACGTCCCGGCTTGTGATTGGTCGCGTGAGTATGAATATGAGTCTCCTCTCCTCCAGACCCTGGGGACCATACACTGGGAACTTCCGATTCCGATTTCTGATACCACAAAAATATCGGAACTCGGTATCAGAATTCCGATACCGCAAGTATCGGCCGATACCCGATACTTGCGGTATCGGAATGCTCAATACTACTTATAATGTGTTTAAGATAATATCTATTCTCTCCAGACTTAAGTGTTTATTATGTGTCCAGTATTTTGCTTTTTCCATTTTTGCATGGTTTGTCTCCATCTCCAACAAAAAAAAAATTTATGAAGTGTTTTTTATTATAAGTATTTAATAAAGATGATGTCATTTTATGATTCTTGTCTGGAGGACCTTTGTTCTTTCATATTTGTCTAAATCACGGTCCTCTGTGTTTAATTATCTTTTTCATGAAATATCACATGGTCATAAGTAGAGTTGAGCGACTTTTACTTTTTTAGGATCGAGTCGGGTTTTGTCAAAAGTCGGGTTGGGTGAAATCGGCCGATTATTGCGAAAAGTTGAGGATCCGACTGAAACACGAAACCCAATGTTAGGGCTAGCGGAACGCACCGAGGAAAATAGTTTTTATTGTTATTGGTGCGTTCGCAGCCCGGGGTCCACCGTGCAGGAGAACCTGCTGCTAGACAAATGGCAGCACTATATGGCGGTATTCGCTAGCTCGGTTAACTCACAGAGCAGCCGTGAAAGCAAAGCTCTGCACCCTGTTAACTTCACAGGAGCACAGGCTAACTAGCCAAGAGAGAGCAGTCAGTGGTCATGCATGCACACAAAACTCCTCGCCGGAGGTGCCAGCATTCTAGGGGCTTATTTCAGCCAGGTCCCTGAATGTACTCAGACACACAAACTCCTCGCCGGAGGTGCCAGCATTCTAGGGGCTTATTTCAGCCGGGTCCCTGAACACAATCACACATGACCACACTGGCGCAAAGCACATAATTTAGAAAGACACTAGTGCATGGCCATGCGGCCATGCAAGCCTTTTATAGCTGCAGCCCGAACAGGACCTTCCAAGAAGGACCAATGAGAAGCTGCCGCAAAGCCTGAGCACCTTCAGGATCTTCCTGGAGGACCAATGGGCTTTGCTGCAGTATCCAAGCATGTGACCCTCTATCTCCAATGAGAAATCTCACCCTGGGCATGCTCAGAAGGAGAAAAGCAGGACTTAGTCCCAAAAGCATCTGCTCGCCGCTGCCCAGCACTGACTACAATAGCAGAAGCTGGAAGAGCAGCAGTAATCCTCCTCACAGAGTCAGATTGAGCGAGACGCTGAGACCGACATCTCCGCTGAGCAGCCTCCACTGCGGCAGGAGAAGAATGGGAGACCGCAGCGGAGATGGCCCAAGATTCCCCCTGTGCAGAGGTGGGAACTCGACCCCTAACATTACCCCCCCCTAGGGCCCCCACCTCCTTGGGCCTCGCTATGCTCGAAGGCAGCAATGAGCTGCGGAGCCCTAATGTGCTCAGCAGGCTCCCAAGACCTGTCCTCAGGACCATAACCCTTCCAGTCCAACAAATAAAATTTTTTGCCACGTACCACCTTACACCCCAAAATAGCGTTCACCTCGTAATCGTCCGTAGACGAACCCGATGTCCCAGCAGATGACTCGGAAAACCGGGACATGTGTACGGGTTTCAAGAGGGATACATGAAAGGTGTCGGTGATACCCAGGCATGGCGGAAGGGCTAAACGATAGACCACAGGGTTAACCTGTTCGAGGACCTTGAAAGGACCCAAGTAGCGAGGTGCAAACTTAGTGGTCTCAACTCGCAGCCTGATGTTATGGGCGGAGAGCCACACCAAGTCACCAGGAGCAATGATCGGAGCGGGGCGCCGATGTGTATCGGCGGAAGACCTCATTCTCTCCTTGGAGGCTCGAATGGCATCCTGAGTGCAGTCCCAAATATCCCGTGCCTCCACAGCCCAGTCTGCCACCCTGGAGTTGGCGGAAGACACGGGCATAGGCACAGGTACCCGCGGATGCTGACCACAGTTGAGGAGGAATGGGGTTTGACCAGTGGAGTCTGCTACAGCATTGTTCAGCGCAAACTCCGCCCACGGTAGCAAGTATGCCCAGTCATCCTGCCTGGCTGAGACAAAATGTCGCAGATATGTGACCAAGGTCTGGTTGGCCCTCTCTACCAACCCATTCGTCTCGGGATGATATGTGGAAGAGAGATTTAACTCAATGCTGAGAAGACGACAAAGCTCTCTCCAAAACCGAGACGCAAACTGGGGACCCCGGTCACTGACAATTTTGTCCGGCATACCGTGTAGGCGGAACATGTGTTTTATGAACAACGCTGCCAAAGCCCGTGCAGAAGGTAACCGTGGTAGCGGCACCAAATGCACCATTTTCGAAAAATTATCAGTGATAACCCAAATGATGGTACAGCCACGAGACTTTGGAAAACCCACCACAAAGTCCATCCCGACCATTTCCCAGGGCCAGTCTGCCACCGGCAAGGGATAGAGTAACCCAGCTGGCCATTGTCGAGGAGACTTATTTTTGGCGCAGGAGACACACACCTGAATATAATATCTGACATCACGGACCATATGTGGCCACCAGTACGTTCTCGCCAACAGCTCAGACGTCCTCTTTGTCCCAAAGTGTCCACCCACCCTGGACAAATGAGCCTAAGAGAGAACCTCCGGTTGCAAATTAATGGGCACAAAAGTCTTGCCCTGAGGCACAGACTCTAGTGAAACCGGAGCTACGGTTCTCAGACTCTCGGAAGGGACAATAAGCCGAGGCTCTCCTTCCTCCTCCTCAGATGACACAACAGAGCGAGAAAGGGCATCAGCAGGAATGTTCTTCTTCCCAGCGAGATAAAGGAGGGTGAAATGGAACCGGGAGAAGAACAAGGACCATCTGGCCTGGTGAGAATTTAGCCGCTGAGCTGTTTGCAAATATAATAAATTTTTGTGGTCCGTGAAGACTTGAAAGGGAAAACGATCCCCCTCCAAGAGATGTCTCCACTCAGAGAAAGCCAACTTCATCGCTAGCAACTCCCTGTCCCTGATGGAATAATTCTTCTCTGCTGGTGTAAAGGTCTTGGAGAAAAAGAAGCAAGGATGCTTCCGACCTTGAGCATCCTTTTGGAAAAGGACTGCTCCTGCACCAACGGATGAGGCATCCACCTCCATGATAAACGGCTTATCTACATCGGGACGATGTAGAATGGGAGCGCTAGCAAAATGAGACTTGATAGAAGAGAAGGCCCTGGAGACCTCTTCTGACCACAATTTGGGATTTGCTCCCTTCTTGGTGAGGGCAACCAAGGGAGCTACTAAAGTTGAGAAGTGGGGAATGAACTGGCGGTAATAATTAAGGAACCCCATAAAGAGCTGCACCGCTTTAAGAGAATGAGGTTCTTGCCAGTCCATCACAGCTTGTAGTTTGGCAGGATCCATAGCCAATCCCTGGGCTGAGATGATATAGCCCAGGAAAGGTAAAGACTCCTGCTCAAATATACACTTCTCCAACTTAGCACACAGGGAATTTGCCCGTAAGAGGTCGAAGACTCTGCCAACATCTCTCCGGTGGGAGTCAATATCAGGAGAAAAGGTGAGAATATCATCCAGATAGACTACAACCGAGGTGGAGAGCATATCCCGGAAAATGTCATTGACAAAGTATTGGAAAACGGCTGGGGCATTACAGAGCCCGAAGGGCATCACTAGATATTCATAGTGCCCATCTCTGGTGTTAAATGCCGTCTTCATGGATGCAAATCAGGTTATACGCACCCCACAGATCCAATTTGGTAAATACCCTTGCTCCCCGTAGCCTATCAAAAAGCTCAGAAATCAAGATCAGCGGGTATTTAGTCTTAACGGTGATGGCGTTAAGACCCCTGTAGTCTATGCAAGGACGTAACTCTCCGTTCTTCTTCTGGACGAAAAAGAACCCCGCCCCTGCCGGTGACACTGACTTCCTAATGAACCCTCTTGCCAAGTTCTCCTGGATGTATAGGGACATAGCCTCAGTCTCCGGGAGATAGAGGGGATAGACACGTCCCCTAGGAGGTTCTGCTCCAGGCAAGAGATCAATAGGACAGTCATAGGGACGGTGAGGCGGAAGGGTCTCAGCAGCCCTCTTAGAGAAAACGTCTGCATAGGACCGATAGCATTCGGGAAGAGAAGACAGATCTGCGGGTATCTCAGTGGTGGAAACCTGAACGCACTCTTTCACACATCTGCCCTTACGAGACTCACTCCAACCCAATATCCTCCAAGAGGACCACTCAATATGAGGAGAGTGAAAACGGAGCCAGGGTATTCCCAGCAAAATCTCATCCATTCCCTCGGGAAGAACAAGAAGGGAAATAATCTCCTGGTGGGATGGGGACATGGCTAATGTGAAAGGGACAATCTGGTGTGTGATTTGTAATGGAAGTGTCGACCCATTCACCACTCTAACAGTTACTGGTTTAGTGAGCATCACCAGAGGTACATTGTGGCGCAGAGCCAAAAGTAGAGGACATGAAATTTCCCTCAGCTCCTGAATCCACACAATGCTCAACTGCACGAGTGAATGAGTCCAACAGAATTGTCCCTTTAAAGGACAACTTGGAGGAAAAGGCCGCTGTGTCCAGTGAACCTCCTCCTATAGTCACTAGACGCAATCGTTTACTCGACAGCTGTGGACACTTGTTAGCATAATATCCCAGTTGCTGACAATTTCTACACACCACAGGTACTCGAACGGTCTGAGACTTAGGTCCCGCTCGAGAAACCTCCATGGCCTCATGGGAGTCGGACGCCAGGACGGGAGATTCTAGAGGTTTGGCGAAGGTGGGAGCCAGCCGAAACCTCTGCCTACACTGGGTCCGCTCCAACCTCCGCTCGTTAAAACGGAGGTCGATGCGGGTAGAAATTGTAATGAGCTCCTCCAGTGTGGCGGGAATCTCCCTGGTGGCCAAGGGTCTTTTATATGATCAGCCAGTCCTTTCCAGTGCACCGGAATAAGGACTTTATCCGGCCATTCTAACTCAGAGGCTAGAGTCCGGAATGGAACGGCAGACTGGCTAACCATGGACCAACCCTGAGAAATTGCCAACAATTGGAGTGTGGTATCATGAGTGACACGAGGTCCTAAAAAGACCTGCCTCAGAGCGTCCAGGAAGAGAGGAGCACTCTGCACTACACTATCATTGTGCTCCCAAAGCAGCGTTGCCCACTCCAATGCCCTGCCCGACAAAAGAGACAAAATGAATCCCACTCTCGCCCGTTCAGAAGGAAAACGTGCAGCCAGGAGCTCGAGATGTATGGAGCACTGGCTCACGAATCCGCAACATAGTTTACTGTCACCAGAAAACTTGGCTGGAAGCGGGAGACAGGATAAAGTCGGAGCAGGGGTGGTTGCGGACAAACTGGTTGCAGCTGCTCTTGCAGCCTGAACAGCGACAGCAGTGATGTCCACAGCTGAGGTTGTACGCTCTAGAGCCGCCAACCTTCCCTCCAGCTGCTGGACGTACTGCTGTAAACGCTGATCGTCCGCCATTTACTAGCCAGACCCTGGCGCTAGTGTACTGTTAGGGCTAGCAGAACGCACCGAGGAAAATAGTTTTTATTGTTATTGGTGCGTTCGCAGCCCGGGGTCCACCGTGCAGGAGAACCTGCTGCTAGACAAATGGCAGCACTATATGGCGGTATTGGCTAGCTCGGTTAACTCACAGAGCAGCCGTGAAAGCAAAGCTCTGCGCCCTGTTAACTTCACAGGAGCACAGGCTAACTACCCAAGAGAGAGCAGTCAGTGATCATGCATGCACACAAAACTCCTCGCCGGAAGTGCCAGCATTCTAGGGGCTTATTTCAGCCGGGTCCCTGAACACAATCACACATGACCACACTGGCGCAAAGCACATAATTTAGAAAGACACTAGCGCATGGCCATGCAGCCATGCAAGCCTTTTATAGCTGCAGCCCGAACAGGACCTTCCAAGAAGGACCAATGAGAAGCTGCCGCAAAGCCTGAGCACCTTCAGGACCTTCCTGGAGGACCAATGGGCTTTGCTGCAGTATCCATGCATGTGACCCTCGATCTCCAATGAGAGATCTCACCCTGGGCATGCTCAGAAGGAGAAAAGCAGGACTTAGTCCCAAAAGCGTCTGCTCGCCGCTGCCCAGCACTGACTACAATAGCAGAAGCTGGAAAAGCAGCAGTAATCCTCCTCACAAAGTCAGATTGAGCGAGACGCTGAGACCGACGTCTCCGTTGAGCATCCTCCACTGTGGCAGGAGAAGAATGGGAGACCGCAGCGGAGATGGCCCGAGATTCCCCCTGTGCAGAGGTGGGAACTCGACCCCTAACACCCAATGCAAGTCAATGGGGAAGCAAAGTCGGCAGTGAGTGGAGGACAGGAAAACACCTACAGTGCCCATTTTAATGCCAAAAACATCCATTCTTGTTACTTAAGCTTGTCAATCTTAATTTACCTTAATTTCATAATTACTATCAAAAACTATATTCGCCTCCACAATCGCCCCCTCAGCATCTTCTACAATCTTTCCTACAGCATCTCTCACTCCCCAAAATTAGCGAATCCTCCTCCCAACAACTCCAATCGGAAATAACGAATGAAGAAATAAAGTCAATAATTCAAAAACTGAAGGTTGGTAAGGCCCCTGGGCCTGATGGCCTTACAGCACTCTATTATAAAAAATTTAGCGACATCCTCATACCACACATTACAAAATTCTGCAATGCACTGCTAAGTGGATCTCAAATGCCCCCGGAATTCTATGTAGCGCATGTGGCAGTGATCCCCAAATTGAAAAAAAAAAACATCTGTTAACTAAAAACTACAGACCCATCTCACTACTTAATGTGGATCTTAAGATATTTACATCTATCATCACAGACAGAATCAATAAGGTACTCCCCTCTCTCATATATAGAGATCAAGTAGGCTTCATACCTATGAGACAAGGGCCAGATAATATAAGAAGAAACCTAAATATTATACACTCAACGACCAGTTCCCAGCAATCAACTATGCTTTTGGCTTTGGATATTGAAAAAGCCTTCGACATAGTATCCTGGTCATATCTCTTTAAGGTGTTATCCACATTTGGTTTGCCCCACAAACTAATCAATTGTTTAACTTTTCTATATGACAAACCTACCGCATATCTCAAACTCCCCTCAATACAACCTATCCCAATAAATATAATGAGAGGAACTAGACAGGGATGCCCTCTTTCACCGGCTTTATTTGCATTAGCGATGGAGCTGCTGGCTGAAGCCATACGACTTAATCCTAATATATTGGGGCCTACCAATCTGGGAGACCAGTACAAGATCAGCCTTTTTGCTGACGACCTCCTCTTGTCCCTTACCAGTCCCCATACCACCCTTCCAAATTTATTTTTGCTACTTCACAACTTTGAATTAGTATCAGGTCTTAAAATAAATATTGAAAAATCAGAAGCTCTATTCATGAATACCTCTGAAGAAATTCAGTCGAATTTGGTATCACAGTTTGGCTTTGCAAAGAAAGACCACTACTTGACTTATTTAGGGATCAACCTTACATCTAATAAATCTACCCTATATAAATGGAACTATATCCCCTTAATAAAAAATCTCCAGAAAGATATTTCCAGATGGTCATCATTGACATTGTCCTGGCTGGGTAGATTAAATGCTCTAAAAATGGTTTCCCTCCCACGGTTTCTGTATTTGTTCCGCTCCCTCCCTATCCCAATACCCTCTAAAGTCTTTCGCGACATACACTCCATGATCTCAAAATTTATTTGGCAGGGCAAAAAAACAAGGATTAAACAGCAAACCATGTTCCTACATAGAAAAAAAGGAGGGCTTTCTCTACCTAACTTCGTGGCTTACTTTAAATCAGCCCAGATTGCCCAACTGACCAAAATCTGCTCAATAACAGACAAACCTAGGTGGGTCCACCTGGAGTCATTTTTGTTGAAACCTTATTCTCTATCGGGCCTATTATGGACCGAAGCAAAACTTCCACAACATATTTCTATTAAAACACCTTTTGCAGCCCAATCTTTAATCCTTTGGAGGAAAGAGAGATTTAAGAATAAACTACAAACTAAAAATACACCATTAAATTCACTATTTAATAATCCAATGTTTCTACCGGGTCTCGACCCCCAACCCTTCTCCTGGTGGACACTGAGAGGCCTAACCACGATAAAACACCTCTGCTCCCCATTCAATATCTTATTGTCTAGGCAAGAATTTATTCAAAAATACAAGCCACCATTTTGAGAATCTTTTCGCCTGAATCAAATCTTTGACTTTGCTAGGATAAGTGTGCCAAATAGAAACCCTTTTAGGCTTACTGGATTTGAACACAGATGCACAAGTGATCCTCTGGGCAAAGGGGTAATCTCTTTACTATACTTTTCTCTTAACACTATACACGATGGGGAGAAGCTTAGATTTATGCAGCAATGGGAAGAGGACTTGGAGTTCGACATGTCACTAGAGGAGTGGCAACGCTGTTGCGACGCACTATCAAGAGGTTCCCATCAGGTCTCCCTAGTGGAATCATCGCTTAAAGTCCTGCATAGAACTTATCAGGTTCCTGCGAAGCTTCATGTCATTTTCCCTCAAATATCAGACAAATGTTTTAGAGGTTGTAACGCGCCAGGGGACATGAAACACATATGGTGGACTTGTCCGGTGGTGTCTGGTCTCTGGCGGGAAGTGAAACTCTTGGTAGATAGGATGTACAAAAAGGCAATACCACTAGATCCAATGATCTTTCTGCTGGGATTAAAACTCCCTGGGTTCTCCAAAAATTTACATAAGTTGGTGATTTTGCTGGGTATGGCGACTAAAATACACATTGCATCCAAGTGGAGATCTCCTTCGCTCTCAAAATCTCTAGTTAAAGATAGAATGAATACTATCATGATGTTTGAGCGTATCCAAGCGACAAGAACTGACACCTGGAATACCTTTTTTCAAATCTGGACTCCCTGGCTGGAACTGGACCCCGGTGAACAGTTGACACAAGCACTCACTCTTTCTCCATGAAAGCACTGAATGGCAACCCCTTAGGGGACCGAATTATCGAATTATCAAATATTTTGGGAAACATTAACCCCCTCTTAGGAAAATTGGCACCCGAGTCTCAATTTCTTGCATCATTGACGTAATTTTAATTATACTTAGTAGCAATCACTGAGGTAATGACCCATTAACTATCCTGTGTTGGTGAAGGATTGATGTTTATCACTGTGAAAGAGTTTACTGTAATGTGTATTTATATTACCCCAACCTTAATGTCCTTTCCCTTTTGTATTTGTCCTGTCTTAAATTTGTCTACATAAATATCCCCCCGTATGTAACATTTTGTTGCTGTATGTGCAAAGTTTGTATACATACTCCTCCCATGTGGGGAGATTATTGTGTTATACTTTAAATATTTTAAATTATTGAAACAAAAAAAAAATTGGTAACAGGAGTAAACAGGCGGCACTGCTTTGTTCAGTGGAGGAGAACACCAAGGAGCGGCAGACACCGTTAGTAGGGCCCAACCAAACTAGTAGGCCAAATGCATTTTCATATTCAAAATATAGGCCGAAAGCCTGAAGATTGAAGCTCAGCTTTGTTCAGTGGAGGAGAAAAGCAAGGAGCGGCAGACATCGTTATTAGGGCCCAACCAAACTAGTAGGCCAAATGCATTTTCATATTCTAAATATAGGCCGAAAGCCTGAAGATTGAAGCTCGGCTTTGTTCAGTGGAGGAGAACACCAGGGAGCGGCAGACACCATTAGTAAGGCCCAACCAAACTAGTAGGCCAAATGCATTTTCATATTCTAAATATAGGCCGAAAGCCTGAAGATTGAAGCTCAGCTTTGTTCAGTGAAGGAGAACACCAAGGAGCGGCAGACACCGTTAGTAGGGCCCAACCAAACTAGTAGGCCAAATGCATTTTCATATTCTAAATATAGGCCGAAAGCCTGAAGATTGAAGCTCAGCTTTGTTCAGTGGAGGAGAACACCAAGGAGCGGCAGACACCATTAGTAGGGCCCAACCAAACTAGTAGGCCAAATGCATTTTCATATTCTAAATATAGGCCGAAAGCCTGAAGATTGAAGCTCAGCTTTGTTCAGTGGAGGAGAACACCAAGGAGCGGCAGACACCGTTAGTAGGGCCCAACCAAACTAGTAGGCCAAATGCATTTTCATATTCTAAATATAGGCCGAAAGCCTGAAGATTGAAGCTCAGCTTTGTTCAGTGGAGGAGAACACCAAGGAGCGGCAGACACCATTAGTAGGGCCCAACCAAACTAGTAGGCCAAATGCATTTTCATATTCTAAATATAGGCCGAAAGCCTGAAGATTGAAGCTCAGCTTTGCTCAGTGGAGGAGAACACCAAGGAGCGGCAGACACCGTTAGTAGGGCCCATCCAAACTAGTAGGCCAAATACATTTTCATATTCTAAATATAGACCAAAAGCCTGAAGATTGAAGATCGGCTTTGTTCAGTGGAGGACAGCTGTATTGAGTGGCGCAGACAGACATAGGTAGTAGGCCTAAAATAAAAAAGTAGGCTCAATGCAGTTTAAAATGGGTTACAGGGGTACACAGGCAGCATTGGTTTGGTCAGCGGAGGACGATTGCAAGGAGTGGCGCAGACTTACTAGGCCTAAAATAAAAAAGTAGGCTCAATGCAGTTTAAAATGGGTTACAGGGGTACACAGGCAGCATTGGTTTGGTCAGCGGAGGACGATTGCAAGGAGTGGCGCAGACTTACTAGGCCTAAAATAAAAAAGTAGGCTCAATGCAGTTTAAAATGGGTTACAGGGGTACACAGGCAGCATTGGTTTGGTCAGTGGAGGACAATTGCAAGGAGTGGCGCAGACCTACTAGGCCTAAAATAAAAAAGTAGGCTCTATGCTGTTCTAAACTGGTAACAGGAGTAAACTGGCGGCACTGCTTTGTTCGGTGGAGGACAACTGGAAGAAGTGGCTGACACAGTAAGTTGGCCAAAATAGTAAAGTGGGCTAAATGTCTGCAAAAAAAATGTTCCTAAATAAACAGGTGGCAAAGCTGGGTACAGGGGTGGGTTCCTCTGCTGAGTAGCAGACAGTGGTAGTTCGCGCACAGTATTCACAGGTCTAAATGGAGGGCAGGGCAGCTGTATATTTTTACTATCATCTATCATTTCAACAAATTTGTATTGGCAGTGCCATTAAAGGATTTAACAGCACAGACTAAACAGTGATGGAGCAGTGAGAGGTAAGTTTTGCAAGTGGTAGAGCACTGTTTGAGCTGGGGGGAACACTCCCTCGTGGGCGGTGGTACTGGCCCAGGGACCCTCATATTACGACAGTGTGTCTGACGTTGGGTGTGCACCACCACCGCCAGAGACACTTCATTGTACTATGAGGGACCCTGTGCCAGTGCCGTCGGCCAAAAGTGGGTACACCCACCTGTCCAGGCAAACGGCACTCGCAAGGGTGCTTGCGCCAAGTGGTGACCACGGCCCCGTGGGTGGAGTCAGCCCATTTAGGGAGGTGTAAAAATGGCCTATGGTGGACATTCAGCAGCTGCAAATGGAGGAATTGGAGCATCAGTAAGAGGAGTCCAAACGCAAGACCTTTTTACAGGAAAGCTAAGTGTCAGCAGGGGAAGGTGGGGCAAAATAACTAGAAATCCATGATTGGTTAATTTTAATGAAGGTTAGATCATCAACATTTTGGGTAGCCAGACGAGTCCTTTTTTCGGTCAGTATTGAACCAGCAGCACTGAATACTCTTTCTGATAGCACACTAGCAGCTGGGCAAGTGAGCTCCTGTAATGCATATTCTGCCAATTCAGGCCAGGTGTCTATTTTAGATGCCCAGTAATCAAAGGGGAATGACGTGTGAGGGAGAACATCGATAAGGGAGGAAAAATAGTTCGTAACCATACTGGACAAATGTTGTCTCCTGTCACTTTGAATTGATGCAGCAGTACCTGTCGTGTCTGCGGTCATTGCGAAATCACTCCACAATCTGGTCATAAAACCCCTCTGTCCAATGCCACTTCTGATTTGTGCACCTCTAACACCTCTGTCATGTTGCCCCCTGCAGCTCGTGTGAGAACCATCACCGCCGCTGTGTGCTGGGAATGCCTGAACCAAACGGTCTACAAGAGTTGCTTGTTTGGTAGCCAATATTTGCTCAAGGTTCTCATGTGGCATGATATTTTGCAATTTCCCTTTATAGCATGGATCCAGGAGGCAGGCCAACCAGTAATCGTCATAGGTCATCATTTTGATAATGCAGGGGTCCCTTTTTAGGATACGCAAGGCATAATCAGCCATGTGGGCCAATGTTCCTGGTGTCAAATTACTGCTTGTGCTGGGTTGAGGAGCACTTTCTGGCAAATCAACATCACTTGTCTCCCGCAAAAACCCTGTACCTGACCTTGCAACGCCACCAGTTTCTATTGCCCCCTGAGAAGCTTCCTCCTCCCATAAATATTCATCCCCATCATCCTCCTCCTCCTCCTCTTCATCCGCCACCTCGTTCAGGAGAGTTCCCTGAGCAGACAATGGCTGACTGTCATCAAGGCTTCCCTCCTCCTCGGCTGCAGACGCCTGCTCCTTAATGTGTCAAACTTTGCATCAGCAGATGCATTAGTGGGATGCTCATGCTTAGGACGGCGTCGTCTGCACTTACCAGCTGTGTGCATTCCTCAAAACACTGAAGGATTTGACAGAGGTCTTGTAGCTTCGACCACTGCACACCTGACAACTCCATGTCTGCCATCCAACTGCCTGCCCGTGTATGTGTATCCTCCCACAAATACATTACAGCACTCCTCTGTTCGCACAGCCTCTGAAGCATGTGCAGTGTGGAGTTCCACCTTGTTGCAACGTCGATTATTAGGCGGTGCTGGGGAAGCTTCAACGATCGCTAATGGTTCTGCATACGGCTGGAGTGTACGGGCGACCGGCGGATGTGCAAGCAAAGTCTTCGCACCTTCAGGAGGAGGGCTGGTAACCCCGGATTACTTTTCAGGAAGCACTGCACCACCAAGGTGTGAGCCAGGCAAGGTATGTGTTTCAGTTCTGAAAGGGCTATGGCAGCCATAAAATTCCTTCCGTTATCACTCACTACCTTGCCTGCCTCAAGATGTACACTGCCCAGCCATGAATGAGTTTCTTGCTGCAAGACCTCGGCCAGAACTTCCACGGTGTGTCCGTTGTCGCCCTAACACTTCATTTCCAACACAGCCTGCTAATGCTTACCACTTGCTTTTCCATAATGGGACACCTCGTGTGCAACACTCGCAGCTGCGGATGGAGTGGTAGGGCGACTGCACTCTGTGGATGAGCTTTCGCTCTTGGAGGAGGAGGAGGAGGAGGGGTGTCAAACGCCTAATGCCAACTGTTTCCTAGACTGTGGGCTAGGCAGAACTGTCCCACTATGGCTGTCCCCTGTGGACCCTGCATCCACCACATTAACCCAGTGCGCCATGATGGACACATAACGTCCCTGGCCATGCCTACTGGTCCACGCATCTGTTGTGAGGTGCACCTTTCTACTGACTGATTGCCTGAGTGCATGGACAATGCGGTCTTTGACATGCTGGTGTAGGGCTGGGATGGCTTTTCTCGCAAAGAAGTGTCGACTGGGTAGGTCATAGCGTGGTACTGCGTAGGCCATCAGGGCTTTGAAAGCTTCGCTTTCAACCAACTGTTAGGGCATCATCTCTAACGAGATTAGTCTAGCAATGTGGGCGTTCAAACCCTGTGTACGCGCATGTGAGGATGAGTACTTCCTTTTCCTAACGAGAGTCTCTTGTAAGGTGAGCTGGACTGGAGAGCTGCATAAGGTGGAACAAGCAGCGGTGGTGGTGGTGGACATGGCGGATTGAGAGAGGGTTGGTGATGGTATTCTTGATGTTGACCTACATACAGTGTTTCCTACCAATAACCTTCTGATTCCCTGACTGCTTTGGCGTTGCAACGATACCTCCACATTTGCTGCAGGTGGTGTCCTAAACGGTGGGCTTACAGTGAGGGAAGCAATGTAGCGTTGCTGACTACCTTCATTCTGAGCGGGTGCACCAACGTAACGGGACGTTTGGTAGTTAGTCCAGGCTTGCAAGTGCATGCTGGTTAAATGTCTACGCATGCACGTTGTATTTAAATTTTTTACATTCTGCCCTCTGCTAAAGGTCTTTGAGCATTTCTTACAGATAACTTTGCACTGATCATTCGGATCTTGGTTAAAAAATTGCCACACTGCACTCTTCCTACTATCGAATACCTTTTCAGGCATTGCACGCTGTGCTTCTTTCACCGGATGGCCACGCTGTCCTAAAACTGGTTTTGTTTTTGACACATGTTTTTGGCCTGATATGGGCCTGCCAGATGAAAGCTGTTGCGATGTTGATGCCTGCTGCGGCTCATCCTCCTCCGCTTCTGAGCTACTGCCAGCGGCACCCTGTTCCCCCAATGGCTGCCAATCTGGGTCAACAACTGGGTCATCTATCACCTCCTCTTCAATGTCCTGTGCACCTTCCTCTGTGTCACCGTGTAAGGTGCTATAGCGTTCGGGACGGGGCACCATAGTCTCATCAGGGTCAGATTCTGGCTCAGTACACTGCGAGGGCAATGTAGTGGTCTGAGTCTATGGAACAGCATAATAATCTAGCTGCGGCTGTGCATCTGCGCACTCCATGTCCAATTCATCTTGTAATGAGCTGTTAACAATTTCCCTTTCTAACCCAGGCATGGTATGTGTAAAGAGCTCCATGGAGTAACCTGTAGTGTCACCTAACGCATCCTTCACTTTTGGTTTGGGTGAAGGACACAAGGAAGCGACTTGTTCCTGCCCGGGAGCACACTGTTGTGTATCCGCTTTTTGGGCTCCCCTGGTGGTTGCTGGTGGTACTGGTGACTTGTTTGCACTTTGCTGCTTCTGTTCACCTGCTTCCATCAGTGTTTGGGAGTTTCCTATTTAGCCTTGCTCTCCAGTCATTTCCTTGCCGGTCATCATTGTAACCAGAGCCTTCGGTTGCATGTTCCTGCTACTAGTCTGCTGATCAGCTAAGTGGACTTTGTCCTTTTGTTTTGTACCTTTTGTCCAGTTTGCAGTTTTTGTAATTCTCTGTAGCTGGAAGCTCTTGCGGGCTGAAATTGCCACTCCTGTGTCATGAGTTGACACAGGAGTCTTAAAGGGAACCTGTCACCACGTTTTTGGAAGATGGGATAAAAATAGCGTTAAATAGGGGCAGAGGTGGGCGTTACATTAGTGTGTGTGTTATGCGTTTATTACCCACCTAAGTTGCCGAAATAACTTTGCAAAGTCTCCGTTTTCGCCTGTCAATCAGGCTGGTCAGGTCACATGGGCGTGGTGTCTTCACCCAGATTTGGCGTAGTTTTCCGTTGGTGGCGTAGTGGTGTGCGCATGCCCAAAGTCCGGAATCCTCTTCCAGGGGATTTAAAATAGCGCGGTGTTCGTTATTGCATTGGTGATCGGTGGGCGCGGCCATCTTCCTTTGGCCGCGCGTGCGCAGAAGCGGCGCTCTGCTGGCCGCGGCTTCAGGAAAATGGCCGCGGGATGCCGCGCGTGCGCAGATGGATATCGCGGCGGCCATTTTCCTGAAGCCGCGGCCAGCAGAGCGCCGCTTCTGCGCACGCGCGGCCAAAGGAAGATGGCCGCGCCCACCGATCACCAATGCAATAACGAACACCGCGCTATTTTAAATCCCCTGGAAGAGGATTCCGGACTTTGGGCATGCGCACACCACTACGCCACCAACGGAAAACTACGCCAAATCTGGGGGAAGACAACGCCCATGCGACCTGACCAGCCTGATTGACAGGCGAAAACGGAGACTTTGCAAAGTTATTTCGGCAACTTAGGTGGGTAATAAACGCATAACACACACACTAATGTAACGCCCACCTCTGCCCCTATTTAACGCTATTTTTATCCCATCTTCCAAAAACGTGGTGACAGGTTCCCTTTAAAGTAATTTCAGGATGGTTTTTGAAAGGGTTTTCAGTTGACCGTGAAGTCCTCTTTTGTATCCTTCTGCTATCTAGTAAGTGGACCTCTCTTTGCTAAATCTACTTTCATACTGTGTATGTCTTTTCCTCTTAATTCACCGTTATTACATGTGGGGGGCTGCTATCATCTTTTGGGGTATTTCCCTAGAGGTAAGCCAGGTCTGTTTCTTCCTCTACCAGGCGTAGTTAGTCCTCCGGCTGGCGCGTGGCTTATAGGAAGCCGTAGGTATGCTCCCTGGCTACTGTTAGTTGTGTGGTAGATTTAGCTCACGGTCAACTCGAGTTTCCATCACCCGAGAGCTCGTTCGTTACTTATATGTTTCTTACGTTCCCTTGCCATTGGGAACCATGACAGTATGACCGGCCTGTGTTAAACTTATTGGCAGAAGAAAGGAGAGAAAAAAGAAGTCTGTAATTTTTTTTTTTTTTTCCCTTTTTCCTCTATGCTTGCTCCATAGTTGGATCAGTTGTATTTCAGCTTTAATTACAGCCTTTGCCTTTCTCTCCTTATAATCCTTGAATGGCTCTGAGCTCACCTGTTTAAAGATGGATCCTCAGAGTTTGGCTGCAGGTGTAAATAATCTTGCTACGAAGGTTCAAAATTTACAAGATTTTGTTATACATGCTCCTATTTCTGAACCTAAAATCCCTACACCAGAGGTGTTTTCCGGAGATAGATCTCGGTTTTTGAATTTCAAATATAATTGTAAATTATTCCTTTCTCTCAGACCTCACTCCTCAGGAGATCCTGTCCAGCAGGTTAAGATTGTAATCTCTTTGCTGCGAGGTGACCCTCAAAATTGGGCATTTTCATTGGCACCAGGGGATCCTGCGTTGCTCAATGTGGATGCGTTTTTCCTGGCTTTAGGGTTGCTTTATGAGGAACCTAATTTGGAGATTCAAGCTGAAAAAGCTTTGATAGCCCTATCTCAAGGGCAAGATGAAGCGGAGATATACTGCCAAAAATTTCGTAGGTGGTCTGTGCTTACTCAGTGGAATGAGTGCGCCTTAGCGGCAAATTTCAGAGAGGGCCTTTCTGCTGCCGTTAAAGATGTTATGGTCGGGTTCCCTGCGCCTACAGGTCTGAATGAGTCCATGACAATGGCAATTCAGATTGATCGGCGTTTGCGGGAGCGCAAACCCGTGCACCATTTGGCGGTATCTTCTGAAGAGACGCCAGAGAAAATGCAATGTGACAGAGTTATGTCCAGAAGCGAGCGGCAGAATTATAGGCGTAAAAATGGGTTATGCTTCTATTGTGGTGATTCTGCTCATGTTATATCGGCATGCTCTAAGCGTACTAGGAAGGTTGACAAGTCCATTTCAATTGGCACTTTACAGTCCAAATTTATTTTGTCTGTAACCTTGATTTGTTCATTATCAAAAATCAGTTATTACCGTGGATGCCTATGTGGACTCTGGCGCCGCTCTGAGTCTTATGGACTGGTCCTTTGCCAGGCGCTGTGGGTTTGATTTAGAGCCTCTGGAAGTCCCTATACCTCTGAAGGGTATTGATTCTACACCTTTGGCTTGTAATAAACCACAGTTCTGGACGCAAGTGACTATGCGTACGACTCCAGACCATCAGGAGGTGATTCGCTTCCTTGTGTTGTACAATTTACATGATGTTTTGGTGCTTGGATTACCATGGTTACAGTCTCATAACCCAGTCCTTGACTGGAAGGCTATGTCTGTGTTAAGCTGGGGATGTCGGGGGGTTCATGGGGACACTCCTATGGTGTCCATTTCGTCATCTATTCCATCTGAGATTCCGGCATTTTTGTCTGATTATCGTGATATTTTTGAAGAGCCTAAGATTGGTTCACTCCCTCCTCACAGGGATTGTGATTGCGCCATAGATCTGATTCCTGGCAGTAAATTTCCAAAGGGTCGTTTGTTTAACCTATCTGTACCTGAAACATGCTGCTATGCGCGAGTATATTAAGGAGTCCCTGGAAAAGGGACATATTCGTCCTTCTTCATCACCTTTAGGAGCCGGTTTTTTCTTTGTCTCTAAAAAGGATGGCTCTCTGAGGCCTTGTATTGATTATCGTCTCCTGAATAAAATTACAGTCAAATATCAGTATCCGTTGCCTTTGCTGACTGATTTGTTTGCTCGCATAAGGGGGGCTAAGTGGTTCTCTAAGATTGATCTTCGTGGGGCGTATAATTTGGTGCGAATTAAGCAGGGGGATGAGTGGAAGACCGCATTTAATACGCCTGAGGGCCATTTTGAGTATTTGGTAATGCCTTTCGGCCTTTCTAATGCACCTTCTGTCTTTCAGTCCTTAATGCATGATATTTTCCGTGAATATTTGGATAAATTTATGATTGTGTACTTGGATGATATTTTGATTTTTTCTGATGACTGGGAGTCTCATGTTCAGCAGGTCAGGAGGGTTTTTCAGGTTTTGCGGGAGAATTCTTTGTGTGTAAAGGGTTCAAAGTGTGTTTTTGGGGTTCAAAAAATTTCATTTTTGGGGTATATTTTTTCCCCTTCTTCTATTGAGATGGACCCTGTCAAGGTTCGGGCTATTTACGACTGGACGCAGCCTACTTTTCTGAAGAGTCTCCAGAAATTCTTGGGCTTTGCTAATTTTTATCGTCGATTTATAGCTGGTTTTTCTGGCGTTGCTAAACCTCTGATGGATTTGACTAAAAAGGGTGCTGATGTTGCCAATTGGTCCCCTGCTGCCGTGGAGGCCTTTCGGGAGCTTAAGCGCCGCTTTTTGTCTGCCCCTGTGTTGCGCCAGCCTGATGTTTCTCTTCCCTTTCAGGTTGAGGTCGATGCTTCCGAGATCGGAGCAGGGGCGGTTTTGTCGCAGAAAAGTTCCGACTGCTCAGTGATGAGACCTTGTGCGTTCTTTTCGCGAAAATTTTCGGCCGCCGAGCGAAACTATGATGTTGGTAATCGGGAGCTTTTGGCCATGAAGTGGGCATTTGAGGAGTGGCGTCATTGGCTTGAGGGTGCCAGACATCAGGTGGTAGTTTTGACTGATCACAAGAATTTAATTTATTTGGAGTCTGCCAGGCGCCTGAATCCTAGACAGGCACGTTGGTCGTTGTTCTTTTCCCGGTTTAATTTTGTGGTCTCGTACTTACCGGGTTCTAGGAATGTGAAAGCAGATGCTCTTTCTAGGAGTTTTGAGCCTGACTCTCCTGGGAATTCTGAACCTGCTGGTGTCCTTAAGGATGGAGTGGTTTTGTCTGCTGTCTCTCCAGATTTGCGACGTGCTTTGCAAGAATTTCAGGCGGATAGACCTGATCGTTGTCCGTCTGGTAGACTGTTTGTTCCTGACGAGTGGACCACTAGAGTCATCTCGGAAGTTCATTCTTCTACTCTGGCAGGTCATCCGGGAATTTTTGGCACCAGAGATTTGGTGGCTAGATCCTTCTGGTGGCCTTCCCTGTCTCGAGATGTGCGTGTTTTTGTGCAGTCTTGCGATGTGTGTGCTCGGGCCAAGCCTTGTTGTTCTAGGGCTAGTGGGTTGTTGTTGCCCTTGCCTATTCCGAAGAGGCCTTGGACGCACATCTCTATGGACTTTATCTCGGATCTCCCTGTTTCTCAGAAGATGTCTGTCATCTGGGTGGTGTGTGACCGTTTTTCTAAAATGGTTCATTTGGTGCCATTGCCTAAGTTGCCTTCCTCATCTGAGTTGGTCCCTCTGTTTTTTCAAAATGTGGTTCGCTTGCATGGTATTCCGGAAAACATCGTTTCTGACAGGGATACCCAGTTCGTGTCTAGATTTTGGCGGGCAGTCTGTGCCAGGTTGGGCATTGATTTGTCCTTTTCGTCTGCATTCCATCCTCAGACCAATGGCCAGACGGAGCGAACTAATCAAACTTTGGAGACTTATTTGAGGTGTTTTGTGTCTGCGGATCAGGATGATTGGGTTGCCTTTCTGCCGTTGGCGGAGTTTGCTCTTAATAATCGGGCTAGTTCTGCCACTTTGGTTTCTCCTTTCTTTTGCAATTCAGGGTTTCATCCGCGTTTTTCATCTGGTCAGGTTGAATCTTCGGATTGTCCTGGAGTGGATGCGGTGGTGGATCGGTTGCATCGGATTTGGGGACAAGTGGTGGATAATTTGGAATTGTCCCAGGAGAGGACTCAGCAGTTTGCTAACCGTCGTCGTCGTGTTGGTCCCCACCTTCGCGTTGGGGACTTGGTGTGGTTGTCTTCCCGTTTTATCCCTATGAGGGTTTCTTCTCCCAAATTTAAGCCTCGGTTCATCGGTCCTTATAGGATTTTGGAGATTCTTAACCCTGTTTCCTTTCGTTTGGACCTCCCGGCATCTTTCGCTATCCATAATGTGTTCCATCGGTCGTTGTTGCGGAGATATGAGGTACCGGTGGTTCCTTCTACTGAACCTCCTGCTCCTGTGCTGGTGGAGGGTGAATTGGAGTACGTCGTAGAGAAGATCTTGGACTCCCGTATTTCCAGACGGAGACTTCAATATCTGGTTAAATGGAAAGGCTATGGTCAGGAAGATAATTCTTGGGTAACTGCCTCTGATGTTCATGCCTCGGATTTGGTTCGTGCCTTTCATAGGGCTCATCCAGATCGCCCTGGCGGTTCTTGTGAGGGTTCGGTGCCCCCTCCTTAAGGGGAGGGTACTGTTGTGTATCCGCTTTTTGGGCTCCCCTGGTGGTTGCTGGTGGTACTGGTGACTTGTTTGCACTTTGCTGCTTCTGTTCACCTGCTTCCATCAGTGTTTGGGAGTTTCCTATTTAGCCTTGCTCTCCAGTCATTTCCTTGCCGAACATCATTGTAACCAGAGCCTTCGGTTGCATGCTCCTGCTACTAGTCTGCTGATCAGCTAAGTGGACTTTGTCCTTTTGTTTTGTACCTTTTGTCCAGTTTGCAGTTTTTGTAATTCTCTGTAGCTGGAAGCTCTTGCGGGCTGAAATTGCCACTCCTGTGTCATGAGTTGACACAGGAGTCTTAAAGTAATTTCAGGATGGTTTTTGAAAGGGTTTTCAGTTGACCGTGAAGTCCTCTTTTGTATCCTTCTGCTATCTAGTAAGTGGACCTCTCTTTGCTAAATCTACTTTCATACTGTGTATGTCTTTTCCTCTTAATTCACCGTTATTACATGTGGGGGGCTGCTATCATCTTTTGGGGTATTTCCCTAGAGGTAAGCCAGGTCTGTTTCTTCCTCTACCAGGCGTAGTTAGTCCTCCGGCTGGCGCGTGGCATATAGGAAGCCGTAGGTATGCTCCCTGGCTACTGTTAGTTGTGTGGTAGATTTAGCTCACGGTCAACTCGAGTTTCCATCACCCGAGAGCTCGTTCGTTACTTATATGTTTCTTACGTTCCCTTGCCATTGGGAACCATGACAGCACACACTGACGACTCGCTGCTTTTAAATTTGGAACTTTCAGAAGAGGAGGCGAAAGAGCTAGAATCTGAGTCAGCAAGGAAAGCCAAAACTTTTTCCTGCTGCTCCGGCTTTAAAAGCGGTTTTCCTACTCCAAGATAAGGGAGCCTTCGAGGCCTTGTGTAGCCAGACGATGACGCTGGCTCAACAACTCAAGCCTTAGGTGCCATTTTGCTTTTCCCACTACCACCAGATGCTCCACCACCACCACCACCACCATCATCATTACCAGCTGTCAATGACGGCCCACGGCCTCTTCCACCAGACTTCCTCATTTTTGGGAATATGTAACCAAAGTAACAACCGTTATATGGTACTGTAAAACAAGGTAGAAGTTGTATATAAACTTGTTGAGAATTTAAATCTCCCTTTTTTGTGTGGGAGACTGCTGCAAAAAAAACAACAGGCCCACTGTATTACACTACACAGTATAAGTGGCTGAAAGTGGCTGGCAGATATAAGCCAAACACAACGGACGCAGATGCACTTAGTGGCAATATAAATCTCCCTTTTTATGTGGGGGAGACTGCTGGAAAAATCAGGCCCACCGTATTACACTACACAGTTTTATTGGCAGAAAATGACTGGAAGATATATAAAAAAAGAGAACTGCCGCAGATGCACTTATTGGCAATCTAAATCTCCCTTTTTATGTGTGGGAGACTGCTGGAAAAATCAGGCCCACTGTATTACACTACACAGTTTCAGTGGCAGAAAGTGGCTGGCAGATATACCACAAACAGGACTGACGCAGATGCACTTAGTGGCAATATAAATCTCCCTTTTCATGTGTGGGAGACTGCTGGAAAAATCAGGCCCACTGTATTACACAACACAGTTTCAGAGGCAGAAAGTGGCTGGCAGGTATACCACAAACAGGACTGCCGCAGATGCACTTAGTGGCAATATAAATCTCCCTTTTTATGTGTGGGAGACTGCTGGAAAAATCAGGCCCACTGTATTACACTACACGGTTTCAGTGGCAGAAAGTGGCTGGCAGATATACGCCAAACAGAACGGACGCAGATGCACTTAGTGGCAATATAAATCTCCCTTTTTATGTGTGGGAGACTGCTGCAAAAAACAGGCCCACTGTATTACACTACACAGTTTTAGTGGCAGAAAATGGCTGGAAGGTATAAAAAAAAGGGACTGTACTACAATAACAATCTCCCTACAATTATCTCAGGAAAAGTATGGCAGCCAGCAATAAAAAGGACTGCTGCACACAAAAGTGTGGACAAATAAACAATAGAACTGTGCAGAAAGGAGCAACAGGACTTTTGCTTTTAAAAAAGCAGTTGGTTTGCACAGCGGCGTACAAACAGCAATGCAGCTATCAGGGAGCCTTATAAGCTACAGAGCTGATGCACAGAAATCTAGCCTCCACTGTCCCTGCAAAGAAAAGGTGGTGTTGGACAGTGGAAATCGCTACAGCACAAGTGGTTTGGGGGTTAATATTTCCTCTATAACAATATCCCTGCTTCTGACGAAGCTGCAGCAACCTCTCCCTATGCTCAGATTGGCAGAAGTAAGATGGCGGTCGGCGTGCACGCCCCTTTATAGCCCCTGTGACGCCACAGAAAGCAAGCCAATCACTGTCATGCCCTTCTCTAAGATGGTGGGGACCGAGACCTATGTCATCACGCTGCCCACACTCTGCATCCACCTTCATTGGCTGAGAAATGGCGCTGAAAGCGTCATACGAAACGCGACTTTGGCGCGAAGATCACCGAAAGCATGGCCAATCCCACGCTGGGATCGGATCGGGTTTCACGAAACCCGATTTTGCTGAAAGTCGGCGATTTTTGAAAATGTCCGATCCGTTTCGCTCAACCCTAGTCATAAGTATTCAGACCCTTTGCTCAGTATTGAGTAGACACACCCTTTTGAGCTAGAACAGCCATGAGTCTTCTTGGGAATGATGCAACAAGTTTTTCACTCCTGGATTTGAGAATCCTCTGCCATTCTTCCTTGCAGATCCTCTCCAGTTCTGTCAGGTTGGATGGTAAATGTCGGTGGACAGCCATTTTCAGGTCTCTCCAGAGATGCTCAATTGGGTTTAGGTTAGGGCTCTGGCTGGGCCAGTTAAGAATGGTCACAGAGTTGTTCTGAAGCCACTTATTTGTTATTTTAGCAGTGTGCTCAGGGTCATTGTCTTCTTGGAAGGGGAACCTTCGGCCAAGTCTGAGGTCCAGAGCACTCTGGAAGAGGTTTTCATCCAGGCTATCTCTGTATTTGGCCGCATTCATGTTTCCTTCAATGGCAACCAGTCATCCTGTCCCTGCAGCTGAAAGACACCCCCATAGCATGATACTGACACCACCATGTTTCACTGTTGGGATTGTATTGGGCAGGTGATGAGCGTGCCTGATTATCTCCACACATACTGCTTAGAATTATCACTAAAAACATGTCTTCAGCTCCACTGGAGCACTTACCCCCAGTGTTCACCTCTGCAGCACGAGTGAGCGACGTCAGCAGGGTGATCACATGATCTGATTTTGTTGCTCTGACCCAGCAGTCAGAGCCTCAATTGCACTCACTTCTGTAAGATGTGAGTACAATTGAACCCTGGGCAGGGGCGTACACTGACAGCTTGGGCCCCCTGTGCAAGAAATGTGTTTTGTCCCCCTTCCTTTTATGGCGACAAAGCTATATATACAGTATATAGCCACACACACACATACATGTGTATATATTACATAATCTCCTTTTTTATGTATATTGCCATCCTTTATTATACAGTGCCCTCTCTTGTTATGTACAGTACCATCCCTTACATATTGGATTATATAGAGTCCTGTTTTTTATTACATATCGTCCTATCTTGTTAGCTGTATAATGCAATGATGGCTGATGGAGCATGGGAAAGCTTCTTTTCTAATGGAGGAGCTGATGGACTGGTCATCGGGTCACTCACTGACTCCTCCATCAGCAGTCATTTTATATATAAATAGAGAGGGGACTATGTAATAAAAGAGAGTGCTGTGAATAACAAAATTAACAAGAATACACTATGTAAGAGACAGTACTGTACATAACAGCAGAGGATGCTTTATAATAAGGGATGACACCATATATAACTAGAGAGAATGGTATGTAATAAGGGACAATGTTATGCATAATAAAAGAGGAAACTATGTAACTAAGGATGGTGTTATACAGAATAAGTGAGTACACTATATACTAAGGGACTGTGTTATACTTAATAGGAATGTACACTTTATACTAAGAGACTGTGTTATACATATAAGTGATAATAATGTCTTCCTCCACCTCCCCTGTTCGTAAGTCCGTTATAAGTCCCCCTTCCCTACCACTCCATCATTGCCCTTTCCACCACCTTTATCACAGCCTTCTCCTCCACCACCCCCATCATTGCCTCCTTCCCCACCACTCCCATCATTGTCTTTTCCACTACCACCATCATTGCCTTCTCCCCCACCTTCATCATTTCCTCCTCCCCACCATCCCATCATGGCCCTTTCCACCACATCTATCATTTCCTTCACCCCCACCATCCCCATCATTGCCCTTTCCACATGACCATCATTGTCCTTTCCACCACCTCCATCATTTTCTCCCCATCCTCCATCATCATTGTCCTTTCCACCACACCATCCTTGCCCATTCCACCACCACCATCATTTCCTCCCCCCTCCACCCCAATATTGCCCTTTCCACCACCTTCATCATTTCCTCCTCCCCACTACTGCCATTGCATTCTCCCCCCACCACCATCATTGCCCATTCCACCACCTCCATCATTGCCTTCTCTGTCCTCCCACCCCATCATTGCCCAATCCACCACCTCCATCATTTCCTCCTTCCCCACCTGACCCCCATTATTGTCCTTTCCACCACATCCATCATCCCCATCCTTGCCCATTCCACCACTTCTATCATTTCCTCCTCCCCCACCATCCCCATCACCCCATCATTGCCTTCTCCTCATCAGACCCATCATTTTCCTCTCTTCCCCTACACCTACAGACACACACAACACCATTTACATCTCTGCACATTCCCCCGCAGTGCTACACACACACACATACACACAACACAGACACTCACTCACCGCTCTGCCGCAACAGCTCTGTCACCTTCCTCTCTGACCCCGGACTGTAAAAAAAAAGCTTGCTCAGGTGCCGCCCCCCACATCCTGGCACCCTAGGCACATGCCCTCAAGTGCCTAGTGGCAAATACGGCCTTGACAAGAGCCATTTTGCAACATGACAAGGGCAGATTTCTTCTTGCTCATGCTACTTTGAGCAGCCTGCATGACCTAAATTAGCTAACATTACTTGCAACATTTCTGGACTTATCTACAACCGAGCACTTCTGGAACATCATTGGTTGACAATTTCAAAGAGAGCTGCCAGCAGTGGATTTTGATGATTTTAATGTCATTAACATGTCTGTTGATTCAGTGACTTCCATAACTCCATGACTTTTCCTTTTTGATATTGCAATTTCAATGTTGAGGCTATCTATCTATTTTCATTTAAGTAAATCCCCTTGCATAAATTAAAATTTCCACATTGTTCAGGTTTCAAACAAGTTATTTGGAAAGGTCAATTTTTATACACTTGGAGAGTACAGATTCGGGGTTCTTCAATGTGCTGTTTTCTTTGAACTCTTATTTATCTATCATCGATCTATCTACCTAGACATCTCTCTTTCTTTATGTAATCTAAGCCCCTTACATAAAAACATTTCCATTTTTTTTAATTTAAGGGCAGATAGGATGTAAGCATACTGTATGAAGTGGCAGATGTGTCTTGTCTATGCAACTGAGTATCCTATTACTGTATTTCCCTAGTAACGACATTGAGAAGAAAATCCAGTGACACCAAGGTAAATGGCATTATAAACCTGGCTTTTTTTCTGTGTATTTAACAACTTTTAACCCTTGTTTGCTCAGAGGCACAAGAGTTTGCTGGCTGTATGATGAGCTGACATCTGCTCTTTGTCAGGGGTAAATCCTCTTGTACAAATGTACAACATACTGTAGTTCAGATGGATTCTACTGTAAGCTGTATAAAGGGCAGAATAACAATGTAAAAGAAAATGGTTTTGTAAGGGATGGGTGAACCAACTAAATCACTGGAAATGTTGCATCAGTAGCCATTATTAAACATATGTTATTTACGTTGTCCACTTGGAGCAGTTTGCAGATACAATCACATTTGCTCTCACAGTGTTCAGTGCCACAGTTGAAAAAAATGTAAACGCTATTTTATTCATGAACTTCAATACTATGATGAAAACAATGCTTTTCAAATGATGAAAGCACAGATAATTTTGGATTCCTATATTATATGCACTGCAGTTGTTAAAGTGAACCTATCAGCTGAAATATGCCATCCAATACATGGGCAGCATGTATCAGGCACTGCCTGTATTAACTCAGCCAGTTATGTTTCACACTGAAAAGCTGAGATGTTTCATAGAAAAGCATACTTTAATAGCCTCCGGGGTTCAAGACTGGGCTGGAGACGGTGGTTTCTCCTCCCCTTCCTTAGATTGACAAGTCTATGCCTACATGAGCCTATAGGTAGAGAAAGGCTTGGACTGGCCCACAGGGGAACAGGGGAATCCCCCGGTGGGCAGCTGTGCAGATCTAGGCCCCAACCTTATTGTACGGGCAGTACTTGTCTGTTATGGACCTGGTGGTTAGGAGCACACGGAATGACCTGATGGTTAAAACGTAAAACCTGGGACAAGCTCTGAGGAGGTGGTAACTCTACTGACCGCAATCCCTAATCCTATCACACACACTAGAAATAGCCGTGGAGCGTACCTAACTCTCCCTAGACACCTCTTCACAGCCTAAGACCTAACTACCCCTAAAGATAGAAATAGAAGCCTACCTTGCCTCAGAGATATTCCCCAAAGTAAAGGTAGCCCCCACAAATATTGACTGTGAGTTAAGAGGGAAGTGACAAACACAGGAATGAAACAGATTTTAGCAAAGGAGGCCGAATCTTCTCTAGATAGACAGAGGATAGGGAAGGGAACTGTGCGGTCAGTATTAAAAACTACAAAAAACACGCAGAGTGTGCAAAAAAACCTCCACACCGACTCACGGTGAGAAGGTGCAGCTCTGCACCCCCAGAGCTTCCAGCTAGCAAGGAAATATCATAATAGCAAGCTGGACTAGAAACATAGCATGTACTGAGAAATATATTCAACAACCAATGAACAACAAATGAACTAGCAGGGACTTAGCTTCTGCTGGAGTAGACAGGTCATCAGAGAAATCCAAGAGAGATCTGAACCAGTACTGAGACATTGACAGCTGGCATGAACTAACGAACTAAGCAGAGTTAAATAGGAAAGCCAGCAGAAGCAATAAGCGAGGGCAGCTGAGAAAGCCAACCTCAAAGATCAGCAGTTCCACTCAAAGCCACCAGAGAGTGTCCAAGGACAGAACTCACCAAAGTACCATTCACGACCACAGGAGGGAGCCCGAGAATGGAATTCACAACAGTACCCCCCCCTTGAGGAGGGGTCACCGAACCCTCACCAGAGCCCCCAGGCCGATCAGGACGAGCCAAATGAAAGGCACGAACCAAATCGGCAGCATGGAGATCGGAGGCAACAACCCAGGAATTATCCTCCTGACCATAACCCTTCCATTTAACCAGGTACTGAAGCTTCCGTCTCGAAATACGAGAATCCAAAATCTTCTCCACCACATACTCCAAGTCCCCCTCAACCAACACCGGAGCAGGAGAATCAACGGAAGGAACCATAGGCGCCACATATCTCCGCAACAACGACCTATGGAACACATTATGGATGGCAAAAGAAGCTGGAAGGGCCAAACGAAACGACACAGGATTGATAATTTCAGAAATCTTATAAGGACCAATGAAACGAGGCTTGAACTTAGGAGAAGAAACCTTCATAGGAACATAACGAGAAGATAACCAAACCAAATCCCCAACATGAAGTCGGGGACCAACACAGCGACGGCGGTTAGCAAAACGTTGCGCCTTCTCCTGAGACAACGTCAAGTTGTCCACCACGTGAGTCCAAATTTGCTGCAACCTGTCCACCACAGAATCCACACCAGGGCAGTCAGAAGGCTCAACCTGCCCTGAAGAAAAACGAGGATGAAAACCAGAATTACAAAAAAAAGGCAAAACCAAAGTGGCCGAACTAGCCCGATTATTAAGGGCGAACTCGGCCAATGGCAAGAAGGTCACCCAATCATCCTGATCAGCAGAAACAAAGCATCTCAGATAGGTTTCCAAGGTCTGATTGGTTCGTTCGGTTTGGCCATTTTTCTGAGGATGGAACGCTGAAGAAAAAGACAAATCAATGCCCATCTTAGCACAAAAGGTCCGCCAAAACCTAGAAACAAACTGGGAACCTCTGTCAGACACAATGTTCTCCGGAATGCCATGCAAACGAACCACATGCTGAAAAAATAATGGAACCAAATCAGAGGAGGAAGGCAATTTAGGCAAGGGTACCAAATGGACCATCTTAGAAAACCGATCACAAACCACCCAGATGACGGACATCCTTTGAGAGACAGGAAGATCAGAAATAAAATCCATGGAAATATGCGTCCAGGGCCTCTTCGGGACAGGCAACGGCAAAAGCAACCCACTGGCACGAGAACAGCAAGGCTTGGCCCTAGCACAATGCCCACAGGACTGCACAAAAGAACGCACATCCCATGACAAGGAAGGCCACTGTTGTGAATTCCATTCTCGGACTCCCTCCTGTGGTCATGAATGGTACTTTGGTTAGTTCTGCTCTTGGACTCCCTCTGGTGGCTTTGAGCGGAACTGCTGGTCACTGAGGTTGGTTTTGTCAGCTGCTCTCATTTATTGCTATGCTTGCTTCCCTATTTAACTCCACTCAGATCGTTACTTGATGCCAGCTGTCAATGTTTCAGTATTGGTTCAGATCTCTCTTGGACTTCTCTGAGGACCTGTCTACTCCAGCAGAAGCTAAGTCTTTGCTAGTTCATTTGTTGTTACTGCTTCCTGAATATATTTCTTAGTACTGCTAATTTCTAGTCCAGCTTGCTATCATGATATTCCCTTGCTAGCTGGAAGCTCTGGGGTGCAGAGTGGCACCTCCACACCGTGAGTCAGTGTGGGGAGTCTTTTTGCTTACTCTGCGTGGTTTTTTGTAGTCTTTTGTGCTGACCGCATAGTTCCCTTTTCTATCCTCTGACTATTTAGTGAAGTCTGGCCTCCTTTGCTGAAACCTGTTTCATTCCTGTGTTTGTGACTTTCCTCTTAACTCACAGTCAATATATGTGGGGGGCTGCCTTTAGCTTTGGGGAATTTCTCTGAGGCAAGGTTAGGCTTCTATTTCTATCTTTAGGGGTAGTTAGCTCTTAGGCTGTGAAGAGGCGTCTAGGGAGAGTTAGGTACGCACCACAGCTATTTCTAGTGTGTGTGATAGGAGTAGAGTTTGCGGTCAGCAGAGTTCCCACTTTCCCAGAGCTTGTTCCGATTACTAGTTTAATCATCAGGTCATTCCGGGTGCTCCTAACCACCAGGTCCATAACAGTACAGCTGGCCCACAAAGTGTTAATGCATCTCAAAAGAGGGATAAGAGAAGTTCTGAACCCATTTTTTATTCTTTGCAGTGTGTTTTGTCTCTCTTTTCCCCTTAATCTCTGGGTGGTTCAGGACTCAGGTGTAGATATGGATATTCAAGGTCTGTCCTCTTGTGTGGATCATCTCACTGCAAGAGTACAAAGCATTCAAGATTATGTAGTTCAGAATCCGATGTTAGAGCCTAGAATTCCAATTCCTGATTTGTTTTCTGGGGATAGATCTAAGTTTCTGAATTTCAAAAATAATTGTAAACTGTTTCTTGCTTTGAAACCCCGCTCCTCTGGTGACCCCATTCAGCAAGTAAAAATTATTATTTCTTTGTTGCGTGGCGACCCTCAAGACTGGGCATTCTCCCTTGCGCCAGGAGATCCTGCATTGCTGAATGTAGATGCTTTTTTTCTGGCGCTTGGATTGCTTTATGACGAACCGAATTCAGTGGATCAGGCAGAGAAAATCTTGCTAGCTTTGTGTCAGGGTCAGGATGAAGCAGAGATATATTGTCAGAAGTTTAGAAAATGGTCTGTGCTTACTCAATGGAATGAGTGTGCCCTGGCAGCAATTTTTAGAAAGGGTCTTTCTGAAGCCCTTAAGAATATTATGGTGGGATTCCCCACGCCTGCTGGTCTGAATGAATCAATGTCCTTGGCCATCCAAATTGATCGGCGTTTGCGTGAGCGCAAAATTGTGCACCATTTGGCAGTGTCCTCTGAGCAGAGGCCTGAGCTTATGCAATGTGAAAGAACTTTGACCAGAACTGAACGGCAAGAACACAGACGTCAGAATAGGCTGTGTTTTTACTGTGGTGACCCCGCTCATGCTATCTCTGATTGTCCTAAGCGCACTAAGCGGTTTGCTAGGTTTGTCACCATTGGTACTGTACAGCCTAAATTTCTTTTGTCTGTTACTCTGATTTGCTCTTTGTCATCCTACTCGGTTATGGCATTTGTGGATTCAGGCGCTGCCCTGAATTTAATGGACTTGGAGTTTGCCAGGCGCTGTGGTTTTTTCTTGGAGCCTTTGCAGTATTCTATTCCATTAAGGGGAATTAATGCCACGCCGTTGGCCAAGAATAAACCTCAGTACTGGACTCAGTTGACCATGTGTATGGCTCCTGCACATCAGGAGGATATTCGCTTTTTGGTGTTGCATAATTTGCATGATGTGGTCGTGTTGGGTTTGCCTTGGCTACAGGTTCATAATCCAGTACTGGATTGGAAATCAATGTCTGTGTCTAGTTGGGGTTGTCAAGGGGTACATGGCGATGTTCCGTTGGTGTCAATTTCTGCTTCTACTCCTTCTGAAGTCCCTGAGTTTCTGTTGGATTACCAGGATGTATTTGATGAGCCCAAATCCAGTGTCCTACCCCCTCATAGGGATTGTGATTGTGCTATAAATTTGATTCCTGGTAGTAAGTTTCCTAAGGGCAGACTTTTCAATTTATCTGTGCCAGAGCACGCCGCTATGCGGAGTTATATAAAGGAGTCCTTGGAGAAAGGGCATATTCGCCCGTCTTCATCACCGTTGGGAGCAGGGTTCTTTTTTGTGGTCAAGAAGGATGGTTCTCTGAGACCCTGTATAGATTACCGCCTTCTCAATAAAATCACGCTCAAATTTCAGTACCCTTTGCCTCTGCTGTCTGATTTGTTTGCTCGGATTAAGGGGGCTAGTTGGTTCACCAAGATAGATCTTCGAGGGGTGTATAACCTTGTGCGTATTAAACAGGGTGATGAATGGAAAACAGCATTTAATACGCCCGAGGGCCATTTTGAGTACCTGGTAATGCCATTCGGACTTTCAAATGCTCCATCTGTGTTTCAGTCCTTTATGCATGACATCTTCCGAAATTATCTGGATGGATTCATGATTGTATATTTGGATGATATTTTGGTCTTTTCGGATGATTGGGAGTCTCATGTGAAACAGGTCAGAATGGTATTCCAGGTCCATCGTGCTAATTCCTTGTTTGTGAAGGGGTCTAAATGTCTCTTCGGAGTTCAGAAGGTTTCCTTTTTGGGCTTCATTTTTTCCCCTTCTACTATGGAGATGGACCCTGTTAAAGATCAGGCCATTTATGATTGGACTCAACCTACATCTGTGAAGTGCCTCCAGAAATTCCTGGGCTTTGCTAATTTTTACCATCGCTTCATCGCTAATTTTTCTAGTGTGGTTAAACCTTTGACTGATTTGACAAAGAAAGGTGCTGATGTGGTGAATTGGTCCTCTGCGGCCGTTGAGGCTTTTCAGGAGCTGAAACGACATTTTTCTTCGGCCCCTGTGTTGCGTCAGCCAGATGTTTCGCTCCCTTTTCAGGTCGAGGTTGATGCTTCTGAGATTGGAGCAGGGGCTGTTTTGTCTCAAAGAAGTTCTGATGGCTCTGTGATGAAGCCATGTGCCTTCTTTTCTAGAAAGTTTTCGCCTGCTGAGCATAATTATGATGTTGGCATTCGGGAGCTGCTAGCTATGAAGTGGGCATTCGAAGAGTGGCGACATTGGCTTGAGGGAGCCAAGCATCGCGTGGTGGTCTTGACGGATCACAAAAATCTGACTTATCTCGAGTCTGCCAAGCGGTTGAATCCTAGACAGGCTCGATGGTCGCTGTTTTTCTCCCGTTTCGATTTTGTGGTCTCATACCTTCCAGGTTCTAAGAATGTGAAGGCGGATGCCCTTTCTAGGAGTTTTGTGCCTGATTCTCCGGGAGTCCCTGAGCCGGCTGGTATTCTCAAAGAGGGGGTAATTGTTATGACCCCAATGGTAGAGGGTCTCAGAAGTAATTACCAAGTCTGCAAACACAAAAAACCAGCTCATAGGGCAGTGGTAACTGGGCTGACCATATATCTAATCCTAGCACCACAAATAGCAGCAGCCGGGGAACGTGCCTACGTTGGTTCTAGACGCCAGCCGGAGAACTAACTAACCCTAGAAGGGAAAAGATAGACCTTTCTTGCCTCCAGAGAAAAGACCCCAAAAGTTGGATACAAGCCCCCAACAAATAATAAAGGTGAGGTAAGGAGAAAAGACAAACGTAAGAATGAACTAGATATTTAGCAAAGAGAGGCCCACTGACTAATAGCAGAATATAGTAAGATGTCTTATATGGTCAGCAAAAACCCTATCAAAATTTCCACGCTGGATATTCAAGAACCCCCGAACCGTCTAACGGCCCGGGGGGAGAACACCAGCCCCCTAGAGCTTCCAGCAAAATCAGGAATCACATTTAGTACAAGCTGGACAAAAATTAAGAGCAAAGCAAATAACCAAAAAACAAGGAAGCAGGACTTAGCTTAATTTTGCAAGATCCAAGACCAGCAGACAGGAGCAAACAGAAAGGATCTGATTACAACGATGCCAGGCACTGGACTGAGAAACCAGGAAGTTTATATAGCAACACCCCTGGACTAACTACCCAGGTGGGTGCCAAACTGAGGAAAGACAATCCCAGAGTCATATCACTAGTGACCACAAGAGGGAGCCAAAAAAGTCTAATTCACAACAGGTAATTCTGTCTGCCATCTCCCCTGATTTGCGGCGGGTGCTGCAGGAGTTTCAGGCTGATAGACCTGACCGTTGTCCAGCGGAGAAACTATTTGTCCCTGATAGATGAACTAGCAGAGTTATTTCTGAGGTTCATTGCTCAGTGTTGGCTGGTCATCCTGGGATTTTTAGGACCAGAGATTTGGTGGCTAGGTCATTTTGGTGGCCTTCCTTGTCTCGGGATGTGCATTCTTTTGTGCATTCTTGTGGGACTTGTGCTCGGGCTAAGCCCTGCTGTTCTCGTGCCAGTGGGTTGCTTTTGCCCTTGCCAGTCCCGAAAAGGCCTTGGACGCATGTTTCCATGGATTTTATTTCAGATCTTCCTGTCTCTCAAAGGATGTCTGTCATCTGGGTTGTTTGTGATCGCTTTTCTAAGATGGTCCATTTGGTACCCTTGCCTAAATTACCTTCCTCCTCTGATTTGGTGCCATTATTTATTAAACATGTGGTTCGTTTGCATGGCATTCCGGAGAACATTGTGTCGGACAGAGGTTCCCAGTTTGTCTCTAGGTTTTGGCGGTCCTTTTGTGCTAAGATGGGCATTGATTTGTCTTTTTCTTCAGCGTTCCATCCTCAGACAAATGGCCAAACCGAACGAACCAGGTTGAGCCTTCTGACTGTCCTGGTGTGGATTCTGTGGTGGACAGGTTGCAGCAAATTTGGACTCACGTAGTGGACAATCTGACGTTGTCCCAGAAGAAGGCTCAACGTTTCGCTAACCGCCGTCGTTGTGTTGGTCCCCGACTTCGTGTTGGGGATTTGGTTTGGTTGTCTTCTCCTTATGTTCCTATGAAGGTTTCTTCTCCTAAGTTTAAGCCTCGTTTCATTGGTCCTTATAAGATTTCTGAAATTCTCAACCCTGTCTCATTTCGTTTGGTCCTTCCAGCTTCTTTTACCATCCATAATGTGTTCAATAGGTCGTTGTTGCGGAGGTACGTGGCGCATATGGTTCCCTCCGTTGATCCTCCTTCCCCGGTGTTGGTTGAGGGGGAGTTGGAGTATGTGGTGGAAAAAATTTTGGATTCTTGTATTTCGAGACGGAAGCTTCAGTACCTGGTTAAGTGGAAGGGCTATGGTCAGGAGGATAATTCCTGGGTTGTTGCCTCCGATGTCCACGCTGCCGATTTAGTTTCTGCTTTTCATTTGGCTCGTCCTGATTGGCCTGGGGGCCCTGGTGAGGGTTCGGTGACCCCTCCTCAAGGGGGGGTACTGTTGTGAATTCCATTCTCGGACTCCCTCCTGTGGTCATGAATGGTACTTTGGTTAGTTCTGCTCTTGGACTCCCTCTGGTGGCTTTGAGCGGAACTGCTGGTCACTGAGGTTGGTTTTGTCAGCTGCTCTCATTTATTGCTATGCTTGCTTCCCTATTTAACTCCACTCAGATCGTTACTTGATGCCAGCTGTCAATGTTTCAGTATTGGTTCAGATCTCTCTTGGACTTCTCTGAGGACCTGTCTACTCCAGCAGAAGCTAAGTCTTTGCTAGTTCATTTGTTGTTACTGCTTCCTGAATATATTTCTTAGTACTGCTAATTTCTAGTCCAGCTTGCTATCATGATATTCCCTTGCTAGCTGGAAGCTCTGGGGTGCAGAGTGGCACCTCCACACCGTGAGTCGGTGTGGGGAGTCTTTTTGCTTACTCTGCGTGGTTGTTTGTAGTCTTTTGTGCTGACCGCATAGTTCCCTTTTCTATCCTCTGACTATTTAGTGAAGTCTGGCCTCCTTTGCTGAAACCTGTTTCATTCCTGTGTTTGTGACTTTCCTCTTAACTCACAGTCAATATATGTGGGGGGCTGCCTTTACCTTTGGTTAATTTCTCTGGGGCAAGGTTAGGCTTCTATTTCTTTCTTTAGGGGTAGTTAGCTCTTAGGCTGTGAAGAGGCGTCTAGGGAGAGTTAGGTACGCTCCACAGCTATTTCTAGTGTGTGTGATAGGAGTAGAGTTTGCGGTCAGCAGAGTTCCCACTTTCCCAGAGCTTGTTCCGATTACTAGTTTACTCATCAGGTCATTCCGGGTGCTCCTAACCACCAGGTCCATAACAGGCCACCAAAAGGACCTAGCAACCAAATCTCTGGTACCAAAAATTCCAAGATGACCAGCCAGTACTGAACAATGAACCTCAGAAATAACTTTACTAGTCCATCTATCAGGGACAAACAGTTTCCCCACTGGACAGCGGTCAGGTCTATCAGCCTGAAACTCCTGCAGCACCCGCCGCAAATCAGGGGAGATGGCAGACAGAATCGCCCCCTCTTTGAGAATACCAGCCGGCTCAGGGACTCCCGGAGAATCAGGCAAAAAACTCCTAGAAAGGGCATCAGCCTTCACATTCTTAGATCCCGGAAGGTAAGAGACCACAAAATCGAAACGGGAGAAAAACAACGACCATCGAGCCTGTCTAGGATTCAACAGCTTGTCAGACTCGAGGTAAGTCAGATTCTTGTGATCAGTCAAGACCACCACACGATGTTTGGCTCCCTCTAGCCAATGTCGCCACTCCTCGAATGCCCACTTCATAGCCATCAACTCCCGATTGACGACATCATAATTACGCTCAGCAGGTGAAAACTTTCTAGAAAAGAAAGCACATGGCTTCATCAAAGAGCCATCAGAACTTCTCTGAGACAAAACAGCCCCTGCCCCAATCTCAGAAGCATCAACCTCGACCTGAAAAGGGAGCAAAACATCTGGCTGACGCAACACAGGGGCCGAAGTAAAATGACGTTTAAGCTCCTGAAAAGCCTCAACGGCCGCAGGGGACCAATTCACCACATCAGCGCCTTTCTTCGTCAAATCAGTCAAAGGCTTAACCACACTAGAAAAATTAGCGATGAAGCAACGGTAAAAATTAGCAAAGCCCAGAAACTTCTAAAGACTCTTCACAGATGTAGGTTGAGTCCAATCATAAATGGCCTGAACTTTAACAGGGTCCATCTCGATAGTAGAAGGGGAAAAAATGAAGCCCAAAAAGGAAACCTTCTGAACTCCAAAGAGGCATTTAGACCCCTTCACAAACAACGCATTAGCACGAAGGACCTGGAACACCATCCTGACCTGCCTCACATGAGACTCCCAATCATCCGAAAAGACCAAAATATCATCCAAATATACAATCATGAACCTATCCAGATACTTCCGGTAGATGTCGTGCATAAAGGACTGAAACACAGATAGAGCATTAGAAAGCCCGAATGGCATCACCAGGTACTCAAAATGGCCCTCGGGTGTGTTAAATGCTGTTTTCCATTCATCGCCCTGTTTAATACGCACAAGATTATACGCCACTCGAAGGTCAATCTTGTTAAACCAACTAGCCCCCTTAATCCGAGCAAACAAATCAGACAGCAGAGGCAAGGGGTACTGAAATTTGACCGTGATTTTATTGAGAAGGCGGTAATCTATACAGGGTCTCAGAGAGCCATCCTTCTTGGCCACAAAAAAGAACCCTGCTCCCAACGGTGATGAAGATGGGCGAATATGCCCTTTCTCCAAGGACTCCTTTACATAACTCCGCATAGCGGCATGTTCTGGCACAGATAAATTGAAAAGTCGGCCCTTAGGGAACTTACTACCAGGAATCAAATTAATAGTGCAATCACAGTCCCTATGAGGAGGTAGGGCACTGGACTTGGGCTCATCAAATACATCCTGGTAATCCGACAAAAACTCAGGGACTTCAGAAGGAGTGGAAGAAGAAATTGTCATCAAAGGAACATCACTATGTATCCCTTGACAACCCCAACTAGACACAGACATTGATTTCCAATCCAGTACTGGATTATGAACCTGTAACCATGGCAAACCCAACACGACAACATCATGCAAATTATGCAACACCAAAAAACAAATATTTTCCTGATGTGCGGGAGCCATGCACATGGTCAGCTGAGTCCAGTACTGAGGTTTATTCTTGGCCAATGGCGTAGCATCAATCCCCCTTAAGGGAATAGGACTCTGCAAAGGCTCTAAGGAAAAACCACAGCGCCTGGCAAACTCCAAGTCCATCAAGTTCAGGGCAGCGCCCGAATCCACAAATGCCATAACAGAGTAGGATGACAATGAGCAAATCAGAGTAACAGACAAGAGAAATTTATGCTGTACAGTACTAAAGGTGACAGACTCAGCGAACCTCCTAGTGCGCTTAGGACAATCAGAAATAGCATGAGTGGAGTCACCACAGTAAAAACACAGCCCATTCTGACGTCTGTGTTCTTGCCGTTCAGCTCTGGTCAAAGTCCTATCACATTGCATAGGCTCAGGCCTCCGCTCAGAGGACACCGCCAAATGGTGCACAACTTTGCGCTCGCGCAAACGCCGATCAATCTGAATGGCCAAAGACATTGATTCATTCAGACCAGCAGGCGTGGGGAACCCCACCATAACATCTTTGAGGGCTTCAGAAAGACCCTTTCTGAAAATTGCTGCCAGGGCATACTCATTCCATTGTGTAAGCACAGACCACTTTCTAACCTCTGGCAATATACTTCTGCTTCATCCTGACCCTGACATAGAGCCAGCAAGATCTTTTCTGCCTGATCCACAGAATTTGGTTCATCATAAAGCAATCCGAGCGCTAGAAAAAATGCATCTACATTAAGCAATGCAGGATTTCCTGGCTCAAGGGAGAATGCCCAGTCTTGCGGGTCGCCACGCAACAAAGAAATAATAATCTTTACTTGCTGAATGGGGTCACCAGAAGAGCGGGGTTTCAGAGCAAGAAACAGTCTGCAATTATTTTTGAAATTCAAAAATTTAGATCTATCCCCAGAAAACAAATCAGGAATTGGAATTCTAGGCTCTAACATCGGATTCTGAACTACATAATCTTGAATACTCTGTACCCTTGCAGTGAGTTGATCCACACAAGAGGACAGACCTTGAATATCCATATCTACACCTGAGTCCTGAACCACCTAGAGGTTAAGGGGAAAAGAAAGACAAAACAAGCTGCAAAGAAAAAAAAATTGACTCAGAACTTCTCTTATCCCTCTTTTGAGATGCATTAACAGTTTGCGGGCCACCTGTACTGTTATGGACCTGGTGGTTAGGAGCACCCGGAATGACCTGATGGTTAAAACGTAAAACCTGGGACAAGCTCTGAGGAGGTGGTAACTCTACTGACCGCAATCCCTAATGCTATCACACACACTAGAAATAGCCGTGGAGCGTACCTAACTCCCCCTAGACGCCTCTTCACAGCCTAAGAGCTAACTACCCCTAAAGATAGAAATAGAAGCCTAACCTTGCCTCAGAGAAATTCCCCAAAGTAAAGGTAGCCCCCACAAATATTGACTGTGAGTTAAGAGGGAAGTGACAAACACAGGAATTAAACAGATTTTAGAAAAGGAGGCCAAATCTTCTCTAGATAGACAGAGGATAGGGAAGGGAACTGTGCGGTCAGTATTAAAAACTACAAAAACCACGCAGAGTGTGCAAAAAAACCTCCACACCGACTCACGGTGAGAAGGTGCAGCTCTGCACCCCCAGAGCTTCCAGCTAGCAAGGAAATATCATAATAGCAAGCTGGACTAGAAACATAGCATGTACTGAGAAATATATTCAACAACCAATGAACAACAAATGAACTAGCAGGGACTTAGCTTCTGCTGGAGTAGACAGGTCATCAGAGAAATCCAAGAGAGATCTGAACCAGTACTGAGACATTGACAGCTGGCATGAACTAACGAACTAAGCAGAGTTAAATAGGAAAGCCAGCAGAAGCAATAAGCGAGGGCAGCTGAGAAAGCCAACCTCAAAGATCAGCAGTTCCACTCAAAGCCACCAGAGGGTGTCCAAGGACAGAACTCACCAAAGTACCATTCACGACCACAGGAGGGAGCCCGAGAACGGAATTCACAACACTTGTCATAATTCACTTGATTCTTTCTGTACAGAAAAAAACAGTGTCCCATCAGTAATTAACCAAACTACCCAGTTTATTATTATATAGAGATATAGGTACATTTGTGAACCAGGGTCATGTAATATTTGTATGTAGGTGAAAAGTAGGTCCCCAAAGTCAATGTTGCTGGTGGGCCCTTGGCACCCCAGTCCGACACTGGGTAGAGACCTGTCACTCCAGGGGAGCAGGAGGGGAGAAGCCGTTAAAAGATCATTCTTAAAAAACAATTAGCCTATGATAGCTTTTCCTGGTTAATGCACCGTATGCAATGAATATTGACTTAAAATGCAATGAATTATTTTGATGCATAAACAGAACAATCAGTGTAGCTAATGTGTTCTAATAGTGTAGATTATTTGTACGTTTTCATAAATCATAAAACTTAATCATTTTTAAAAATCAGATAATTAACAGGATACATGCTCTTTATTTCTGTAATTAGCAATAGTTTTATCCTTACCTAGTTTGATATTGCATTGTATTTAATGTTTTTTCTTAAAGATTTACTGTATTTTATATTAAAACCTGGCTTGTTATATATAATGGAACAGCTTCCGTTAAATGTCCTTATTATAGTTAATTGTCCTTTGCTTAGATGGTCAGCCTTCTGTAGGTCTACCTTCTCTTGGACCATGTCTTTCTAATCTGTATTATACTAATGGATATATTATTATAATTGGCCCCATGTTAAATCACTGTATTTATATCTAGAGAGGATGATGACTCCAGATGGCATGTAGAAACCGAGTTAATACCAGGATGTATTTATGCTTTATTCCTCTATATGAAGAGCTGAATCCCTAGAAGGAGAACAGCCTTAGTTAATGTACAAATTACATCTGTTCTAATCAGGTATCTATTATATACAGTCCATAAGAATGGGCTCCAAATATACGGTAAATGAATCTTTGTAGTTTGTATAATAATCGAATATATGGGGAATGTAGAATTTAGTTCAATTGTATTCATAAATGGGTGCCAGCAGACTCAACCTTGATCGAGTGACAAAAGCAGTAAAAATGAAACTGCAGCATGCCAAGATTGTGTGTGTGTCTGGTGTTTGTTTGTGTTGCATGTGTGTTATATGGGTCTTGCCGTACTCCAAGTTTGTGTGTGTGTGTTGTGTATGTGTGTGTGTTATTGTACGTGTTGTATATATGTGTGTGAGGTCTGTGTGTTTCTTTGTGTGTGTTATACATGTTGTTTGTATGTGTGTTTATGTTGTGTGTGTTGCCGCATTCCAAGATTGTACGCGTGTGTGTTGTTTCTGTATCTTTGTGTGTTGTACGTGTTTTGTATCCAAGTGTTGTATGTGCGTGATATATATGTGTGTTGTATTAGTGTGTGTGTATGTTCTGCATGTAAATGTTGTATGTGTGTGTTGCATGTTTGTGTTTGTCTATGTGTAAGCGCTCCTGAATGCTCATATATGGTTGTGATATCTGACCTTACTACAGTTGTCTCACAAATCAGGAAGGAGTCAACAAACTGCCAATTACGTATAAAGATTATAACATTTATTAAATGACATCATAAGTTAGAAATTCAAGTACACTGATGATCTAAAACATCCAATCATTAGGGTTGCTAATAAATCACGGATACAGGTAACAAAGCCCACACAAACCACCTCTATTAAACGACTTGTGGTCACAGGTTCACTGGGATAAGTCTACTAATATTAAACACTACATAGCCCCACTGGGAACCAAATAATAGTACATAAATATAAAAAGTCTAAGACTGGACCTCACCCATGTCAGTCATGGTGTGTATGTGGGAACGCCAGCCCCTACGTGCGTTTCACGTAGGCTTCTTCCGGGGGCCCCTGATTCGTGATATTGCTTGGGAGTTTCTGTCCATGAGTGGACTTATATGTGGCTCTGTTCTAATTATTTATTTACTACAGTTGTCTGTAGCTTTCTAAGTAATAAACTGCATGGAGATAATGCCCAGACTGTTTCATAGTAACAAACCAGGAATGCGCTTGGTGAAAACAACACAGCTCTAAACTCTATGCAATCTATTGTCACCGAAACTTCACTAACCTAATTCTTTCTTATAGTTCAAACTCTCCCGCTGTATTAGGGAGGCATAAGGGGAATAAGGGGAAGCCCCCCACACGCATAAAAAGTCAGCAAATCTGGGCCCTTTCTAACCCACCCAAAACCTATCAAAGTCCAGTGACATCTTGGGGGGACGCGTTATTTCAGAGGCATAGGAGACAAGGCATGAAGAGGTGGAGAATTAAAGTGGAGTAGTTTTACTTCAGAAAAGGTATATTTTGTCAGAAAACTGCAGCAAATTAATCTTTCCTTCAAAAGTTGGCAACCGTGTTTCTGCTTTCTGTAAATGCTAAATGCTAATACTAAGCAATCATTTCTGCCCTTCCTACATACTGATCGCAACATGGATCCTCCCTTGCAGTTGCTCTTGCTCTTTAAGATGCTCATACACACGTCTAAAATTAATGAAAACAAAATTCAATCAGTGAAAATTTTTCAGGTGCAGCTTAAGATTTTCCTTCAATCTGACAGATGCCAGAATTTCATAATTTATGAGAAGACTGCACCAGGCTTGAAAAAATTGACTGTATATGGGTTAATTGATTGTTATTATCTGTGAAGGAGTAACACACAGAAAGAAGAAAAAGCACACGCATGTATAAAGGGTTTGTCTGACTTAAAAATATGTACATTGTCAGTGAATGTTGTAAAATAGTAAATTAACCTACACTCTCTGGTTCAAGCCTCCATCACTCCAACATCACCATATGTGGCTTCCCTTGGAACCGAAAGTGATGACGTAACATTTCAGTCACCTGACCACTCTAGCTAATCACTGGTCTGATCTGCCAGGTGGCTGAAAAAAGGGACAACATCATTTCTGGTACTGGTGGAAACAACTGTAGTGTCTAGGGGGATTGAAGAAGTTGGTTACATATTTATTTTGGGTGCAAATGTGACATATTTTGGCTGCTATTAGAGATGAACGCATTGTTCCACAGAGGATCAAATTTGAGTCGAATTTCCTGAAATTCACGGTTTACGTGAATTCGAACATCTTGTGATTCGACTCTCAGTTCGTAAAAAAAAAGTTGCCTGGCACCATTTCCCACACTGCTGAAGCATCAGAGAGCAGCCTAACATCATTTTTCCTTGCCGTCTATGCTTCCTATAATGTCCTGCAGTTATGTCATCTGGTGGATTATCATACCTACCTTGTACGGTGGTGGTCAGCCCTTAGGCCATAAGAAATTAGCAGTTCCCAATGGAACCCAGTTTGAAAGACAGAGTCATTTTCCATCTCTGGAATCACTGGGTAAGTCTCTCTATCCAGTAGAGTGTAAGCTCTTATGGCAAGCAGGGTCCTCTCTCTCTTATAGATTGTAAAATCTTATGGTCAGCGGGGTCCTCTATCTCTCTCCTGCAGATTGTAATCTCTTTTGGTCAACAGGGACCTCTCTCTCTTATAGATTGTAAAATCTTAGGCCATGTGCACACGTTCAGTATTTTTCGCGTTTTTTTTCGCGTTTTTTCGCTATAAAAACGTGATAAAAACGCGAAAAAAACGCTTACATATGCCTCCCATTATTTTCAGTGTATTCCGCATTTTTTGTGCAAATGTAGCTTTTTTTCCGTGAAAAAATCGCATCACGGAAAAAAAAGCAACATGTTCATTAAAATGCGGAATTGCAGGGAATTCCGCACACCTGGGAGTCCATTGATCTGCTTACTTCCCGCACGGGGCTGTGCACACCATGCGGGAAGTAAGCAGATTATGTGCGGTTGGTACCCAGGGTGGAAGAGAGGAGACTCTCCTCCACAGACTGGGCACCATATAATTGGTCAAAAAAAAAGAATTAAAATAAAAAATAGTCCTATACTCACCTTCGATGTCTTCCCGCCTCTCCACTGCACACTGTCGCTTCGGTTCCTGTAGCTGGTGTGCGGTGAAGGACCTGCCGATGACGTCGCCGTCTTGTGATTGGTCGAGACCGGTCATGTGACCGCTCACGTGACCGCGACGTCATGGAAGGTCCTGCGCGCACACACCAGCTATACGGAACGGACGCCGGTGAGGAGATCAGCTGTCTGCGGGTGAGTATAAGCATTTTTTTTATTTTTTTAATTATTTCTAAACATTCTATCTTTTACTATAGATGCTGCAAAAGCAGCATCTATAGTAAAAAGTTGGTCACACTTGTCAAACGCTATGTTTGACAAGTGTGACCAACCTGTCAGTCAGTTTTCCAAGCAATGCTACAGATCGCTTGGAAAACTTTAGCATTCTGCAAGCTAATTACGCTTGCAGAATGCTAAAAAAAACGTGAAAAAAACGAAAAAAAAAACGCAAAAAAAAATGCGGATTTCTTGCAGAAAATTTCCGTTTTTCTTCAGGAAATTTCTGCAAGAAATCCGGACGTGTGCACATACCCTTATGGTCAGTAGGGTCCCCTATCTCTCTCCTGTAGAGTGTAATCTCTTATGGTCAACAGGGACTTCTTTCTCCTGTAGAGAGGAAGCTCTTAGGCCATGTGCACACGTTCAGTATTTTTCGCATTTTTTTCGTGTTTTTTCGCTATAAAACGTGATAAAAATGCAAAAAAAACGCTTACATATGCCTCCCATTATTTTAAGTGTATTCCGCATTTCTTGTGCAAATGTTGCATTTTTTCCACGAAAAAATCGCATTGCGGAAAAAAAACAAAATGTTCATTAAATTTGCGGACTTGCGGGGATTCCGCACACCTAGGAATGCATTGATCTGCTTACTTTCCGCATGTGGCTGTGCCCACCATGCGGGAAGTAAGCAGATCATGTGCGGTTGGTACCCAGGGTGGAGGAGAGGAGACTCTCCTCCACGGACTGGGCACCGTATAATTGGTAAAAAAAAAAGAATTAAAATAAAAAGTAGTCATATACTCACCTTCGATGGCCCCCAGAGTCTTCCCGCCTCTCAGCGGTGCATGCTGCCGCTTCCATTCCTATAGATGGTGTGGTGAAGGACCTGCGATGACGTCGTGGTCACGTGACCGGGACGTCATCGAAGGTCCTGCACCACACCATCTATAGGAACGGACGCCGCTGAGGAGATCGGCTGTCTGCAGAGGGTGAGTTGTTATGATCCTAGTGGTTGAGGATCACAAAACGGACTAGCTAAGTTTATGAACATAGACACGAGCTCTAGGGAGGTGGTAACTGGACTGACCGCAAACCTGATCCTAACCAACACACTAAAGGAAGCCGGTGAACGTGCCTAAAATCCTGGACGTCTCGACACAGCCTGAGAAACTATCTACTCCTGGAGGGAAAGTAAGACCTCACTTGCCTCAAGAGAAATCACCCCAAAGATATAGGAAGCCCCCAACAAATAATAGCGGTGAGGTAAGGGGAAAACACAAACGTAGAAATGAAAACAGATTAAGCAAATGAGGCCCGCTAATACTAGATAGCAGAAGACAGATAGGGAACTGTGCGGTCAGTAAAAAACCCTAAGCAAAATATCCACGCTGAGAATACAAGAACCCCCACACCAACTAACAGTGTGAGGGGAGAAACTCAGCCCCCTAGAGCTACCAGCAAGCAAGGAAATCACATATTAGCAAGCTGGACAAGAAACAAAAATAAACCAAGAAACATATGACCACTGAAGGTCAAAAAATGAACCAAGCAAAACTTAGCTTCTCTTGAAGAGACTGATAACGAAGGACTGCAGGAGAGCTCCAAAATAGCACTGAAGACATTGACAGCAGGCAACAACTGAGAGTCCAGGTGAACTAAATAGGAAACCAGCTAAGAGATAACGAGACAGCTGATCCTGCCTCAGACCTGCAGAATGACACAAAGAACCACCAGAGGGAGCCCAAAGACAGCACTCACACAGTACCAGTTGTGACCACAAGAGGGAGCCCAAAAACAGAGTTCACAACAGGGAGTATAACCATTTTTTTATTATTTTTAACATGATATCTTTTTACTATTGATGCTGCATAAGCAGCATCTATAGTAAAAAGTTGGTCACACTTGTCAAACAGTATGTTTGACAAGTGTGACCAACCTGTCAGTTTTCCAAGCGAAGCTACAGATCGCTTGGAAAACTTTAGCATTCTGCAAGCTAATTTCGCTTGCAAAATGCTAAAAAAAAAACTGCGAAAAAAACGAGAAAAAAACGCAAAAAAAATGCGGATTTCTTGCAGAAAATTTCCGGTTTTCTTCAGGAAATTTCTGCAAGAAATCCTGACGTGTGCACATACCCTTAAGGTGAACAAGGACTTTGCTCTCTTATAGATTGTAACATCTTATGGTCAGCAGGGTCCTCTATCTCTCTTCTGTAGATTGCAAGCTCTTATGGTCCACAGTGACCTTTCTCTCCAGTGTAAGCTTTTATGGTCAACTGGGTCCAACAAGGACAACATCTGCAAGGAGTTGGCATGCTCTCCCCATGCTTTTGTGTGTTTACTCCGGTTTTCTCCTACACTCCAAACACATTCTGATAGATTTAGATTGTGAGCCCTAATGAGAACAGTGCCGATAGTGTCTGTAAAGTGCTGTGGAATGATTGACGCTATATAAGTGAGTAAAATAAATATAAATATAAACTGGCTACTCTTTCTGTCTCCTGTAGATTGTCAATGTGGTCCTCTCTGTCTTTCACCTGTAAAGTGTAAGCTTTTATGGCTATTGGAATTCTATCTCTGTTTCTCTGTCTCCCCTACATGTATTTTACAAGCAATTACAAGCTCAGGTTAATAGCATTCTAAAGCTGTTCAGCGTTGCACTGAAAGCCCGGCTACTAGGTGGAAATTAAGTTTATTCTTCCTGGAAGCCTCTGGCTATCAGTTATAGAGGAACATCCAGCATGGCTTCAGTCACTGCTCAGTACACAGTGAGCAGCTGCTATAATCATGCTCTGGCACTGACTGCAAGCTAACTCTGCACTGATGCACTGCTGAGCCGACTGTCAGTCAGTCCATGGCATGATTGCAGCCACTGCTCATTGTGTACTCAGGGGTAAGTGAAGCCGCGCTGGCTGCACCCCTCTGACTGAAAGCCAGAGATTTCCAGGATGAATAAAGTTAATTTCCTCCAAGTAGAAGGGCTCCAATGCAGCAGCTGCACAGCTTTAGAAGCTATTAACCTGCATATTAACACCATATCTGCAAGTTAATAGCATTTGGGGACATGGCAGGTACCCTTTAAGTATTGCAACGTGAGTGCAACTCCCGAAAAAAAAATTGAAGCTCCTAGAAAGTGACAGAATGAGACAGTGACTAAATTTAATTACCCTTTTCAATATTAATTTTGTAAAGTTTAAAAAAAATAAATGTAAAATATCTTGTTCTTTGCCATCAACAGACAAAAAAAGGGAATGATTTGTACACTATTTTACACAATCCTAGTCTCATTATGCAGACCAGGAATAAACCAAACACCGTTTTTATTTCACAAATGTTGAATTAAACTTTGTGACAAAGAGAGCCCCTAATCTCCACATAATATCTCAGCACGCATACTCCATCCCACCCCCAGACACTCACATACACCCTGGTAGAAAGGGTCTAAAAGCTCACATACATATCATATTTTCTCTTTGATTGTGAAAATGCATGTAAGCACACTAAGTCATGCTACATAATAATTATGCTTTATAATTGGGGCTGTGTAACCCTCCAACTGCTGTGAATCCAATGAGCCAATTAATTAGTCATATGAAGACCTTTTGTATTAAGGAGATGGTGGGGCGCACTTACACTAATGATACAATTGCATCCCTAATGACAAAATGCTAAGTCTCGGAGCACAGTATCAAATACATTAACAATAAACATGCTACCTTTTGACTTCATGTGTTATAACAGTTATTACAGAATCAGTATGGAGTAATGATATCAATACTTTATATAGAAAGATAGTAAGTCTCCACTGCATAAAATTATAACATAATGACCTGAAAATTTACATCCAGAATGATGTACATTTCCATAAAAAAAAAAAAAAGATGATTTACACATCAGGTAAAAAGATATCCCTGCAGCATGTACAGTATAACCGTGATTATTCCAATTCTCAATCAGTTATACATAAGTTAGAATGTAACATTTATATGGTGCTTCATTTAGAATGCGCTTATTGTAATGGAGGCAGATAGGAAAATAACACAATGCATATATACTTTTTTAATTTGCTGCGCTGCGTATATAACATACAGCAAGATCAAGCTTAACAGCACTCTGGCAAAAACAGATGAAGCATGATTATTCCAGCAGTAGTCATTAAAATAATCATTGGCATAAACAACACAAGGTCTGTGTAAGGATTAATTGCTTGATTTTCCAAAACAAGATTAAAATCAATGCATTTTATGTAGAGGAGAGAAGATGTTTTAAAATTTGAATTCGCCAGGTTAGCTGAATTTTCCCCCAAAATTAAATTTGCATCTAATAAATTTTGCAAAAATAAACCCAATACTGAAAAGCTGATAATGTGATAGAGATAGACCAGTTTCACTGAGGGTTTAGTATTTTCCACTCTGTGTGTGGGGTATGGAGAATGAAAAAAGGATGTTAATAAAGGGGTTATCTAAGTTTATCTTGAACGTCTGCAGTCACTCAATGCTCTATGATAATTCTCTGGTTCTGAAGGTGAGACTAAGTGGTCATGTGACAGCAAGTATTCGATATGCATACTTATGGGTATATTCCAACTAGACAGTCAATACAAGTGAACTGTGGACTTGTGATAAAACTGGATAACCCCTTTAAGGTGCTGTATAAAGATGAGCGAATTTATGGTAGTGGATTTAATTTCTACTCAAATTTTCCAAAAATCCACATTGGCTAAAATAAGTATTTTTTGTAATTTCCTTTTAGTGCAGATTCAGCAAAATTGACATTTTTCTAAATAATAAAGGCCCACAAAAAGTTAAATATACAGTGCCTTGCGAAAGTATTCAGCTCCCTGGAACTTTTCAACCTTTTCCCACATATCATGCTTCAAACATAAAGATACCAAATGTAAATTTTTGGTGATGAATCAACAACAAGTAGAACACAATTGTGAAGTTGAACGAAATTTATTGGTTGTTTTAAATTTTTGTGGAAATTCAAAAACTGAAAAGTGGGGCATGCAATATTATTCGGCCCCTTTAACTTAATACTTTGCTGCGCCACGTTTTGCTGCGATTACAGCTGCAAGTCTCTTGGGGTATGTCTCTATCAGTTTTGTACATCAAGAGACTCTTTCCCATTCTTCCTTGGCAAACAACTAAAGCTCAGTTAGGGTACTGTCACACAGTGACACTTTGATCGCTACGACGGTACAATCCGTGACGTTCCAGCGATATCCATACGATATCGCAGTGTCTGACACGCTACTGCGATCAGGGACCCCGCTGAGAATCATACGTCGTAGCAGATCGTTTGAAACTTTATTTCGTCGCTGGATCTCCCGCTGTCATCGCTGGATCGTTGTGTGTGACAGCGATCCAGCGATGCGTTCGCTTGTAACCACGGTAAACATCGGGTTACTAAGCGCAGGGCCGCGCTTAGTAACCCGATGTTTACCGTGGTTACCAGCGTAAAAGTAAAAAAAAACAAACCGTACATACTCACATTCCGGTGTCCTTCAAGTCCCTTGCCGTCTGCTTCCCGCTCTGACTGACTGCCGGCCGGAAAGTAAGAGCAGATCACAGTGGTGACGTCACTGCTGTGATCTGCTTTCACTTTACGGCGGCACTCAGTCAGAGCGGGAAGCAGACGGCAAGGGACCTGACGGACACCGGAATGTGAGTATGTACGGTTTGTTTTTTTTACTTTTACGCTGGTTACCGATGGTAAACATCGGGTTACTAAGCGCGGCCCTGCACTTAGTAACCCGATGTTTACCCTGGTTACCCGGGACCTCGGCATCGTTGGTCGCTGGAGAGCGGTCTGTGTGACAGCTCTCCAGCGACCACACAACGACTTTCCAACGATCACGGCCAGGTCGTATCGCTGGTCGTGATCGTTGGAAAGTTGCAGAGTGTGACAGTACCCTTAGGTTTGATGGAGATAGTTTGTGAACAGCAGTTTTCAGCTCTTTCCACAGATTTTCGATTGCATTGAGGTCTGGACTTTGACTTGGCCATTTTAACACCTACGTTTATTTGTGAACCATTCCATTGTAGATTTTGCTTTATGTTTGGGATCATTTTGTTGGAAGACAAATCTCTGTCCCAGTCACAGGTCTTTTGTAGACTCCAACAGGTTTTCTTCAAGAATGGTCCTGTATTTGGCTCCATCCATCTTCCCATCAATTTTAACCATCTTCACTGTACCTGCTGAAGAAAAGCAGGCCAAAACCATGATGCTGCCACCACCATGTTTGACAGTGGGGATGGTGTGTTCCTGGTGATGAGCTGTGTTGCCTTTACGCCAAACATATCGTTTGGTGTTGACAAAAAGTTCGAGTATGGCTGCATCTGACCAGAGCACCTCCTTCTACATGTTTGGTTTGTCTCCCAGGTGGCTTGTTGCAAACTTTAAACAACACTTTTTATGGATATCTTTGAGAAATGGCTTTCTTTTTGCCACTCTTCCATACAGGCCAGATTTGTGCAGTGTATGACTGATTGTTGTCCTATGGACAGACTGTCCCACCTCAGCTGTAGAACTCTGCAGTTCATCCAGAGTGATCATGGGCCTCTTGGCTGCATCTCTAATCAGTCTTCTCCTTGTTTGAGATGAAAGTTTAGAGGGACAGCTGGGTCTTGGTAGATTTGCAGTGGTATGATACTCCTTCCATTTCAATATGATCGCTTGCACAGTGCTCCTTGGGATGTTTAAAGTTTTGGAAATCATTTTGTATCCAAATTTGGCTTTAAACTTCTCCACAACAGTATCATGGACCTGCCTGTTGTGTTCCTTGGTCTTCATGATGCTCTCTGTGCTTTAAACAGAACCCTGAGACTATCACAGAGCAGGTACATTTATACAGAGACTTGATTACACACAGGTGGATTTTATTTATCATCATTAGGCATTTAGGACAACATTGGATCATTGAGAGATCCACAATCAACTTCTGGAGTGAGTTTGCTGCACTGAAAGTAAAGGGGCCGAATATAAATTGCCACCCCTCTTTTCAGTTTTTGAATTTCCACAAAAATTTAAAATAACCAACAAATTTCGTTCAATTTCACAATTGTGTTCCACTTGTTGTTGATTCTTCACCATAAATTTACATTTGGTATCTTTATGTTTGATGTATGATATGTGGTAAAAGGTTGAAAAGTTCCAGGGAGCTGAATACTTTCGCAAGGCACTGTATATATACTGCTCACCTTTCTGGACCCTCTGCTCTTCGCTGACACCCAACTGGTCCACGTTGCATGTTCTGATCATCATCATGAGTGCTAAAATCCCATCAGGGCTTCTGGATCTGGTGAGAGCCGGGGCGGTTCTACAAATACATGCACATGGTGACAGTGCACGACGAGACGTCATGAGGCTGTGACTAGAGATGAGCGAGCACTAATTTGCTTTGATGCAAGTTACTCAAACCAAGCAATTTCAAATGCTCGGTTTGAGTAACAAGTAGGTCTATGCAGGGCTGACAGGCTAAAAGGTATAGCAATGCTACTGCATTGCTATACCTTACAACTGTGATCAGACTGCAGAGAGTGAAAGTCCCATAGTGGGAATAAGTATAAAAGTTGTAAAAAAAAGTTAAAGGAAGTTGTAAAAATATATTTTTTTAAATCACAAAATTATATATATAAATATATATATATATATACAGTATGTATATATATACTGAGTGTATATATATATATATATATATATATATATATATATATATATATATATATATATATATACACACATATTGTACACAAAAATATTACTATGGAAAAAAAATAGAAATATACATATTGGGTATCAATGATCCGAAACAACACGACATATAAAACTGTCCCACTAGTTAACCACTTCAGTGAACACTGTAAAAACAATAAACAAAAAATGTGACAAAAAAATATGCTTTATCATCACACCAAAGAACAAAAAAGTGAAATAAAACATAATAAAAATGATGAATGTAAATAAAAATGGAAACCGTCATCTTGTCCCACAAAAATAAAGCTGCCATGCAGCTTCATCAAACAAAAAAGAAAAAAGTTATAGCTCTCAAAATAAATCGATGCAAAAATAATTATTTTTTCTACAACATTGTTTTTATTGGGTAAAAACGCCAAAACATAAAATATCGATATAAGTGGGGTATCGCTGTAATTGTACTGACCCGAAGAATAAAGCTGAATTTATCAATTTTACCCCATGCGGAATGGCATTAAAAAAACCAAACAGTGTTTGTTTACTCTACGTTCCAAAAATCGGAATAGAAAGTGATCAAAAAATGTAATGTGACCGAAAATGGTACCAATAAAAACGTCAACTCATCCTGCAAAAAACAAGCCCTAGCATGACTCTGTTAGACAAATATGGAAAAATTATGGCTCTCAAAATTTGAAGATGCAAAAACTAGTTTTTGCAATAAAAAGCGTCGTTTAGCATGTGACAGCAGCCAAACTTAAAAACCCGATATAAATCTAGTATCGCTGTAATCGCATTGTCTCAGAAAAAAAGTTGTTTAATTGCTTGTATTGCGGGAGGAACATCACAAAAAATATATAAAAATAAATTTGTCACCTGCTGTTGATTTTTTTCATTCTGCCTCCCAAAGATTACAGTAAAGCTTGGCGCACATTTATCTTGCACTCTACGCTGAGTGCTTACATCGGGGTTTCCGTGTAAATCTCTGAAATACGTGATTCAGATGGAACCCTCTGCGCAAGATTCCCAATATTGAGGCAGATGGAGGAACTGTGGATGCCATTGGACCTGTTATCCGGTGGTGTTCATCTTTTTATTAGGCGTGCATAAAAATGCCGTCAGCCACAGTTTTCTGCACCTCTGAAAAAAAGGACACCACTTAACAGAGACCAGATGGAATCCAGAGTAAGGGTATGTGCCCATAATCAGTAATTGCTGTGGATTTGACTCTGCATATTCATGCAGCATCCAACCCACAGCAGCCAGATGTTAAAGCATAGTGGATGACATTTCAAGAAATCTCATGTCCACTATGCATCCACAGATGCCTGCGGATCACCCGGGGTGACTGACATGGGGCGCGTCTTTCCATACTGCGGCATGTCAATTTTTCTTGCAGAGATGCTAGTCTCCGCAACATAAATTACATCAATAGAAATGTATTGAATGTGATAAATCCGCATGGCTCAGTAAACACATACAGATTTACCTGTGTCAATAGAAGGCAGCACTTTGGACGCAGCGAACATATGCTGCATCCAAAGCCCTGCTAGTTCCGGATCGTGGGCACCCAGCCTAATTCTTTATTTTACACATTAATATCGATCCCGATACCGATTCCCGATATCACAAAAGTATCGGATCTCGGTATCGGAATTCCGATACAGCAAATATCGGCCGATACCCGATACTTGCGGTATCGGAATGCTCAACACTACAGCCCACCTAATTTACAGTTCCATGAGTTGGGCACAATGTACGGGCACTACAACATACTGGTGACTTCACAAGAGTGAAGAGAAATTGTAGCAAAGTAGAAGAAAGGGAAAGGGAATATGAGAAATTGGAGGTACGACTAAACAAATGCAAGTATCCTAAATGGTGCCTGAAAAGAGCCCGTAGGATAGTGGAAAATAAAGTCAGGGAAAACCTGTTAAAATCTAGTAAAAAAATGGAGGCAAGGAAAAAAATGAAAAAAAAAGTATGTATGTCTACAACATAGTGCCCACTTTAAAGAAATAAAATCCATTATACATAAACGTTTACCAATATTGGAACAGGATGATATACTATCCAACATTCTAGAAGATGGCATTAAATGAATCCTGCCGACTACGAATAAGATGGCATTAATGTAGTAGCTAGAAAAGCTCCCAGGATTGGTGATAAAATCTCTCCTAGCCAGTATACATCGAAAGTGAGAACCAATATATGGTTGGAATGCAAGTGGTTTTTTAAATGCGGCACAACCGCTTGCAGTACGTGTGCATCTAGCCAACAGAGTAAAACATTTACTAATTTTGATAATTCCAAAAAGTACAAGATTAAAGACTTTATAAATTGTCTCTCAAAAAATGTGGTTTATAAAATAAATTGCTCAGAATGCGGTGTTGCATATGTGGGATGTACCACAAGAAAGCTGAAAACAAGAATATCCGAACACATTAGGGATATCAGTAATTATAATAGTGGCAATAGAAATGGTATCTATGGTAGCCAAGCATTTCGTCACCTGTCATAATGGTAATATTGCAGCGATGATTATCCAGGGTATAGAAAAAGTTAAGTGCCCCAGTGGAGGAGGAGATGTTAAGAGACGCCTCCTAACTAGAGAGGCGTACTGGATTTACAATTTGCAAACAAGATCCCCTCTAAGGATTAACAAGAAAAATGAAATTCTCTATTACTATTGCTAAATAGTTTTAATAAAAGTTTATTTTAAATGCAACTCACCATATATTAGAATCAGGACCTTCCACTCCTGAAATCATGTGACCTAAAATCCCGTCAGGATAGGTCACCTAGTACCATAACAGAATCACCTACACACAAGTAGTTAGACATGAGTAAGATCCGATAGATCGAAACGCGTTGTCCATATCTTCTGTCTGCATCCACCTAGGAGTAAGGACTTGCGATATTTTATATTTGTATGCACTAATAAATACTTTTAAGATTTTAAGGAGCTGGAATCTACACCTATTTTTTTCATGCATCTTGCTGGAAGACCCAGCCTCGACCCATTTTTAATGTCCTGGCAGAGGGAAGGAGGTTGTCACTCAGGATTTTACGGTTCATGGCTCCATCCATTTTCCCATTGATGCGGTGAAATAGTCCAGTCCCCTTAGCAGATAAAACACCCCAAAAACATAATGTTTCCACCTTCATGCTTTATAGTGGGGGCTGTGTTCTTTGGTTTATAGTCAGCACTTCTGCTCCTCCAAACACGGCGAGTTGAGTTAATGTCAAAGGGCTCAATTTTTGTGTTAGGGTTGGCGGATCACACTAAATATAAATAAAGATAAATTTGCGATTGCAACCCAGGGTCCACCGTGCAGAGATGAAAAAAACGCAGCTAATGAACAATGGCGGAAGCATGCGGCACATGATCTTGAAAGCACATGGGGTTAAAAATCACCCTGTGGGAAACAGAAAGTAATTACCCAGCTCTGTTAGCTTCACAGAGGGGTAGAGACAGTATGGCACAGCTAGATGCCACGCTAGTGGAAATGGCGCTATGTGAAATCCCCTGTTGCTTCACAGGTGAGCGCTACCCTCTTAGGGGCAAGGGAACGGGTAGTGGACACAGTCACAGTGCATGCACACATAAACTCCTCTCTGGAGGTGCCGGAATTCTAAAGGCTATATGCCTGCCCTGAGCACACACACGAACTCCTCTTTGGAGAAGCCAGAATTCTAAAGGCTATATGCCTGCCCTGAGCAAACGCAAACAGGTCCACACTACCGTAGTGTTCCACACACGCATGTAGCATAAATGATCTTAGCGCACCGACGGGCGCGAAAAAGATCCATTTATAGATTGTGCCAATCAGACAGGACCTTGCACGCGGGCCAATCCAGAGCCGACACAGGACCTGAACAGCTGATTTCCAACCCCCAATGAGAGGTCGCCTCATGAGCATGCGCAGTGGACTGATTTCTGGACTTAGACTCAGGAATGTCTGTTCACTGCCGCTTATTGCTAGTTCCTATAGCTGTAACTGGAGAGCCAGCAGTAACTAGACGAACAGCACGGGTCCGAGCCAGACGCTGAGATCGACGTCTCTGCTGAGCAGGCTCCACTACAGTCAAAGAAAAATGGGAGACCGCAGAGGGAGACAAGGCTTGGGATCCACCTCATTCAGTAGGAGAATCCCAGAGTCTAACATTTTGTCTCATCTGACCACAGCACCTCCTCCCAATCACTCACAGAATCATCCAGGTGTTCATTGGCAAACTTCAGATGGGCCTGCCCTTGTGCCTTCTTGAACAGCGGGACCTTGCGGACACTGCAGGATTTTAAACCTTTATGGTGTAATGTGTTACCAATGGTTTTCTTGGTGACTGTGATCCTACCAATGGTTTTCTTGGTGACTGTGGTCCTAGCTGCCTTGAGATCATTAATTTCCCCCTGTGTAGTTTTAGGCTGATAATAATAATCTTTATTTATATAGCGCCAACATATTCCACAGCGCTTTACAGTTTAACCCTGTCACGACATGCGCAGTAATAGTACGGCGCATGTCGTGTCTCCCCCTTTGATGTGTGCTCTGGCGGTGAGCCCACATCAAAGTCGCAACATGTCAGCTGTTTTGTACAGCTGACATGTGCGCGCAATAGCGGCGGGTGAAATCGCTATTCACACGCCGCTATTAACCTGTTAAATGCCGCTGTCAAACGCAGACAGCGGCATTTAACTACCGCTTCCGGCCGGGCGGCTGGAAATGAGCGCATCGCCGACCCCTGTCACATGATCGGGGGGTCGGCGATGAGTCGGGACAGTAACCATAGAGGTCCTTGAGACCTCTATGGTTACTGATGCCGGCCTGCTGTGAGCGCCCCCCTGTGGTCGGCGCTCACAGGACACCTGCATTTCAGCTACATAGCAGCGATCTGATGATCGCAGCTATGTAGCAGAGCCGATCAGGCTATGCCAGCTTTTAGCCTCCCATGGAGGTTATTGAAGCATGGCAAAAGTAAAAAAAAAATGTTTTAAAAAATATGAAAAAAATATAAAAAATATAAAAGTTTAAATCACCCCCTTTTCGCCCCATCCTAAATAAAACAATTTAAAAAAATCAAACCTACACGTATTTGGTATTGCTGCGTTCAGAATCGCCCAATCTATCAATAAAAAAAGCATTAATCTGATCGCTAAATAGCGTAGCGAGAAAAAAATCTGAAACGCCAGAATTACGTTTTTTTGGTCGCCACGACATTGCATTAAAATGCAATAACGGGCGATCAAAAGAACGTATCTGCACTGAAATGGTATCATTAAAAACATCAGCTTGGCATGCAAAAAATAAGCCCTCACCCGACCCCAGATCACGTAAAATGGAGACGCTTCGGGTATCGGAACTTTTTTTTTTTAAGCAAAGTTTTGAATTTTTTTTCACCACTTGGATAAAAAATAACCTAGACATGTTAGGTGTCTATGAACTCGTAATGACCTAGAGAATCACAATAACCGGTCAGTTTTAGCATTTAGTGAACCTAGCAAAAAAACCAAACAAAAAACAAGTGTGGGATTGCACTTTTTTGCAATTTCACCGCACTTGGAATTTTTTTCCCGTTTTGTAGTAAAATACATGGTAAAACTAATGGTGTCGTTCAAATGTACAACTCGTGCAGCAAAAAATAAGCCCTAACATGACCATATTGATGGAAAAATAAAAAAGTTATGGCTCTGGGAAGGAGGGAAGTGAAAAACGAAAACACAAAAACGAAAAAGAGCCGCGACTTGAAGGGGTTAACAGTTTCAAACACAACAGTCATAAGTAACAAAGTTAACAATAATAGAGCAAAAGAAAATGACCCTGCTTGTTAGAGCTTTCAATCTACAATGAGGTGGAGGAGATACAAAGTACAGGTGTGTATTTACAATGATGGTCCAGCCATCTTGATGGAGTGAAGGATAGGTAGAAATAGTGAATGGGCTACACACATACACACTTACATGTAAAATGACTTTCATTAGGGAACATGATAGGTTGCTTTGAACATATGTGTTTTGAGGGAGTGCCTAAAACTGTGCAAGTTGTGGCTGGTCCTAATTTCTTGGGGTAGAGCATTCCAGAGGATTGGAGCAATGCGGGAGAAGTCTTGGAGTTGGGAGAGGAAGGTACGGATTAGTGCAGAGGTTAGTCAAAAGTCATTTGCAGAGCGCAGCAATCGGCTAGGCCAATAGACAGAAATGATGGAGATGTAAGGGGTGCCACACTGTGGAGAGCTTTGTGGGTGAGAACAAGTACTTTGAATTGGACCTTATAATGAATGGGCAGCCAGTGTAACGACTGGTGAAAAGCAGACGTGTCTGATTACCGATTAGCCAGATGGACGACCCTGGCTGCTGCATTAAGGATGGACTGGAGAGAGGAAAGTTAAGTGAGGGGGAGGCCAATTAATAGAGCGTTACAGTAGTAGTAGTACAGTAGTCCAGGAGGGACTGTGGAGCCAGCCAGAGAGAGGGAAATGTCAGATTTAGGGAGGTTGATCTCTCAAGTTCCTCATGATCAAGGATACCCCATGAGGTGAGATTTTGCATGGTGCCCCAGATCGATGTCGATTGACAGTAATTTTGCATTTCTTCCATTTTCTTAACTATTGCACCTACAGTTTTCTCCTTCTAACCCAGCATCTTACTTATGGTTTTGTAGCCTATTCCAGCTGTGTGCAGGTCTATGATCTTGTCCCTGACATCCTTATAAAGCTCTTTGGTCTTGCCCATGTCGAAGAGGTAAGAGTATGACTGATTAATTGAGTCTGTTATAAAGTTGGCTATATAAGACAGCTGTCTTTAATTTAGGTAACGAGTTGATTAGGAGCATCTAACTGGTCTGTAGGAGCCAGAACTTTAATGGTTAGTAGGGTATCAAATACTTAGTTCTCACTGCAAAATGCAAATAGATTGATATAATTTATACATTGTGAATTTCTGGATTTTATTTTTGATACTCTATCTCTCAATGTTAAAATTATCATACCCTTAAAATTATAGACTGTTCATGTCTTTGTCAGTGGGCAAACTTACAAAATCAGCAAGGGATCAAATAATGCTTTTCTTCGCTGTATGTGGCCACTGAATCCCTTTGGAACAAGTCGACAGAAATGGGGATGTTTTCCTTCTGGTTCTTGCTTGGCATGTAGAGACATCATACGTGCAACTACTAACCAGAATCCCTCAATGTCTGTCCGCTATTTCATCCTTCTTCTCCGCTAGATTTCTAAAAGTTAACATGGACAAAACAGAATTCATCATCTTTCTCCCATCTCACGCGACCCCCCAATGAACCTATCCATTACAGTAAATGGCTGCCCATTCTCCCCAGTCCCACAAGCTCGCTGCCTCGGGGTAATCCTTGACACTGATCTCACCTTCAAACCACATATCCAAGCCCTTTCCACTTCCTGCCGCCTTCAACTCAAAAATATTTAATGGATCCGTATATTCCTAAACCAAGAATCTGCAAAAACCCTAGTCCATGCCCTCATCATCTCCCGCCTACCCTACTGCAACCTCCTGCTCTGTGGCCTCCCCTCGAACACTCTCACACCCCTCCAATCTATTCTAAACTCTGCTGCCCGACTAATCCACCTATTCCCTGGCCTCTCCACTCTGTCAATCCCTTCACTGGCTCCCCATTGCCCAGAGACTCCAGTACAAAATCCTAACCATGACATGCAAAGCCATTCACAACTTGTCTCCTCCATACATCTATGACCTCATCTCCTGGTACTTACCTGCACACAACCTCCGATCCTCACAAGATCTCCTTCTCTACTCCCCTCTTATCTCCTCTTCCCACAATCACATACAAGATTTCTCTCGCGCATCTCCCCTATTCTGGAACTTTCTACCACAACATATTAGACTCTCGCCTGTCATCGAAACCTTCAAAAAGAACCTGAAGACCTACCTCTTTCGACAAGCTTACAACTTGCAGTAACCACCGATCGACAAAACTGCTGCACAACCAGCTCTACCCTCATCTATTGTATCCTCCTCACCCATCCCTTGTAGATTGTGAGCCCTCATGGGCAGGGTCCTCTCTCCAACTGTATCAGTCGTGACTAGTGTTGAGCATTCCGATACTGCAAGTATCGGGTATCGGCCGATACTTGCTGTATCGGAATTCCGATACCGAGATCCGATATTTTTGTGATATCGGGTATCGGTATCGAAACAACATTAATGTAAAAATGTGTAAAAGAGAGAACTAAAATAAAAAATATTGCTATACTCACCTCTCCGACGCAGCCTGCACCTTACCGAGGGAAGCGGCAGCGTTCTTTGTTTAAAATTCGCGCTTTTCTTTCCTTTACGTGAGTCCCGGCTTGTGATTGGTTGCGTGCCGCCCATGTGACCGGGACGCAACCAATCACAGCAAGCCGTGACGTAATTTCAGGTCCTTCAGGATTTTAAAATTACGTTCCGGCGTTGTGATTGGTTGCGTCGCAGTCACATGGGAGACGCAACCAATCACAGCAAGCCGTGACGTAATTTCAGGTCCTTAAGGATTTTAAAATTACGTCCCGGCTTTGTGATTGGTCCGCGTCCCGGCAACATGGCCGCCATTAACCAATCACAAGCCGTGACATCACGGGAGGCTGGACACGCGCGCTTTTTAAAATGGGCGCGTGTCCAGCCTCCCGTGACGTCCCGGCTTGTGATTGGTTGCGCCGCGTGTCCAGCCTCCCGGCTTGTGATTGGTTGACCGCGGCGCAACCAATCACAAGCCGGGACGTCACGGGAGGCTGGACACGCGCCCATTTTAAAAAGCGCGCGTGTCCAGCCTCCCGTGACGTCACGGCTTGTGATTGGTTAATGGCGGCCATGTTGCCGGGACGCGGACCAATCACAGCAAGCCGTGACGTAATTTCGTCACGGCTTGCTGTGATTGGTCGGCGTCCCGGCAACATGGCGCCGTGACCAATCATAAGCCGGGACGTCACTGGAGGCTGGACACGCGCGCTTTTTAAAATGGGCGCGTGTCCAGCCTCCCGTGACGTCCCGGCTTGTGATTGGTTAATGGCGGCCATGTTGCCGGGACGCGGACCAATCACAGCAAGCCGTGACGTAATTTCGTCACGGCTTGCTGTGATTGGTCCGCGTCCCGGCAACATGGCCGCCCTGACCAATCACAAGCCGGGACTTCACGTAACCAAGTAAAAGCGCGAATTTTAAACAAACAACGCTGCCGGTTCCCTCGCTGAGGTCCAGGCTGCGTCGGAGGGTGAGTATAGCGATATTTTTTATTTTAATTCTTTCTTTTACACATTTATATGGATCCCAGGGCCTGAAGGAGAGTTTCCTCTCCTTCAGACCCTGGGAACCATCAGGAATACCGTCCGATACTTGAGTCCCATTGACTTGTATTGGTATCGGGTATCGGTATCAGATTGGATCCGATACTTTGCCGGTATCGGCCGATACTTTCCGATACCGATACTTTCAAGTATCGGACGGTATTGCTCAACACTAGTCGTGACTTGTATTGTTTAAGATTATTGTACTTGTTTTTATTATGTATACCCCTTCTCACATGTATAGCGCCATGGAACAAATGGAGCTTTAATAATAAATAATAATAACTACATTTGCATCGGCAGATGGAAGTAGGGACAACCGGATTACATGCTATATTTCATGTAGCACCACCTACTGTATGTTGTATACTATGCTGTGTGTACATGCAACTTGATTTATGTGGGACTTGCTTCCTGTTAGTTCCATAGTAAGGTAAGGGAACATGTCAGGGACATCAGGGCAACCAAGGACGCCACTGATGTCTCTGACCTCAAGACTATCCTGCGGCATTTTTAGCTGTTCCACATTTGTGACTCAGATGCACTTAAAGTGCGAGGCATAGATGAGGTACACTGTGGGATCAGAGGTGGTGACCTCAAAAAAATATTGTCTTAGCTGGATTACCGATGGATAGTCTCCCTTGGAACCATGTCACTTCATGTGTTAAATGAGACGCTGTCATTTGTTCTATTTTTATGAATGCTACTGTGGGGGTGTTATTCCCTTTTTCTCCCTATATTCCTTCTTTATACATTATTCTGATTTTTCTTCAGTTCTCTTTTTTTCTTTTAATTTGTTGTTGTTTGTTTATTGATTTTTATTTATTTTATTATATTTCATATTCAGTAAAAATGTTTGGACTTGGGCTGTGGACGTCCCTTTGCGTTGAGGATCTTATTGATTGTCCCTTTCCTACACTACCACTTCTGGACAGCACATTAGGTGTCTTTGGAGACAAGTATGGACATCTAAGACAGGAACTGTTAATTATAATATATAATCTATGTATTGAATTTACTACTGTATTCTTACAGTTCTGTATTCGCATTTTTACCTGTGATATGTTTTTTGTATGTCCCAATATGTAGCTAATATTCTAATGTCTCCTGTGAACATCTGTTTCATACTTACGGTGCACTGCCCAGATTCTATGTCCTTTCTAAGATAGCCGCCACAGTGTGCGCATGTGCGGTTGATCCTGGCTCTGCCCGTGTACCCGAAGGCATCCAATTGGCACGGTGTGGGTCACTGACGTCACAGGAACTTTTTCCTTGACCTGCACTAATGCCGAGACTGCCTGGAAATGACCGGGGCGGCCCTGGATCTGCCCCCCATATGCACCATGAATGCAGTGGTGATTACATTCAGATGTGGAGGGACTACTTATAACCCCACATATGACAGCATTCCACACAAGCCCCCCTAAGAAGCCCATAGTGCGAAATGTGCGCTGGGGCTTAAGATCCAGTGTGCACCTTACTTGTGTCCCAAATGAGTAAGCACTGTATCCAACACTTTAAGGCCATGTGCACACGTTCAGTATTTTTTGTGTTTTTTTTCGCGTTTTTTCGCTATAAAAACGTGATAAAAACGCTAACATATGCCTCCTATTATTTACAGTGTATTCCGCATTTCTTGTGCAAATGTTGCATTTTTTTCCGCGAAAAAATCGCATCGCGAAAAAAAAAAGCAACATGTTCATTAAAAATGCGGAATTGCGGGGATTCCGCACACCTAGGAGTGCATTGATCTGCTTACTTCCCGCACGGGGCTGTGCCCACCATGGGGGAAGTAAGCAGATCATGTGCGGTTGGTACCCAGGGTGGAGGAGAGGAGACTCTCCTCCACGGACTGGGCACCATATAATTGGTTAAAAAAAGAATTAAAATAAAAAATAGTGATATACTCACCCTCTGATGGCCCCCGAAGTGTTCCCGCCTCTCAGCCAGCGCTGCATGCTCTCTCTTCCGTTCCTATAGATGCTCTGTGTGAAGGATCTGCGATGACGTCGCGGTCTTGTGATTGGTCGCGAGACCGCTCATGTGACCGCTCACGTGACCGTGACGTCACCGAAGGTCCTGCACGCACCATCTATAGGAACGGACGCCGCTGAGGAGATTGGCTGTCTGCAGGTGAGTATAACCATTTTTTTTATTTTTTTTATTATTTTTAAACATTCTATCTTTTACTATTGATGCTGCATAGGCTGCATCTATAGTAAAAAGTTGGTCACACTTGTCAAACACTGTGTTTGACAAGTGTGACCAACCTGTCAGTTTTCCAAGCGATGCTACAGATGGCTTGGAAAACTTTAGCATTCTGCAAGCTAATTTCGCTTGCAAAATGCTAAAAAAACCACGAAAAAAACGGGAAAAAAACCGCAAAAAAAAATGCGGATTTCTTGCAGAAAATTTCCGGTTTTCTTCAGGAAATTTCTGCAAGAAATCCTGACATGTGCATATACCCTAATAGGCACTCTGCCCTTTCTCTTCAGATTGCTATGTTTGTTTCCCAGCCAGATATCTGCTACAGTTTGTAATCTGTAATTGTGGGTACACTTTGAAATAGTGTCCAGACTCCTAGCATTATTTGTTTGGCACATATGCTATCCCATCTGCAGCTCTCATTGGGATAGTTTCGGGTATATACTATATAACATGTGAGCCCAAAAGAGACTTTTTGTATACAGCACTGTTCATTTATATGGTGCAGTCTGCTTCCTTTTTGTCATCACCAATTACTCATCTCATTACTGCAATATTTTATATGTTTTGTGTTTCTTTAATAAAATTTTGGTAATTTTCATTAAGGTTGTTATTAGAATTTTTTATGCTTTTGTTTTGAGCATTATACTCCGAAATTCTCTGTAGGAACTATTTATCATGGGAGTTGCCCCTCCTATGCTATTCATTAGCACCTTTTCCCACTTAGGAATGTAATATATGCAGTATGTATTTTTGAGATGCCGGTATTTGTTAAAACAAGCAATCTTTAGTAGATTGTGAGAAGTAGTTTTGACTATTCTACAATATCGGAATCGATCTTACAGAGTTTTCATACAAGTTGTGGAGACATAACACCTAAGTGAAAGCTTGCATGAAATGACGGATTTCTTTGACATCATTTGCAGCTCTGGATTGACTTTATAGAGTGTTACCCTATTTTCAAAGCAGCATGTTGCTTCTTTTGTTCATTAGCTATTTCTCAGTGAGTGTTAAGAAGGCTTCCATGGAAAACATTGAAAACACAATAAATAGAGTACATGTACGGTAGCTCACATAAGTTATTCAATGAGATTTGCATATCTTCTATCATTGTATGACAGCCATATAGTTTTTGAATGGTGAGGGTGAGAAAATATGTTTGGACATAGGATTTATGTACTGTATATTTATGTATTTATGAATAAGTTGGTAAATTTCTTGTCACCTAAGATGAAAAGATAGCAAAACATATCTTTAAAAGAAACGGTAAAAGTATATTACCTTTTCCCATCAGAGTCTCTTAGGACTCATCTGTTTATGTGTGAGGTCCCTTTTCAAAAAATGGGCTTAGCTTACTATAGCCATACCACAGTACAACATTGACATCTGTTTGCCTTTAGTCAGAAGCTGACTGGTAGTCAAATAACAAAACAGAAGACAATATTAAGTCCAAAAAATAATAGATGAGCTCCGCATAAATAACTTGGTAGAACTGCACAATAACAATGACAATCCATGCAGTTTGCGCAAACACATTTATTAACATCCATTTATTAACATCAGTTACAATCCCGAAAAGAAGCAGGAATTAATTTTAAAAGACCAGTATGGATGAACACAGAACTTAAAGGGAACCTGTCACCCCATTTTTTCAGTATGAGATAAAAATACCATTAAATAGGGCCTGAGCTGTGCTGGACAATAGTGTATTTTGTGTACCCTGATTCCCCACCTATGCTGCCGAAATACCTTACCAAAGTCGCCGTTTTCGCCTGTCAATCAAGGTGGTCTGGTCAAATGGGCGTGGTGAAATCACTTCTTCTCCCCCAGATCTTGCTTATCTTTCCGTTGGTGGCGTAGTGTTTTTTTCAAAAAGGCCACATATTTGCCAGTGTGGTATTTCTGTGACAGCCCTCATATATCTGCGTGCTCCAAGTTTGGCATTGTAGGCCGGTGTACCACTTTTTTTGCTGTCTCTTACTCTACTTATATACAGCATTCTTTTGCATTTAAAAAAATACAGGCCACATATTTGGCAGTGTGTTATCGCTGTCAGACATCTGATGCATTTGTGGCCTATAAATTGTGGAAACTCAGGCCTACATTCAGTTTTATTTGCTTTCTGTAACCCAGTTCGGTCCACTGTTTTAGTTTAAAAAATTAAGAAATAGATGGCACACATCGAACAGTGTGGTATCTCGTTAAAAATACTTCTCTTTCAAGCTGTTATGGCTGCTTCATGACTGTGTTAAATGCTCCAACTACTACTACCATCATCATCATCTTCTGCCTAGAGGCAGTCACTGCGCACATAGAAAGTCTAAGGAGCAGAGTGTGAACGTTTGGGTTGTGTTGTACTCTGCCTCTGTATTACGAAGGCGTTTGCTCCTGCCAATAAAAGCGGTACTGCCAGAAAGTGAGGAGCCATATTCACAGTGACCGCCAGAGAGCGAGGCACCATGTGCTCTGTGACCGTGAGTACAGCGCACGTTTGCAGTAGAGAGAGACAGTTCATGCTCATTGTTCGGCTTTGCAAAAAAATAATGAAAGGTCACAGAGGAATGGCAGAGGACGTTGGTACAGTCAGCAAGGTAGTCCCTCAGCATTTTCCCAAACAAAGCACTCCTTGTGAGAGTTCCCCATGCCTCAGGGCCAGGGCAATAGGAGGGTCTGAGAAAACTGTCCCCGAACTTTGTCAGTGTTCCACTGCCTCTGCTGGATTGGAGTTGTGTCTCTCTCACCTGTACTCCTTGCTTGGCCAACGAACTGTGCATTTTCAGATGGGAATTTTTTTCAAAATTCAGCAAGAAGGACCCTATGGTCCTCCAACATTGTAGTACACCTGTCTGCCTCTGGAATAAGAGATATAAAGTTCTCCTTGTAGCGTGGGTCTAGAATTGTCAACAATCAGTATTGCCTGTCACCTAAAATTTTGAGAACTCAAGGTTGACGGGAAAGGCAGCGTAACATAAACTCAGCCATGCGTGCAAGACTGCTAACAGTTGATACATCCATGTCCTCACCAAGAGGACCACTGACCATGGTCTCCTCCTCCTCCTTGTCTTCAGGCCTCCACGGCTTTTAAAAAACATCAGTAATATCATTGTAAATACATCAGTGTAAATACTTTCCCCTGTAGTTTTTGTCTCCCCCACCTCATTGTAGATTGTAAGTTGTCACGTGTATTTTTTTGGTGGGGGGTTAATTATTGTTATCATTGTTACTTAGTGTAGATTGTAAGCTGTCACAAGCAGGGTAATTTGATTTCAGTTTAATTATTGCATTGTTATCGTTGTTACTTAGTGCTGTTGTGTTTGAAACTGTAAATATGTTGAAGCTATATAAATAACTATAAATATTAATATTAGAACACAGAGAAGCAGGATAGAGATATTAATTATGGCATCACTGCCGATCACCATCTTGGTGAATTCCTCAAAGTTTTGGAGGATGGTACATATGTCTGACATCCATGTCCACTCCAGAGATCTTATGTGTGAAGTCAGAACTGAATACCGATGGGCTTGTTGATGCTGGTAGTCTACAAATGCCTTCTTCTGCTCAGGAAAGATATATATCTTAGTACCATGTTAGACAGTAGATAGATAGATAGATAGATAGATAGATAGATAGATAGATAGATAGATAGATAGTTAAGAACTGGTCCAATATTTATGGACATAACTGTTTATCACTCATGGTAATTCTGCCTCATGTCACCTATCTTATCCATGTTTTTTTTTTCTGTGCTATGTTGTGCATAAATATGTGATTCTTCAGAATTTCTTTTAGTCTTTGCCTGATGAAGAGACCTGTGTAGTCTCGAAAGCTTGCAATTTGTTACCATCTTTTCAGTTAGCCATTAAAAGGTATTAACCACTGAGGACTCCCAATTCTAAATATGTTTCTTCTGCTCACAAATCCTTTCCAAAATATGCAGTGTAGAGTTCAAATGTATGGGGCGGACATGACACATCAGTCGGTGAACCAGAAGCTGCAAGTAGGGTTGAGCGAAACGGGTCGGCCATTTTCATAAGTCGCCGACTTTTGGCAAAGTCGGGTTTCATGAAACCCGACCCAACCCCTGTGTGGGGTCGGCCATGAGGTCGGCGATCTTCTGAATCTGGTATCGGAATTCCGATACCGAGTTCCGATATGTTTGCGATATCGGAAATCGGTATCGGAATCCACATTTAAGTGTAAAATAAAGAATTAAAATAAAAAATATTGATATACTCACCTCTCCGACGCAGCCTGGACATCGCCGTAACCGGCATCTTCCGTTCCTAAGAATGGCGCTTGAAAGACCTTTCGATGACGTAACGGCTTGTGATTGGTCGCGGCCGCCCACGTGACCGCTCAGCGACCAATCACAAAGCCGTGACGTAATTTTCAGGTCCTAAATTCCTCATTCTAGAATTCTGAGAATTACGTCACGGCTTTTGATTGGTCGCTGAGCGGTCACGTGGGCCGCCGCGACCAATCACAAGCCGTGACGTCATCGAAAGGTCCTTCACGCGCTCATTCTTAAGAAGGTCCTTCAGACCCTGGGAACCATAGTATCCCATTGCACTGCATTGGGTTTCGTGTTTCGGCCGACCCCGACCCCGACTTTTTTATAGGATCGGCCGATTTCACTCAACCCGACTTTTGAGAAAGTCGGGTTTCGTGAAACCCGACCAGATCCTATAAAAAAAAAAGTCGCTCAACCCTAGCTGCAAGTACTGCAGAATCACGGCAAGGCCGGATGAAGCTCTAGCTGACTTTCTAAAATGGGTACGCAGAGCCTCGTACTTTTCCTAGCAGATCTGGCACCTCCATGTTGCTTTTCTGAAAACTTTGAACAATGAGTTTAAGCACATGGGCCAGGCATAGCACTTGTGTGAGCTTGCCTCAACACAGAGCAGCCACCATGTTCCAGCCATTGTCACACATGACCATGCCTGGCTGTAGGTTCAGCAGTGTCAGCCACAGATCTGCCTGCTCTTTCAGAGCTGTCCACAACTCTTCATCATTGTGCGGTTTGTCACAGCATATTACCTTCAGCACAGCCTGTTGCCACTTGACTGAGGCAGTGCTGCAGTGCTTCCAGCTTGTGACTGATGTGTTACTTTTGGAGATGGAGGATGAAGAGGATGCAAAGGAGGAGGAAGTGCAGGAGCTGTACACTGTGGGGGCAACCCAGATTGAAGTAGGGCCTGCAATACTTGGGGTTTGGAGGACGTGCAGCATCCCAAGGTCAGAGTGAGTCCCGGTTTCCACTATGTTACTCCAGTGTGCCGTTAGTGAGATGTACCATCCCTGACCACAAGCACTTGTCCACTTGTCTGTGGTTAGGTGGACTTTCCCAATAACAGCATTGTGGAGGGCATGGCTAATGTTGTGGGACACGGGCTTGCTTGTGTGATGTCGTGACGGCAGACCAGGAAAAATTGTGGTAGCTGGGTAACGAGTACCTTGTGATGGTCACCGCCATCAGGTTGCGGAAAGCGTACGTCTCCCACGGGCCTAAAATGCAACATTTCCTGTGAAAGCAGATGACAAATGTGTGAATCTAGTACTGTGGCGTTGGCTGCATATTTCGGCTTGCATTCCAAGGACTGGGGTATGGACAATTGAACGAAGCGCTGGGAGAAGGACGTGGACATGCTTGTTGATGGTGCTATTTCTGTTTGTATACAACTGCAGATGCAGGGCATGAGGCATCTTAAAATGCACCATGGACAGTGGATTGGCTTGCACGCACAACATTGGAAGAATCAGTGGTATCACCCACAGACACTGTTCATGGAGCCTTGTATTCAACCAACAAAGTCAGGTGCTTTCCTGCCATGTGCCTGATCACCTTATGGTGGTTAGGATGGGATTTTTGCTACCCTGCTGCTGCGGTCATGGCTGGTGGTGCAAATGGCCTTTTTGGGTTTATCGGCACAGTCTTTAAAAAACAACCAGGCTGCTACAGGGACATTCAGTGTCTTCCTCTCCCACACCACTTCCTCACTTCGACCCCAGTCTTTCGTTGTTCCCCAAGGCTCAGTTCTAGGATCCCTAATCTTCTCCATCTACACCTTCGGCCTGGGACAGCTGATGTAATGGCACGGTTTGCTATATCATCAGTACGCCGATGACGCGTAGATCTACCTATCTGTACCTGACATCACCTCCTTAGTAACCAAAATCACACGTCTTCACGCTATTTCATCCTTCTTTTCTGCTAGCTTTCAAAAAGTGGACATGGACAAAACAGAATACATCATCTTTCAACCATCTCACGCTAAACAGACATGAGAGCTGTGTATGCATCATTCGATACCACTTTAGTAAGAGGGAAAGTTTGCCCAAGAGAAAATTATTTTCCAGACATTCCCGGTCTTTTTTGCACATGTTTTGAAGCTGTGATCTTCATCTTCTTGGTGTGGATGTTGTAAATTTCAAAGTCGTCATCAATACCATCATCGTCCATATCTTGTAAAGAGGAAATCTGGTGTTTCCCAGGGTAGTGATTATCTACGTTTAGTGGCATTCCTTTAAAGGGAACCTGTCACCCCGTTTTTTCCGTATGAGATAAAAATACTGTTAAATAGGGCCTGAGCTGTGCATTACAATAGTGTATTTTGTGGACCCCGATTCCCCACCTATGCTGTCAAAATACGTTACCAAAGTAGCCGTTTTCGCCTGTCAATCAGGCTGGTCTGGTCAGATGGGCGTGGTGTCTTCCCCCAGATCTTGCTTATTTTTCCGTTGGTGGCGTAGTGGTTTGCGCATGCCCAAGTCCAGAATCCACTGCACAGGGGAGGGAAGAGAGCGCGATCTGCGCTATTCCCCTGGTGATCGGTGGGGGCGGCCATCTTCCTGTGGCCGAGCGTGTGCAGATGGAGCGCTCTGCTGCCCGGGGCTTCAGGAAAATGGCCGCGGGATGCCGCGCGTGCGCAGATGGAGATCGCAGCGGCCATTTTCCTGAAGCAGAGTTCGCATCTCTGCTTCAGGAAAATGTTACATCTGCTACACTTATCTTCTGATGGGCATGAAACACATTCTGGTATTTGGTGGTGGATAAACGAATAATCATTGTAGGCTGTATCCTGGATCTCATACCTCCCATAGCCACCGCTGTTATTAATCATGTACGTTCCCATTCCTGTCATCACCATGCTCCTTTTCCTGATCACTTCATCCAACGATTCGTCCGCCACTTTTTTAAACAAAAAAATGTGCCTTCCCAGCAGCAACTGTGGAGGAAACCACTTTACAGTTTTGCAAGATGCTTATGATTCCCGTAAAAAAAAAAAAAAATACCCCCATGGGGAAATGTTTGACAGCCCATGCACTTAGTGTATGGGCATTGCAAGTCAAAAAGACCCGCTCATTGACATTGGGCCTACTTTTTAATGAGGCCTTTCTCCACCTCTCATCATTTTCCACCACTAGATCACAAGGGTTCATGTGTTCCGTGCTGCTACAGACAGTCACTTTTTTGGCAAGGATGGCCATACTATGTTTTTAATAAATGTATCCCCCTTGGGGAAATATTTGTCAGCCTTAACACTTACTGTATGGGAATTACAAGTGTAGGAGACACAATCCTTTACATTGGGCCTAGGTTTTAATGAGGCCTTCAGAAATGTCTCCTCATTCTCCACCACTAGATCACCAGGGTTCACATGTTCTGTGCTGCTAGAGACAGTTAATTTTTTGGAAAGCGTGTCTATGATCCACATGAAATATTTTTTAAAAATTTACCCCCATGAGCAAATGCTTGTCAGGCCAGGCACTCCATTACAAGTCTCAGAGACCCACACCCCTACATTGGGCCTACTTCTTAACTCTGTCTCCTGCAATGTCTCTTCTTTACCTGCCACTAGATGACCAGGGTGAACGTGTTCTGTACTCTTATAGGCCACTGAATTTTGGGCAAGGGGGCTGTGACGGCACTATTTTATTTAGTAAAGAAAGGACTCCACATTGGGGAATTGGGCATTACATTACATTGGGCCTACTTCTTAACTCTGTCTCCTGCAATGTGTCCTTTAACTGCCACTAGATCACCAGGGTGAACATGCTCTGTACGGTACATTTTGGGCAAGGGGGCTGTGATGGCACTATTTGATTTAGTAAAGAAAGGACCACACATTGGGGAATTGGGCATTACATTACATTGGGCCTACTTCTTAACTCTGTCTCATGCAATCTGTCCTTTAACTGCCACTTGCTCACCAAGGTGAACGTGCACTGTATGGTGCATTTTGGGCAAGGGGGCTGTGATGGCACTAAAAAAAGGACCCCACAATGGGGAATTGGGCACTGCATTACATTGGGCCTACTTCTTATCTCTGTCTCCTGCAATTTGTCCTTTAACTGCAACTAAATCACCTGGGTGAACGTGCTCTGTACGGTGAATTTTGGGCAAGGGGGCTGTGATGGCACTATTTTATTTAGTAAAAAAAAGGACCCCACAATGGGGAATTGTTTGTCAGCTCATGCCCTCCATTACAAGTCTCAGAGACCCACACCCCTACATTGGGCCTACTTCTCCACTCTGTTTCCTGTAATGTCTCTTCCTTATCTCCGACGACATGACCTGGGTGAATGTGATCTATACTTTTATGGGCCACAGAATTTTGAGCAAGGGGGCTGTGATGGCAATGGTATATTTTTTTAAAAAAAGGTACCCCCCATTGGTGAAACCACATCCTTGTTGGCAAAGATTTCATAACATTTGTGTACCTTAAAGAGCTCACTTGAAAAGCTCCTTTTTGTGTTGCCTGGTTGCTCACATTGGACACAATATACTTCATATAAATTTGAAAAAGCAATGCTGTTAGTTTGGCTCAGTAGTTCATTACAAATATTTCTTTGTCGACTATATTAGTTTCTCTCCTTGAGAGCGATAACTTTGGCTGCCTAAAATGTACAAATGGTGAATACACAAATGGCAATTTGGAACCCAGATTAAAATGCTGTATATCGAATGCATTCAGACAATCACATAGCTGCATTTCTTGTAAAACAGTTAAAGATGTGACAGACAATGCTCATAGTGACACAATCCTGAGAAATGTTTGTTTATTCACTTCACAAACAGTTCTAAGTCTCTTTATGTTTGCTGTTTTTCATTGTAAAACATTAAGGTTTACTGAAATTCTGCCTGTGGTGGTTTGATCTAAATGCTTGTGGCTTATATTTTCTTGGGGTTTATGGCCCCTCGTCTGATGACTCCATGTTATCTCAGTTTCATACAACCTTGAAAGCTGGCCACTTGAAGGTGTGGGTGAAACTAGAGTTGCTACATAGTGTTATTCACTATATAAGACCAAAAAAACATGACAAAGACAGATGCCAAAACTGGGGTACCTGTACATATACAGTGTACTGATACCTGCATAATTGGGGATGCCCATGCAGTGTAGGTAAACTTCCAGGGTTTCTCTGTCTTGGTGTTGCTTCTCTGATATTCCAGTTGGATGATGTTTAAAAGCCTCTTGTGGATGATGTAAGTATACTGTATGTAGTTAATCTTCATATATATGTAATCATTATATGTATTTAATCTTTATATGTACTTATTAACCTTTGTATACTAACATATACAAAAGTGTACGCACTCACATTATTCAATCATACTATTCCTTTAATTTTTCAGTTTGCAATACAATTGCATTGTATTGCAAGTATTAGCCTTATTTAAATCCGTATCTGAACCTTAGTGTTAAAAACATGGCAAATAAAATTGCCAAATTCTCCTATAAATAATTCTGCAAAGAGGGAACCATCATACCATTAAAAAATACAAGTGAATTTTCATGGGCCCATCCACTATGTGGGTTCCAAGGCATAATGAGGTGCATATGACTAAAAGATACAAATTGTTTGGGAGGGCACCACAGTTAGAATAAATAAATAGGGATGCACCCAAGGTCAACACAAACACATGGAAACTATTAATGGAAGAAAAAGCTGTAGACCATAGACAGGGGATAACCAGAATACATTCAAAATACTTTTATTGAATACAAAACCAACACACAATAAAAAAAACTATTAAAAGTCACAAAAACATGACAGATGGAAACCCGAGATAGCTTATAATAAAGCTTAGAGCAACCCCTCCCTTGGCCCATGCACACAATGTATGAAATAATAACTGCACACAGTTGATATGCAAGATTATAACTTGTTGGTATAAAGTACGTAACCATAAGTGTACCAAGCTATAAAAGCAAATAACCATATAATAGAGGTCCCTGGATGGCACACAAACACACCCTGTTGCACCAATACCCTTATATAGTAAAATACATCTACCCACTGATAGAAAGCTGGTCATGAAATGGTATAGGGTTGAGCGACTTTCATTTTTTTAAGATCGAGTCTGGTTTTGTGAAACCCGATTTAGTCCAGAGTCGAGTCGAGTGAAGTCGGCCGATTATCGCTAAAAGTCGGGGATCGACCGAAACACGAAACCCAATGCAAGTCAATGGGGAAGCATAGCCGGCAGTGAGTGGAGGCCAGGAAAACACCTACAGTGCACATTTTACTGCCAAAAACATCCATTCTTGTTTTCTGAAGCTTGTCAATCTTAATTAACTTTATAATAATAGTTGGGCACTGGAAATTGGTGGTCATTTGGCAAAAGTTGTGGGGGTAGGGCTGGTTCAAGGTTTTAGTGGGCCCAGGAAACATGGACTACGTATGGCGGTGGAGCAGGGAGAGGTAAGTATTTCAACGTTGCAAGTGCTGTGATCCTGAGCAAGCAGGGGGGGCCCACTCGTTCGCATTGGCACTGGCACAGGGCCCCTCAAAGTACGGCGGTGTGTTTGCATGGCGGGGGCGCCTCCCACCAGCAGCGACACTTTTGCGTACTCTGAGTGGCCCTGTGCCAGTGACGTCGCCAACGAGTATGCCCCCCCACCTGATGAAGGAACCTGCACTTTCATCTGCACCTTCCTCTTTGTCCCTGTGTAAGGTGGTATAATATGCGGGAAGGGGAACCTTACTTTCAGCAGGGTCAGATTCTGGCTGTGTAGAGTACAAGGGGAATGTAGTGGTCTAGGTCAATGTACCAGCAGACTCATCTAGCAGTGGCTGGGCAATGGGCAGGATGATGAGGAAACAGATATAGGGCCAAAGAATAAAGTAGGCTAAATGCAGATCAAAATTGGTAACAGGACTAAACAGGCGGCATTGCTTTGTTCAGTGGAGTAGCAAACCCAAGAGCAGCAGACACTGTTTCAAGGGCCTAACCACACTAGTAGGCCAAATGCAGTTTAATATCTGATAGTATAGGCCGAAAGCCAGAATGTGGAAGCTCAGCTTTGTTCAGTTGAGGACAACACCAGGGAGGGGCAGACACCGTTAGTAGGCCCTAACCACCATTTTGTTTTTTAAAAAACACTTAATGAGAGCCAGAAGGTTGAAGCTCAGCTTTATTCAGTTGAGGACAACACCAGGGAGGGGCAGACACCGTTAGTAGGCCCTAACCACCATTTTGTTTTTTAAAAAACACTTAATGAGAGCCAGAAGGTTGAAGCTCAGCTTTATTCAGTTGAGGGCAACACCAGGCAGGGGCAGACACCGTTAGTAGGCCGGAACCACCATTTTGTTTTTTAAAAAACACTTAATGAGAGCCAGAAGGTTGAAGCTCAGCTTTATTCAGTTGAGGGCAACAACAGGCAGGGGCAGACACCGTTAGTAGGCCGGAACCAGCAATGTGTTTAAAAACAGCAGTTAATCAGAGCCGGAAGGTAGAAGCTCAGCTTTATTCAGTTGAGGGCAACACCAGGGAGGGGCAGAAGCCGTTAGTAGGCCCTAACCACCATTTTGTTTTTTAAAAAACACTTAATGAGAGCCAGAAGGTTGAAGCTCAGCTTTATTCAGTTGAGGGCAACACCAGGCAGGGGCAGACACCGTTAGTAGGCCGGAACCACCATTTTGTTTTTTAAAAAACACTTAATGAGAGCCAGAAGGTTGAAGCTCAGCTTTATTCAGTTGAGGGCAACACCAGGCAGGGGCAGACACCGTTAGTAGGCCGGAACCTGCAATGTGTTTAAAAACAGCAGTTAATCAGAGCCGGAAGGTAGAAGCTCAGCTTTATTCAGTTGAGGGCAACACCAGGGAGGGGCAGAAGCCGTTAGTAGGCCCTAACCACCATTTTGTTTTTTAAAAAACACTTAATGAGAGCCAGAAGGTTGAAGCTCAGCTTTATTCAGTTGAGGGCAACACCAGGCAGGGGCAGACACCGTTAGTAGGCCGGAACCAGCAATGTGTTTAAAAACAGCAGTTAATCAGAGCCGGAAGGTAGAAGCTCAGCTTTATTCAGTTGAGGGCAACACCAGGGAGGGGCAGAAGCCGTTAGTAGGCCCTAACCACCATTTTGTTTTTTTAAAAACACTTAATGAGAGCCAGAAGGTTGAAGCTCAGCTTTATTCAGTTGAGGGCAACACCAGGGAGGGGCAGAAGCCGTTAGTAGGCCCTAACCACCATTTTGTTTTTTAAAAAACACTTAATGAGAGCCAGAAGGTTGAAGCTCAGCTTTATTCAGTTGAGGGCAACACCAGGCAGGGGCAGACACCGTTAGTAGGCCGGAACCAGCAATGTGTTTAAAAACAGCAGTTAATCAGAGCCGGAAGGTAGAAGCTCAGCTTTATTCAGTTGAGGGCAACACCAGGGAGGGGCAGAAGCCGTTAGTAGGCCCTAACCACCATTTTGTTTTTTAAAAAACACTTAATGAGAGCCAGAAGGTTGAAGCTCAGCTTTATTCAGTTGAGGGCAACACCAGGCAGGGGCAGACACCGTTAGTAGGCCGGAACCACCATTTTGTTTTTTAAAAAACACTTAATGAGAGCCAGAAGGTTGAAGCTCAGCTTTATTCAGTTGAGGGCAACACCAGGCAGGGGCAGACACCGTTAGTAGGCCGGAACCAGCAATGTGTTTAAAAACAGCAGTTAATCAGAGCCGGAAGGTAGAAGCTCAGCTTTATTCAGTTGAGGGCAACACCAGGGAGGGGCAGAAGCCGTTAGTAGGCCCTAACCACCATTTTGTTTTTTAAAAAACACTTAATGAGAGCCAGAAGGTTGAAGCTCAGCTTTATTCAGTTGAGGGCAACACCAGGGAGGGGCAGAAGCCGTTAGTAGGCCCTAACCACCATTTTGTTTTTTAAAAAACACTTAATGAGAGCCAGAAGGTTGAAGCTCAGCTTTATTCAGTTGAGGGCAACACCAGGCAGGGGCAGACACCGTTAGTAGGCCGGAACCAGCAATGTGTTTAAAAACAGCAGTTAATCAGAGCCGGAAGGTAGAAGCTCAGCTTTATTCAGTTGAGGGCAACACCAGGGAGGGGCAGAAGCCGTTAGTAGGCCCTAACCACCATTTTGTTTTTTAAAAAACACTTAATGAGAGCCAGAAGGTTGAAGCTCAGCTTTATTCAGTTGAGGGCAACACCAGGCAGGGGCAGACACCGTTAGTAGGCCGGAACCAGCAATGTGTTTAAAAACAGCAGTTAATCAGAGCCGGAAGGTAGAAGCTCAGCTTTATTCAGTTGAGGGCAACACCAGGGAGGGGCAGAAGCCGTTAGTAGGCCCTAACCACCATTTTGTTTTTTAAAAAACACTTAATGAGAGCCAGAAGGTTGAAGCTCAGCTTTATTCAGTTGAGGGCAACACCAGGGAGGGGCAGAAGCCGTTAGTAGGCCCTAACCACCATTTTGTTTTTTAAAAAACACTTAATGAGAGCCAGAAGGTAGAAGCTCAGCTTTATTCAGTTGAGGACAACTTGAATTAGGGACTGCATACAGACTTTACAGGCTGTCCCCTGTGTGGACCATGCATCCAATACATTAACCCATTGAGCCACAAAGGACACGTAACCTTCCGTGGCCATGCCTACAGGTCCATGTGTCTGTTGTCAGGTGTACCTTTGTCAGTGTAGGCCTATTGGAAGGAGGGACCGCAGACAGGCTTCGAAGGCCTAACACAATAAAATGGGCTGGCTGTAGGCACTTTAAAATTGGTTCCAGGGGTACACGGGCAGCAGTGGTCTGGTCAGTGGAGGCCTAGTGGAAGGAGGGACCGCAGACAGGCTTCGAAGGCCTAACACAATAAAATGGGCTGGCTGTAGGCACTTTAAAATTGGTTCCAGGGGTACACGGGCAGCAGTGGTCTGGTCAGTGGAGGCCTAGTGGAAGGAGGGACCGCAGACAGGCTTCGAAGGCCTAACACAATAAAATGGGCTGGCTGTAGGCACTTTAAAATTGGTTCCAGGGGTACACGGGCAGCAGTGGTCTGGTCAGTGGAGGCCTAGTGGAAGGAGGGACCGCAGACAGGCTTCGAAGGCCTAAAATAACAAACAATAGGCTCATGGCAGTTTTACAGCGGTTACATGGATACACGGGCAGGCAGCTTGGTGGTGAGTGGAGGAGTATTTAAAGTAGGGACCGCAGACAGGCTATCAAAGGCCTAAAATAACAAACAATAGGCTCATGGCCGTTTCACAGCGGTTACATGGATACACGGGCAGGCAGCTTGGTGGTGAGTGGAGGAGTATTTAAAGTAGGGACCGCAGACAGGCTATCAAAGGCCTAAAATAACAAACAATAGGCTCATGGCAGTTTTACAGCGGTTACATGGATACACGGGCAGGCAGCTTGGTGGTGAGTGGAGGAGTATTTAAAGTAGGGACCGCAGACAGGCTATCAAAGGCCTAAAATAACAAACAATAGGCTCATGGCAGTTTTACAGCGGGGACATGGATACACGGGCAGGCAGCTTGGTGGTGAGTGGAGGAGTATTTAAAGTAGGGACCGCAGACAGGCTATCAAAGGCCTAAAATAACAAACAATAGGCTCATGGCAGTTTTACAGCGGTTACATGGATACACGGGCAGGCAGCTGGTGATGAGTGGAGGAGTATTTAAAGTAGGGACCGCAGACAGGCTATCAAAGGCCTAAAATAACAAACAATAGGCTCATGGCAGTTTTACAGCGGTTACATGGATACACAGGCAGCTTGGTGGTGAGTGGAGGAGTATTTAAAGTAGGGACCGCAGACAGGCTATCAAAGGCCTAAAATAACAAACAATAGGCTCATGGCAGTGGAGCGCCCCCACACCACCGCAGGGCCGAGGGGATACCCGGAGCCGGGCCTCTAGTTCTCAGTCTCGGGGTTGTCACGGTGGCTAGACCCGGTCCGTGGCCCTGTCCGTCAGTGGGGGACGTCCGGTGCAATAAGTGGTAGTAATGGTAGCGATGGAGCGGTACGGTTGTGGGGTGTAAGTCGCGGTAAATAACGAGGACACCAGGTTGCAGTCTCTTTACCTCTTTACTGGAGATCTCTGAGTCCTCAGTCCGGAACACGGTTCACCAGGCTACGCAAGGCCGGCCGGTCCAATGGCACCTCCAGAGTTCTCCTCTCAGGTGGAAATCTGTGCCTTCCTTCTAGCGCTATGTGTTGTAGTCCTTCCCTGCTGTGCTCACGGAAAGTAACCCCACAACGGTTGTGTCTGTTTCTTAAGTTCCCTCACAACTCGATTTGATGTTCCTCTGTAATCCACCCCTTCCCTGTATTCAGGTTGGAATGGCACCCGTTTGTCAGGTAGGCCTGGAGTTCTTCCGGGACCCTAGAGTCGCCCCTCTCCCGCAATTGCCCCCCAAGACTTCATAGGTGATATGTGGTAGACAGCCCGCCTGAGACCGACTGTCCTGCCGCTGTTTGGAGTATGGCTTGAAGCTGTATTCTAATCCACTCCCTCGGCGTTCCGGCCACCGGTATTGCGCCTCAGCAGGGTGCTGCCTCTTTCAGCACAACCCCTGCTGGTATTCTCCTTCTGCTTGATCTCGTTTCTCACTCAGCACAATCTATCTCGCTTCTAGTCCTTTCTTGAGTCCCGCCGCTTCCAGGAGCCTGCGCGGACCCGTTACGTTCTTTCAATGCCAAGCCTCTGCCAGGATCCCACCCCTGGCAGAGACCCTACAGTCTCTCCCTTCACAACACCCCCTGCCACAGGGTGTTGCTCCGTTCAATCCCGTCAGCGTTCTCTCTAACTTCCTGCCTGACCCCCAGTTTACCCACTATGGTGGGGAGTGGCCTAATGAATAGCACCCTTAGCTCCCCCCGGAGGCCCAGCTGTGAAACATATTGGTGTCTGTGATACCTGATTGGAGGAACTCCTTCGGTGCCATCGAACGTACCATGGCTCCCCTTAGCGGCAAAGCCACAGCACTGCAACGACCAGAACTCTGGGGCGCTGCACTCCCCCCTGGTTAAACACAGTACTCCGGGACTGGGAAGAAAAACAACAATACAGATTAGCAAAAAGACATACAATTTTGTTGAGTGCAAAACGATAAGTATACTTGAACAAGCTTCCCTTTATGGGAGGTGAGGACACTTTTAACGTTACAAACATGGTCAACATTATAAATTACAGGCTATGCATAACTCCTGTTACCCAACCGGGTATTCTACTTAGTGCAAATTCTGGAACAATAAATTAACATTGCCTTTAAGAAACATACACTCTTAGTTTACCAAAGGCCTTCCTATAATCACATTACAGGGTAAGGTAACTTCACATTCTCCTACTTTGAACCTGCAGGACCGCCTGTCCCTATGGCACCAGACCTACTGCCTCTCCTTTCTTTTACAGGACCGCCCCGTTCAGCCAGGGCCTACTGCCTTTCACTACTATACATAGTATAGACATAACATTCCTTTCGTTTAAAGAACTCTGAGCCCGCTCTACTCGGCTCCTTTAAGGACTCACTCTCTAACCCCTACGGGTTCGCCTTCTGTCCTTAGTAACAAAGTAACTTTCTATGGGGACGCAGGGTTGACCTTCTATCCTCACCTTCATCATTACTTCCTTACTTTCAGCTATGCAGATCTCTATCTCTACCCCTACGGGCTCTCTGCATCTTTTCTTTCTGCAAAACATTATTTAGATTTCACATTTCAACAAATTCAACACATATAACTTAGCATGTAAAACAGTTACATTTCTTTTTCAAGCTTCATTATCACATTACTGTTCTGCAACAGTATCTTTCTCAAGTTCAATTTCACACATCCCCTTTAAGAGGGGACCAAGTCTTTCTGAGGTAGCTCGTCTTCTCAGCCTACCAGCCCACGCAAAGGTTCCGGTATGGTATCTTCGCAAAGTGTCTTTAACTAGAACCGGTAGGAAAGGTATCTTCACAAAGTGTCTTTGGCTCAAACCAATAGGGCAAATATCTTCGCAAAGTGTCTTTGGCTAAAACCAGTAGGGAGCACCTTTAAGAAGGTGCAAACTATTTACAAAAGAAAGTTCGAATCATGCACAGTCCATGATTTCTGCAGTTCTTTAAACTTGTGCAAAATTTTAGAAAAACTCAGAACAAACACAGGGATCCCGGGTCAACAAAGGGATCCATTAACCCTGGACAGGTTTAGCAGCAACTTAAAAGAACAAACAGTAACTATTTACATTTTCACAGTAATATTACTTTACCGTTGAGATGTGGCCGGGGGTCTTTTCTCCGGCCTCACCAAACCAACAGATCGTTCCGGTGAGCCAGGGCGTCGTTCCGGTCCCAGCATTGCCAGAATCCCCCGCTGGGAGATCCTCGTTGTCGGCAACCGTACACGTTCCCCCGGGGCACGGTGAGGTCGAGCTTCTGATGGTTCCGCGGGACCGGGCTCTGCAGCTTTCCTCGCCGGAGTATCGTCTTCCGGTGCCTCTGCAGCAGCCTGGAGGGCAACGCATCGCTGCACGCCTCGGGCTATCCAGCCCGTCTCACCCGCGGCCCTCCTCCACCGCGTGTAGGTGACAGCATCACCTGGCTCTAAGTTGCAATCGAACCTCCCGCTGCTTGGTTCCACCTCTATCCGATTCACACGGACCTGTAGTGGCTCCCCAATCTCCTGGATTATTCCCCGTCCAGACTGGGGATTGAAGGCCACTACTACACCCCAGTGCATCGGTGGGATCTCTGGGGGGCTTACCAGGTCAATCTGCTCGGCGGGCTGGGGCCGGCTCCGCCAGGCTGCCATCAGACGCCGGAAGCGTTCCGCATCCGGAATTATTTTCAAGTCCGGCGTCGGTGGTGTATCCTCGGACACGGCCAGGTGGGAAGGAGCAGGGGACACTGGGGACAGGCGGATTTCTGTTGGCCGCCCCATCCGAGCTAGCACACGGGTGTCATTCTTTAGGCGGCGTGCCAGCTGTCGGGTCTCGGCTGCAGCCGCACACTCCGCGGACATCGGCGGAGGGGGTCGTCCCATCGGTGGCCATGCCAAGGCCGAACCCCGCAATGTGGGCGCCCCTGAGGCTACCTCAGGCTGCGTATCCTCAGGCCGAGCCGGGTCAGCTCCGCGTGGTACTCTGAATGTCGCCATCTTTTTCTCCTCTTCCGCGTCGTCTTCCCGCGGTCTCTTCCGTGGGCGGCCCCGTCCCCATGGTCTCCACCCTCCGGCCAGAATCAGGAGGCGGACCTCAGCAGTTGACGGGCACGTCCTCAGGACACAAAAATACTTAGACTGGGCGGCCATTGTCTTTCGCGCTCTTCAGCTTGTTCAAGCCCACTTCCACGCCCTTCTTCTTCTCCTGCGCTCTCCTTAGCGCTGTAATGGCGGCGGTTTTGGCGGGAACTTCTGGCGGCAAGTGGCGCAGCACAGTCTTACAATATAGTACAGTCCAAGCACAACAAATCACAGTCTCTAGGCACACATGACCTGATTCTTCAGGCTTAAGTAGATCCTGTTCGTGACGCCAAGTTGGAGCGCCCCCACACCACCGCAGGGCCGAGGGGATACCCGGAGCCGGGCCTCTAGTTCTCAGTCTCGGGGTTGTCACGGTGGCTAGACCCGGTCCGTGGCCCTGTCCGTCAGTGGGGGACGTCCGGTGCAATAAGTGGTAGTAATGGTAGCGATGGAGCGGTACGGTTGTGGGGTGTAAGTCGCGGTAAATAACGAGGACACCAGGTTGCAGTCTCTTTACCTCTTTACTGGAGATCTCTGAGTCCTCAGTCCGGAACACGGTTCACCAGGCTACGCAAGGCCGGCCGGTCCAATGGCACCTCCAGAGTTCTCCTCTCAGGTGGAAATCTGTGCCTTCCTTCTAGCGCTATGTGTTGTAGTCCTTCCCTGCTGTGCTCACGGAAAGTAACCCCACAACGGTTGTGTCTGTTTCTTAAGTTCCCTCACAACTCGATTTGATGTTCCTCTGTAATCCACCCCTTCCCTGTATTCAGGTTGGAATGGCACCCGTTTGTCAGGTAGGCCTGGAGTTCTTCCGGGACCCTAGAGTCGCCCCTCTCCCGCAATTGCCCCCCAAGACTTCATAGGTGATATGTGGTAGACAGCCCGCCTGAGACCGACTGTCCTGCCGCTGTTTGGAGTATGGCTTGAAGCTGTATTCTAATCCACTCCCTCGGCGTTCCGGCCACCGGTATTGCGCCTCAGCAGGGTGCTGCCTCTTTCAGCACAACCCCTGTTGGTATTCTCCTTCTGCTTGATCTCGTTTCTCACTCAGCACAATCTATCTCGCTTCTAGTCCTTTCTTGAGTCCCGCCGCTTCCAGGAGCCTGCGCGGACCCGTTACGTTCTTTCAATGCCAAGCCTCTGCCAGGATCCCACCCCTGGCAGAGACCCTACAGTCTCTCCCTTCACAACACCCCCTGCCACAGGGTGTTGCTCCGTTCAATCCCGTCAGCGTTCTCTCTAACTTCCTGCCTGACCCCCAGTTTACCCACTATGGTGGGGAGTGGCCTAATGAATAGCACCCTTAGCTCCCCCCGGAGGCCCAGCTGTGAAACATATTGGTGTCTGTGATACCTGATTGGAGGAACTCCTTCGGTGCCATCGAACGTACCATGGCTCCCCTTAGCGGCGAAGCCACAGCACTGCAACGACCAGAACTCTGGGGCGCTGCAGCAGTTTTACAGCGGTTACATGGATACACGGGCAGGCAGCTGGTGATGAGTGGAGGAGTATTTAAAGTAGGGACCGCAGACAGGCTATCAAAGGCCTAAAATAACAAACAATAGGCTCATGGCAGTTTTACAGCGGTTACATGGATACACGGGCAGGCAGCTGGTGATGAGTGGAGGAGTATTTAAAGTAGGGACCGCAGACAGGCTATCAAAGGCCTAAAATAACAAACAATAGGCTCATGGCAGTTTTACAGCGGTTACATGGATACACGGGCAGGCAGCTGGTGATGAGTGGAGGAGTAGTTAAAGTAGGGACCGCAGACAGGCTATCAAAGGCCTAAAATAACAAACAATAGGCTCATGGCAGTTTTACAGCGGTTACATGGATACACAGGCAGGCAGCTGGTGATGAGTGGAGGAGTATTTAAAGTAGGGACCGCAGACAGGCTATCAAAGGCCTAAAATAACAAACAATAGGCTCATGGCAGTTTTACAGCGGTTACATGGATACACGGGCAGGCAGCTGGTGATGAGTGGAGGAGTATTTAAAGTAGGGACCGCAGACAGGCTATCAAAGGCCTAAAATAACAAACAATAGGCTCATGGCAGTTTTACAGCGGTTACATGGATACACAGGCAGGCAGCTGGTGATGAGTGGAGGAGTATTTAAAGTAGGGACCGCAGACAGGCTATCAAAGGCCTAAAATAACAAACAATAGGCTCATGGCAGTTTTACAGCGGTTACATGGATACACAGGCAGCTTGGTGGTGAGTGGAGGAGTATTTAAAGTAGGGACCGCAGACAGGCTATCAAAGGCCTAAAATAACAAACAATAGGCTCATGGCAGTTTTACAGCGGTTACATGGATACACGGGCAGGCAGCTGGTGATGAGTGGAGGAGTATTTAAAGTAGGGACCGCAGACAGGCTATCAAAGGCCTAAAATAACAAACAATAGGCTCATGGCAGTTTTACAGCGGTTACATGGATACACAGGCAGGCAGCTGGTGATGAGTGGAGGAGTATTTAAAGTAGGGACCGCAGACAGGCTATCAAAGGCCTAAAATAACAAACAATAGGCTCATGGCAGTTTTACAGCGGTTACATGGATACACGGGCAGGCAGCTGGTGATGAGTGGAGGAGTATTTAAAGTAGGGACCGCAGACAGGCTATCAAAGGCCTAAAATAACAAACAATAGGCTCATGGCAGTTTTACAGCGGTTACATGGATACACAGGCAGGCAGCTGGTGATGAGTGGAGGAGTATTTAAAGTAGGGACCGCAGACAGGCTATCAAAGGCCTAAAATAACAAACAATAGGCTCATGGCAGTTTTACAGCGGTTACATGGATACACAGGCAGCTTGGTGGTGAGTGGAGGAGTATTTAAAGTAGGGACCGCAGACAGGCTATCAAAGGCCTAAAATAACAAACAATAGGCTCATGGCAGTTTTACAGCGGTTACATGGATACACGGGCAGGCAGCTGGTGATGAGTGGAGGAGTATTTAAAGTAGGGACCGCAGACAGGCTATCAAAGGCCTAAAATAACAAACAATAGGCTCATGGCAGTTTTACAGCGGTTACATGGATACACAGGCAGGCAGCTGGTGATGAGTGGAGGAGTATTTAAAGTAGGGACCGCAGACAGGCTATCAAAGGCCTAAAATAACAAACAATAGGCTCATGGCAGTTTTACAGCGGTTACATGGATACACGGGCAGGCAGCTGGTGATGAGTGGAGGAGTATTTAAAGTAGGGACCGCAGACAGGCTATCAAAGGCCTAAAATAACAAACAATAGGCTCATGGCAGTTTTACAGCGGTTACATGGATACACAGGCAGGCAGCTGGTGATGAGTGGAGGAGTATTTAAAGTAGGGACCGCAGACAGGCTATCAAAGGCCTAAAATAACAAACAATAGGCTCATGGCAGTTTTACAGCGGTTACATGGATACACAGGCAGCTTGGTGGTGAGTGGAGGAGTATTTAAAGTAGGGACCGCAGACAGGCTATCAAAGGCCTAAAATAACAAACAATAGGCTCATGGCAGTTTTACAGCGGTTACATGGATACACAGGCAGCTTGGTGGTGAGTGGAGGAGTATTTAAAGTAGGGACCGCAGACAGGCTATCAAAGGCCTAAAATAACAAACAATAGGCTCATGGCAGTTTTACAGCGGTTACATGGATACACGGGCAGGCAGCTGGTGATGAGTGGAGGAGTATTTAAAGTAGGGACCGCAGACAGGCTATCAAAGGCCTAAAATAACAAACAATAGGCTCATGGCAGTTTTACAGCGGTTACATGGATACACGGGCAGGCAGCTGGTGATGAGTGGAGGAGTATTTAAAGTAGGGACCGCAGACAGGCTATCAAAGGCCTAAAATAACAAACAATAGGCTCATGGCAGTTTTACAGCGGTTACATGGATACACAGGCAGGCAGCTGGTGATGAGTGGAGGAGTATTTAAAGTAGGGACCGCAGACAGGCTATCAAAGGCCTAAAATAACAAACAATAGGCTCATGGCAGTTTTACAGCGGTTACATGGATACACGGGCAGGCAGCTGGTGATGAGTAGAGGAGTATTTAAAGTAGGGACCGCAGACAGGCTATCAAAGGCCTAAAATAACAAACAATAGGCTCATGGCAGCTTTACAGCGGTTACATGGATACACAGGCAGCTTGGTGGTGAGTGGAGGAGTAGTGCAAGGAGTGTCTGTCCCAGTACTCCCAAAATATAAATAGATGTTAATGTCTCGCAAAACAACCAAAACAAAAAAAAAGGTGGCATACTTAGGTACAGGGGTGGGCTCATCTACTGAGTTTCTGACATAGTAATTTGGCAGTAACTATTTAATGGTGCCAATATAGGACACAGACACAGACTACTTTAAGTTGCATCATAGATGTCTACAAATTTGTATTGTCAGTGCCAGACATTGAATGATGTCAGCGAATAGACTAAAGATTGGTGGAGCTGTGCGACATAATTTTGCACGTGGTAGAGCACATTTTGAGCTGGGGTAGGGGGGAACTCTCTTGAGGCCGGCGGGACCGCCCCAGGGCCCCTCATGTTACAACGGTGTGTCTGACGTTGGGTGCGCACCACCACCGCCAGAGACACTACATTGTACTATGAGGGACCCAGTAGCAATGCCGTCAACCAAAAGCGAGCACACCCACCTCTTCAGACAAACAGCAGTCTCACGGGTGCTTGCGCCAAGTCGCGATACCACGGCCCCGTGTGGGGAGTTTGGCCATTTAGGGAGGTGTAAACATGTCGTATGCTGTACAATCAGCTGCAGCAAATTAGACATTAGAAAAGTAATTCACAGGCAAGAGCTTTTCATAGGAAAGCTAGGTGTCGGCCGGGCAAGGTGGGGCAAAAGATTTCGAAATCCAGTTGTGGTTCATTTTAATGAATGTTAGATCGTCAACATTTTGGGTAGCCAGACGAGTCCTTTTTTCGGTTAATATTGAACCTGCAGCACTGAATACTCTTTCTGATAGGACACTTGCTGCCGGGCAAGCAAGCTCCTGCAATGCATATTCTGCCAATTCTGGCCAGGTGTCTAATTTGGAGGCCCAGTAATCAAATGGGAATGACGGTTGAGGGAGAACATCGATAAGGGATGAAAAATAGTTAGTAACCATACTGGACAAATGTTGTCTCCTGTCACTTTCAATTGATGCAGCAGTACCTGTCCTGTCTGCGGTCATAGCAAAATCACTCCACAACCTGGTCAGAAAACCCCTCTGTCCAACGCCACTTCTGATGTGTGCACCCCTAACACTCCTAGTCTGCTGCCCCCTGGAGCTCGTGTGAGAACGATCACGTGCGCTGTGTGCTGGGAATGCCTGAAGCAAACGGTCAACAAGAGTTGATTGTTTGGTTGCTAATATTAGTTCCAAGTTCTCATGTGGCATAATATTTTGCAATTTGCCTTTATAGCGTGGATCAAGGAGGCAGGCCAACCAGTAATCGTCATCGTTCATCATTTTCGTAATGCGTGTGTCCCTTTTTAGGATACGTAAGGCATAATCCGCCATGTGGGCCAAAGTTCCAGTTGTCAAATCTCCGGTTGTGATTGGTTGAGGGGCAGTTGCAGGCAAATCTACGTCACTTGTGTCCCTCAAAAAACCAGAACCCGGCCGTGACACGCAACCAATTTCCTGTGCCCCCGGGAAAGGTTCGGCATTAAAAATATACTCATCCCCATCATCCTCCTCGTCCTCCACCTCCTCTTCGCCCGCTACCTCGTCCTGTACACTGCCCTGACCAGACAATGGCTGACTGTCATCAAGGCTTTCCTCTTCCTCTGGTGCAGACGCCTGCTCCTTTATGTGCGTCAAACTTTGCATCAGCAGACGCATTAGGGGGATGCTCATGCTTATTACGGCGTTGTCTGCACTAACCAGCCGTGTGCATTCCTCAAAACACTGAAGGACTTGACACATGTCTTGTATCTTAGACCACTGCACACCTGACAACTCCATGTCTGCCATCCTACTGCCTGCCCGTGTATCCTCCCACAAATAAATAACAGCACGCCTCTGTTCGCACAGTCTCTGAAGCATGTGCAGTGTTGAGTTCCACCTTGTTGCAACGTCTATGATTAGGCGATGCTGGGGAAGGTTCAAAGACCGCTGATAGGTCTGCATACGGCTGGCGTGTACAGGCGAACGTCGGATATGTGAGCAAAGTGCACGCACTTTGAGGAGCAGGTCGGAGAACCCAGGATAAGTTTTCAATAAGCACTGCACCACCAGGTTTAAGGTGTGAGCCAGGCAAGGAATGTGTTTCAGTTGGGAAAGGGAGATGGCAGCCATGAAATTCCTTCCGTTATCACTCACTACCTTGCCTGCCTCAAGATCTACTGTGCCCAGCCACGACTGCGTTTCTTGTTGCAAGAACTCAGACAGAACTTCCGCGGTGTGTCTGTTGTCGCCCAAACACTTCATAGCCAATACAGCCTGCTGACGCTTGGCAGTATCTGGCCCATAATGGGACAACTGGTGTGCAACAGTGTCATCTGCCGATGGAGTGGTTGGCAGACTGCGTTCTGTGGAAGAGCTGTAGCTTCTGCAGGAGGACGAGGAGGAGGAGGAGGAGGGGGTGCGAACGCCTACAGCCAACTGTTTCCTAGACCGTGGGCTAGGCACAACTGTCCCTAAATTGATGTCGCCTGTGGACCCTGCATCCACCACATTCACCCAGTGTGCCGTGATGGACACATAACGTCCCTGGCCATGCCTACTGGTCCATGCATCTGTAGTCAGGTGCACCTTTGTACTCACAGATTGCCTGAGTGCATGGACGATGCGCTGTTTAACATGCTGGTGCAGGGCTGGGATGGCTTTTCTGGAAAAAAAAGTGTCGACTGGGTAGCTCGTATCGTGGTTCAGCGTACTCCATCAGGGCTTTGAAAGCTTCGCTTTCAACTAACCGGTAGGGCATCATCTCTAACGAGATTAGTCTAGCTATGTGGGCGTTAAAACCCTGTGTATGCGGATGCGAGGATAAGTACTTCCTTTTTCTAACCAGAGTCTCATGTAGGGTGAGCTGGACTGGAGAGCTGGAGATCGTGGAACTTTCGGGTGTGCCGGTGTACATGGCAGACTGAGAGACGGTTGGAGACGGTATTGTTTCCGCCGGTGCCCTAGATGCAATATTTCCTCCTACAAAACTGGTGGTTCCCTGACCCTGACTGCTTTTGGCTGGCAAAGAAAACTGCACAGATACTGCCGGTGGTGCGGAAAATGGTGGCCTTACAGTGACGGAAGGGATGTTGCGTTGCTGACTAGCTTCATTGGCCGAGGGTGCTACAACCTTAAGGGACGTTTGGTAGTTAGTCCAGGCTTGCAAATGCATGGTGGTTAAGTGTCTATGCATGCAACTAGTATTTAGACTTTTCAGATTCTGACCTCTGCTTAAGCTAGTTGAACATTTTTGACAGATGACTTTGCGCTGATCAGTTGGATGTTGTTTAAAAAAATGCCAGACTGCACTCTTCCTAGACTCGGATCCCTTTTCAGGGATTGCAGACTGAGCTTTAACCGGATGGCCACGCTGTCCTCCAACAGGTTTTGGCTTTGACACGCGTTTTGGGCCAGATACGGGCCCGGCAGATGGAACCTGTTGCGATGTTGATGCCTGCTGCGGCCCCTCCTCCACCTCCGCTTCTGAACTACTGCCGCCTGCACCCTGTTCCCCCAATGGCTGCCAATTGGGGTCAATAACTGGGTCATCTATTACCTCCTCTTCGAGCTCGTGTGCAACTTCGTCTGTGTCACTGTGTCGGTCGGTGGTATAGCGTTCGTGGCGGGGCAACATAGTCTCATCAGGGTCTGATTGTGGATCTGTACCCTGAGAGGGCAATGTGGTGGTCTGAGTCAAAGGAGCAGCATAGTACTCTGGCTGTGGCTGTGCATCAGTGCACTCCATGTCAGAATCTACTTGTAATGGGCATGGCCTGTTAAATGTTTCACTTTCTAAGCCAGGGACGGTATGTGTAAAGAGCTCCATGGAGTGACCCGTTGTGTCGCCTGCTGCATCCTTCTCTCTTGTTGTAGTTTTTGCTGAGGAGGACAAGGAAGCGACTTGTCCCTGACCGTGAACATCCACAAGCGACGCGCTGCTTTTACATTCACCAGTTTCGGAAGAGGAGGCAAAAGAGCTAGAGGCTGAGTCTGCAATGTAAGCCAAAACTTGCTGTTGCTGCTCCGCCTTTAAAAGCGGTTTTCCTACTCCCAGAAAAGAGAGCGTTCGAGGCCTTGTGTAGCCTGACGACGAAACTGGCTCCACAGCTCCAGACTTAGGTGGAATATTTTTATCCCCACGACCACCTGATGCTCCACTACCACTACCATCATTAGCAGCTGACAATGAACGCCCACGACGACCTCTTGCACCAGACTTCCTCATTGTTTTAAAATCTTAACCAAAGTAACTTTATTTGTTGCTGTCAAACAACTTACACGGTGAGCTATAACTTCAGTATGATTTCAATATCCCTTAACAGGTTGGTGAGACCACAAGGAAAATCAGGCACAATGTTACACACTCTGTTTTCTGTGGCACAAAATCACAGAGATGACACACACGCAGGACTGTCACTCAAGCACTAATGTCAATATTAATCTCCCACCTAATTTATTTTTTTTTTTTTCTCAGGGAGACTTTAGAAACCAAATAATATTAAAAAAACCAAAAAAATAAATAGCCTTTCTATGGCCCACTGAATGAGAGAGAGAGGTGGCACACCCAGGAGTCAAGACTGGCGCACAAGCTGAAAGGGCAATATTACTCTCCCACTGTTTTTTTAAGTTTTTTTTATTTTATTTTCAGGGAGACTTTAGAAACCAAATAATATTAAAAAAACCAAAAAAATAAATAGCCTTTCTATGGCCCACTGAATGAGAGAGAGAGGTGGCACACCCAGGAGTCAAGACTGGCACACAAGCTGAAAGGGCAATATTACTCTCCCACTGTTTTTTTAGGTATTTTTTTTTTCAGGGAGACTTTAGAAACCAAATAATAAGAAAAAAAAAAAATAAATAAATAGGCTTTCTATAGCCCACTGAATGAGAGATAGCACACACAGCAGTGGCACACAAGCCCTGACTGAGGCCAATATTTTTCTCCCACTGATTGATGTAGTGTTTTTGTGTTGAGGTAGATTTTAGAACACAAATCAAGGAAAAAAAAAATAAATGCTTTCTATGGCCCACTGAATGAGAGAGAGGTGGCACACCCAGGAGTCAAGACTGGCACACAAGCTGAAAGGGCAATATTACTCTCCCACTGTTTTTTTTTTTTTTTTTTTTTTTTCAGGGAGACTTTAGAAACCAAATAATATTAAAAAAACAAAAAAAATAAATAGCCTTTCTATGGCCCACTGAATGAGAGAGAGAGGTGGCACACCCAGGAGTCAAGACTGGCACACAAGCTGAAAGGGCAATATTACTCTCCCACTGTTTTTTTATGTTTTTTTTTTTTTCAGGGAGACTTTAGAAACCAAATAATATTAAAAAAACCAAAAAAATAAATAGCCTTTCTATGGCCCACTGAATGAGAGAGAGAGGTGGCACACCCAGGAGTCAAGACTGGCACACAAGCTGAAAGGGCAATATTACTCTCCCACTGTTTTTTTAGGTATTTTTTGTTTTTTAAGGGAGACTTTAGAAACCAAATAATATTAAAAAAAAAAAAAAAAAAAAAAGGCTTTCTATGGCCCACAATTAGAGAGAGAGAGGTGGCACACCCAGGAGTCAAGACTGGCGCACAAGCTGAAAGGGCAATATTACTCTCCCACTGTTTTTTTAAGTTTTTTTTATTTTATTTTCAGGGAGACTTTAGAAACCAAATAATATTAAAAAAACCAAAAAAATAAATAGCCTTTCTATGGCCCACTGAATGAGAGAGAGAGGTGGCACACCCAGGAGTCAAGACTGGCACACAAGCTGAAAGGGCAATATTACTCTCCCACTGTTTTTTTAGGTATTTTTTTTTTCAGGGAGACTTTAGAAACCAAATAATAAGAAAAAAAATAAATAAATAAATAGGCTTTCTATAGCCCACTGAATGAGAGATAGCACACACAGCAGTGGCACACAAGCCCTGACTGAGGCCAATATTTTTCTCCCACTGATTGATGTAGTGTTTTTGTGTTGAGGTAGATTTTAGAACACAAATCAAGGAAAAAAAAAATAAATGCTTTCTATGGCCCACTGAATGAGAGAGAGGTGGCACACCCAGGAGTCAAGACTGGCACACAAGCTGAAAGGGCAATATTACTCTCCCACTGTTTTTTTATGTATTTTTTGTTTTTTAAGGGAGACTTTAGAAACCAAATAATATTAAAAAAAACAAAAAAATAAATAGCCTTTCTATGGCCCACTGAATGAGAGAGAGAGGTGGCACACCCAGGAGTCAAGACTGGCACACAAGCTGAAAGGGCAATATTACTCTCCCACTGTTTTTTTTTTTTTTGTTTTTTTTTCAGGGAGACTTTAGAAACCAAATAATATTAAAAAAACCAAAAAAATAAATAGCCTTTCTATGGCCCACTGAATGAGAGAGAGAGGTGGCACACCCAGGAGTCAAGACTGGCACACAAGCTGAAAGGGCAATATTACTCTCCCACTGTTTTTTTATGTTTTTTTTTTTTTCAGGGAGACTTTAGAAACCAAATAATATTAAAAAAACCAAAAAAATAAATAGCCTTTCTATGGCCCACTGAATGAGAGAGAGAGGTGGCACACCCAGGAGTCAAGACTGGCACACAAGCTGAAAGGGCAATATTACTCTCCCACTGTTTTTTTATGTTTTTTTTTTTTTCAGGGAGACTTTAGAAACCAAATAATATTAAAAAAACCAAAAAAATAAATAGCCTTTCTATGGCCCACTGAATGAGAGAGAGAGGTGGCACACCCAGGAGTCAAGACTGGCACACAAGCTGAAAGGGCAATATTACTCTCCCACTGTTTTTTTATGTATTTTTTGTTTTTTAAGGGAGACTTTAGAAACCAAATAATATTAAAAAAACCAAAAAAATAAATAGCCTTTCTATGGCCCACTGAATGAGAGAGAGAGGTGGCACACCCAGGAGTCAAGACTGGCACACAAGCTGAAAGGGCAATATTACTCTCCCACTGTTTTTTTATGTTTTTTTTTTTTTTCAGGGAGACTTTAGAAACCAAATAATATTAAAAAAACCAAAAAAATAAATAGCCTTTCTATGGCCCACTGAATGAGAGAGAGAGGTGGCACACCCAGGAGTCAAGACTGGCACACAAGCTGAAAGGGCAATATTACTCTCCCACTGTTTTTTTATGTATTTTTTGTTTTTTAAGGGAGACTTTAGAAACCAAATAATATTAAAAAAACCAAAAAAATAAATAGCCTTTCTATGGCCCACTGAATGAGAGAGAGAGGTGGCACACCCAGGAGTCAAGACTGGCACACAAGCTGAAAGGGCAATATTACTCTCCCACTGTTTTTTTATGTTTTTTTTTTTTCAGGGAGACTTTAGAAACCCAATAATATTAAAAAAAAAAAAAAAAAAAAGGCTTTCTATGGCCCACAATTAGAGAGAGAGGTGGCACACCCAGGAGTCAAGACTGGCACACAAGCTGAAAGGGCAATATTACTCTCCCACTGTTTTTTTATGTATTTTTTTTTTTAAGGGAGACTTTAGAAACCAAATAATATTAAAAAAACCAAAAAAATAAATAGCCTTTCTATGGCCCACTGAATGAGAGAGAGAGGTGGCACACCCAGGAGTCAAGACTGGCACACAAGCTGAAAGGGCAATATTACTCTCCCACTGTTTTTTTATGTTTTTTTTTTTTTTCAGGGAGACTTTAGAAACCAAATAATATTAAAAAAACCAAAAAAATAAATAGCCTTTCTATGGCCCACTGAATGAGAGAGAGAGGTGGCACACCCAGGAGTCAAGACTGGCACACAAGCTGAAAGGGCAATATTACTCTCCCACTGTTTTTTTATGTATTTTTTGTTTTTTAAGGGAGACTTTAGAAACCAAATAATATTAAAAAAACCAAAAAAATAAATAGCCTTTCTATGGCCCACTGAATGAGAGAGAGAGGTGGCACACCCAGGAGTCAAGACTGGCACACAAGCTGAAAGGGCAATATTACTCTCCCACTGTTTTTTTATGTATTTTTTGTTTTTTAAGGGAGACTTTAGAAACCCAATAATATTAAAAAAAAAAAAAAAAAAAAAGGCTTTCTATGGCCCACAATTAGAGAGAGAGGTGGCACACCCAGGAGTCAAGACTGGCACACAAGCTGAAAGGGCAATATTACTCTCCCACTGTTTTTTTATTTATTTATTTTTTTTTTCAGGGAGACTTTAGAAACCAAATAATAAGAAAAACAATAAATAAATAAATAGGCTTTCTATAGCCCACTGAATAAGAGATAGCACACACAGCAGTGGCACACAAGCCCTGACTGAGGCCAATATTTTTCTACCACTGATTGATGTAGTGTTTTTGTGTTGAGGTAGAATTTAGAACACAAATCACAGAAAAAATAAATAGGCTTTCTATGGCCCACTCAGTGAGAGATGGCACACACAGGGATGGCACTGTAGCAGAAATGCCAATCTTAATCTCCCACAAAAAAAAAAAAAAAAAAAAACAGGGACTGTCCTACAATTACTATCTCCCTGCAGTAATCTAAGCCAGGTATGGCAGGCAGCAATAGGAGTGGACTGATGCACAAATTAAATAAAAAGTGTGGACAAACAAAAAAGATAGCTGTGCAGAAAGGAACAAGAGGATATGTGCTTTGAAAAAAGCAGTTGGTTTCCACAGTGGCGTACACACAGCAATACAGCTATCACGGAGCCTTCTAGGGCAGCCCAATGAGCTACAGCGCTGAGGAAAAAAAAAAAAAATAGCTTCCACTGTTCCTGCACACCGAAGGTGGTGTTGGACAGTGGAAATCGCTACAGCACAAGCGGTTTGGTGGTTAGTGGACCCTGCCTAACGCTCTCCCTGCTTCTGACGAAGCGGCAGCAACCTCTCCCTAAGCTCAGATCAGCAGCAGTAAGATGGCGGTCGGCGGGAACGCCCCTTTATAGCCCCTGTGACGCCGCAGACAGCAAGCCAATCACTGCAATGCCCTTCTCTAAGATGGTGGGGACCAGGATCTATGTCATCACGCTGCCCACACTCTGCGTTCACCTTCATTGGCTGAGAAATGGCGCTTTTCGCGTCATTGAAACGCGACTTTGGCGCGAAAGTCGCGTACCGCATGGCCGACAAGCACAGGGGTCGGATCGGGTTTCATGAGACGCCGACTTAGCCAAAAGTCGGCGACTTTTGAAAATGATCGACCCGTTTCGCTCAACCCTAAAATGGTACAATAAAAAGGCAGAAAATCTAAATATTACATAAGGAGACCAGTGCCCAAAAGATATATATAACAGAGGGATAAATCCCATATACCAGCTAGGATGATATAGTAGGCAGTTAATGCAGACCTGGTGCATCCAATATACCAGCTAAGATAACATAGTAGGCAGTAGATACAGACCTAGTGCATCACCTAAAATGTAATAGACCAAGGAATGGGGGAGCACGTGGAGATGCCCGATGCATGTCGCCACCGCAGGGTGGCTTCGTCAGGGGCTGAGCGTGTACTCTGCCTTGTATTCTTAAATACGTAGCTAATGAATGAATAATAGACAGCAGCTGCGGCGATTACCTTAGGTTTAGAGCGCGCTTGCGGCAGACTTCCGGGACGCTGAAGAACTGCATGTCAGGGATGACGCCACCGCACACATGCAAAGTGCTTCCCGGGTCAAGGGTATATTGCACTGCGCATGATCAGTCCCACAAGGGCTGCGGCCACGCGGAGAAAGCCGGCCGTAACCATAGCTCACATCAGAGCTGCATATGCACAACAGTAGTCCGGTTCTTACTGAAATACAGCAAAAGACGTCACTTGTGTGACCTAGTAAAGGAAGTCTATAGCAAGATACAAATGTATCGGTGGATCAAAAGGTATGGTAAAAGGAAACAACATAAGAATCAAGAGATATCATGTGTTTTTGCACAGTAATGCTGATATCGATATTTAACACTTGATGCTGAGATGAGCACAGACAGTCTTACTCGTAGTTAAGCGAACTCGGAAATAATTTCCGGGTCAGAAGTACATCTCACTGTGCGTATTTAGTCCCAAAAAGGGCTGTGGCTGCGCAGAAACGCCGGGCCGTGACTATAGTGGAGCACAACGCTCATATCAGAGCTGCGTCTGCACATGGTAGTCCGGCCATTACTGAAATGCAACAAACAATCTAAGTCACAAAGGTGATTTGGTAAAAAAAGTATGGCGGGTTTCAATAAATGAATAGAGATACCGATCAATCAGAGACTTTGTTTAATAAGTCAGAACCATACAAATATCAAATAGTATCATTTGTTTATTTAACAGTGCTGTTAGTGTCAATGTTTGCCAATTGATATTAAAATCGGCGCAGGTCCTCCTGCCTAATAGTTAGCTAACCACAAGGTGCTTTACCAATCGGGGATATAGTTCACTGCGTATAATCAGTCCCAAAAAAAAGAAAAGAGGGGGCTGCAACTGCGCAGAATGACCAATCCATAACTAAAGTGGCCTAAAGAACTCACAACAGTGTTGCATCCGCGCACAATAGTCCGGTCATTACTAAAGTGCAACCCACAATCCAAGTCACACATATGACTCGGTGGGAGAGGTAGAAGACGGGTTTCCACAGGGATACACATTTATCACACGATCAGGAGGCTTATTTAGTAAGGAAAACCATACACATATCGATTAGTATCATCTATTTATTAGACATTACCAATGTTGTCGGTGTTTGCCAATTGGTATTGAAATTGTCACAGGTAGTACTGTCCAATAATTGGCTAACCCAAGTTTAGAACAAGCACATTATTAGAGGTTATAAACATGCAAGAAAAGACTTTAAAGGAATTAGTGTAATTCAGTCCAGCCATTGTGCTGACGTTAAACAAAAACCCTCAAGAAACGCATGTTTAATGCGCCTAAACATGGATGAATACAACCCAACAAACAGTGCTATCCTGCGTATCGAGTTGAATTGTACATACAATATGTACACCCTGAGAAAACACCTAAGGAGGGGAAAGCAGTGCAAAAAGCGCCACGGGATCAGACTAGATCCCAAGACACCAGATCTCCACGGGTTCCTATAGAAAATAAAAAGATGGTAATGTTGCACAGAGTTGTGCGTACTACTACAAGCAAGAGCAAAGAGCCAGTCCAGATGGCAGGATATAGGATGAAATTACATTAATACCAGTAGATCAGTCAATAGACTGACCTTTAAGTAACATTTATGTATGATAGAGCTGTGACCTAATCTAGAGGAAATTATATGATCAAAGTAAACAAGCATCATTTACACTTTATAAAAGTCCTGGGTGGACGCAAAGATTGGCAGAAACCCTGTAGACAAAAAGGCAACCCCAAACACAAATGACCAGCCCTCAATGAAGGGGCTAAAAGCCAAAGAGTTGCCACACATATATAAATGCCTAGGAGTCAACCAGACTCATCAGGCACCACTATCTCCATGGGTACCCCAGCAAAGGTATACAAGATGGGAAAATGGCTATTGTGTACCTGAGCTATTGCGAACCTCAATCAACACCAATATCCCAAACACAAAAATGCATATTGAAATTGAAGATTAGATGAAAGTGTCCACTTGTCGAGAAGACAGTCCAAATACAATGACGCAAATAACCATTCACTGATACTTGGTATGTGGGACCTTCATGTTGTATTATTCTCAATCGCATCAGATGAATGGAACACTTTCTCAGTCAAGCCGAAAAGGAAAAGTCCAATTAGAAGTCTGAAGATCTGAAAAAACAAAAAAAGACAGCATATCAATCCTCTAGTCCACGATTCAAATACATCAGACTTGTTTGTAAAAGCCCGTGAAAAGCAAATCTTCATTGAGTCCCAGGGGTGAAAGACTGCGAAGACTAAATATCCACTTAGATTCTTGTCTTAATAATTCAAGGGTGATGTCCCCACCCCTGATATTAGTCTGTGCAGATTCCAAGCCCAAGACCCTCAGGTTCACATTTGAACCATTATGAACATGTCGTAAAAAATGAGCTGCCACTGGCGTTTACCCTTCGCCATATCGATTTTGACAATGTTAATATTGGACAGATGTTGTTGTACTCTGCGTCTAAGTTCCTGGCTTGTTTGGCCTATATAGATCTTAGGACATCCACATACTAAGCCATAAATCAAGTTCTTGGACTTGCAGTTAAAGAACGTACTGGAGGATACCGGTGATGTTAAAGTTGGCAAAGATATTTCCTGGCTACTGACAGTCAAATGACAAATGCTACATCCTCCGCATGCAAAAGTCCCCTTCAAACGCGTGCCCCTATCCAGTCTTTGGGTAGGTCTCTTAAAGTGGCTATGGCAAAGTGAATCTTTTAGCGATTGGGCTTTCCTGGCTATCAAGGTAAGTTTAGTAGCTATATGGGGTGCCAGTTTGGGTTCATTTACCAAAATTCCCCAGTACCTTGATAAAATACCCCGAAGCACATGCCACTGGGTGTTATAAGTTGTTATCAAACCCAGAGGTCTCAAGGTATTCCACGTCTGTGGGTTCAAAAGTTGTGCCTGCTCCGAATCCCTAGCCGAGATAAAGGCTGAAGTGATTACCTTCTTGGGGTACCCTCTATCCCTGAAGCGGCCAGTCAGATCTCTAGCTTGCGTCAGAAAATCTTGTTGGGTTGAGCATTTCCGTTTTAAGCAGTAAAATTGCCCCTTCGGGATGCCTTTCCTGAGGTGTTCTGGGTGAAAACTTGAATAGTGGAGGATATTATTCGTAGATGTCGGTTTTCGAAACAATGTGGTCTTCATGTGTGTGTCCACAATCGTAAGATTTAGATCCAGAAATTCAGCCATAGAGCCAGAGAAATTAGCTGTAAGGCGAATGTTCAAATTGTTATTATTCAAGCCATCAACAAATTTCTTACACTCTTCAAGGGGCCCTGTCCAAAAGAGAAGCACATAATCGATGTAACGGCACCACTTAAATACATGTTTTCAAAACTCCGGTAAGCCGTACACATGAGAGACCTCCCACCACACTGAAAAAAGTTCGCATATGAGGGCGCACATCTTGCCCCCATAGCGGTGCCAGACACCTGCCTGTAAAAGACTCGATCGAACACAAAGTAGTTCTTGTCCAGAATAAAGTGAAGAAGGTCCACAAGAAATGAATCGTGCTGTCGATCGCCAGTGGTCTGTTGATTCAAAAAGAAGGACACCGCTTGGCCTTGCTGCCAATGTGTAAAACAAAGGAGTATGGGAGTACAAAATGTATACTGTGAAGTGGATTTTCAGGGGCCCATCCAGTATGTGGGTTCAAAGGCTTATTGGGGTGCATATGAATTGGTAGCAGGGCAGGCCTTGAAGTCAATGCAACACTTTTTCAGGAGTCCCCCCTGGACATTTTATGAAAGAGGTATTGTGGTGCATCGTAATTCTTGGCAGCTCATCTACAACAGCTCAAGAGACCCACTGTTTAATCATAATTAAGAAGATTAATGGTGCCTGATGCACCAGTAAAAATAGGCTCTGTGACTTTAAGAGTCCCTCCTTCATAAATGAAACAAGATGGGTCTGCTTATGTGTCACACACCACATGGCCAGCTAGGGTTGTAAATGTTACAATGACATTTCCCAATGAATGCATTTGTAGTGGTTGAAAGCAATGTTGAAGTTGAAAAAGGCTTAAAAAATGCTACGTCTGAACTAAGCCTAAGAGGGGGAGAAAATTTTTGGTCTGGGGTTAATTATTTGGCCTTACAGGCAAATGATTAACCCGCAAAGGATGTACCTTGACATATTCCCCAGCAAAATCCGTTTTGGCTTCGTTTTAGTGTGTTTTTTGTTGCACCAGGAAAAATGGCATGAATCTTGGAAAAAAGTTTACAGCTGTGAACTAGGAGTCAGGAATGCTTCCAGGGGCGATCCCCATGATGTCCCTGTGTCATTTGAGCAGTGTTTCCATCATTTTCAGATGTTTTTACACCTTAACGGGACCCCGGGGGGATCACTGTAAAAATACTCAGGTCTCCCATGGACTTAAATTGGGCTCGTTGTTCTGGCCAAGTATCCGAGTATACCAATCTGCTGGACCCGAGCAACGAGCACCCGAGCATTATAGTACCTGCTCATCACTAATAGGGAGAGATCACACAGCTGCTAGGGAGAGTCTTTAATCCTCTTGATAACACAGAAGCCCTTTTCATGGCTACCTGCAGTGTATACTAGGTCAGTGTAGAGTAGGGAGAGAGAGATACTCGAGCAGGGACAGCTTAAAGGAGCCGGCCAATAGCGCCATAATACCACCAAAAAATAGCTCTTTTCAGAGCTGACGACACACAACAAAGTCATAGTACATTGAGGGAGAGGTTGTGTATTAGGTAAGGAGAGGTTACCAGTCTTCCAGTGTTCATCTTAAAACAGCTCTTGTTGGAGGCAAAGCAATATTTTTCCAGCACACAGAGTGCTAGCATTTAGTGCTGACTTTTTTTAAAAGCAGCGGTCTATTTTCCCCGCTGTTTTGGGTGTCAGAGCCTGGCTTCTGCTGCCCACATTACGCCACTTAAAAAGGTGTTCAGTACCCTTCATAAAGCAGTAGTCCAAACATTTCCTACTGCCTGCTACCAAGCACGCCCAGGCCATTTTCCCCGCTGTTTTGTGGTCACAACTTGCCTTATGCTGTTCACATTAGCACACTCAAAAAGGCAGTTAGTGCCCTATGCAAAGCAGTAGTCCAAACATGTGCTGAACCTTGTTGTTCAGAAATTTCTGAAAAGTTACCCTGTTTTGCTGTACCTACTTGAGAAGATGCGCTGTATTAGTGCTTATTTCCACCATTCCTCTACCGCTTTTGCTGGTATTACAGCGCTGCAAAAGCGCTTGAATTTGCCAAGTCACACACTCATTTGCGACCTGCCCACACGGTGGAACTCAACCTATCATATGTTGGTGAAGATTAGTGAGCAGCAGAGGGCAGCAGCTGAATACCAGCTTCAACATGCCAGTCAGACTGAGAGTTAGCCACCATACATAACAAATGTCGAGTGGGTGTGGATCGCTGACATTTGTGAGGTTCTTGAGAACATTGAGTACTGCCCCAACCTCGTGAGTGTTGATCAGGCTATTATCAGTGTAACCATCCCGCTGCTGTGTCTCTTGAATTAATCAATAATCTCAAAGAAGAAGCTTTGAGTGCCCAGAATGTTGGTATGGTTGGTATGGAGCCAGATTTCACAATGAGTGATACTACCCATCCCAGCCAATATTCTGAGGCAACATTGGGTGATGAGGAGGAAGATGAGGAGGATGAGGAGGGAGAGGACTTGTTTTTCTGTGCTACCAAGGGAACTCCTAATGCTACAGACTCAGAGGGGACACCCAACCCAAGTTTGGAGAAGAGGAGGTGGAGGCGAGTCAGCATGAGGAGAGGATATGTATTGTTCCTACTGTTGGGGACACAGAACATTTACTTTTTTACAGCTTGGCTCACATGGCACAGTTCATGTGTAAGTGTCTGTGGCAAGACCCTCGCGTGATACATATTTTATCCGAAAACCAGTACTGGTTGGCCACCTATCTTGATCCACGGTACAAGGAGAAATTTCCTTCTATCCTTTTGGAGTCACCAAAGAGTTTTACAATGAAATCGTTCAAGAGGGCCGTTGTAGATCAGTTGCTGAAATCACCCTCAGGCAATGCTGGTGGCAGAGATAGTGGCTGTTTTCATCACCAAGGGATAATGGGGAGAGACATGACCACCAGGTCGAACAGCGGTGGGGGGAAAATGTGCACAAATTGGTCAATTTTCAATAAATCAGCACAACAGCAAGGGCTATTTTTGCTTGTAACAATGCCAAGGAGGGAGAAGTTTCAGAACATGGTCAAGGGGCACTAAAGTGGCGTCCTTTCTGATGCTTCAGTTCCCTTTAATTATTGGGTGTCCAAGCTGAACACTTGGCCTGACCTCTCCTTATACACCTTATACACCTATTCACAGAGTTCACCCAAACCTGAGGATCGCAGGCCGCACTCACTGCTACCTTTTAATACTCCATGTCTCTTGCCCTTTTTCCATGTAGTCTCTGTCCTTAAATGAGTTGAATAATAGAGTGAGAGATGTACAATATGAATAAGTGAGGTCACTCTGAAATATACAAAAGAGGGCCCTCCAAAATTTCTACAGGAGGGCACTTCCAAAATTATGTTACAGGGTCACCTGAGGCCTCTTAGGTCAAAGATCAACATACCTACTGGTACGCTATAGGTGACCTTGTAAAGTGCTGGGGAATAGCTAACTAAAAATGATGTATGACAGAGGGACCTACAAAATGTATAAGTCAGGGCCCTCCCAATTGTAAAAGGCGAAAAAAACAAAACAGTACGTGTGTACAAACGCTAAAAGGGATCATTTTTGTTTCTCTGGTTTATTTAGCCTTATATACAAGTGATTATGCAGGAAAAACTGTTTCTTAACCTTTTTGGTGTGTTAAATGCAATTTAGGTTAGGTTTGGTAGTTGTTCTTGTGTATCTGTAAAAGTAACACAATACTGTGTCAAACTTATTCCCAGAAACCATATGAGTCAGAAATGCATGCAGACATGTTCTCCTTTTCCTCAGGCCCCCAGACGCCTTTGTAGGGTCCAGCAGAAAATTACTCGCATTTCCCATTGCCTAGAATTGTACTCTCTATTCAGAACGAATACGTGATTTTTACAAAGCACTCGTTATGAGTATAGCGATTATGAATATTTCGGTACAAGCTCATCACCAGTTATATTGTCCCTCATCGATTTTCCCATGATTTTATCAACTTCTAGTTTATCCCTAGGTCCTACCTGAATGAATTATTGTTTGTTTACCTTTGGAGTATTATACCCGTGTGGTTTTGAGTACACCTAATGTTATTTATCTGTTTAATGATGATCTGTAATCGTGTACTACTTTTCATTGGTCCTTAATAGTGATGAACAAGCATGTTCGCCACTACTTTGTACTTGCCCAAGCATCTCACTGCTTGAGATGCTTGGAGCTCGCCGAGTTTTTCCGGGATTGCTCGGCTGGAGCTCGGGTCCCTGCACTGCATGTTTAGCACTCTTTAGAGAGCCAATGATCATGCAGGGATTGTCTGCCACACGCTGTAATGCCTCAGCCATGTTGGTTGTGGCACTACAGTGATTGGCTGGTTGCACAGCGTCATCAGGTCTATATCAGACCTTGCGCTGCCATTCTCGTCACAGTCTAATACGGAATCAGGCAGTGTAGGGAGAGTTGCTGCTGAGCTAGGGAGAGATTTGCTTGGTTCTTACTTAGTGTGGGTATACCATATATTATACACATATCCATTTCAACTAACAGTCCTTCTGAGGACTAATAAAGCTGCATAGATATCAGTGATAGGCAGTCAGACAGTGTGTGTGGCAGACTGCAGTGCATATAGCAAGAGGGTCCATTTCAATTCTGTCTGCTGCTGCTATTACAGATATTTCTAGACATAGCCCCAGGTATCAGGCAAGGAATAATTTTTTTACAGGCAGCTATTTAAAACTGTGGCTTGTCCATCACACGGATCAGAGATAAAAAGTTTGCTCCAAATTCTGCAATTTCTGGCCTCCCTTTAAATTTTTTTGCAGTGTGTTAGCAAAGTTATTGATACCAGTTTGCTGGTAAAAATAGTTACCTACAGGCCAGCGATTTAAAACTATGGTTTTCATTCACACACAGATCAGAGATAAATAGTGCACTCAAAATTCTTCCATTTCTAGCTTCCCTTTAAATTTTGTTGCAGTGTGTTAATGAAGTTATTGACACCAGTTTGCTGGTAAAAATAGTTATCTACAGGCCAGTTATTTAAAACTGTAATTTGTCCATCACACGGATCACATATAAGTTCGCTCCAAAATCAGCCATTTGTAGTGAATGTGGAAAATATTGCCCCCCTTTAAAATGGGCAAGGCACGTGCCAAGGGATGGGGAACTGGATGTGATGGTGATGGTGCATGCAGAGGCTGAGGCCTGTCTTCCACATGGTCAAGTCTGAGTAGCCGTGAGTCTGGACCACATATTCCTCACCCTGACCCTCCTTCCTCCCACCATGCCGAGTGCCCGGAGACAACTGATCCCAAACTTGGACACTGCAAAGAGCTGTTCAATTTTCCACTTGGAGATTCGGGCCTCTCTCCCGATCCATTTGCAGTGGGGCAAGAGGAGATTACATGTAGCGATGCCCAAATATTTGAGCAGCCACAGTCACACGAAGGCGACGGTGGGAACTTGTCACAAGAGTTGGACGATGATGAGACACAATTGCCTGAAAGTCAGGAGGAGGACCAGGGTGCGGAAGTGGAGGAGGAGGTGGTGGATGATATGGTAACTGACCCAACCTTGCAGGGGGACATGCAGAGTGAGGACAGCAGCACACAGGAGGAGGGAGGAGTAGCACCCCAACAGGCAGGAAGAAACAGTTTGGTGGCCGGAGACAGAAGGCAGGCAATCGTTCCCCGTAACACCAACATGGTGGAAGTTGTCAGTACATTTGTTACGTCTTGCCGAGTCTGGTTGTTTTTTAAAGACTCTGCCGATAACCCCAAAGCCATTTGCACCACCTGCCAGGCCAGCATCAGCAGGGGAAGCAAAACTACCAGCCTGCTCACCACCAGCATGAACAGGCACATGGCAGCAAAGCACCCGACTTTGTGGGCCGAACCCCAGGCTCTAGGAACAGTGTCTGCAGGTGACACCATTGCTTCTTCCACTGTTGAGCATGCAAGCCAATCCCCATTCCAAGGTGCATGCAAAGATGCCTCCCGTCCTGCACCTGTCATTGCACACACACTCAACTAGGACCATCATCAAGCACATCCACATCCTTGTCCAAACGCAGCGTTCAGTTGTCCATATCCCAGTCCTTGGAACACAAGCAGAAATACGCTGCTAACACCCCACAGGCCACACTACTAAATTCACACATTTCTCATCTGCTTAAGCTCGAAATGATGCCTCTAAGGCTTGTAGAAATGGAAGCTTTCCGCAACCTGATGTGTTATGATCCGGTGACCTTGGAGCCGCATGAGACTTTCTCAGGAGTAGGTGGAACCTGTACTGACCGCAAACCCTAAACTGTCACCGCTACCAGAAGTAGCCGTGGGGTGTACCTAACACATCCTAGACACCTCGACACAGCCGGAGGACTAAATACCCCTATAGATGGAAATGGGAATTCTATCTTGCCTCAGAGCAGAACCCCAAAGGATAGGCAGCCCCCACAAATATTGACTGTGAGTATTAGAGGAAAGACACACGCAGGCAGAAATCAGGATTTAGTAAAAGAGGCCACGCTAGCTAAATAGGAAAGGATAGGACAGAATACTAAGCAGTCAGTATTAAAACCCTAAAAATATCCACAGCAGATAATACAAAAATTCCACTATCTAACTAAAGACATGGAATGTATATCTGCATCTCCTGAGAATCCAACTTGACTGAAATATCCAAACACAGTCTAAGCTGGACAAGAAAAAACATTGAATAGTACTGAATTGTAAAGCACACAGCATGTGTGCTGCAGAAACAAAACCAGACACTTATCTTAGCTGATTTGGCAGCAGGGCAGGAGGAACCAGACAGAGATGCAAAACCTCCAAAAACAATGGACAACTGGCAAGGGCTAATGAATCCTGCACACCTAAATATCCCAGTCAGAGCTGCAATCAGCAGGGACACCTGCCCAGGATTGCAACCCAGGGACAACTGCATTACTATCAACAACCACCGGAGGGAACCCAAGAGCAGAATTCACAACAGTACCCCCCCCCTTGAGGAGGGGTCACCGAACCCTCACCAGAGCCCCCAGGCCGATCAGGACGAGCCAGATGAAAGGCACGGACCAAATCAGCAGCATGGACATCAGAGGCAAAAACCCAAGAATTGTCCTCTTGGCCATAACCCTTCCATTTGACAAGGTACTGAAGCCTCCGCCTCAAAAAGCGAGAATCCAAAATCTTCTCAACCACATACTCCAACTCCCCATCAACCAACACAGGGGCCGGAGGATCAACAGAGGGAACAACGGGCACCACATATTTCCGCAATAAAGATCTATGGAAGACATTATGGATAGCAAAAGAAGCCGGAAGGGCCAATCGAAAAGACACCGGATTAATAATCTCAGAGATCCTATAAGGACCAATAAACCGAGGCTTAAACTTAGGGGAAGAAACCTTCATAGAAACATGACGGGAAGACAACCAGACCAGATCCCCAACCAGAAGCCGGGAACCAACACCCCGACGACGGTTAGCAAAACGTTGAGCCTCCTCCTGAGACAATACCAAATTGTCCACCACATGAGCCCAAATCTGCTGCAACCTGTCAACCACAGAATCCACACCAGGACAGTCAGAAGGCTCAACCTGCCCCGAAGAAAAACGAGGATGAAAACCAAAATTACAAAAGAAGGGCGAAACCAAGGTAGCCGAACTAGCCCGATTATTAAGAGCAAACTCGGCCAATGGCAAGGAAGCCACCCAATCATCCTGATCAGCAGACACAAAGCATCTCAGATAAGTTTCTAAAGTCTGATTAGTTCGCTTGGTCTGGCCATTTGTCTGAGGATGGAATGCGGAAGAAAAAGACAAATCAATGCCCAGCTTAGCACAAAAGGCCCGCCAAAACTGAGAAACAAACTGGGAACCTCTGTCGCACACAATATTCTCCGGAATACCATGCAAACGAACCTCATGCTGAAAAAACAACGGAACCAAATCAGAAGAGGAAGGCAATTTAGGCAAAGGCACCAAATGGACCATCTTAGAGAACCGGTCACAAACAACCCAGATGACAGACATCTTCTGGGAAACCGGAAGATCAGAAATAAAATCCATAGAAATATGCGTCCAGGGCCTCTCAGGGACCAGCAAAGGCAAAAGCAACCCACTAGCACGGGAAAAACAAGGCTTGGCCCGCGCACAAGTCCCACAGGACTGCACAAAAGAATACACATCACGTGACAAAGAAGGCCACCAAAAGGACCTACCAACCAAATCTCTGGTACCAAACATACCAGGATGGCCAGCCAACACAGAACAATGAACCTCAGAAATCACTCTACCAGTCCATCTATCAGGAGCAAACAGTTTCCCCACAGGACAGCGGTCAGGTTTGTCAGCATGAAATTCCTGAAGAACCCGTCGTAAATCAGGGGAAATGGCAGAAAGGACCACCCCTTCTTTCAGAATGCCGACCGGTTCAAGGACCTCAGGAGAATCAGGCAAAAAACTCCTAGAGAGGGCATCAGCCTTAATATTCTTAGAACCCGGAAGATACGAGACCACGAAATCAAAACGGGAAAAAAACAAGGACCATCGAGCCTGTCTAGGATTCAGCCGCCTGGCAGACTCGAGGTAAATCAGATTTTTATGATCGGTCAAGACCACAATACGGTGCTTAGCTCCCTCGAGCCAATGTCGCCACTCCTCAAACGCCCACTTCATAGCCAACAACTCCCGATTGCCGACATCATAATTGCGTTCAGCGGGTGAAAACTTACGGGAAAAGAAGGCACACGGTTTCATCAAGGAACCAACAGGATCCCTCTAAGACAAAACGGCCCCTGCCCCAATCTCAGAAGCGTCAACCTCAACCTGAAACGGAAGAGAAACATCAGGTTGACGCAACACCGGGGCAGAAGTAAATCGGCGTTTAAGCTCCTGAAAGGCAGAGAAAGCCGCAGAGGACCAATTCGTCACATCAGCGCCTTTCTTCGTCAAATCAGTCAAGGGTTTAACCACACTGGAGAAGTTAGCAATGAAACGGCGATAAAAATTAGCAAAGCCCAAAAATTTCTGAAGGCTCTTCACAGATGTGGGTTGAATCCATTCATGAATGGCCTGAACCTTAACCGGATCCATCTCTATAGATGAGGGAGAAAAAATGAAGCCCAAAAAAGAAACCTTCTGCACTCCAAAGAGACACTTAGACCCCTTCACAAACAAAGCATTATCACGAAGGATCTGAAATACCATCCTGACCTGTTTCACATGAGACTCCCAATCATCGGAAAAAATTAAAATGTCATCCAAATATACAATCATGAATTTATCAAGATAAGTCCGTAAGATATCGTGCATGAAGGACTGAAAAACAGATGGAGCATTAGAGAGCCCGAATGGCATCACAAGGTATTCAAAATGGCCTTCGGGCATATTAAACGCAGTTTTCCATTCATCACCCTGCTTAATACGAACAAGATTATATGCCCCCCGAAGGTCAATCTTAGTAAACCAACTAGCCCCCTTAATCCTAGCAAACAAATCGGAAAGCAGAGGTAAAGGGTATTGAAACTTGACCGTGATCTTATTCAAGAGGCGATAATCAATACAGGGTCTCAAGGAGCCATCCTTCTTAGCAACAAAGAAAAAACCTGCTCCCAATGGTGAAGAAGATGGCTGAATATGTCCTTTCTCCAAAGACTCCTTAACATAACTCCGCATGGCGGTATGTTCAGGCACAGACAGGTTGAAAAGTCGGCCCTTAGGAAACTTACAGATTGGAATCAAGTCAATCGCACAATCACAGTCCCTATGCGGTGGAAGGGAACTGGACTTGGGCTCATCGAATACATCCTGAAAACCAGACAAAAACTCTGGAATTTCAGAAGTGGAAGAAGAGGAGATTGACATCAAAGGAACGTCATTATGAACCCCCTGACATCCCCAACTAGTCACAGACATAGACTTCCAATCCAACACAGGATTATGTATCTGCAACCACGGAAAACCCAGCACGATAGCATCATGTAAATTATGCAACACTAGAAATCGACAGTCTTCCTGATGGGCTGGCGCCATGCACATGGTCACCTGTGTCCAGAACTGGGGCTTATTTTTAGCCAAAGGTGTAGCATCAATGCCCCTTAAAGGAATAGGGTTCTGCAAAGACTGCAAGGGAAAACCACAACGCCTGGCAAACTCAAAGTCCATTAAGTTCAAGGCGGTGCCTGAATCCACAAACGCCATGACAGAAAATGATGACAATGAGCAGATCAAGGACACAGATAATAAAAATTTAGGTTGTACAGTACTGATGGTAAATGAACTAGCGATCCTCTTTGTACGCTTAGGGCAGAATGAAAAGACATGAGAAGCATCGCCACAATAAAAACACAACCTATTCTGACGTCTGAATCCCCGTTGTTCCGTTCTAGACAGAATCCTATCACACTGCATTGACTCAGTCATCTGCTCTGAGGACAACGCCACAGCGCGCACAGTTCTGCGCTCCCGCAAACGCCGATTAATCTGAATGGCCAGAGACATAGAATCACTCAGACCGAAAGGCGTGGGAAACCCCACCATAACATCTTTAACGGATTCAGAAACACCCTCTCTGAAAATTGCCGCCAAAGCATCATCATTCCATTTAGTCAACACAGACCATTTTCTAAATTTCTGACAATACAATTCTGCCGCTTCTTGACCCTGAGACAGGACCAACAAGGTCTTCTCCGCTTGATCCACAGAATTTGGTTCATCATATAATAATCCTAAAGCCTGAAAAAAGGCATCTACATTAAGCAAGGCCAGATTCCCAGATTCCAGGGAAAATGCCCAATCCTGAGGATCACCATGCAGCAGGGAGATGACAATTTTAACCTGCTGAATGGAATGACCAGAGGATCGAGGTCTCAGAGCAAAAAACAGTTTACAGTTGTTTTTAAAACTCAAAAATTTGGACCTGTCCCCAAAAAACAAATCAGGAGTAGGAATCTTAGGCTCTAAAACTGGAGTCTGAACAATATAATCAGAAATACCCTGCACCCTAGCAGCAAGCTGGTCTACACGAAAAGCCAATCCCTGAACATCCATGCTAGCACAAGGCTCCTCAGCCACCCAGAGAAAAAGAGGATAGAAAAGACAAAGCAGGCTACAGAAAAAAAAATGGCTCTTTCTTCCCTTCTTCTGAGATGCATTTAACTCATTGTTGGCCAGTTGTACTGTTATGATCCGGTGACCTTGGAGCCGCATGAGACTTTCTCAGGAGTAGGTGGAACCTGTACTGACCACAAACCCTAAACTGTCACCGCAACTAGAAGTAGCCGTGGGGTGTACCTAACACATCCTAGACACCTCGACACAGCCGGAGAACTAAATACCCCTATAGATGGAAATGGGAATTCTATCTTGCCTCAGAGCAGAACCCCAAAGGATAGGCAGCCCCCCACAAATATTGACTGTGAGTATTAGAGGAAAGACACACGCAGGCAGAAATCAGGATTTAGCAAAAGTGGCCACGCTAGCTAAATAGGAAAGGATAGGACAGAATACTAAGCGGTCAGTATTAAAACCCTAAAAATATCCACAGCAGATAATACAAAAATTCCACCATCTAACTAAAGACATGGAATGTATATCTGCATCTCCTGAGAATCCAATTTGACTGAAATATCCAAACACAGTCTAAGCTGGAAAAGAAAAAACATTGAATAGTACTGAATTGTAAAGCACACAGCATGTGTGCTGCAGAAACAAAACCAGACACTTATCTTAGCTGATTTGGCAGCAGGGCAGGAGGAACCAGACAGAGATGCAAAACCTCCAAGAACAATGGACAACTGGCAAGGGCTAATGAATCCTGCACACCTAAATATCCCAGTCAGAGCTGCAATCTGCAGGGACACCTGCCCAGGATTGCAACCCAGGGACAACTGCATTACTATCAACAACCACCGGAGGGAACCCAAGAGCAGAATTCACAACACTGATGGTGTCGGCCGTCCCAAGGTACTCGATTCCAAGCCGCCACTATTTCTCCTGGTGCGCCATCCCCGTATAACACAAGCATATGTCCCACAATATTAGCCATGTTGTTACTAGGAAAGTCCACCTAACCACGGACACGTGGACAAGTGCTTCTGGGCAGAGATGGTACATCTCACTGACAGCACACTGGGTTAACATAGTGGAAGCCGGTACCAAGTCGGACCTTGGGATAGAACACATCCTCCCAATGCTGAGGATTGCGGACCCTACGTCAATCAGGGTTGCCCCCACAGTCTACTGCTCCTGCACTTCCTTATCCTCCTCTTCAGCATCCATCTCAAAAATGACCTCAGCAGTCACAAGCTGGAAACACTGCAGCACTGCCTCAGCCAAGCAGGCACAATGCTGAAGAGTTGTGGACAGCTCTGAAAGAGCAGGCAGATCTGTGGCTGACACTGCTGAACCTACAGCCGGGCATGGTCATGTGTGACAATGGCTGGAACTTGGAGGTGGCTCTGAGGTGAGGCTAGCTCACACACATACCATGCCTGGCCCATGTTCTTAACCTCGTTGTTCAGCGGTTTCTGAAAAGCTACTTAGAGCTGCCGAATCTGCTTGTCAAAGTACACCGCCTGTGTGCCCATTTTAGAAAGTCAGCTACAGCTTCCGCCCCCCCTTGCCATGCTTCAGCAGTGTTTGCAGCTTCCAGCTCACCAACAGCAGTTGTGTGATGTCCCCAAGTACACACTACACTGCAGATGTTGGAAAAGATTTGTGAGCAGAAGAGGGCAGTTGTTGACTACCAGCATCAACAAGGCCATCGGTATTCAGTTCAGACTCCACACATAAGACCTCATGAGTAGATATGGTTGTCAGACTTATGTAGCACCCTCTAAAACTTTGAGGACTCCACCAAGATGGTGAGCGGTGATGATGCCATAATTAGTGTCACCATCCCACTTCTCTGTGTTCAGAAATAATAATAATAATAATTTTTATTTATATAGCGTCAACATATTCCGCAGCACTTTACAATTAAGCGGGGACATGTACAAACAATAAATTCAATACAGGTTAAGACAATTTAAACAGTGACATTAGGAGTGAGGTCCCTGCTCGCAAGCTTACAATCTACAAGGAAATGGGGGGACACAATAGGTGAAAAGTGCTTGTTATTTCAGGTCTGGCAATTATAATACATAGGGATTTTCATACAAAGCTGCATGATCCGGTCATCAGCCCGTGTGCTTAAGTGCAATAGTCAAGTATCAAGTGCAGTTATCGTGTGCATGGAGGGTGTGGAGACAGATGAATAGTAGGGTGCAGATTCAGAGTAATATTTGGAAGGAGGGAACAGGGCAAAGTTAGTTTACTGAGTAGTTGGTGTAGTAGGCTTGTTTGAATAGATGGGTTTTTAAAGCTCGCTTGAATAGGTCGGGGCTAGGTATCAGTCTGATCATCTGGGGAAGTGCATTCCAGAGAGCTGGCGCAGCACAAGAGAAGTCTTGGAGACGGAGGTGTGAGGTTCGGATTATGGGGGATGCTAGTCTTAGGTCGTTTGTAGAACGGAAGGCACGTGTAGGGCGATAGACAGAGATGATAGAGGAGATATAAGGCGGTGCCGAACTGTGGAGAGCTTTGTGGGTGATAGAGATGAGTTTATACTGGACCCTGTAGCGAATGGGTAGCCAGTGTAATGACTGGCACAAGATGGAGGCATCGGTGAAGCGGCTGGACAGAAATATGACTCTGGCTGCAGCATTCAAGATGGATTGGAGAGGAGAAAGTTTGGTAAGAGGGAGACCGATTAGAAGAGAATTGCAGTAGTCCAGACGAGAATGAATAAGAGTGACAGTAAGAGTCTTAGCAGTTTCAACGGTGAGAAAAGGTCGGATTCTGGAGATGTTTTTAAGATGCAGATGACAATCAAAGAGTATGCATTTCAGGGGAAGCATGATGAGACGGAGCAAGGAACCATACAGGGTGATTACACACAGCCCAGCATCATCTCAACTGGATTGGGTGACAATGAGGAAAAGGAGGAGGAGGTAGAACAGGAGCTACTTTCATGCATAATAGACAGTACTACAAGCAGAACTGTCATACCATCTGTTCAGTGTGGATGGCCTGAGGACATGGAGGAGAGCATGGTCAGTCGTCCTCTTGGTGAGGACACAGAAGACTTGCCTGTTAGCAGTCTGGCATGCATGGCTGAGTTTACATTATGCTGCTTTTCCCGTGACCCTCGCATTCTCAAAATTTTGGGTGAGTCATTACTGGTTGGTGACACTTCTAGACCCACACTACAAGGATAACTTTCTATCTCTTATTCCAGAGGCAGACAGGTGTACTAAAATGGTGCAGTACCAGAGGGCCCTTGTTGTGGAATAATTAAAAAATTCCCATCTGAAAACGCTGGTGGCAGAGGTCACAGTTCATTGGACAACCAAGGAGTACAGGCGAGAGAGAGACATCTCGAGTTTCCCATAGACTTACATTGGACTCGTTGCTTGGTTCGAGCATCCAAGCATTCCAATTTGGTCGACCCGAGCATTTTTGTGCTCACTCATCACTAATTCTAACATATTCAACAAATTAGACATGCATGGATTTTATAATCTAATCCGGATTATAGATGGCAATTAATGGAAGATAGTGTTCAAAACCCATGATGGTTGCTATGAATATCATATCACGCCTTTTGGATTAGGAAACACTGGCTATACTTTCTAATCTATCTGGATGACATTGCAATCTTCTTCAAAAATCTAGAATCACATGATCTTCATGTGTGAAGAAACTGCGCTAAAATCATCTTTATGCCAAGCTAAAAAAAAAACTTTTTTAAAGACATCAACTGCCATTTCTCGGATTCATCATCTCAAGCCAGTTTCTTCTATTTGGGATTAGCCCCAACCCTTTGGTCTCAATGCTCTTTAGAGATTTTTCAGCTTTGCTATTTATTAGTGCCATTGCAGTAGAAACTACTTTCAAGTGGTTGCTCCTCTTACTTATAAGGTTGCTAATTCTCTGGATCTGTTCAGATTTTTTGGATTTTACTATTCAAGTTTTCCAGGAACTAAAGCATTATTTTTCCACTGCTCCTGTTCTACAACCTCATGATGTCAACAAAACATTTTTCCTTCAAGTGGAGGCCTTTATTATTGCTGTAGGAAAGTTCTCTCACAAAGTTCCTCTGCATCAAGAAATCAATCAATTCTTATGCCTCAAATTTTTTGAAGTTTGATTTATCTTCATATATCATCTAGATGACAGAAAACGCAGAGCTGATGGTCTGTCCAAGTCTTTTGATGCCTCTGAAAATACACCCCCTCATGCAATTGAACACGAACATATCTTTGCTACTATTTCTTCTTCTTCTTTCAATTTCCCACGTAAAGGATATTTTCTTGTCTCAAAAGCACTACACTAAAAAGTCTTATCTTAGACTCACTATTCTCTGTGGTCAAAGTGGAGTAAAACAAACTGCAGATCTAGTCCTTTCCCACTTCTATTGGTGCCCGAAATGGAAACAAAACGTCAAAGACCTCTTAGTATCTCAACTTCAGTGTATGCAATGCGTTGATTGGTCCTCTTCAGCCTCTTCATGTACCACAGGAGCCCTGGGCTGGGATTTTTATGGACTTTGTTACATATCTTTCTGAGTTGCAAAGGCTCACTGTTACCTGGGTTATAGTGACTCGATTCTCCAAGATGTCTCGTTTTGTTTTATTAACAGGACTTCAAACTGATCCATAGTTTGCCCTAGTGTTTTTTAAAGAGATTTTCCTGTTCCACAGTCTTCCACCTTTTATAGTAGCTGAGCTACATGTGCAATATTTTCATGTTCTGGAAAACAAACTGCAAGAATTCAAACATTTCCTTAGACGTCCCTACAACCTGTACCCTCAAAGTAATATCTACAAATTTTCTCCATTTCTAATCAAGATATTTGGCCTGATTTACGTCTTTGGGCTGAATTTGTTCATTTTCAAAAACATCCATTGCAAAAAGTTGTGTCTAGTTCATCAGTTCATTTCAAATTGTTCAGCAAATTAATCCGCTCATTTTCTCTCTACCTCACACATTTAAAGTTACTAATGCCTTTCATTTATTAAGAGAGTCTCTTTTTCTTCCTCTGATTCTGACATGGAGGGAAAGTGAATGGAAATGTGCTCATGGAGAGAAGCTTGGTAACCAAAAAAGGACAGTAATACTTTAATCTTGCTCAAAAGAGTTTATACCAAGTATGTCTTTATTCTGAACTGCAATCTAGAGACAGTTCACACTATGCTGCAATTATCTCTGAAAAACTCAGTGGTTTTTAATACCTTCAGCCACATCCTGGTTTAGACCTGCATTTTAGCCTTTCACCTGCTCTCCAGTGTTTGTCAATTCTCATGGAACTAGGGTTGCCGTTGTGTCCTGCTGTCCTTATTTGATTGCCGTTCATAATAATCCAGGTTCTCGATGCTTGGTCAATGTGAACTGTGGCTTGGTGAATCCACCTCACCAGGTGAACCCTAACAAGCATAATCTATCATTCATGACATCTTTACAGTGTTGCTGTGTTACATTCATCATACTGTTCTACCAAAACTTTACATTTTAGAGGATGTATAAGGCATTGCACACCACAAAGTTTCCTCAGAGCAATGGGAAAGTTGAGATGCTGAATGGCACACTGAAGATAAAGATTCAGAAAATGGTTGTGTAAAGTAAAAAGCTGTCAATAGCTTAATATTCAGGCAGAAACATTCCCAGCAGAAAGATAGGGCTCTCTCCCTATGAAATTCCTATTTGGAGGTCCTGCTAAGACATGTTCACCAGTTACGGCGCTTACATGGGGCTTGACATGATAGTATCTGTTGTACTGGACTGATCTGCCACAAATGTGTCACCTCATATATTCTCAGTTTCTCAGATATACCTGTGGAGTGGGCTCTTTTTATTATTTTGGGAGATTGTGAATACATTGTTCAATAGAGATAAACAAATGCTATATATTTTAGCTGCCACCACCCGCAAAAGCATTTTGCACTGCTGGACGCAGATTACACCTCCTCAATTTCCTCTTACATTACCACTAACTATCTATGAGACAAGATCTTTACCGTTCCAATATACTAACTGGTATATGAAAGAACAATTAACTGGAAATATTCCAACCCCACTAAGTGCATTTTTATGTTATTTCTATAAAATTAAAGCACATTTATTCTCCTGTTAAGTGAGCTAGAGAGAATTTGATGAAAAGTTTTGTTAGTGAAGGGAGGAGGGATAGTAATTACAAGATGTTTTACTATATAATATAAAATATTATCTTTACTATTTTAGCAGGTTTGTTCCCTAACAAGGAGGAACCAGCTCATATATCTCTGTATTTTATGTATTGAATCTTTGACTGAATGAAAAAAATAAAGACAATACACACGGCACTCAAGGTTCCTATGTGGTGCACAAGTCAGGTTTCCAGCCCGTCAATCAAGTAATCACAAATCACTTGGCACTCAGAGAATTATTTTTGCAAGATGAAGATAAGTATTCTGTTTATTTGTGCATCCAGTTCAAAGATTAGATAAACATTTTCGGTCCATACATCAGACCTTCATCAGAAAATATCTTTTACCAAACTGAAATACAGGCAAAACATGGATAACAATGAATGACAATATACACATGGTGCACAATAAAGACAACAACAGAATTACAGTAATTCTTTTCCAGACCGAATCCATCATGTGATGAAAGAGGAGTGAGCAACCGTGGCGGATAGAGCAAATCCGGGTAGGTGATCCGTGAGCCGTGAATAGTTCCAATTATAAAGAGCTAAAGAGCTGTAAATATTGGTAAGGAAGAAAACCACTGGAGTGGAAGCAGAAGGTTATGGCACAGAATGGTAAGTCCTGTAGAAGGACTCCACACGCGACTGAGGTTAATAATACCTAAAGGATACTAGGTAGAGGATTTATCCGGGTGCTTGAAAAAGGTGCTGTGCACAATAATTGCCTAGTGACAACCTACGAGGAAGGTGTGACAACATATATTAATAACAAATTATGGCTGAATCTGCACAGGTATCCGGCTATAGAGAAAATATAACAGTATCTGTGGTACGCTATATAAGTTTACTGATAAACGTGACATGACATTTGAAGAATAAAGTTGTGGTATGAGAGAGAGGTTTAAAAGACTGGCAAGAGAAAGGAAAATTTAAAGAAAACAGTAAGATAGGATATAAAAGCCATGTGGCAACCACACAATTGGAGTTAATGCTGCTGTGCCGTGGAGTATAAGACTATGACTGGGCCATGAAACACATGAGAACTATATTTTGAGCATGTAAACAAACAGTTACCTGGAAAACAATGCACGTGGGTGTGTATAGGCCAAACGGCCTAAGCTGGGTGACCCGGGATAAAAAGAGACAGAAACCCCTGAGGCGTCTAAGGGAAAAGTATAAGCGTATTACCACATACGTGGGCAAGAATTCCCCAAAGTTATGTATTATAATGGGTATAAACCGAATTACCTCTGGGATCCTGTGGAGATGCACCGAGGAAAGGCGAGAACCCGCCGCTATGAATGGCGCTGAGAAAAAATGCATAAAGGGAAACTCCCTGAATATCATGCACAAATACCTGCCAGCAGCGGTAAGCGCTATGAAGTGACAGCCTGTGATTACCTTAGGAAGCCAGGTACGTGGCGTGAAGGCAGGAGCTCCCGGGGACCACTGTGCAATGGCAATACTTCTGGGTATAAATGCCCTGTGTAATCGGGTCATGTGACCCGCCGCGTCATCCCGGTCATGTGACCGCGGCACCCGCAGCTGCACATGCGCATCTAGAGTTTAGTCAGACTCAATGGGCTGAGAAAGCTGCAGTTTCTGTAAAGGGAGCGCAGTATATTAACTGCGCACGCGTGGGACCAGAGCTCATGTAGAGCTCACAAAATAGGACTAATGTGGGCTGAAACACACACTGTGGTTGCCGGGGCAGCGATGCCGCCCTAAAAGGAGAATAATAGATGAAAGCCAAGCATAGATAGAATAAAGAAAAAATAAGGAGTAAACAACCAGATTAGAAAGCCTGTGTAGTGAAGAACCAAGAGCAATACATATATACTCTACCATCTATAGTGCCGTGTATAGCCGCCAGTGCCACGTGTGAGTGGTGAAACTAACGATTCTGGCGAGAAGAGAAAACAAAACATAGTTAGACCAATATATTTAAAAACTCTATATACATATTACCACAATAAATATACCTGAAACCGAAGTTGGGAGATATTATGGTTTTTTTCAATGAAATGGTGAGGGAGAGGAAGATGCGTTTTTTTGCACCGGATGGTGGATTTATGTTGGGACACTCTGTCCCGAACAGCTTGCGTGGTTTCCCCAACATAGGCCAGATAGATCCCCAAAGGAGAGGCCAGAATCGCATAAAAACACTTAAAAGAAGGGAAGCATTCTGGATCTTCACTTTGCAGACCCTAGAACAAAAGGGACTTAATAGGGACTATGATGTGGCAGCATTTCTTTAATATAGCTTGGTTTAACATTTAAAAATACACATGAAGCTCTTTATTGTAGTAATATGTATATAGAGTTTTTAAATATATTGGTCTAACTATGTTTTGTTTTCTCTTCTCTCCAGAATCGTTAGTTTCACCACTCACACGTGGCACTGGCGGCTATACACGGCACTATAGATGGTAGAGTATATATGTATTGCTCTTGGTTCTTCACTACACAGGCTTTCTAATCTGGCTGTTTACTCCTTATTTTTTCTTTATTCTATCTATGCTTGGCTTTCATCTATTATTCTCCTTTTAGGGCGGCATCGCTGCCCCGGCAACCACAGTGTGTGTTTCAGCCCACATTAGTCCTATTTTGTGAGCTCTACATGAGCTCTGGTCCCACGCGTGCGCAGTTAATATACTGCGCTCCCTTTACAGAAACTGCAGCTTTCTCAGCCCATTGAGTCTGACTAAATTCTAGATGCGCATGCGCAGCTGCGGGTGCTGCGGTCACATGACCGGGATGACGCGGCGGGTCACATGACCCGATTACACAGGGCATTTATACCCGGAAGTATTGCCATTGCACAGTGGTCCCCGGGAGCTCCTGCCTTCACGCCACGTACCTGGCTTCCTAAGGTAATCACAGGCTGTCACTTCATAGCGCTTACCGCTGCTGGCAGGTATTTGTGCATGATATTCAGGGAGTTTCCCTTTATGCATTTTTTCTCAGCGCCATTCATAGCGGCGGGTTCTTGCCTTTCCTCGGTGCATCTCCACAGGATCCCAGAGGTAATTCGGTTTATACCCATTATAATACATAACTTTGGGGAATTCTTGCCCACGTATGTGGTAATACGCTTATACTTTTCCCTTAGACTCCTCAGGGGTTTCTGTCTCTTTTTATCCCGGGTCACCCAGCTTAGGCCGTTTGGCCTATACACACCCACGTGCATTGTTTTCCAGGTAACTGTTTGTTTACATGCTCAAAATATAGTTCTCATGTGTTTCATGTCCCAGTCATAGTCTTATACTCCACGGCACAGCAGCATTAACTCCAATTGTGTGTTTGCCACATGGCTTTTATATCCTATCTTACTGTTTTCTTTACATTTTCCTTTCTCTTGCCAGTCTTTTAAACCTCTCTCTCATACCACCACTTTATTCTTCAAATGTCATGTCACGTTTATCAGTAAACTTATATAGCGTACCACTGATACTGTTATATTTTCTCTATAGCCGGATACCTGTGCAGATTCAGCCATAATTTGTTATTAATATATGTTGTCACACCTTCCTCGTAGGTTGTCACTAGGCAATTATTGTGCACAGCACCTTTTTCAAGCACCCGGATAAATCCTCTACCTAGTATCCTTTAGGTATTATTAACCTCAGTCGCGTGTGGAGTCCTTCTACAGGACTTACCATTCTGTGCCATAACCTTCTGCTTCCACTCCAGTGGTTTTCTTCCTTACCAATATTTACAGCTCTTTAGCTCTTTATAATTGGAACTATTCACGGCTCACGGATCACCTACCCGGATTTGCTCTATCTGCCACGGTTGCTCACTCCTCTTTCATCACATGATGGATTCGGTCTGGAAAAGAATTACTGTAATTCCGTTGTTGTCTTTATTGTGCACCATGTGTATATTGTCATTCATTGTTATCCATGTTTTGCCTGTATTTCAGTTTGGTAAAAGATATTTTCTGATGAAGGTCTGATGTATGGACCGAAAACGTTTATCTAATCTTTGAACTGGATGCACAAATAAACAGAATACTTATCTTCATCTTGCAAAAATAATTCTCTGAGTGCCAAGTGATTTGTGATTACTCGAATGAAAAAAATAGTCACCAGCTTTTTTTCTCTTTCATACATGACCCAGAAGGTTTAGGGTGTCATTCACTAAAGCCTAGAGACCATGTACGGACTGGGACTGAAATCCAGCTCTGGCATTTGAAATCACACAGTCCCATGCTGTCACTGTCCCCAAGCACTGTTGGGTATATTACTAATATTACCCTGGATGGAGGAAAGCAAGATTTACTACAAGACCAGTATTTCTAATGATACCCATGGTCTACTGGGGTAAGTGACGGAGTCAGCGACTTTGTGCGTCGTTACATCCTCAACAGTAAGGGTATCTTGAGAACACTGATTCTGTTAACAACAAAGCAGACAAGGCAGCCCACAATCATTTGCCAGAATTGACAGATGGCCAGTCCAGCCCTGATGAATACTGTGTGGTTGTGAAGAAGAGAACGAGGAAAGGTTTGGAACGTAGTATTGGATGGCCATTCCCAGTCCACCCCAACCTCAGTTAAACTGGATATAAAGAACCCTTTGACACACACCTGTCATTGTAAAAAGTTTACAGTAATGGCCAGTGCAAATCAGACCATGTCATGCATGTGTTTCAGATAAATGTTTTCTATTAGTTATGATCACATTGGGGGCTATACAAAATTATCATTAGAATGAGAAAGATAATATATTCATTAAACACTATCAAGTTATAATTGGGCTGACTAATATTGAAGACTGTTGGCTTTGTACTCATTCTCTATATTGGCCAAGTTAAAGCCATATCTACAGAATTAATTATAAATGTAATGTATATGTACTGTATAACAAAAAAGGTAAACGAGATGTTTCCAGAAATCTAATGTGGCATTTTCTATTCCAGCAAAGAATGAAATAATTCCTGTCCTTCTCATGCATTATAACTAGTGATGAGCCAACCAGTGGATGTTCGGGTTCGCCGGACTTTTTAAAAAGTCTGATTCAGGACCCGGACTTGACCCCGGACCCTATATAAGTCAATGGGGACTCGAACTTCAGAGCTGTAAAATGGTCAGTGTAAGGGCTAAAGGGCTGATCTGAGTTTGAAATTGTTTTGAGCCTAATTTCTAGATTATGTGCATCTTTGGCAACCAATTTCTCATGAGCATCTTTTATGCTGTGATGCAGTGCAAAAGGAAGGAAATTGGAGACAACAGCAGGACAATTGCCCTGCAAACAAATGTGGATAGGGAAATGACTTAAAGGGGTTCTGTCACCATAGCAATAATGGTAAAATAGGAAGTAAATGAAAAACTGTTTAACAGCGGTCTCACAGAGACTGAGGCTTGCCTCTGGCAGTGCAGCTAAAATTTTTACCAAGAGAGCAATATTTTCACATTTCTTCACAGAAGATGACAACAAATTTCATCCACAGAGCATGTTTTCACATTTCTCTCACAGACGTTGAAACCAAACTTCACCCACAGAGCATGTTTTCACATTTCCCCCAGAAGTTGATAACAAATTTCACCCACAGAGCGTTTTCACATTTCCCTCAGAGAAGCAGATTATAAATTTCACATCCAGACAGTTGGGCACAGGCAGGGTTGCAGAGTACACACAGTGGCATAAAGGCACAATACTCCCACAGATATGGGTTAAAAAATACACACAGCAGCTTTTAGCACAGTACTATCACAGACATGGTTGCATAAGAGTAGAAAAATATGTATAGACGCACATCACTCCCACCGACACAGTTCAGGTTTCTAAAAACTTTTGGGTACGCACAGTAATATCACAGACAAGGGTGCAGAGTACACATAAAAAGTGTTTTTGGAAAACTGCACACACGCAAAAATTAATACTGTCCCTCACTACAGCTGCATCCTGTCACTACGCTAAGCATAGCACAAATGAAAAATAAGAATCTTGAACCATGAGGAACAGGTCCAAATCGAGTAAAGGTGGACGCGGCAGTATAGGTGGAAGAGGCAGGGCATCATGGTGGCTCAGTGGTTAGCACTGCAGCCTTGCAGCTCTGGGGTCCCAGATAATGAAGAGCGAATTTGTTCAGAAAACAATCACCAAACATAAATTCACACGAATATGGCGCATTCGGATTTGTGATCGGAAACACGAGCAAAATGTTATAAAGAAAAAAAATATCGGTAACAGTCAGTTAAAAGTGCGGGAAAATAATTGTGTTGCCACAAAAATATTTTCATCACTTTGGCTACGATAATGGTGATGTATCATGAGCGTGGGGCATGTGTTTAATGAGGAGAGGAGGTTTGCAGAGCTCAGAGGCGCGGCGTGCTTGTAAACAGAATTTTTTTTTCTAACTTTATATGTGCGCATTGCGGCTAGCCAATCAGGGCACAGAAAACATCCACATAGTCCTGACACAACAGCTTGTGTCAATGACTGCTAAAATCACATGTCCCTCTCTATTTAAAGAGTGGACATCTTGTTTTAGCGCCATTTTGATACTGTAACAGGGCAGAGAGGCTGCTCATGATGCTGGCAGTGTTAGCAGCTATATTTTAGCTAGTTAGCAAGGCAGTTGTTTCTTACTCAGATAGTTTAGCTAGGTAGTGTCCTGTGTGGCTGTGAAATTGACCTTCCAGCAATTTTTTTATTTTTGCTGTTACTGAGGTCCACACACAAAGCCAGCAGGGCACATGTCATACAAGTGTGTTGTGCACTGCTTCTGTTGTACTCCATGCATGAGTATATCATTCTAAGGGCAGGGACACACTGCCGTATTTCTCGTGCGAGAATTGCATGGTAAAACTCGAACTGGCTGTCGGCTCTCCTAACCTGAGCTTGACAGCTGCATAGTAATCTATCACACTGTCATGCTCAGGTCAGGAGAGGTGCTGGCCAGTCCGTGCAGTGTGATGCGATTATCGCACGAGAAATACAGCAGTGTGTCTCTGCCTTAAAACTTATTTTTTCACTAGCTAAATGTGAAACAGTATGCCATATCCCTCCTTGTCATTTAATGTTGTGGTGACATTGTTCTGTGATTAGAGCTGTTTTGCATGAAGAAATATTTTTGGGGGCAGTTGCTACCGTGATTCACCATGCCATATCTCATCTTGTTATTTAGTGGCGGTGAAATTCCACAGTGTGCATAGCTCATGCATGTTAAAAAAAAAATGTTTCTGTTTGCTAAACATGACACAGGCCGCCGCATCCCACATTGTAATTTTTTGGCGGTGATATGAAGCTGTCTGCAGTAGTCACGCACATTAAACAAAAAATAATATTTTTTTTTCTGTTGGTTAATGTAATACATAGTCATTGGAACAGTGCATGAAGAGAGATACGAGTCACTGCGTATACTATAGTCAGTGATATAGAACCAGATTGTCTTTCCCTCCAGCACACTAAGTACTGAGACGGTTAATGTCAATGGGCTGGATTTATGTGAGCACCCACAGTGTGGGAGAGTGCTCACCATATCCTCTCTTGCAGAGCCGACACCGGCATGTGTACTAGCAGAACCTGCTTTGATGTCACGATCATGTGATTGTCACATGGTCCTGGATAAATACCTGGACATGAGAGACAGTCTGTGTAGTGTCTTGGGTGAGGAAACACTTCCATGTGGTTTCAGGAGGAGCGGAGGACATTACCAGGTGTCTGCAGGTGGAACCTGCAAAGAAAAGGACTCTGTTACACATTGTTTGCTTTTTTTTCCGTTAAGCCAGGAAGGCTCTGCTTTTGGTTTTCTTAACCCTGCATTGGTCCACACTGACTTTAATAAACCAGCAGGTGTTTCACTATCAAAGTGTTCCTGTGTCTACCTGAGGAAGCAGCTAAGCGTGTCAATCCCTCACACCACTGTATTCCTCGTTGTAATTTTGTGGCAGTGACATGAAGCTGTCTGCAGACCTGATGCACATTTAAAAAAATAATAGTTTTTTTCTGTTGCAAAATGTGATACAGCCCACCATATGCCACGTTTTCATCTTGTGGTGGTGATATGAAGCTGTCTGCAGACCTGACACACATTAAAAAATAATAGTTTTTTCTTTTGCAAAATGTGATACAGCCCGTCATATCCCACGTTGTCATATTTTGGTGGTGATATGAAGATGGCTGCAGACCTCAAGCACATTAAAAAATATACCATATTTTTTTGACTATAAGATGCACTTTTCCCCAAAAAAAATTGTGAGGGGTGCGTCTTATAGTTCGAATGCAGGCTTACCCGGTTGGTTGTTGCAGTGGTGTGGCGGCGGCAGAGGTGCAGGGATTATAAGGCGCAGTGAGCGGTATGGCATGAGCAGAGGTGAGGTGACACCGCAGCCCGGTATCCAAGGCGAGTAGCAGAGCCGGGTGAATCTCGGCTTTCTCGGTGGCGGCGGACATCTTCCTGAGGCCGTGCGTGTGCTGATTGAGTTCTCTTCTTCCTGGGGCTTTAGGAAAATGGCCACGGGAGGCCGCGCGTGCGCAGACTGAGATCGCGGCAGATATTTTCCTGAAGCCGAGTTCGCAGATTGAGATCTCGGCTTCAGAAAAATGGCCGCCGCGATCTCCATCTGCGCACGCACTGCTTCCCACGGCCATTTTCCTGAAGCCTCGGGAAGCAGAGCACACAGTCTGCGCATGCGCGGCCTCAGGAAGATGGCCGCCGCCACCGAGAAATCGGTGATTAACCTGGTTCTGCTGCTCGCCTTGGATACTGGGCCGCGGCGTCACGTCACCTGAGGAGGTGACCGCACCTCTGTCGCCTCCACACCACTGCTGCAACCCCCCCATGGATGCCAGGCTGTGGTGTCACCCACCTAAGCAGGAAGGGACCCTGCTCAGGTGCACGCCATTCCGCCCACCGCACCTCACCTCTGCCACCACCATGCCTCCTGTGACCCTGCTCTGCCACTGCCAGCCGTCAGGTAAGATACATTAAATTCCGACAATAAGATGGACCCCCATCTTATAAAAAATATTTTTTTCTGCAATTTTCACCCCAAATTTGGAATGTGTCTTATGGTCCGATGCGTCTTATAGTCCGAAAAAAAACGGTATATATTTTTCTGTTGGTAAACATGGTGCAGCCCACCGTATTTCATTTTGTAATTATGTGGTGGTGATATGAAGCTGTCTGCAGACCTCCCGCACATTTAAAAAAATGTTTCTGTTGCTAAACTTAATACAGCCCATTATATCCAACCTTGCCATTTAGTGGCGTTGAAATTGTTTTGTGTGCAAAGCTGTTGCACATTAAATTTTTTATTTTTTTATAAATGTGATACAACAGCTGAGAGCTGAGTTTGAAATTGTTTTGAGCTTAATTTCTAGATTATGTGCATCTTTGGCAACCAATTTCTCATGAGCATCTTTTATGCTGTGATGCAGTGACCCCTGTTACAGCTAGGGGGCGCTGTGTGTGCTCCTTGGGATATGCATGGAGGTGTACTTGTGGTTATAATGATGGTGAAACAGTGACTGGCAGAATTGAAAATGGCCGATATGTGTCGCAGAGGTTGTCTGCGCTGTAAGCCTGAAGTAATGTTGTTGATCTGGGACCTGTAGTCCCACAAGCGTTTGTATAGTTGTGAAGGGAGGCTTACAGGGCTAGTTATGAGAGCTGGGTGGGTTGAACTAGCCACACACACCTCCCATCTATGGGAGTGGTTACAACAACATAATGTGACCATGGTGTGATCACATGGTCTCTGCAATGGAGTCTGTAATGGTCTCTGCGCTCTCTGTAATGGAGGGTGGGTAGATCCTAGACGGTTTGTGTGTTGGGAGGTCCTGTGTGTGGTGCAATGGCACTGCATTGGGGGAGCTACAGGCCATCTGAGGATCTGGACTAACTGATGTTGGCCTGCCAGGCATGTTGGTGATCCCAGTTTGGCAGTTTCCCTGGAGGAGAGAGGACTGACAGGAGGTCAGCATGTGGAGCAGGAGCTCCAGAAAGGTAACACCCGGGAAGGGGGCTATCATGATAGCAGAGAAGTATCTGCCCGTGGAACAAACTGTTGGTGCTTGTTGTGTTCCATGGACATTGATGAACTGTTCGACGTTCGGTCATCCATGGTAACTGGATGAAGTGAGAGGTCCAGCATGTTTAGTGTCTGTGAGTTAAAGCCGTATATGAAATATCTGAGTTAAAGCTGCAACTTAATGTCACCGGTTGGTGCCTGTTGTGTTCTATGAAGTTTACAATGATCTGTGCATAACCAGGTTTATGACTGCATAATAAACCGCATGGACTGTTTTTGTGAGAAAAACGTTCCTGTGTGACTGAGTCTCGTTACAAAGCAAGTGTCCTCCAACACATGCAGTAAGTGCTATCTCACATATAATGGAGAATGCAGGCAACGGTCCAGGAAGCATGTGTGGAGGTAATTGCTGTGGCTTGGCGGGACCATGAAGTTTGCTGTAACTCGGCGGGGTTACAAAGTTTTGTAGTGGATCAGCTGGTCCACGAAGAATGAAAGTGTATGGCTGTAACTCGGTGGCGTTACAAAGATTTGCAGTGGATCGGCGGGTCCACAAAGTCTGCGGTGCAGAGCCTTGTTGAGAGGAGCTGCAGTTGCAGCAAGATCCACGAAGTCTGCGGTGCAGAGCCTTGTGGAGAGGAGCTGCAGTTGCAACAAGAGGTTCTGCAGCAGCCAGAGCTGCAGTGGCAGCAGCAGCGGCTTGTGATCGGCAGACGGAGGTGCCGGCGGTTTTTGACTACAGCAGGAGCAGTGGTAGCACCAGCAGGAGCTGGTGAGGTGTCGTGAAAGGACATTGGTCCAGATCGTGCAGATTCTTAAAGGGCCAGTACCGACCCAAAGAGACTTTTTCGTGTGTGTACTGTGCGAACTGGTGCTTAAGAGTACAGTGGGGGGACCAATGGGTGTACCCCAGGAAAGGGGTGGTGTCCCTAAAAGTGGGCGGTGACCCAAACAGGGATGCTATCCAAAAATGGGTGGAGTCCCAAAAGGGGGCAGTAACCCGAATAGGGATGGTCAACCAAAAAGGGGCGGAGTCCCAAAAGGGGATGGTAACCCGAACAGGGATAATGGCCCAAAAGTGGGCGCTAACCAGAACAGGGATAGTTGCCCAAAATGGGGTGGAGTCCCAGGGAATGGTAGTTTCCCAAAAGGGGGCGGAGCATCACAAAGGGGTGGATCAGACGAACTATTGCCCGGAGCATGTTGATTATGTGTGTCCAGTCTGCTATATGAACTATCCACCCGGCGAGAGCTTACAGGGGGGTGCCCTGCGGATGCATGAGAAGGAAATGTGCAGACTGGTTGATTCGGGGAGCCCGGTGACTCTAGTGAGGGTTGCACCTGAGGGATTTGAAATACCCAATAGGAGGGTCAGGGTCACCTGTATCCATGGGCGCACTAAGGACTATCCAGTGGCCACGGTGGTCCTCAAGATGGCCAGGGACAGTGCAATCCATGATGTCGCTGTAGTCTCAAATGTAACCTGTCTGGTGATAATAGGCCGGGACGCTGGTTTCTTCTCAGACTTGTGAGAGAGGGGAGCTTCTTTACAGCAGGAGAATGGAGGCCTCTCGGCTGATTGGGGTTGCGTACTTAAAAGCATTAATACCTTCCAAAATTGACGGGTCAGACGTCAGGTTGACCAGTGGGAAGGGTGCATCTGCTCAACTTATAGACATGATGTCACCTGACGTGTACCACAAGATGACGGTGGTAGCCATACCAGAACGTATGAGCGGACGGAAGTGTGGGTCTGACTAATTCTGGGACTTGGCAGAGGTGACCAAAGGTGTGACCATTGAAGATGGGGAAGATTCAGGAATGGGGTCTGACACCGTTAGAAATGGGGACCGCTAGTTCCAGGATGACCGATTGGGTGGTGGTGACTCCCATTCAGATGCTGATGTGGTAGTTAAACAAAGTGGAGCTGACACCCGATTAGAGAGTGAATTGAGGGTTCACCATACTGTGGGGTGTGACACAGACTTCGGGGCTGACTGTGACTCTGAGAAAGTAGGGGAGTACAGTAAAGAAGAGCCCCACAAGAAGGGCAAGACTTCCCATCACCGGAGAAGCAAGGGCCACAAAGAAGTTGTTCAAGTGACTCTTACTGATAATAGAAGGTCATGTACTTCTACCTTCCATATGAGTTCTCTTTCAGACACTGAAGATATGAGGAAGGAAGGTGATGTGTTGTTGCCTCTAGCAACCACTAGGGTGAAGTCGGATGACTGGCCAGTTGATGGCGCTGTGGGTGAATAAAACCCGGAGAGCGCTGGTGTAGTGAGACTCCACGGAGGTCATGAGGAACTGACCTGTTGTAGACCCACGTCTGCGGTGACAAAGAGGGGTGAAATAACGGAGGGTGTGAAGTACTCTGAAGTCCCCGAGAATTGGGATGAGGCTACAGTTGTCACTACTGAAATCCAATATCTGAAAGTGTCAGTTCTACTCCCAATACTAGGGTTGAGCGAAACGGATCGTTCATTTTCATAAGTCGCCGACTTTTGGCAAAGTCGGCGTCTCATGAAACCGAGCCGATCCCTGTGTGGGGTCTGCCATGCGGTACGCGACTTTCGCACCAAAGTCGCGTTTCAATGACGCTAAAAGCGCCATTTCTCAGCCAATGAAGGTGGATGCAGAGTGTGGGCAGCGTGATGACATAGATCTCAGTCCCCATCATCTTAGAGAAGGGCATTGCAGTGATTGGCTTGCTTTCTGCGGCGTCACAGGGGCTATAAAGGGGCGTTCCCGCCGACCGCCATCTTACTGCTGCTGATCTGAGCGTAGGGAGAGGTTGCTGCCGCTTCTTCAGAAGCAGGGATAGTGATAGGCAGGGTACATAAAGCTACAAACCGCTTGTGCTGTAGCGATTTCCACTGTCCAACACCACCTTTTGTTTGCAGGGACAGTGGAAGCTACATTTTTTTTTCCTCAGTGCTGTAGCTCATTGGGCTGCACTAGAAGGCTCCCTGACCCTGATAGCTGCATTGCTGTGCTGTGTGTACGCCGCTGTGCAAACCAACTGCTTTTTTCAAAGCACAAATCCTGTTTTTCCTTCCTTTCTGCACAGCTATCTTGTGTGTTTGTCCACACTTTTGTGTGCAGCAGTCCTTTTTATAGCTGCCTGCCATACTTTTCTGAGATAACTGCAGGGAGATAAATATTGGCAAGTCTGCCTCCGTGCCATTGCTGTGTGTGGCATCTGTCTCTCATTGTGTGCCACCGAAAACCACTGTGTAATACTTGGCCATTTTTTTTTTGTGGGTACATTCTCCCTTTTCAAAAAAAAAAATTAGTGGGAGATAAATATTGGCAAGTCTGCCTCTGTGCCATTGCTGTGTGTGGCATCTGTCTCTCATTGTGTGCCACCGAAAACCACTGTGTAATACTTGGCCATTTTTTTTTTTTGTGGGTACATTCTCCCTTTTCCAAAAAAAAAATAGTGTGAGATAAATATTGGCAAGTCTGCCTCCGTGCAATTGCTGTGGGTGGCATCTGTCTCTCATTGTGTGGCACCGAAAACCACTGTGTAATACTTGGCCATTTTTTTTGGGGGGGTACATTCTCCCTTTTCAAAAAAAAATAATTAGTGGGAGATAAATATTGGCAAGTCTGCCTCCGTGCCATTGCTGTGGGTGGCATCTGTCTCTCATTGTGTGGCACCGAAAACCACTGTGTAATACTTGCCCATTTTTTTTTTTTGTGGGTACATTCTCCCTTTTCAAAAAAAAAAAATTAGTGGGAGATAAATATTGGCAACTCTGCCTCTGTGCCAGTCCTGTGTGTGGCATCTGTCTCTCATTGTGTGCCACCGAAAACCACTGTGTAATACTTGGCCATTTTTTTTTTGTGGGTACATTCTCCCTTTTAAAAAAAAAATAATTAGTGGGAGATAAATATTGGCAAGTCTGCCTCCGTGCCAGTCCTGTGGGTGGCATCTGTCTCTCATTGTGTGCCACCGAAAACCACTGTGTAATACTTGGCCATTTTTTTTGGGGGGGGGTACATTCTCCCTTTTCAAAAAAAAAAATTAGTGGGAGATAAATATTGGCAAGTCTGCCTCCGTGCCATTGCTGTGGGTGGCATCTGTCTCTCATTGTGTGGCACCGAAAACCACTGTGTAATACTTGGCCATTTTTTTTTGGGGGGGGGTAAATTCTCCCTTTTAAAAAAAAATAATAGTGGGAGATTAAGATTGGCATTTCTGCTTGAGTGCTGGTCCTGTGTGTGCCATCTGTCTCAAATTATTGGGGCACAGAAAACCTAGTGTGTAACATTGGGCCTGATTTTCCTTTCAGTGTCAGGCACCTATAAAGGTATATATAAATCCTACAGAAGTTTGAGTTCACCTTTTAAGTTGTTTTACAGTAATAAATAGCGTTACTTTGGTTACGTTTTGCAAACAATGAGGAAGTCTAGTGGAAGAGGTCGTGGCCGTGGGCGGTCATTGTCAGCTGGCAATGATGGTAGTGGTGGTGGAGCATCAGGTGGTCATGGTAAAAGCAGTACAGCACCTAAGTCTCGAGTTGTTGAGCCAGGTTCGTTGTCTGGCTACACAAGGCCTCGAACGCTCTCTTTTCTGGGAGTAGGAAAACCACTTTTGAAGCCGGAGCAGGAGGAACAAGTATTGGCTTTCATTGCTGACTCTGCCTCTAGCTCTTTCGCCTCCTCCTCGGAAAGTGCCAAATGTCAGAGCAGTGCATCGTCAGTGGATGCTCCCGGTCAGGAACAAGTCGCTTCCTTGTGTCCTTCACTAAAAACAACAGTGAAGGATGCGTCAGTCGACACAACAGGTTACTCCATGGAGCTCTTTACACATACCGTTCCTGGGTTAGACAGTGAAACAGTTAACAGGCCATGCCCATTAGAAGTTAAATCGGACATGGAGTGCACAGATGCACAGCCACAGCCAGATTACTATGCTGTTCCTTTGACTCAGACCAGAACATTGCCCTCGCAGTGTACTGAGGCAGAATCAAAACCAGCGGAGACTATGGTGCTCCGTCACGAACGCAATACCACCGGCTTACATGGTGACACAGACGAAGTTGCACACGACATAGAAGAGGAGGTCATAGATGACCCAGTTGTGGACCCCGATTGGCAGCCATTGGGGGAACAAGGTGCAGGCGGCAGTAGTTCTGAAGCGGGGGAGGAGGAGCCGCAGCAGGCATCAACATCACAACAGGTTCCATCTACCGGGCCCGTATCTGGCCAAAAACGCGTGGCAAAACCAAAACCAGTTGGAGGACAGCGTGGTCATCCGGTTAAAGAAGCTCAGTCTGCAATGCCTGAAAAGGTATCCGATAGTAGAAAGAGTGCAGTCTGGCATTTTTTTAAACAACATCCAAATGATCAGCGCAAAGTCATCTGTCAAAAATATTCAACTACCTTAAGCAGAGGTCAGAATCTTAAAAGTCTAAATACAAGTTGCATGCATAGACATTTATCCACCATGAATTTGCAAGCCTGGACAAACTACCAAACGTCCCTAAAGGTTGCAGCACCCTCGGCCAATGAAGCTAGTCAGCAACGCTACATCCCTTCCCTCCCTGTAAGCCGACCATTTCCCACACCACCTGCAGTATCTGTACAGCTTTCGTCGCCAGGCCAAAGCAGTCAGGGAATCACCAGGTTAGTAGTAGGAAACACTGCATGTAGGGCACCTGCAAGAATACCATCTCCAACCCTCTCTCACTCACCCATGTCCACCGGCACCACCGCTAGTTCCACGATCTCCAGCTCTCCAGTCCAGCTCACCCTACATGAGACTCTTGTTAGGAAAAGGAAGTACTCATCCTCGCATCCGCGTACACAGGGTTTGAACGCCCACATTGCTAGACTAATCTCATTAGAGATGATGCCCTACCGGTTAGTTGAAAGCGAAGCTTTCAAAGCGCTGATGGACTACGCTGTACCACGCTACGAGCTACCCAGTCGGCACTTCTTTTCTAGAAAAGCCATCCCAGCCCTCCAACAGCATGTTAAAGACCGCATCGTCCATGCACTCAGGCAGTCTGTGACTACAAAGGTGCACCTGACAACAGATGCATGGACCAGTAGGCATGGCCAGGGACGTTACGTGTCCATCACGGCACACTGGGTGAATGTGGTGGATGCAGGCTCCACAGGGGACAGCAATATTGGGACAGTTCTGCCTAGCCCACGGTCAAGGAAAGAGTTGGCTGTAGGCGTTCGCCCCCCCTCCTCCTCTTCCTCCTCCTCATGCAGAAGCGAGAGCTCATCCACAGACCGCAGTCGCACATCCACTCCATCCGCAGCTGCCACTGTTGCACACCAGGTGTGCCATTATGGGACAGCTAGTGGCAAGCGTCAGCAGGCTGTATTGGCAATGAAGTGTTTGGGCGACAACAGACACACCGCGGAAGTTCTGTCCGAGTTCTTGCAGAATGAAACTCAGTCATGGCTGTGCACTGTACATCTTGAGGCAGGCAAGGTAGTGAGTGATAACAGAAGGAATTTCATGGCTGCCATAGCCCTTTCCCAACTGAAACACATTCCTTGCCTGGCTCACACCTTAAACCTGGTGGTGCAGTGCTTCCTGAAAAGTTACCTGGGGTTACCCGACCTGCTCCTCAAAGTGCGCAGACTTTGCTCGCATATCCGCCGTTAGCCCGTACACTCCAGCCGTGTGCAGAACTTTCAGCGGTCTTTGAACCTTCCCCAGCATCGCCTAATCATCGACGTTGAAACAAGGTGGAACTCCACACTGCACATGCTTCAGAGACTGTGCGAACAGAGGTGTGCTGTTATGTTTTTGTGGGAGGATACACATACACGGGCAGGCAGTTGGATGGCAGACATGGAGTTGTCAGGTGTGCAGTGGTCGAAGCTACAAGACCTGTGTCAAGTCCTTCAGTGTTTTGAGGAATGCACATGGCTGGTTAGTGCAGACAACGCCATAATAAGCATGAGCATCCCCCTAATGCGTCTGCTGATGCAAAGTTTGACGCACATAAAGGAGCAGGCGTCTGCAGCCGAGGAAGAGGAAAGCCTTGATGACAGTCAGCCATTGTCTGGTCAGGGCCGTGTAGAGGACGCGGTAGCGGGCGAAGAGGAGGAGGAGGACGAGGAGGATGATGGGGATGAGTACTTTTTGAATGAGGAAGCTTCTCCTGGGCCAACAGAAATTAGTGGCATTGCAAGGCCGGGTTCTGTTTTTTTAAGGGAGACAAGTGACGTAGATTTGCCTGTAACTGCCCCTCAAACCAGCACAACCGCAGATTTGACAACTGGAACTTTGGCCCACATGGCGGATTATGCCTTATGTATCCTCAAAAGGGACACACGCATTATTAAAATGATGAGCGATGATGATTACTGGTTGGCCTGCATCCTTGACCCTCGCTATAAAGGCAAATTGCAAAATATTATGCCACATGAGAACCTCGAACAAATATTAGCAACCAAACAAGCTACTCTTGTAGACCGTTTGATTCAGGCATTCCCAGCACACAGCGCCGGTGATGGTTCTCACACAAGCTGCAGGGGGCTACATGGCAGAGGTGTTAGAGGTGCACAGATCAGAAGTGGCGTTGGACAGAGGGGTTTTCTGACCAGGTTGTGGAGTGATTTCACAATGACCGCAGACAGGACAGGTACTGCAGCATCTATTCAAAGTGACAGGAGACAACATTTGTCCAGTATGGTTACTAACTATTTTTCATCCCTTATCGATGTTCTCCCTCACCCATCATTCCCATTTGATTACTGGGCATCCAAATTAGACACCTGGCCTGAATTGGCAGAATATGCATTGCAGGAGCTTGCTTGCCCAGCAGCTAGTGTGCTATCAGAAAGAGTATTCAGTGCTGCTGGTTCAATATTAACCTAAAAAAGGACTCGTCTGGCTACCCAAAATGTGGATGATCTCACCTTCATTAAAATGAACCACTCCTGGATTTCAAATTATTTTGCCCCACCTTTCCCGGCTGACACCTAGCTTTCCTATAAAAATTGCTTGCTTGTGGACTGGTCTTACTGAGTGTTCCAATCTCTTAATTTACAGCAGCTGTTTGTCCAGCATACGACATGTTTACACCTCCCCCAATGGGAAAACTCCCCCCACGGGGCCGTGGTCTCGCCACTTGGTGCAAGCACCCGTTACAGTGCTGTTTGTCTGAAGAGGTGGGTGTGCCCGCTTTTGGTCGACGGCACTGCCACTGGGTCCCTCATAGTACAATGTAGTGTCTCTGGCGGTGGTGGTGCGCACCCAACGTCAGACACACCGTTGTAACATGAGGGGCCCTGGGGCGGTACCGCTGGCCACAAGAGAGTTCCCCCCCCCAGCTCAAACTGTGCTCTACCACGTTCAAAATTATCTCGCACAGCTCCACCAATGTTTAGTCTATGCGCTGACATCATTCAATGCCTGGCCCTGACAAACAATACCAATTTGTTGACATCTATGATGCTAGTTAAAGTAGTCTGGGTAAGTGTCCTATATTGACACCAGTAAATAGTAATTTACTGCCAAATTACTTTGTCATAAACTCTGCAGATGAGCCCACCCCTGTACCAAAGCATGCCACCCTTTTTTAATTTATTGTTGTTTTGCGAGACATTAACATCTATTTATTTTTTGGGAGTACTAACTGTGTCAGACACTCCTTGCAATACTCCTCCACTGACCACAATGCTGCCTGTGTATCCATGTAACCGATTTAAAACTGCCATGAGCCTATTGTTTGTTATGTTAGGCCTTTGTTAGCCTGTCTGCGGTCCCTACTTGCAATACTCCTCCACTGACCACAATGCTGCCTGGAGTGCCTGCCTGTGTATCCATGTAACCGATTTAAAACTGCCATGAGCCTATTGTTTGTTATTTTAGGCCTTTGATAGCCTGTCTGCGGTCCCTACTTCCAATACTCCTCCACTGACCACAATGCTGCCTGGAGTGCCTGCCTGTGTATCCATGTAACCGATTTAAAACTGCCATGAGCCTATTGTTTGTTATGTTAGGCCTTCGTTAGCCTGTCTGCGGTCCCTTCTTGCAATACTCCTCCTCTGCTGACCTCAAAGCTGCCTGTGTATCCATGTAACCGATTTAAAACTGCCATGAGCCTATTGTTTGTTATGTTAGGCCTTCGTTAGCCTGTCTGCGGTCCCTTCTTGCAATACTCCTCCACTGACCACAATGCTGCCTGGAGTGCCTGCCTGTGTATCCATGTAACCAATTTAAAACTGCCATGAGCCTATTGTTTGTTATTTTAGGCCTTTGACAGCCTGTCTACGGTCCCTACTTGCAATACTCCTCCACTGACCACAATGCTGCCTGGAGTGCCTGCCTGTGTATCCATGTAACCGATTTAAAACTGCCATGAGCCTATTGTTTGTTATTTTAGGCCTTTGATAGCCTGTCTGCGGTCCCTACTTGCAATACTCCTCCACTGACCACAATGTTGCCTGGAGTGCCTGCCTGTGTATCCATGTAACCGATTTAAAACTGCCATGAGCCTATTGTTTGTTATTTTAGGCCTTTGATAGCCTGTCTGCGGTCCCTACTTGCAATACTCCTCCACTGACCACAATGCTGCCTGGAGTGCCTGCCTGTGTATCCATGTAACCGATTTAAAACTGCCATGAGCCTATTGTTTGTTATTTTAGGCCTTTGATAGCCTGTCTGTGGTCCCTACTTCCAATACTCCTCCACTGACCACAATGCTGCTTGGAGTGCCTGCCTGTGTATCTATGTAACCGATTTAAAACTGCCATGAGCCTATTGTTTGTTATGTTAGGCCTTCGTTAGCCTGTCTGCGGTCCCTTCTTGCAATACTCCTCCACTGACCACAAAACTGCCTGGAGTGCCTGCCTGTTTATCCATGTAACCGATTTAAAACTGCCATGAGCCTATTGTTTGTTATTTTAGGCCTTTGATAACCTGTCTGCGGTCCCTACTTGCAATACTCCTCCACTGACCACAATGCTGCCTGGAGTGCCTGCCTGTGTATCCATGTAACCGATTTAAAACTGCCATGAGCCTATTGTTTGTTATGCTAGGCCTTCGTTAGCCTGTCTGCGGTCCCTACTTGCAATACTCCTCCACTGACCACAATGCTGCCTGGAGTGCCTGCCTGTGTATCCATGTAACCGATTTAAAACTGCCATGAGCCTATTGTTTGTTATTTTAGGCCTTTGATAGCCTGTCTGCGGTCCCTACTTCCAATACTCCTCCACTGACCACAATGCTGCTTGGAGTGCCTGCCTTTGTATCCATGTAACCGATTTAAAACTGCCATGAGCCTATTGTTTGTTATGTTAGGCCTTCGTTAGCCTGTCTGTGGTCCCTTCTTGCAATACTCCTCCACTGACCACAATGCTGCCTGGAGTGCCTGCCTGTGTATCCATGTAACTGATTTAAAACTGCCATGAGCCTATTGTTTGTTATGTTAGGCATTTGTTAGCCGGTCTGCGGTCCCTACTTGCAATACTCCTCCACTGACCACAATGCTGCCTGGAGTGCCTGCCTGTGTATCCATGTAACCGATTTAAAACTGCCATGAGCCTATTGTTTGTTATTTTAGGCCTTTGATAGCCTGTCTGCGGTCCCTACTTCCAATACTCCTCCACTGACCACAATGCTGCCTGGAGTGCCTGCCTGTGTATCCATGTAACCGATTTAAAACTGCCATGAGCCTATTGTTTGTTATTTTAGGCCTTCGTTAGCCTGTCTGCGGTCCCTTCTTGCAATACTCCTCCACTGACCACACCAATGCTGAGCATGTACCCCTGGAACCTATTTAAAAGTTCATAGAGCCTAGTTATATATTTTATTTACTATTAATAAGGCCATGATGGAGTACGCTGTACCACGCTACAAGCTAACCAGTCGACACTTCTTTTGCGAGAAAAGCCATCCCAACCCTCCACCAGCATGTAAAAGACCGCATTGTCCATGCACTCTGGCAATCTGTGAGTACAAAGGTGCACCTGACAACAGACGCATGGACCTGTAGGCATGGCCACGGAAGATTACGTGTCCATTACGGCGCAATGGGTTAATGTGGTGGATGCATGGTCCACAGGGGACAGCCTACTAAGTCTGTCTGCAGTCCCTAATTCAAATTGTCCTCCACTGTCTAAATCTGAGCTTCAACCTTCTGGCTTTCAGCCTATAGTATCAGATATTAAACTGCATTTGGCCTTCAACTTTGGTTACGGCCTACTAACGGTGTCTGCCGCTCCCTGGTGTTGTTCTCCACTGTATAAAGCTGAGCTTCCACCTTCTGGCTCTAATTTTTTTTTTTTTAAGTGCTGGTTGGGGCATAATACCTCTGTTTGCTGCTCCCTGGTGTTGACCTCAACTGAATAAAGCTGAGCTTCAACCTTCTGGCTCTCATTAAGTGCTGTTTTTTAAAAACTTGGTGGTTAGGGCCTACTAACGGTGTCTGCCGCTCCCTGGTGTTTGTCCTCAACTGAATAAAGCTGAGCTTCAACCTTCTGGCTTTCGGCCTATAGTATCAGATATTAAACTGCATTTGGCCTTCAACTTTGGTTACGGCCAACTAACGGTGTCTGCCCCTCCCTGGTGTTGACCTCCACTGTATAAAGCTGAGCTTCAACCTTCTGGCTCTCATTAAGTGCTGTTTTTTAAAAACTTGATGGTTAGGGCCTACTAACGGTGTCTGCCGCTCCCTGGTGTTTGTCCTCAACTGAATAAAGCTGAGCTTCAACCTTCTGGCTTTCGGCCTATAGTATCAGATATTAAACTGCATTTGGCCTTCAACTTTGGTTACGGCCTACTAACGGTGTCTGCCGCTCCCTGGTGTTGTTCTCCACTGTATAAAGCTGAGCTTCCACCTTCTGGCTCTAATTTTTTTTTTTTTAAGTGCTGGTTGGGGCATAATACCTCTGTTTGCTGCTCCCTGGTGTTGACCTCAACTGAATAAAGCTGAGCTTCAACCTTCTGGCTCTCATTAAGTGCTGTTTTTTAAAAAACTTGGTGGTTACAGCCTACTAACGGTGTCTGCCCCTCCCTGGTGTTTGTCCTCAACTGAATAAAGCTGAGCTTCAACCTTCTGGCTCTCATTAAGTGCTGTTTTTTAAAAACTTGGTGGTTAGGGCCTACTAACGGTGTCTGCCCCTCCCTGGTGTTGTCCTCCACTGTAAAAAGCTGAGCTTCAGTCTTTAGGCTTTTGGCCTAAAGTATCAGATATTAAACTGCATTTGGCCTATTAGTGTTTTTGGGCCCTTAAAACAGTGTCTGCTGCTCCTGGGTTTGCTACTCCACTGAACAAACCAATGCCGCCTGTTTAGTCCTGTTACCAATTTTGAACTGCATTTAGCCTACTTTATTCTTTGGCCCTATATCTGTTTCCTCCTCATCCTGCCCATTGCCCAGCCACTGCTAGATGAGTCTGCTGGTACATTGACCTAGACCACTACATTCCCCTTGCACTCTACACAGCCAGAATCTGACCCTGCTGAAAGTAAGGTTCCCCTTCCCGCATGTTATACCACCTTACACAGGGACAAAGAGGAAGGTGCAGATGAAAGTGCAGGTTCCTTCATCAGGTGGGGGGGCATACTCGTTGGCGACGTCACTGGCACAGGGCCCCTCAGAGTACGCAAAATTGTCGCTGCTGGTGGGAGGCGCCCCCGCCATGCAAACACACCGCTGTACTTTGAGGGCCCTGTGCCAGTGCCAATGCGAACGAGTGGGCCCCCCCTGCTTGCTCAGGATCACAGCACTTGCAACATTGAAATACTTACCTCTCCCTGCTCCACCGCTGTGACGTAGTCCACGATTCCTGGGCCCACTAAAACCTTGAACCAGCCCTACCCCCCACAACTTTTGCCAAATGACCCCCAAGTTCCAAGGAACAACTATTATTATAAAGTTAATTAAGATTGACAAGCTTCAGAAACAAGAATGGATGTTTTTGGCATTAAAATGGGCACTGTAGGTGTTTTCCTGGCCGCCACTTACTCACTGCCGACTATGCTTCCCCATTGACTTGCATTGGGTTTCGTGTTTCGGTCGATCCCCGACTTTTAGCGATAATCGGCCGACTGCACTCGACTCGACTCTGGACAAAGTCGGGTTTCAAAAAACCCGACTCGATCTTTAAAAAATGAAAGTCGCTCAACCCTACCCAATACAAAACTAAGGGACATGGACTGTAGCAGATGTAGTATCAAAGAGTCAGACTCATATCAGTCACTAGGCTCGACTGGATGGTGGACGCATGACTGCAACAACCATGGGTGGCGGCCATGGAAAGAAAGGTCACGTGAAGGGGCGCACTTGCAAAGTGTGGTGACTAAAGGTCTGGTGACACAGACAGACTGTGACTTAAGGGCCAAAGCTCAAGGCCTACATGTTGACCACTGGGGGCGGGGAAAACCTAGCAAAGGTGTGATGATGTATGATGCTCAAAACCAACTGAGATGGTTCTCTCGACTGGTAGGGCAAGGTAATGTGCATGACCTGTCTCGAGACCCTGGGTGTATGACAGGTATTCAACCCCACAAGTTTGAACAGAGAGGGGTATGTGATGCAGTAACCCCTGTTATAGCTAGGGGGCGCTGTGTGTGCTCCTCAGGATATGCATGGTGTGGTCACATGGTCTCTGCAATGGAGTCTGTAATGGTCTCTGTGCTCTCTGTAATGGAGAGTGGGTAGATCCTGGGCGGCTTGTGTGTTGTGTTGTGTGGACCGGATCCCTGAACAGTGCACTGAGAGGCCGTGGATCTGGAAGACTGGTGTGTTGGGAGATCCTGGGAGTAGGATCGGATCCATGATAAAGCGCACTGAGAGACTTGTGAGTTGGACGGTCCCAGATGGGGACGAACTTCCTGAACAGCACATGCAGTGGCCTGTGTTGGAAGTCCTGGAAGTAGGACTTCCTGAATAGCATAACCAGTGTTGGAAGATCCTGGGAGTAAGACTTCCTAAAGAGCACATGGAAGGAGTGTATGCAGAGTCTGCAACGGCACTGCATTGGGGGAGTTACAGCCCGTCTGAGGATCTGGACTAACTGATGTGTGCCTGCCAGGCAAGTTGGTGATCCCAGTTCGGCAGTTTCCCTGGAGGAGAGAGGACTGACAGGAGGTCAGCGTGTGGAGCAGGAGCTCCAGAAAGGTAACACCCGGGAAGGGGGCTATCATAATGGCAGAGAAGAATCTGCCCGTGGAACAGACTGTTGATGCTTGTTGTGTTCCATGGACATTGATGAACTGTTCGGTGTATGGTCACCCATGGTAACTGGACGAAGTGAGAAGTGCAGCATATTTAGTGTCTGTGAGTTAAATCCATATATGAAATATCTGAGTTAAAGCTGCAACTTAATGTCACCGGTTGGTGCCTATTGTGTTCTAGGAAGTTTACAATGAACTGTGCATAACCTGGTTTATGACTGCATAATAAACCGCATGGACTGTTTTTGTGAGAAAAATGTACCTGTGTGACCGAGTACCATTGCTAAGCGAGTGTCCAACGCATGCTGTAAGTGCTATCTCACAATGCCTAGGTTGAGACACGTATCTGTCACACCTATCTTCTGACTAGCAGCAAATGCTCTCTGGTAATTAGTGTTGGGTAAACGACTAATCGTTTGTAGGTTGGATCCTGGATCTCATACCTCCCCTAGCCACCCTGTTATTGATCCTGTCGTATGTTCTCACTCCTGCAGTCCTCATGCCCCTTTTACTGATCAACTCATCTAACGACACATATTTCCATATTTCTCCGGCAAGCCTGCACCTTATCAGCAGCAAATGTAGGAAAGAGGGCGTTTCAATGCCATGGACAACTTTTTAGAATATACAGGCTTCATCCACGCTAAAAATATATATTTTTAATGTTGCTAACATGATATAGAAGGGGAGATCTCACTTTGAAATTGTTTGGCATATGTAGTCAATGTTAAACAGGCCTCATTGACAGGCCAAACATTTTTTTCTCTGTTGCTAACGTAATACAGTAGGGGACATCTCACTTTGAAATTGTTTGGAGCATGAAGGCAAGGTTGTACAGCCTCATCAACAGGTTTCCAAAAAATTCTTCTGTTATTAATGTAAGACAGTAGGAGACATCTGACTTAGAAATTGTTTGTAGCATCTAGTCAATGTTATACAGGCCTCATCCACATGGCCCAAAAAGTTTTTTTCAGTTACTAACATCATACAGTAGGGGACATATAATTAAAAAATAGTTTGAAGCATATCTTCTTTGTCATCCAACCCCACACTTAAACGATTCTTTCTTCTGTTACTAACGTCATACAGTAGGGGACATCTCACTTTGAAATTGTTTGGAGCATATCTTCTTTGTCATTCAGACCTTATCCACACTGAAACAATTCTTTCTTTTGTGAGTAATGTGATTTATCATGCCATATTTCATCTACTCATTTTGTGCCGCTGAAATTCAGCTATGTGCAGAGGTGGTGTAAAATAAAAAATCTAATTTTTAGTTGATAATAGTGTGCTCTTAGCACACTATATGAGTAACATGACTGCGAAAAATCATGTCCATGGTGGAAGAGGGATTAGGCTTGTTGTTAGAGGTGTAATTGGGGTAGGTGTTAATGTTTCTGAAAATACTTGTGAGTAACGTGACATCCTATCCAAAGACAACTGACAACTTCTGTTACGGGATTTTGTAGTTTTTTGTGTGCTTCATTGTTTTCATGTAATTGCTGTCTGTGATATCTTTAGTGGGGCTTCTGTGCCTGCTGTTGCTGATGCTGCTGGAGATGTTAACACTTATTTGTGGAAATGTGAACAGTCCTACTTGGGCTTCCATCTGCTGAGTTGAGTGTAGTGGAAGACCTGTTGGTCTCTATTATTCTATTTCTACCGTGGAAAAATTGATGCCAATTTGTTGGTGTCTGACACAAATTTTTGGAAATATGAACACTCCTGGTTGGGTGTCCAACTATACATCTGTGGGTTGTGTGTAGTGGAAGACCTGTCGATCCCTATTGTACTCTTTCCACTGTTTTAAAATTGACGCCACTTTGTTGGTATCTGCCACTAATTTTTGGAAATATGAAAACTCCTGTTTGGGTGTTCAACTGTCCATCTGGTGGGTTGGGTGTAATGGAAAATTTGTCAGTCCCTGTTATACTATTTCTACCATGGTAAAATTCATGCCACTTTGTTGGTGTCTGCCACTAATTTTTGGAAATGTGAACACTCCTGGTTGTGTGTCCATCTGCTGCGTTGGGTGTAGTCGAAAACCTGTCGGTCCCTATTACACTATTTCTACTGTGGTAAAATTGAGGTCACTTTGCTGTCTGCCAGCAAATTTTTGTAAATGTGTACACTGTGTGTTGCCTGTAGCAGTAGGCCTCCGATACCGTCAGTCTTCCACTTTCTTTGAGTCAACTACCCGTGTTACTATCCTTACAGTTTTCTGACAATAGTAATGAACAAATCTAATATGCGTTCCACCTGAGTTTGTCTGAGCATCAATTTCTTGTTTTTTTATATCACTTACAGTCATGGCCAAAAGTATTCACACCTCTGCAATTCTGTCAGATAATTCTCAGTTTCTTCCTGAAAATGATTGCAAACACAAATTCTTTGGTATTATTATCTTCATTTAATTTGTCTTAAATGAAAAAAAAACACAAAAAGAATTGTTCTAAAGCCAAATTGGATATAATTCCACACCAAACATAAAAAAGGGGTGGACAAAAGTATTGGCACTGTTGGAAAAATCATGTGATGCTTCTCTAATTAGTGTAATTAACAGCACCTGTAACTTTCCTGTGGCACCTAACAGGTGTTGGCAATAACTAAATCACACTTGCAGCCAGTTGACATGGATCAAAGTTGACTCAACCTCTGTCCTGTGTCCTTGTGTGTACCACATTGAGCATGGAGAAAAGAAAGAAGACCAAAGAACTGTCTGAGGACTTGAGAAACCAAATTGTGAGGAAGCATGAGCAATCTCAAGGCTACAAGTCCATCTCCAAAGACCTGAATGTTCCTGTGTCTACCGTGCGCAGTGTCATCAAGAAGTTTAACCCCTTTCTGACATCGGACGTACTATCCCGTCGAGGTGGGGTGGGCCCGTATGACCATCGACGGGATAGTACGTCCAGCGCGATCGGCGGCGCTCACGGGGGGAGCGCGGCCGATCGCGGCCGGGTGTCAGCTGCCTATCGCAGCTGACATCCGGCACTATGTGCCAGGAGCGGTCACGGACCGCTCCCGGCACATTAACCCCCGACACACCGCGATCAAACATGATCGCGATGTGCCGGCGGTGCAGGGAAGCATCGCGCAGGGAGGGGGCTCCCTGCGGGCTTCCCTGAGCACCCCGCAGCAACGCGGTCTTACCTCCCTCCCTGCCTGCTCCAGACCCGGATCCAAGATGGCCACGGATCCGGGTCCTGCAGGGAGGGAGGTGGCTTCACAGAAGCCTGCTCAGAGCAGGCACTGTGAAGCAGCCTGCACTTCTCTCAGATCGGTGATCTGTCAGAGTGCTATGCAAACTGGCAGATCACCGATCTGTAATGTCCCCCCCTGGGGCAAAGTAAAAAAGTAAAAAAAAAATTTTCCAAATGTGTAAAAAAAAATAAAAAAAAATATTCCAAAATAATGAAAAAAAAAAATAAAATTATTCCCATAAATACATTTCTTTATCTAAATTAAAAAAACAAAACAATAAAAGTACACATATTTAGTATCGCCGCATCCGTAACGACCCGACCTATAAAACTGGCCCACTAGTTAACCCCTTCAGTAAACACCGTAAGAAAAAAAAAAAAAAACGAGGCAAAAAACAACGCTTTATTATCATACCACCGAACAAAAAGTGGAATAACACGCGATCAAAAAGACAGATATAAATAACCATGGTACCGCTGAAAGCGTCATCTTGTCCCGCAAATAACAAGCTGCCATACAGCATGATCAGCAAAAAAATAAAAAAGTTATAGTCCTGAGAATAAAGCGATGCAAAAATAATTATTTTTTCCATAACATAGTTTTTATCGTATAAAAGTGCCAAAACATAAAAAAATAATATAAATGAGGTATCGCTGTAATCGTACTGACCCGAAGAATAAAACTGCTTTATCAATTTTACCAAACGCGGAACAGTATAAACGCCTCTCCCAAAAGAAATTCATGAATAGCTGGTTTTTGGTCATTCTGCCTCACAAAAATCGGAATAAAAAGCGATCAAAAAATGTGACGTGCCCAAAAAGTTACCAATAAAAACGTCAACTCGTCCCGCAAAAAACAAGACCTCACATGACTCTGTGGACCAAAATATGGAAAATGTATAGCTCTCAAAATGTGGTAACGCAAAAAATATTTTTTGCAATAAAAAGCGTCTTTCAGAGTGTGACGGCTGCCAATCATAAAAATCCGCTAAAAAACTTGCTATAAAAGTAAATCAAACCCCCCTTCATCACCCCCTTAGTTAGGGAAAAATAAAAAAAATGTATTTATTTCCATTTTCCCATTAGGGTTAGGGTTAGGTCTAGGGTTTGGGCTAGGGTTAAGGCTACAGTTAGGGTTGGGGCTAAAGTTAGGGTTAGGGCTAAAGTTACGGTTAGGGTTTAGATTACATTTACGGTTGGGAATAGGGTTGGGATTAGGGTTAGGGGTGTGTCAGGGTTGGAGGTGTGGTTAGGGTTACTGTTGGGATTAGGGTTAGGGGTGTGTTTGGATTAGGGTTTCAGTTATAATTGGGGGGTTTCCACTGTTTCGGCACATCAGGGGCTCTCCAAACGCGACATGGCGTCCGATCTCAATTCCAGCCAATTCTGCGTTGAAAAAGTAAAACAGTGCTCCTTCCCTTCCGAGCTCTCCCGTGTGCCCAAACAGGGGTTTACCCCAACATATGGGGTATCAGCGTACTCAGGACAAATAGGACAACAACCTTTGAGGTCAAATTTCTCCTGTTACCCCTGGGAAAATACAAAACTGGGGGCTAAAAAATAATTTTTGTGGGAAAAAAAAAGATTTTTTATTTTCACGGCTCTGCGTTATAAACTGTAGTGAAACACTTGGGGGTTCAAAGTTCTTACAACACATCTAGATAAGTTCCTTCGGGGGTCTAGTTTCCAAAATGGGGTCACTTGTGTGGGGCTTCTACTGTTTAGGTACATTAGGGGCTCTGCAAACGCAATGTGACGCCTGCAGACCATTCCATCTAAGTCTTCATTCCAAATGGCGCTCCTTCCCTTCCGAGCCCTCCCATGCATCCAAACGGTGGTTCCCCCCACATATGGGGTATCAGCGCACTCAGGACAAATTGGACAACAACTTTTGGGGTCCAATTTCTCCTGTTACCCTCGGGAAAATACAAAACTGGGGGCTGAAAAATAATTTTTGTGGGAAAACATTTTTGTTTTATTTTTACGGCTTTGCATTATAAACTTCTGTGAAGCCCTTGGTGGGTCAAAGCGCTCACCACACATCTAGATAAGTTCCTTAGGGGGTCTACTTTCCAACATGGTGTCACTTGTGGGGAGTTTCTACTGTTTAGGTACATTAGGGGCTCTGCAAACGCAATGTGACGCCTGCAGACCATTCCATCTAAGTCTGCATTCCAAATGGCGCTCTTTCACTTCCGAGCCCTTCCATGCATCCAAACGGTGGTTCCCCCCACATATGGGGTATCAGCGCACTCAGGACAAATTGGACAACAAATTTTGGGGTCCAATTTCTCCTGTTACCCTCGGGAAAATACAAAACTGGGGGCTGAAAAATAATTTTTGTGGGAAAAAATTTTTGTTTTATTTTTACGGCTCTGCATTATAAACTTCTGTGAAGCCCTTGGTGGGTCAAAGCACTCACCACACATCTAGATAAGTTCCTTAGGGGGTCTACGTTCCAACATCGTGTCACTTGTGGGGGGTTTCTACTGTTTAGGTACATTAGGGGCTCTGCAAACGCAATGTGACGCCTGCAGACCATTCCATCTAAGTCTGCATTCCAAATGGCGCTCCTTCACTTCCGAGCCCTTCCATGCGTCCAAACGGTGGTTCCCCCCCACATATGGGGTATCAGCGCACTCAGGACAAATTGGACAACAAATTTTGGGGTCCAATTTCTCCTGCTACCCTCGGGAAAATACAAAACTGGGGGCTAAAAAAATAATTTTTGTGGGAAAAAATCTTTGTTTTATTTTTACGGCTCCGCATTATTAACTTCTGTGAAGCCCTTGGTGGGTCAAAGCGCTCAAAACACATCTAGATAAGTTCCTTAGGGGGTCTACTTTCCAAAATGGTGTCACTTGTGGGGGGTTTCAATGTTTAGGCACATCAGTGGCTCTCCAAACGCAACATGGCGTCCCATCTCAATTCCTGTCAATTTTGCATTGAAAAGTCAAACGGTGCTACTTCCCTTCCGAGCTCTCCCATGCGCCCAAACAGTGGTTTACCCCCACATATGGGGTATAAGCGTACTCAGGACAAATTGTACAACAACTTTTGGGGTCCAATTTCTTCTCTTACTCTTGGGAAAATATAAAATTGGGGGTGAAAAGATAATTTTTGTGAAAAAATATGATTTTTTATTTTTACGGTTCTGCATTATAAACTTCTGTGAAGCACTTGGTGGGTCAAAGTGCTCACCACTAGGGTTGAGCGAAACGGGTCGATCATTTTCAAAAGTCGCCGACTTTTGGCTAAGTCGGCGTCTCATGAAACCCGATCCGACCCCTGTGCTTGTCGGCCATGCGGTACGCGACTTTCGCGCCAAAGTCGCGTTTCAATGACGCGAAAAGCGCCATTTCTCAGCCAATGAAGGTGAACGCAGAGTGTGGGCAGCGTGATGACATAGATCCTGGTCCCCACCATCTTAGAGAAGGGCATTGCAGTGATTGGCTTGCTGTCTGCGGCGTCACAGGGGCTATAAAGGGGCGTTCCCGCCGACCGCCATCTTACTGCTGCTGATCTGAGCTTAGGGAGAGGTTGCTGCCGCTTCGTCAGAAGCAGGGAGAGCGTTAGGCAGGGTCCACTAACCACCAAACCGCTTGTGCTGTAGCGATTTCCACTGTCCAACACCACCTTCGGTGTGCAGGAACAGTGGAAGCTATTTTTTTTTTTTTTTCCTCAGCGCTGTAGCTCATTGGGCTGCCCTAGAAGGCTCCGTGATAGCTGTATTGCTGTGTGTACGCCACTGTGGAAACCAACTGCTTTTTTCAAAGCACATATCCTCTTGTTCCTTTCTGCACAGCTATCTTTTTTGTTTGTCCACACTTTTTATTTAATTTGTGCATCAGTCCACTCCTATTGCTGCCTGCCATACCTGGCTTAGATTACTGCAGGGAGATAGTAATTGTAGGACAGTCCCTGTTTTTTTTTTGTTTTTTTTTTTGTGGGAGATTAAGATTGGCATTTCTGCTACAGTGCCATCCCTGTGTGTGCCATCTCTCACTGAGTGGGCCATAGAAAGCCTATTTATTTTTTCCGTGATTTGTGTTCTAAATTCTACCTCAACACAAAAACACTACATCAATCAGTGGTAGAAAAATATTGGCCTCAGTCAGGGCTTGTGTGCCACTGCTGTGTGTGCTATCTCTCATTCAGTGGGCTATAGAAAGCCTATTTATTTATTTATTTTTTTTCTTATTATTTGGTTTCTAAAGTCTCCCTGAAAAAAAAACAAAAAAAAAAAACAGTGGGAGAGTAATATTGCCCTTTCAGCTTGTGTGCCAGTCTTGACTCCTGGGTGTGCCACCTCTCTCATTCAGTGGGCCATAGAAAGCCTATTTTTTTTTTTTTTAAATATTATTGGGTTTCTAAAGTCTCCCTTAAAAAACAAAAAATACATAAAAAAACAGTGGGAGAGTAATATTGCCCTTTCAGCTTGTGTGCCAGTCTTGACTCCTGGGTGTGCCACCTCTCTCATTCAGTGGGCCATAGAAAGCATTTTTTTTTTTCCTTGATTTGTGTTCTAAAATCTACCTCAACACAAAAACACTACATCAATCAGTGGTAGAAAAATATTGGCCTCAGTCAGGGCTTGTGTGCCACTGCTGTGTGTGCTATCTCTCATTCAGTGGGCTATAGAAAGCCTATTTATTTATTTATTTTTTTTCTTATATTATTTGGTTTCTAAAGTCTCCCTGAAAAAAAAAAAAAAAAAAAAAAACAGTGGGAGAGTAATATTGCCCTTTCAGCTTGTGTGCCAGTCTTGACTCCTGGGTGTGCCACCTCTCTCTCATTCAGTGGGCCATAGAAAGCCTATTTATTTTTTTGGTTTTTTTAATATTATTTGGTTTCTAAAGTCTCCCTGAAAAAAAAAAAACATAAAAAAACAGTGGGAGAGTAATATTGCCCTTTCAGCTTGTGTGCCAGTCTTGACTCCTGGGTGTGCCACCTCTCTCATTCAGTGGGCCATAGAAAGCCTATTTATTTATTTTTTTAAATATTATTGGGTTTCTAAAGTCTCCCTTAAAAAACAAAAAATACATAAAAAAACAGTGGGAGAGTAATATTGCCCTTTCAGCTTGTGTGCCAGTCTTGACTCCTGGGTGTGCCACCTCTCTCATTCAGTGGGCCATAGAAAGCATTTTTTTTTTTTTCCTTGATTTGTGTTCTAAAATCTACCTCAACACAAAAACACTACATCAATCAGCGGTAGAAAAATATTGGCCTCAGTCAGGGCTTGTGTGCCACTGCTGTGTGTGCTATCTCTCATTCAGTGGGCTATAGAAAGCCTATTTATTTATTTATTTTTTTTCTTATTATTTGGTTTCTAAAGTCTCCCTGAAAAAAAAAAAAAAAAAAAAAAACAGTGGGAGAGTAATATTGCCCTTTCAGCTTGTGTGCCAGTCTTGACTCCTGGGTGTGCCACCTCTCTCTCATTCAGTGGGCCATAGAAAGCCTATTTATTTTTTTGGTTTTTTTAATATTATTTGGTTTCTAAAGTCTCCCTGAAAAAAAAAAAAACATAAAAAAACAGTGGGAGAGTAATATTGCCCTTTCAGCTTGTGTGCCAGTCTTGACTCCTGGGTGTGCCACCTCTCTCATTCAGTGGGCCATAGAAAGCCTATTTATTTATTTTTTTAAATATTATTGGGTTTCTAAAGTCTCCCTTAAAAAACAAAAAATACATAAAAAAACAGTGGGAGAGTAATATTGCCCTTTCAGCTTGTGTGCCAGTCTTGACTCCTGGGTGTGCCACCTCTCTCATTCAGTGGGCCATAGAAAGCATTTTTTTTTTCCTTGATTTGTGTTCTAAAATCTACCTCAACACAAAAACACTACATCAATCAGTGGTAGAAAAATATTGGCCTCAGTCAGGGCTTGTGTGCCACTGCTGTGTGTGCTATCTCTCATTCAGTGGGCTATAGAAAGCCTATTTATTTATTTATTTTTTTTCTTATTATTTGGTTTCTAAAGTCTCCCTGAAAAAAAATAAAAAATAAAAAAACAGTGGGAGAGTAATATTGCCCTTTCAGCTTGTGTGCCAGTCTTGACTCCTGGGTGTGCCACCTCTCTCTCATTCAGTGGGCCATAGAAAGCCTATTTATTTTTTTGGTTTTTTTAATATTATTTGGTTTCTAAAGTCTCCCTGAAAAAAAAAAAAAAACATAAAAAAACAGTGGGAGAGTAATATTGCCCTTTCAGCTTGTGTGCCAGTCTTGACTCCTGGGTGTGCCACCTCTCTCATTCAGTGGGCCATAGAAAGCCTATTTATTTATTTTTTTAAATATTATTGGGTTTCTAAAGTCTCCCTTAAAAAACAAAAAATACATAAAAAAACAGTGGGAGAGTAATATTGCCCTTTCAGCTTGTGTGCCAGTCTTGACTCCTGGGTGTGCCACCTCTCTCTCTCATTCAGTGGGCCATAGAAAGGCTATTTATTTTTTTGGTTTTTTTAATATTATTTGGTTTCTAAAGTCTCCCTGAAAATAAAAAAAAAAAAACTTAAAAAAACAGTGGGAGAGTAATATTGCCCTTTCAGCTTGTGTGCCAGTCTTGACTCCTGGGTGTGCCACCTCTCTCTCTCATTCAGTGGGCCATAGAAAGGCTATTTATTTTTTTGGTTTTTTTAATATTATTTGGTTTCTAAAGTCTCCCTGAAAAAAAAAAAAAAATAAATTAGGTGGGAGATTAATATTGACATTAGTGCTTGAGTGACAGTCCTGCGTGTGTGTCATCTCTGTGATTTTGTGCCACAGAAAACAGAGTGTGTAACATTGTGCCTGATTTTCCTTGTGGTCTCACCAACCTGTTAAGGGATATTGAAATCATACTGAAGTTATAGCTCACCGTGTAAGTTGTTTGACAGCAACAAATAAAGTTACTTTGGTTAAGATTTTAAAACAATGAGGAAGTCTGGTGCAAGAGGTCGTCGTGGGCGTTCATTGTCAGCTGGTAATGATGGTAGTGGTAGTGGAGCATCAGGTGGTCGTGGGGATAAAAATATTCCACCTAAGTCTGGAGCTGTGGAGCCAGTTTCGTCGTCAGGCTACACAAGGCCTCGAACGCTCTCTTTTCTGGGAGTAGGAAAACCGCTTTTAAAGGCGGAGCAGCAACAGCAAGTTTTGGCTTACATTGCAGACTCAGCCTCTAGCTCTTTTGCCTCCTCTTCCGAAACTGGTAAATGTAAAAGCAGCGCGTCGCTTGTGGATGTTCACGGTCAGGGACAAGTCGCTTCCTTGTCCTCCTCAGCAAAAACTACAACAAGAGAGAAGGATGCAGCAGGCGACACAACGGGTCACTCCATGGAGCTCTTTACACATACCGTCCCTGGCTTAGAAAGTGAAACATTTAACAGGCCATGCCCATTACAAGTATATTCTGACATGGAGTGCACTGATGCACAGCCACAGCCAGAGTACTATGCTGCTCCTTTGACTCAGACCACCACATTGCCCTCTCAGGGTACAGATCCACAATCAGACCCTGATGAGACTATGTTGCCCCGCCACGAACGCTATACCACCGACCGACACAGTGACACAGACGAAGTTGCACACGAGCTCGAAGAGGAGGTAATAGATGACCCAGTTATTGACCCCGATTGGCAGCCATTGGGGGAACAGGGTGCAGGCGGCAGTAGTTCAGAAGCGGAGGTGGAGGAGGGGCCGCAGCAGGCATCAACATCGCAACAGGTTCCATCTGCCGGGCCCGTATCTGGCCCAAAACGCGTGTCAAAGCCAAAACCTGTTGGAGGACAGCGTGGCCATCCGGTTAAAGCTCAGTCTGCAATCCCTGAAAAGGGATCCGAGTCTAGGAAGAGTGCAGTCTGGCATTTTTTTAAACAACATATAACTGATCAGCGCAAAGTCATCTGTCAAAAATGTTCAACTAGCTTAAGCAGAGGTCAGAATCTGAAAAGTCTAAATACTAGTTGCATGCATAGACACTTAACCACCATGCATTTTCAAGCCTGGACTAACTACCAAACGTCCCTTAAGGTTGTAGCACCCTCGGCCAATGAAGCTAGTCAGCAACGCAACATCCCTTCCGTCACTGTAAGGCCACCATTTTCCGCACCACCGGCAGTATCTGTGCAGGTTTCTTTGCCAGCCAAAAGCAGTCAGGGTCAGGGAACCACCAGTTTTGTAGGAGGAAATATTGCATCTAGGGAACCGGCGGAAACAATACCGTCTCCAACCGTCTCTCAGTCTGCCATGTACACCGGCACACCCGAAAGTTCCACGATCTCCAGCTCTCCAGTCCAGCTCACCCTACATGAGACTCTGGTTAGAAAAAGGAAGTACTTATCCTCGCATCCGCGTACACAGGGTTTTAACGCCCACATAGCTAGACTAATCTCGTTAGAGATGATGCCCTATCGGTTAGTTGAAAGCGAAGCTTTCAAAGCCCTGATGGAGTACGCTGAACCACGATACGAGCTACCCAGTCGACACTTTTTTTCCAGAAAAGCCATCCCAGCCCTGCACCAGCATGTTAAACAGCGCATCGTCCATGCACTCAGGCAATCTGTGAGTACAAAGGTGCACCTGACTACAGATGCATGGACCAGTAGGCATGGCCAGGGACGTTATGTGTCCATCACGGCACACTGGGTGAATGTGGTGGATGCAGGGTCCACAGGCGACATCAATTTAGGGACAGTTGTGCCTAGCCCACGGTCTAGGAAACAGTTGGCTGTAGGCGTTCACACCCCCTCCTCCTCCTCCTCCTCGTCCTCCTGCAGAAGCTACAGCTCTTCCACAGAACGCAGTCTGCCAACCACTCCATCGGCAGATGACACTGTTGCACACCAGTTGTCCCATTATGGGCCAGCTACTGCCAAGCGTCAGCAGGCTGTATTGGCTATGAAGTGTTTGGGCGACAACAGACACACCGCGGAAGTTCTATCCGAGTTCTTGCAACAAGAAACGCAGTCGTGGCTGGGCACAGTAGATCTTGAGGCAGGCAAGGTAGTGAGTGATAACGGAAGGAATTTCATGGCTGCCATCTCCCTTTCCCAACTGAAACACATTCCTTGCCTGGCTCACACCTTAAACCTGGTGGTGCAGTGCTTATTGAAAACTTATCCTGGGTTCTCCGACCTGCTCCTCAAAGTGCGTGCACTTTGCTCACATATCCGACGTTCGCCTGTACACGCCAGCCGTATGCAGACCTATCAGCGGTCTTTGAACCTTCCCCAGCATCGCCTAATCATAGACGTTGCAACAAGGTGGAACTCAACACTGCACATGCTTCAGAGACTGTGCGAACAGAGGCGTGCTGTTATTTATTTGTGGGAGGATACACGGGCAGGCAGTAGGATGGCAGACATGGAGTTGTCAGGTGTGCAGTGGTCTAAGATACAAGACATGTGTCAAGTCCTTCAGTGTTTTGAGGAATGCACACGGCTGGTTAGTGCAGACAACGCCGTAATAAGCATGAGCATCCCCCTAATGCGTCTGCTGATGCAAAGTTTGACGCACATAAAGGAGCAGGCGTCTGCACCAGAGGAAGAGGAAAGCCTTGATGACAGTCAGCCATTGTCTGGTCAGGGCAGTGTACAGGACGAGGTAGCGGGCGAAGAGGAGGTGGAGGACGAGGAGGATGATGGGGATGAGTATATTTTTAATGCCGAACCTTTCCCGGGGGCACAGGAAATTGGTTGCGTGTCACGGCCGGGTTCTGGTTTTTTGAGGGACACAAGTGACGTAGATTTGCCTGCAACTGCCCCTCAACCAATCACAACCGGAGATTTGACAACTGGAACTTTGGCCCACATGGCGGATTATGCCTTACGTATCCTAAAAAGGGACACACGCATTACGAAAATGATGAACGATGACGATTACTGGTTGGCCTGCCTCCTTGATCCACGCTATAAAGGCAAATTGCAAAATATTATGCCACATGAGAACTTGGAACTAATATTAGCAACCAAACAATCAACTCTTGTTGACCGTTTGCTTCAGGCATTCCCAGCACACAGCGCACGTGATCGTTCTCACACGAGCTCCAGGGGGCAGCAGACTAGGAGTGTTAGGGGTGCACACATCAGAAGTGGCGTTGGACAGAGGGGTTTTCTGACCAGGTTGTGGAGTGATTTTGCTATGACCGCAGACAGGACAGGTACTGCTGCATCAATTGAAAGTGACAGGAGACAACATTTGTCCAGTATGGTTACTAACTATTTTTCATCCCTTATCGATGTTCTCCCTCAACCGTCATTCCCATTTGATTACTGGGCCTCCAAATTAGACACCTGGCCAGAATTGGCAGAATATGCATTGCAGGAGCTTGCTTGCCCGGCAGCAAGTGTCCTATCAGAAAGAGTATTCAGTGCTGCAGGTTCAATATTAACCGAAAAAAGGACTCGTCTGGCTACCCAAAATGTTGACGATCTAACATTCATTAAAATGAACCACAACTGGATTTCGAAATCTTTTGCCCCACCTTGCCCGGCCGACACCTAGCTTTCCTATGAAAAGCTCTTGCCTGTGAATTACTTTTCTAATGTCTAATTTGCTGCAGCTGATTGTACAGCATACGACATGTTTACACCTCCCTAAATGGCAAAACTCCCCACACGGGGCCGTGGTATCGCGACTTGGCGCAAGCACCCGTGAGACTGCTGTTTGTCTGAAGAGGTGGGTGTGCTCGCTTTTGGTTGACGGCATTGCTACTGGGTCCCTCATAGTACAATGTAGTGTCTCTGGCGGTGGTGGTGCGCACCCAACGTCAGACACACCGTTGTAACATGAGGGGCCCTGGGGCGGTCCCGCCGGCCTCAAGAGAGTTCCCCCCTACCCCAGCTCAAAATGTGCTCTACCACGTGCAAAATTATGTCGCACAGCTCCACCAATCTTTAGTCTATTCGCTGACATCATTCAATGTCTGGCACTGACAATACAAATTTGTAGACATCTATGATGCAACTTAAAGTAGTCTGTGTCTGTGTCCTATATTGGCACCATTAAATAGTTACTGCCAAATTACTATGTCAGAAACTCAGTAGATGAGCCCACCCCTGTACCTAAGTATGCCACCTTTTTTTTTGTTTTGGTTGTTTTGCGAGACATTAACATCTATTTATATTTTGGGAGTACTGGGACAGACACTCCTTGCACTACTCCTCCACTCACCACCAAGCTGCCTGTGTATCCATGTAACCGCTGTAAAGCTGCCATGAGCCTATTGTTTGTTATTTTAGGCCTTTGATAGCCTGTCTGCGGTCCCTACTTTAAATACTCCTCCACTCATCACCAGCTGCCTGCCCGTGTATCCATGTAACCGCTGTAAAGCTGCCATGAGCCTATTGTTTGTTATTTTAGGCCTTTGATAGCCTGTCTGCGGTCCCTACTTTAAATACTCCTCCACTCACCACCAAGCTGCCTGTGTATCCATGTAACCGCTGTAAAGCTGCCATGAGCCTATTGTTTGTTATTTTAGGCCTTTGATAGCCTGTCTGCGGTCCATACTTTAAATACTCCTCCACTCACCACCAAGCTGCCTGTGTATCCATGTAACCGCTGTAAAGCTGCCATGAGCCTATTGTTTGTTATTTTAGGCCTTTGATAGCCTGTCTGCGGTCCCTACTTTAAATACTCCTCCACTGACCACCAAGCTGCCTGCCCGTGTATCCATGTAACCGCTGTAAAACTGCCATAAGCCTATTGTTTGTTATTTTAGGCCTTTGATAGCCTGTCTGCGGTCCCTACTTTAAATACTCCTCCACTCACCACCAAGCTGCCTGTGTATCCATGTAACCGCTGTAAAGCTGCCATGAGCCTATTGTTTGTTATTTTAGGCCTTTGATAGCCTGTCTGCGGTCCCTACTTTAAATACTCCTCCACTCACCACCAAGCTGCCTGTGTATCCATGTAACCGCTGTAAAACTGCCATGAGCCTATTGTTTGTTATTTTAGGCCTTTGATAGCCTGTCTGCGGTCCCTACTTTAAATACTCCTCCACTGACCACCAAGCTGCCTGCCCGTGTATCCATGTAACCGCTGTAAAACTGCCATAAGCCTATTGTTTGTTATTTTAGGCCTTTGATAGCCTGTCTGCGGTCCCTACTTTAAATACTCCTCCACTCACCACCAAGCTGCCTGTGTATCCATGTAACCGCTGTAAAGCTGCCATGAGCCTATTGTTTGTTATTTTAGGCCTTTGATAGCCTGTCTGCGGTCCCTACTTTAAATACTCCTCCACTCACCACCAAGCTGCCTGTGTATCCATGTAACCGCTGTAAAGCTGCCATGAGCCTATTGTTTGTTATTTTAGGCCTTTGATAGCCTGTCTGCGGTCCCTACTTTAAATACTCCTCCACTGACCACCAAGCTGCCTGCCCGTGTATCCATGTAACCGCTGTAAAACTGCCATGAGCCTATTGTTTGTTATTTTAGGCCTTTGATAGCCTGTCTGCGGTCCCTACTTTAAATACTCCTCCACTGACCACCAAGCTGCCTGCCCGTGTATCCATGTAACCGCTGTAAAACTGCCATGAGCCTATTGTTTGTTATTTTAGGCCTTTGATAGCCTGTCTGCGGTCCCTACTTTAAATACTCCTCCACTGACCACCAAGCTGCCTGCCCGTGTATCCATGTAACCGCTGTAAAACTGCCATGAGCCTATTGTTTGTTATTTTAGGCCTTTGATAGCCTGTCTGCGGTCCCTACTTTAAATACTCCTCCACTGACCACCAAGCTGCCTGCCCGTGTATCCATGTAACCGCTGTAAAACTGCCATAAGCCTATTGTTTGTTATTTTAGGCCTTTGATAGCCTGTCTGCGGTCCCTACTTTAAATACTCCTCCACTGACCACCAAGCTGCCTGCCCGTGTATCCATGTAACCGCTGTAAAACTGCCATGAGCCTATTGTTTGTTATTTTAGGCCTTTGATAGCCTGTCTGCGGTCCCTACTTTAAATACTCCTCCACTGACCACCAAGCTGCCTGCCCGTGTATCCATGTAACCGCTGTAAAACTGCCATAAGCCTATTGTTTGTTATTTTAGGCCTTTGATAGCCTGTCTGCGGTCCCTACTTTAAATACTCCTCCACTCACCACCAAGCTGCCTGTGTATCCATGTAACCGCTGTAAAGCTGCCATGAGCCTATTGTTTGTTATTTTAGGCCTTTGATAGCCTGTCTGCGGTCCCTACTTTAAATACTCCTCCACTCATCACCAGCTGCCTGCCCGTGTATCCATGTAACCGCTGTAAAGCTGCCATGAGCCTATTGTTTGTTATTTTAGGCCTTTGATAGCCTGTCTGCGGTCCCCTACTTTAAATACTCCTCCACTGACCACCAAGCTGCCTGCCCGTGTATCCATGTAACCGCTGTAAAACTGCCATAAGCCTATTGTTTGTTATTTTAGGCCTTTGATAGCCTGTCTGCGGTCCCTACTTTAAATACTCCTCCACTCACCACCAAGCTGCCTGCCCGTGTATCCATGTAACCGCTGTAAAACTGCCATAAGCCTATTGTTTGTTATTTTAGGCCTTTGATAGCCTGTCTGCGGTCCCTACTTTAAATACTCCTCCACTCACCACCAAGCTGCCTGTGTATCCATGTAACCGCTGTAAAGCTGCCATGAGCCTATTGTTTGTTATTTTAGGCCTTTGATAGCCTGTCTGCGGTCCCTACTTTAAATACTCCTCCACTCATCACCAGCTGCCTGCCCGTGTATCCATGTAACCGCTGTAAAGCTGCCATGAGCCTATTGTTTGTTATTTTAGGCCTTTGATAGCCTGTCTGCGGTCCCTACTTTAAATACTCCTCCACTCACCACCAAGCTGCCTGTGTATCCATGTAACCGCTGTAAAGCTGCCATGAGCCTATTGTTTGTTATTTTAGGCCTTTGATAGCCTGTCTGCGGTCCATACTTTAAATACTCCTCCACTCACCACCAAGCTGCCTGTGTATCCATGTAACCGCTGTAAAGCTGCCATGAGCCTATTGTTTGTTATTTTAGGCCTTTGATAGCCTGTCTGCGGTCCCTACTTTAAATACTCCTCCACTGACCACCAAGCTGCCTGCCCGTGTATCCATGTAACCGCTGTAAAACTGCCATAAGCCTATTGTTTGTTATTTTAGGCCTTTGATAGCCTGTCTGCGGTCCCTACTTTAAATACTCCTCCACTCACCACCAAGCTGCCTGTGTATCCATGTAACCGCTGTAAAGCTGCCATGAGCCTATTGTTTGTTATTTTAGGCCTTTGATAGCCTGTCTGCGGTCCCTACTTTAAATACTCCTCCACTCACCACCAAGCTGCCTGTGTATCCATGTAACCGCTGTAAAACTGCCATGAGCCTATTGTTTGTTATTTTAGGCCTTTGATAGCCTGTCTGCGGTCCCTACTTTAAATACTCCTCCACTGACCACCAAGCTGCCTGCCCGTGTATCCATGTAACCGCTGTAAAACTGCCATAAGCCTATTGTTTGTTATTTTAGGCCTTTGATAGCCTGTCTGCGGTCCCTACTTTAAATACTCCTCCACTCACCACCAAGCTGCCTGTGTATCCATGTAACCGCTGTAAAGCTGCCATGAGCCTATTGTTTGTTATTTTAGGCCTTTGATAGCCTGTCTGCGGTCCCTACTTTAAATACTCCTCCACTCACCACCAAGCTGCCTGTGTATCCATGTAACCGCTGTAAAGCTGCCATGAGCCTATTGTTTGTTATTTTAGGCCTTTGATAGCCTGTCTGCGGTCCCTACTTTAAATACTCCTCCACTGACTACCAAGCTGCCTGCCCGTGTATCCATGTAACCGCTGTAAAACTGCCATGAGCCTATTGTTTGTTATTTTAGGCCTTTGATAGCCTGTCTGCGGTCCCTACTTTAAATACTCCTCCACTGACCACCAAGCTGCCTGCCCGTGTATCCATGTAACCGCTGTAAAACTGCCATGAGCCTATTGTTTGTTATTTTAGGCCTTTGATAGCCTGTCTGCGGTCCCTACTTTAAATACTCCTCCACTGACCACCAAGCTGCCTGCCCGTGTATCCATGTAACCGCTGTAAAACTGCCATGAGCCTATTGTTTGTTATTTTAGGCCTTTGATAGCCTGTCTGCGGTCCCTACTTTAAATACTCCTCCACTGACCACCAAGCTGCCTGCCCGTGTATCCATGTAACCGCTGTAAAACTGCCATAAGCCTATTGTTTGTTATTTTAGGCCTTTGATAGCCTGTCTGCGGTCCCTACTTTAAATACTCCTCCACTGACCACCAAGCTGCCTGCCCGTGTATCCATGTAACCGCTGTAAAACTGTCATGAGCCTATTGTTTGTTATTTTAGGCCTTTGATAGCCTGTCTGCGGTCCCTACTTTAAATACTCCTCCACTGACCACCAAGCTGCCTGCCCGTGTATCCATGTAACCGCTGTAAAACTGCCATAAGCCTATTGTTTGTTATTTTAGGCCTTTGATAGCCTGTCTGCGGTCCCTACTTTAAATACTCCTCCACTCACCACCAAGCTGCCTGTGTATCCATGTAACCGCTGTAAAGCTGCCATGAGCCTATTGTTTGTTATTTTAGGCCTTTGATAGCCTGTCTGCGGTCCCTACTTTAAATACTCCTCCACTCATCACCAGCTGCCTGCCCGTGTATCCATGTAACCGCTGTAAAGCTGCCATGAGCCTATTGTTTGTTATTTTAGGCCTTGATAGCCTGTCTGCGGTCCCCTACTTTAAATACTCCTCCACTGACCACCAAGCTGCCTGCCCGTGTATCCATGTAACCGCTGTAAAACTGCCATAAGCCTATTGTTTGTTATTTTAGGCCTTTGATAGCCTGTCTGCGGTCCCTACTTTAAATACTCCTCCACTCACCACCAAGCTGCCTGTGTATCCATGTAACCGCTGTAAAGCTGCCATGAGCCTATTGTTTGTTATTTTAGGCCTTTGATAGCCTGTCTGCGGTCCCTACTTTAAATACTCCTCCACTGACCACCAAGCTGCCTGCCCGTGTATCCATGTAACCGCTGTAAAACTGCCATAAGCCTATTGTTTGTTATTTTAGGCCTTTGATAGCCTGTCTGCGGTCCCTACTTTAAATACTCCTCCACTCACCACCAAGCTGCCTGTGTATCCATGTAACCGCTGTAAAGCTGCCATGAGCCTATTGTTTGTTATTTTAGGCCTTTGATAGCCTGTCTGCGGTCCCTACTTTAAATACTCCTCCACTCACCACCAAGCTGCCTGTGTATCCATGTAACCGCTGTAAAGCTGCCATGAGCCTATTGTTTGTTATTTTAGGCCTTTGATAGCCTGTCTGCGGTCCCTACTTTAAATACTCCTCCACTGACCACCAAGCTGCCTGCCCGTGTATCCATGTAACCGCTGTAAAACTGCCATGAGCCTATTGTTTGTTATTTTAGGCCTTTGATAGCCTGTCTGCGGTCCCTACTTTAAATACTCCTCCACTGACCACCAAGCTGCCTGCCCGTGTATCCATGTAACCGCTGTAAAACTGCCATGAGCCTATTGTTTGTTATTTTAGGCCTTTGATAGCCTGTCTGCGGTCCCTACTTTAAATACTCCTCCACTGACCACCAAGCTGCCTGCCCGTGTATCCATGTAACCGCTGTAAAACTGCCATGAGCCTATTGTTTGTTATTTTAGGCCTTTGATAGCCTGTCTGCGGTCCCTACTTTAAATACTCCTCCACTGACCACCAAGCTGCCTGCCCGTGTATCCATGTAACCGCTGTAAAACTGCCATGAGCCTATTGTTTGTTATTTTAGGCCTTTGATAGCCTGTCTGCGGTCCCTACTTTAAATACTCCTCCACTGACCACCAAGCTGCCTGCCCGTGTATCCATGTAACCGCTGTAAAACTGCCATGAGCCTATTGTTTGTTATTTTAGGCCTTTGATAGCCTGTCTGCGGTCCCTACTTTAAATACTCCTCCACTGACCACCAAGCTGCCTGCCCGTGTATCCATGTAACCGCTGTAAAACTGCCATAAGCCTATTGTTTGTTATTTTAGGCCTTTGATAGCCTGTCTGCGGTCCCTACTTAAAATACTCCTCCACTGACCACCAAGCTGCCTGCCCGTGTATCCATGTAACCGCTGTAAAACTGCCATGAGCCTATTGTTTGTTATTTTAGGCCTTTGATAGCCTGTCTGCGGTCCCTACTTTAAATACTCCTCCACTGACCACCAAGCTGCCTGCCCGTGTATCCATGTAACCGCTGTAAAACTGCCATAAGCCTATTGTTTGTTATTTTAGGCCTTTGATAGCCTGTCTGCGGTCCCTACTTTAAATACTCCTCCACTGACCACCAAGCTGCCTGCCCGTGTATCCATGTAACCGCTGTAAAACTGTCATGAGCCTATTGTTTGTTATTTTAGGCCTTTGATAGCCTGTCTGCGGTCCCTACTTTAAATACTCCTCCACTGACCACCAAGCTGCCTGCCCGTGTATCCATGTAACCGCTGTAAAACTGCCATAAGCCTATTGTTTGTTATTTTAGGCCTTTGATAGCCTGTCTGCGGTCCCTACTTTAAATACTCCTCCACTCACCACCAAGCTGCCTGTGTATCCATGTAACCGCTGTAAAACTGCCATGAGCCTATTGTTTGTTATTTTAGGCCTTTGATAGCCTGTCTGCGGTCCCTACTTTAAATACTCCTCCACTCATCACCAGCTGCCTGCCCGTGTATCCATGTAACCGCTGTAAAGCTGCCATGAGCCTATTGTTTGTTATTTTAGGCCTTTGATAGCCTGTCTGCGGTCCCCTACTTTAAATACTCCTCCACTGACCACCAAGCTGCCTGCCCGTGTATCCATGTAACCGCTGTAAAGCTGCCATGAGCCTATTGTTTGTTATTTTAGGCCTTTGATAGCCTGTCTGCGGTCCCTACTTTAAATACTCCTCCACTGACCACCAAGCTGCCTGCCCGTGTATCCATGTAACCGCTGTAAAACTGCCATGAGCCTATTGTTTGTTATTTTAGGCCTTTGATAGCCTGTCTGCGGTCCCTACTTTAAATACTCCTCCACTCACCACCAAGCTGCCTGTGTATCCATGTAACCGCTGTAAAGCTGCCATGAGCCTATTGTTTGTTATTTTAGGCCTTTGATAGCCTGTCTGCGGTCCCTACTTTAAATACTCCTCCACTGACCACCAAGCTGCCTGCCCGTGTATCCATGTAACCGCTGTAAAACTGCCATAAGCCTATTGTTTGTTATTTTAGGCCTTTGATAGCCTGTCTGCGGTCCCTACTTTAAATACTCCTCCACTCACCACCAAGCTGCCTGTGTATCCATGTAACCGCTGTAAAGCTGCCATGAGCCTATTGTTTGTTATTTTAGGCCTTTGATAGCCTGTCTGCGGTCCCTACTTTAAATACTCCTCCACTCACCACCAAGCTGCCTGTGTATCCATGTAACCGCTGTAAAGCTGCCATGAGCCTATTGTTTGTTATTTTAGGCCTTTGATAGCCTGTCTGCGGTCCCTACTTTAAATACTCCTCCACTGACCACCAAGCTGCCTGCCCGTGTATCCATGTAACCGCTGTAAAACTGCCATGAGCCTATTGTTTGTTATTTTAGGCCTTTGATAGCCTGTCTGCGGTCCCTACTTTAAATACTCCTCCACTGACCACCAAGCTGCCTGCCCGTGTATCCATGTAACCGCTGTAAAACTGCCATGAGCCTATTGTTTGTTATTTTAGGCCTTTGATAGCCTGTCTGCGGTCCCTACTTTAAATACTCCTCCACTGACCACCAAGCTGCCTGCCCGTGTATCCATGTAACCGCTGTAAAACTGCCATGAGCCTATTGTTTGTTATTTTAGGCCTTTGATAGCCTGTCTGCGGTCCCTACTTTAAATACTCCTCCACTGACCACCAAGCTGCCTGCCCGTGTATCCATGTAACCGCTGTAAAACTGCCATGAGCCTATTGTTTGTTATTTTAGGCCTTTGATAGCCTGTCTGCGGTCCCTACTTTAAATACTCCTCCACTGACCACCAAGCTGCCTGCCCGTGTATCCATGTAACCGCTGTAAAACTGCCATGAGCCTATTGTTTGTTATTTTAGGCCTTTGATAGCCTGTCTGCGGTCCCTACTTTAAATACTCCTCCACTGACCACCAAGCTGCCTGCCCGTGTATCCATGTAACCGCTGTAAAACTGCCATAAGCCTATTGTTTGTTATTTTAGGCCTTTGATAGCCTGTCTGCGGTCCCTACTTAAAATACTCCTCCACTGACCACCAAGCTGCCTGCCCGTGTATCCATGTAACCGCTGTAAAACTGCCATGAGCCTATTGTTTGTTATTTTAGGCCTTTGATAGCCTGTCTGCGGTCCCTACTTTAAATACTCCTCCACTGACCACCAAGCTGCCTGCCCGTGTATCCATGTAACCGCTGTAAAACTGCCATAAGCCTATTGTTTGTTATTTTAGGCCTTTGATAGCCTGTCTGCGGTCCCTACTTTAAATACTCCTCCACTGACCACCAAGCTGCCTGCCCGTGTATCCATGTAACCGCTGTAAAACTGTCATGAGCCTATTGTTTGTTATTTTAGGCCTTTGATAGCCTGTCTGCGGTCCCTACTTTAAATACTCCTCCACTGACCACCAAGCTGCCTGCCCGTGTATCCATGTAACCGCTGTAAAACTGCCATAAGCCTATTGTTTGTTATTTTAGGCCTTTGATAGCCTGTCTGCGGTCCCTACTTTAAATACTCCTCCACTCACCACCAAGCTGCCTGTGTATCCATGTAACCGCTGTAAAGCTGCCATGAGCCTATTGTTTGTTATTTTAGGCCTTTGATAGCCTGTCTGCGGTCCCTACTTTAAATACTCCTCCACTCATCACCAGCTGCCTGCCCGTGTATCCATGTAACCGCTGTAAAGCTGCCATGAGCCTATTGTTTGTTATTTTAGGCCTTTGATAGCCTGTCTGCGGTCCCCTACTTTAAATACTCCTCCACTGACCACCAAGCTGCCTGCCCGTGTATCCATGTAACCGCTGTAAAACTGCCATAAGCCTATTGTTTGTTATTTTAGGCCTTTGATAGCCTGTCTGCGGTCCCTACTTTAAATACTCCTCCACTCACCACCAAGCTGCCTGTGTATCCATGTAACCGCTGTAAAGCTGCCATGAGCCTATTGTTTGTTATTTTAGGCCTTTGATAGCCTGTCTGCGGTCCCTACTTTAAATACTCCTCCACTCACCACCAAGCTGCCTGTGTATCCATGTAACCGCTGTAAAACTGCCATGAGCCTATTGTTTGTTATTTTAGGCCTTTGATAGCCTGTCTGCGGTCCCTACTTTAAATACTCCTCCACTGACCACCAAGCTGCCTGCCCGTGTATCCATGTAACCGCTGTAAAACTGCCATAAGCCTATTGTTTGTTATTTTAGGCCTTTGATAGCCTGTCTGCGGTCCCTACTTTAAATACTCCTCCACTCACCACCAAGCTGCCTGTGTATCCATGTAACCGCTGTAAAGCTGCCATGAGCCTATTGTTTGTTATTTTAGGCCTTTGATAGCCTGTCTGCGGTCCCTACTTTAAATACTCCTCCACTCACCACCAAGCTGCCTGCCCGTGTATCCATGTAACCGCTGTAAAACTGCCATGAGCCTATTGTTTGTTATTTTAGGCCTTTGATAGCCTGTCTGCGGTCCCTACTTTAAATACTCCTCCACTGACCACCAAGCTGCCTGCCCGTGTATCCATGTAACCGCTGTAAAACTGCCATGAGCCTATTGTTTGATATTTAAGGCCTTTGATAGCCTGTCTGCGGTCCCTACTTTAAATACTCCTCCACTGACCACCAAGCTGCCTGCCCGTGTATCCATGTAACCGCTGTAAAACTGCCATGAGCCTATTGTTTGTTATTTTAGGCCTTTGATAGCCTGTCTGCGGTCCCTACTTTAAATACTCCTCCACTGACCACCAAGCTGCCTGCCCGTGTATCCTTGTAACCGCTGTAAAACTGCCATGAGCCTATTGTTTGTTATTTTAGGCCTTTGATAGCCTGTCTGCGGTCCCTACTTTAAATACTCCTCCACTGACCACCAAGCTGCCTGCCCGTGTATCCATGTAACCGCTGTAAAACTGCCATGAGCCTATTGTTTGTTATTTTAGGCCTTTGATAGCCTGTCTGCGGTCCCTACTTTAAATACTCCTCCACTGACCACCAAGCTGCCTGCCCGTGTATCCATGTAACCGCTGTAAAACTGCCATAAGCCTATTGTTTGTTATTTTAGGCCTTTGATAGCCTGTCTGCGGTCCCAACTTTAAATACTCCTCCACTGACCACCAAGCTGCCTGCCCGTGTATCCATGTAACCGCTGTAAAACTGCCATGAGCCTATTGTTTGTTATTTTAGGCCTTTGATAGCCTGTCTGCGGTCCCTACTTTAAATACTCCTCCACTGACCACCAAGCTGCCTGCCCGTGTATCCATGTAACCGCTGTAAAACTGCCATAAGCCTATTGTTTGTTATTTTAGGCCTTTGATAGCCTGTCTGCGGTCCCTACTTTAAATACTCCTCCACTGACCACCAAGCTGCCTGCCCGTGTATCCATGTAACCGCTGTAAAACTGCCATGAGCCTATTGTTTGTTATTTTAGGCCTTTGATAGCCTGTCTGCGGTCCCTACTTTAAATACTCCTCCACTGACCACCAAGCTGCCTGCCCGTGTATCCATGTAACCGCTGTAAAACTGCCATAAGCCTATTGTTTGTTATTTTAGGCCTTTGATAGCCTGTCTGCGGTCCCTACTTTAAATACTCCTCCACTCACCACCAAGCTGCCTGTGTATCCATGTAACCGCTGTAAAGCTGCCATGAGCCTATTGTTTGTTATTTTAGGCCTTTGATAGCCTGTCTGCGGTCCCTACTTTAAATACTCCTCCACTCATCACCAGCTGCCTGCCCGTGTATCCATGTAACCGCTGTAAAGCTGCCATGAGCCTATTGTTTGTTATTTTAGGCCTTTGATAGCCTGTCTGCGGTCCCCTACTTTAAATACTCCTCCACTGACCACCAAGCTGCCTGCCCGTGTATCCATGTAACCGCTGTAAAACTGCCATAAGCCTATTGTTTGTTATTTTAGGCCTTTGATAGCCTGTCTGCGGTCCCTACTTTAAATACTCCTCCACTCACCACCAAGCTGCCTGTGTATCCATGTAACCGCTGTAAAACTGCCATGAGCCTATTGTTTGTTATTTTAGGCCTTTGATAGCCTGTCTGCGGTCCCTACTTTAAATACTCCTCCACTGACCACCAAGCTGCCTGCCCGTGTATCCATGTAACCGCTGTAAAACTGCCATAAGCCTATTGTTTGTTATTTTAGGCCTTTGATAGCCTGTCTGCGGTCCCTACTTTAAATACTCCTCCACTCACCACCAAGCTGCCTGTGTATCCATGTAACCGCTGTAAAGCTGCCATGAGCCTATTGTTTGTTATTTTAGGCCTTTGATAGCCTGTCTGCGGTCCCTACTTTAAATACTCCTCCACTCACCACCAAGCTGCCTGTGTATCCATGTAACCGCTGTAAAGCTGCCATGAGCCTATTGTTTGTTATTTTAGGCCTTTGATAGCCTGTCTGCGGTCCCTACTTTAAATACTCCTCCACTGACCACCAAGCTGCCTGCCCGTGTATCCATGTAACCTCTGTAAAACTGCCATGAGCCTATTGTTTGTTATTTTAGGCCTTTGATAGCCTGTCTGCGGTCCCTACTTTAAATACTCCTCCACTGACCACCAAGCTGCCTGCCCGTGTATCCATGTAACCGCTGTAAAACTGCCATGAGCCTATTGTTTGTTATTTTAGGCCTTTGATAGCCTGTCTGCGGTCCCTACTTTAAATACTCCTCCACTGACCACCAAGCTGCCTGCCCGTGTATCCATGTAACCGCTGTAAAACTGCCATGAGCCTATTGTTTGTTATTTTAGGCCTTTGATAGCCTGTCTGCGGTCCCTACTTTAAATACTCCTCCACTGACCACCAAGCTGCCTGCCCGTGTATCCATGTAACCGCTGTAAAACTGCCATGAGCCTATTGTTTGTTATTTTAGGCCTTTGATAGCCTGTCTGCGGTCCCTACTTTAAATACTCCTCCACTGACCACCAAGCTGCCTGCCCGTGTATCCATGTAACCGCTGTAAAACTGCCATGAGCCTATTGTTTGTTATTTTAGGCCTTTGATAGCCTGTCTGCGGTCCCTACTTTAAATACTCCTCCACTGACCACCAAGCTGCCTGCCCGTGTATCCATGTAACCGCTGTAAAACTGCCATAAGCCTATTGTTTGTTATTTTAGGCCTTTGATAGCCTGTCTGCGGTCCCTACTTTAAATACTCCTCCACTGACCACCAAGCTGCCTGCCCGTGTATCCATGTAACCGCTGTAAAACTGCCATGAGCCTATTGTTTGTTATTTTAGGCCTTTGATAGCCTGTCTGCGGTCCCTACTTTAAATACTCCTCCACTGACCACCAAGCTGCCTGCCCGTGTATCCATGTAACCGCTGTAAAACTGCCATAAGCCTATTGTTTGTTATTTTAGGCCTTTGATAGCCTGTCTGCGGTCCCTACTTTAAATACTCCTCCACTCACCACCAAGCTGCCTGTGTATCCATGTAACCGCTGTAAAGCTGCCATGAGCCTATTGTTTGTTATTTTAGGCCTTTGATAGCCTGTCTGCGGTCCCTACTTTAAATACTCCTCCACTGACCACCAAGCTGCCTGCCCGTGTATCCATGTAACCGCTGTAAAACTGCCATGAGCCTATTGTTTGTTATTTTAGGCCTTTGATAGCCTGTCTGCGGTCCCTACTTTAAATACTCCTCCACTGACCACCAAGCTGCCTGCCCGTGTATCCATGTAACCGCTGTAAAACTGCCATGAGCCTATTGTTTGTTATTTTAGGCCTTTGATAGCCTGTCTGCGGTCCCTACTTTAAATACTCCTCCACTGACCACCAAGCTGCCTGCCCGTGTATCCATGTAACCGCTGTAAAACTGCCATGAGCCTATTGTTTGTTATTTTAGGCCTTTGATAGCCTGTCTGCGGTCCCTACTTTAAATACTCCTCCACTGACCACCAAGCTGCCTGCCCGTGTATCCATGTAACCGCTGTAAAACTGCCATGAGCCTATTGTTTGTTATTTTAGGCCTTTGATAGCCTGTCTGCGGTCCCTACTTTAAATACTCCTCCACTGACCACCAAGCTGCCTGCCCGTGTATCCATGTAACCGCTGTAAAACTGCCATGAGCCTATTGTTTGTTATTTTAGGCCTTTGATAGCCTGTCTGCGGTCCCTACTTTAAATACTCCTCCACTGACCACCAAGCTGCCTGCCCGTGTATCCATGTAACCGCTGTAAAACTGCCATAAGCCTATTGTTTGTTATTTTAGGCCTTTGATAGCCTGTCTGCGGTCCCTACTTTAAATACTCCTCCACTCACCACCAAGCTGCCTGTGTATCCATGTAACCGCTGTAAAGCTGCCATGAGCCTATTGTTTGTTATTTTAGGCCTTTGATAGCCTGTCTGCGGTCCCTACTTTAAATACTCCTCCACTCATCACCAGCTGCCTGCCCGTGTATCCATGTAACCGCTGTAAAGCTGCCATGAGCCTATTGTTTGTTATTTTAGGCCTTTGATAGCCTGTCTGCGGTCCCCTACTTTAAATACTCCTCCACTGACCACCAAGCTGCCTGCCCGTGTATCCATGTAACCGCTGTAAAACTGCCATAAGCCTATTGTTTGTTATTTTAGGCCTTTGATAGCCTGTCTGCGGTCCCTACTTTAAATACTCCTCCACTCACCACCAAGCTGCCTGTGTATCCATGTAACCGCTGTAAAGCTGCCATGAGCCTATTGTTTGTTATTTTAGGCCTTTGATAGCCTGTCTGCGGTCCCTACTTTAAATACTCCTCCACTCACCACCAAGCTGCCTGTGTATCCATGTAACCGATGTAAAACTGCAGTATTTTGCTTATAAAAAAGAAAATACTGGAGAGATATCAAATGCAGACATTTTAACATTAAAAACAAAAACACATACAACAAAAAACTGGTACAGTACAAAAATTGGCCACCAGCTACAAAAACTTTCTCCTGCAAGTAGTTAACTGAAAGGTTTTTTTCCATTGAAAACACAGATATGGCATCCACCGAGTGTTGTCCTGTCGCGTCTTCTTTATATTATTGCCAAGAAGCTGCAACTGAATAAAGCTGAGCTTCTACCTTCTGCCTCTTATTAACTGCTTTTTTAAAAAAAAATTGTCCACCAGCTACAAAAACTTGCTCCTGCAAGTAGTTAACTGAAAGGATTTTTTCCATTGAAAACACAGATATGGCATCCACCGAGTGTTGTCCTGTCGCGTCTTCTTTATATTATTGCCAAGAAGCTGCAACTGAATAAAGCTGAGCTTCTACCTTCTGCCTCTTATTAACTGCTTTTTTTTTATAAAATTGGCTGTTCCGGCCTACTAAAGGTGTCTGTCTGCCCCTGCCTGGTGTTGTCCTCAACTGAATAAAGCTGAGCTTCAACCTTCTGTTCCAAATTACCATTTTTAAAAATGCAATTGGCTGTTCCGGCCTACTAAAGGTGAATGTCTGCCCCTGCCTGCTGTTGTCCTCAACTGAATAAAGCTGAGCTTCTACCTTCTGTTCCAAATTACCATTTTTAAAAATGCAATTGGCTGTTCCGGCCTACTAAAGGTGAATGTCTGCCCCTGCCTGGTGTTGTCCTCAACTGAATAAAGCTGAGCTTCTACCTTCTGTTCCAAATTACCATTTCTAAAAATGCCATTGGCTGTTCCGGCCTACTAAAGGTGAATGTCTGCCCCTGCCTGGTGTTGTCCTCAACTGAATAAAGCTGAGCTTCAACCTTCAGTTCCAAATTACCATTTTTAAAAATGCAATTGGCTGTTCCGGCCTACTAAAGGTGTCTGTCTGCCTCTGCCTGGTGTTGTCCTCAACTGAATAAAGCTGAGCTTCTACCTTCTGCCTCTTACTAACTGCTGTTTTTTTAAAAAATTGGCTGTTCCGGCCTACTAAAGGTGTCTGTCTGCCCCTGCCTGGTGTTGTCCTCAACTGAATAAAGCTGAGCTTCAACCTTCTGTTCCAAATTACCATTTTTAAAAATGCAATTGGCTGTTCCGGCCTACTAAAGGTGTCTGTCTGCCCCTGCCTGGTGTTGTCCTCAACTGAATAAAGCTGAGCTTCTACCTTCTGCCTCTTACTAACTGCTGTTTTTTTAAAAAATTGGCTGTTCCGGCCTACTAAAGGTGTCTAACTGCCCCTGCCTGGTGTTGTCCTCAACTGAATAAAGCTGAGCTTCAACCTTCTGTTCCAAATTACCATTTTTAAAAATGCAATTGGCTGTTCCGGCCTACTAAAGGTGAATGTCTGCCCCTGCCTGGTGTTGTCCTCAACTGAATAAAGCTGAGCTTCTACCTTCTGCCTCTTACTAACTGCTGTTTTTTAAAAAAATTGGCTGTTCCGGCCTACTAAAGGTGTCTGTCTGCCCCTGCCTGGTGTTGTCCTCAACTGAATAAAGCTGAGCTTCAACCTTCAGTTCCAAATTACCATTTTTAAAAATGCAATTGGCTGTTCCGGCCTACTAAAGGTGTCTGTCTGCCCCTGCCTGGTGTTGTCCTCAACTGAATAAAGCTGAGCTTCTACCTTCTGCCTCTTACTAACTGCTGTTTTTTTTAAAAATTGGCTGTTCCGGCCTACTAAAGGTGTCTGTCTGCCCCTGCCTGGTGTTGTCCTCAACTGAATAAAGCTGAGCTTCAACCTTCTGTTCCAAATTACCATTTTTAAAAATGCAATTGGCTGTTCCGGCCTACTAAAGGTGAATGTCTGCCCCTGCCTGGTGTTGTCCTCAACTGAATAAAGCTGAGCTTCTACCTTCTGCCTCTTACTAACTGCTGTTTTTTTAAAAAATTGGCTGTTCCGGCCTACTAAAGGTGTCTGTCTGCCCCTGCCTGGTGTTGTCCTCAACTGAATAAAGCTGAGCTTCTACCTTCTGTTCCAAATTACCATTTTTAAAAATGCAATTGGCTGTTCCGGCCTACTAAAGGTGTCTGTCTGCCCCTGCCTGGTGTTGTCCTCAACTGAATAAAGCTGAGCTTCAACCTTCTGTTCCAAATTACCATTTTTAAAAATGCAATTGGCTGTTCCGGCCTACTAAAGGTGAATGTCTGCCCCTGCCTGGTGTTGTCCTCAACTGAATAAAGCTGAGCTTCTACCTTCTGTTCCAAATTACCATTTTTAAAAATGCCATTGGCTGTTCCGGCCTACTAAAGGTGTCTGTCTGCCCCTGCCTGGTGTTGTCCTCAACTGAATAAAGCTGAGCTTCAACCTTCAGTTCCAAATTACCATTTTTAAAAATGCAATTGGCTGTTCCGGCCTACTAAAGGTGTCTGTCTGCCCCTGCCTGGTGTTGTCCTCAACTGAATAAAGCTGAGCTTCTACCTTCTGCCTCTTACTAACTGCTGTTTTTTTAAAAAATTGGCTGTTCCGGCCTTCTAAAGGTGTCTGTCTGCCCCTGCCTGGTGTTGTCCTCAACTGAATAAAGCTGAGCTTCAACTTTCTGTTCCAAATTACCATTTTTAAAAATGCAATTGGCTGTTCCGGCCTACTAAAGGTGTCTGTCTGCCCCTGCCTGGTGTTGTCCTCAACTGAATAAAGCTGAGCTTCTACCTTCAGTTCCAAATTACCATTTTTAAAAATGCAATTGGCTGTTCCGGCCTACTAAAGGTGTCTGTCTGCCCCTGCCTGGTGTTGTCCTCAACTGAATAAAGCTGAGCTTCTACCTTCTGCCTCTTACTAACTGCTGTTTTTTTTAAAAAATTGGCTGTTCCGGCCTACTAAAGGTGTCTGTCTGCCCCTGCCTGGTGTTGTCCTCAACTGAATAAAGCTGAGCTTCAACCTTCTGTTCCAAATTACCATTTTTAAAAATGCAATTGGCTGTTCCGGCCTACTAAAGGTGTCTGTCTGCCCCTGCCTGGTGTTGTCCTCAACTGAATAAAGCTGAGCTTCTACCTTCTGCCTCTTACTAACTGCTGTTTTTTAAAAAAATTGGCTGTTCCGGCCTACTAAAGGTGTCTGACTGCCCCTGCCTGGTGTTGTCCTCAACTGAATAAAGCTGAGCTTCAACCTTCTGTTCCAAATTACCATTTTTAAAAATGCAATTGGCTGTTCCGGCCTACTAAAGGTGAATGTCTGCCCCTGCCTGGTGTTGTCCTCAACTGAATAAAGCTGAGCTTCTACCTTCTGTTCCAAATTACCATTTTTAAAAATGCCATTGGCTGTTCCGGCCTACTAAAGGTGAATGTCTGCCCCTGCCTGGTGTTGTCCTCAACTGAATAAAGCTGAGCTTCAACCTTCAGTTCCAAATTACCATTTTTAAAAATGCAATTGGCTGTTCCGGCCTACTAAAGGTGTCTGTCTGCCCCTGCCTGGTGTTGTCCTCAACTGAATAAAGCTGAGCTTCTACCTTCTGTTCCAAATTACCATTTTTAAAAATGCAATTGGCTGTTCCGGCCTACTAAAGGTGAATGTCTGCCCCTGCCTGGTGTTGTCCTCAACTGAATAAAGCTGAGCTTCAACCTTCAGTTCCAAATTACCATTTTTAAAAATGCAATTGGCTGTTCCGGCCTACTAAAGGTGTCTGTCTGCCCCTGCCTGGTGTTGTCCTCAACTGAATAAAGCTGAGCTTCTACCTTCTGCCTCTTACTAACTGCTGTTTTTTTAAAAAATTGGCTGTTCCGGCCTACTAAAGGTGTCTGTCTGCCCCTGCCTGGTGTTGTCCTCAACTGAATAAAGCTGAGCTTCAACCTTCTGTTCCAAATTACCATTTTTAAAAATGCAATTGGCTGTTCCGGCCTACTAAAGGTGAATGTCTGCCCCTGCCTGGTGTTGTCCTCAACTGAATAAAGCTGAGCTTCTACCTTCTGTTCCAAATTACCATTTTTAAAAATGCAATTGGCTGTTCCGGCCTACTAAAGGTGAATGTCTGCCCCTGCCTGGTGTTGTCCTCAACTGAATAAAGCTGAGCTTCAACCTTCAGTTCCAAATTACCATTTTTAAAAATGCAATTGGCTGTTCCGGCCTACTAAAGGTGTCTGTCTGCCCCTGCCTGGTGTTGTCCTCAACTGAATAAAGCTGAGCTTCAACCTTCAGTTCCAAATTACCATTTTTAAAAATGCAATTGGCTGTTCCGGCCTACTAAAGGTGTCTGTCTGCCCCTGCCTGGTGTTGTCCTCAACTGAACAAAGCTGAGCTTCCACATTCTGGCTTTCGCCCTATACTATCAGATATTAAACTGCATTTGGCCTACTGGTGTGGTTATGCCCTTGAAACAGTGTCTGCTGCTCTTGGGTTTGCTACTCCACTGAACAAAGCAATGCCGCCTGTTTAGTCCTGTTACCAATTTTGAACTGCATTTAGCCTACTTTATTCTTTGGCCCTATATCTGTTTCCTCCTCATCCTGCCCATTGCCCAGCCACTGCTAGATGAGTCTGCTGGTACATTGACCTAGACCACTACATTCCCCTTATACTCTACACAGCCAGAATCTGACCCTGCTGAAAGTAAGGTTCCCCTTCCCGCATGTTATACCACCTTACACAGGGACAGAGAGGAAGGTGCAGATGAAAGTGCAGGTTCCTTCATCAGGTGTGGGGGCATACTCGTTGGCGACGTCACTGGCACAGGGCCCCTCAGAGTACGCAAAAGTGTCGCTGCTGGTGGGAGGCACCCCCGCCATGCAAACACACATCGCTGTACTTTGAGGGGCCCTGTGCCAGTGCCAATGCGAACGAGTGGGCCCCCCCTGCTTGCTCAGGATCACAGCACTTGCAACGTTGAAATACTTACCTTTCCCTGCAACACCGCCGTGACGTAGTCCGCATTTCCTGGGCCCACGAAAAACTTGAGCCGGCCCTACTCCCCCCACAACTTTTGCCAAATGACCCCCAATTCCCTATGCCCAACTATTATTATAAAGTTAATTAAGATTGACAAGCTTCAGAAACAAGAATGGATGTTTTTGGCATTAAAATGGGCACTGTAGGTGTTTCCCTGGCCTCCACTCACTGCCGACTATGCTTCCCCATTGACTTGCATTGGGTTTCGTGTTTCGGTCGATCCCCGACTTTTAGCGATAATCGGCCGACTGCACTCGACTCGACTCTGGACAAAATCGGGTTTCACAAAACCCGACTCGATCTTAAAAAAATGAAAGTCGCTCAACTCTACTCACCACACCTCTAGATAAGTTCCTTAGGGGGTCTACTTTCCAAAATGGTGTCACTTGTGGGGGGTTTCAATGTTTAGGCACATCAGGGGCTCTCCAAACGCAACATGACATCCCATCTCAATTCCTGTCAATTTTGCATTGAAAAGTCAAATGGCGCTCCTTCGCTTCCGAGCTCTGTCATGCGCCCAAACAGTGGTTTACCCCCACATATGGGGTATCGGCGTACTCAGGACAAATTGTACAACAACTTTTGGGGTCCATTTTCTCCTGTTACCCTTGGTAAAATAAAACAAATTGGAGCTGAAGTAAATTTTTTGTGAAAAAAAGTTAAATGTTCATTTTTATTTAAACATTCCAAAAATTCCTGTGAAGCACCAGAAGGGTTAATAAACTTCTTGAATATGGTTTTGAGCACCTTGAGGGGTGCAGTTTTTAGAATGGTGTCACACTTGGGTATTTTCTATCATATAGACCCCTCAAAATGACTTCAAATGAGATGTGGTCCCTAAAAAAAATGGTGTTGTAAAAATGAGAAATTGCTGGTCAACTTTTAACCCTTATAACTCCCTAACAAAAAAAAATTTTGGTTCCAAAATTGTGCTGATGTAAAGTAGACATGTGGGAAATGTTACTTATTAAGTATTTTGTGTGACATATCTCTGTGATTTAAGGGCATAAAAATTCAAAGTTGGAAAATTGCAAAATTTTCAAAATTTTCGCCAAATTTCCATTTTTTTTGCAAATAAACGCAGGTAATATCAAAGAAATTTTACCACTATCATGAAGTACAATATGTCACAAGAAAACAGTGTCAGAATCGCCAAGATCCGTTGAAGCTTTCCAGAGTTATAACCTCATAAAGGGACAGTGGTCAGAATTGTAAAAATTGGCCCGGTCATTAACGTGCAAACCACCCTTGGGGGTGAAGGGGTTAAAGCCCATGGCACTGTGGCTAACCTCCCTAGATGTGGACGGAAAAGAAAAATTGACAAGAGATTTCAAAGCAAGATTGTGCGGATGTTGGATAAAGAACCTCGACTAACATCCAAACAAGTTCAAGCTGCCCTGCAGTCCGAGGGTACAACAGTGTCAACCCTTACTATCCGTCGGCGTCTGAATGAAAAGGGACTGTATGGTAGGAGACCCAGGAAGGCCCCACTTCTTACCCCGAGACATAAAAAAGCCAGGCTGGAGTTTGCCAAAACTTACCTGAAAAAGCCTAAAGCGTTTTGGAAGAATGTTCTCTGTCAGATGAGACAAAACTAGAGCTTTTTGGGCAAAGGCATCAACATACAGTTTACAGGAGAAAAAAAGAGGCATTCAAAGAAAAGAACACGGTCCCTACAGTCAAACATGGCGGAGGTTCCCTGATGTTTTGGGGTTGCTTTGCTGCCTCTGGCACTGGACTGCTTGACCGTGTGCATGGCATTATGAATTCTGAAGACTACCAACAAATTTTGCAGCATAATGTAGGGCCCAGTGTGAGAAAGCTGGGTCTCCCTCAGAGGTCATGGGTCTTCCAGCAGGACAATGACCCAAAACACACTTCAAAAAGCACTAGAAAATGGTTTGAGAGAAAGCACTGGAGACTTCAAAGGTGGCCAGCAATGAGTCCAAACCTGAATCCCATAGAACACCTTTTGAGAGATCTAAAAATGGCAGTTTGGAGAAGGCTCCCTTTAAATATCAGGGACCTGGAGCAGTTTGCCAAAGAAGAATGGTCTAAAATTCCAGCAGAGCATTGTAAGAAACTCATTGATGGTTACTGGAAGCGGTTGGTCGCAGTTATTTTGGCTAAAGGTTGTGCAACCAAGTATTAGGCTGAGGGTGCCAATACTTTTGTTTGGCCCATTTTTGGAGTTTTGTGTGAAATGATCAATGTTTTGCTTTTTGCTTTATTCTCTTTTGTGGTTTTTCATTTAAGACAAATTAAATGAAGATAATAATACCAAAGAATTTGTGTTTGCAATCATTTTCAGGAAGAAACTGAGTATTATCTGACAGAATTGCAGGGGTGTGAATACTTTTGGCCATGACTGTATATAGCACCAATAATTCAACATTTGCTTTGCAGATATTTACAGACATTACTGGCACTGTCACCATTGGGACTCACAATCTAAATGTACTATCTGTATGACTTTGTAGTGTGGGTGGAAAAATAATTAATGGGAGTAATCCCTCTCAAACACGGGTAGAACATACTAACTCTTTGCAGATCCTGTCCTTGTTGGGGCTAGAACACAGGTCTACAGAGCTGCAATGCTACTAATCTTTTTGCATTGATGACTGAACGTTTCTATGGTTGGAAGGCTATCACTGCGATGCAAACTGTGTGCCTTACTGCTGTCTTGGAGAAAACCACTGTCAAGATTGTCTTCCAGCATGTTTTGATGCTGCAGAATGGGTGCATCCATTTCCAGGAAGGAAGCAACTGGCAAAATTTACTTTTGTATCGTGGATAGAACACACTTGCAACCCAATAGTCAGCACTACTATTTTGAATCCTAACTATACGAGTAACAATCATGCTGCAGATACTGCTGCAAGAAGACGCTCATGGGTCAGTCTCTTTATGAGGTCCAACTCCACATATGTTTGTGGCAGAAAAACACTCAAACTTTCTTTCTCCATCCCATCCTGAAAACCACAAACAACAGGCAGGGAATTATTATTGTCTTCATCTCCTAACTGTTGTGTGTCTCAAACATCTCGTCCTTTTCATGGTCCTTCTCCATTTGTTCCTCCTATGGCAACCTCCTGTGAGATGACAGACCTGAATTTATTGATATTTTTAAGCCTAAAGCATACTCCTCTGCTTTCTCCTCTTCCCTGGGACCACCACCTCCTCACCCAGACTATTTAGTGTGTTACAGCATGTAAAGGACAGTAATACTGATGCTGTTGATGGCATCATCACCGCTAACCATCTTAGTAGCCATTTTGAAAATGTGCAGAAGGGTGCAGAGGTCCTTCATCTTTGTCCACTCTTCCACTCTATAAGTGTGAATTGCACAACGTCTGTACTGCAATGTGCCATGCTATGCAAAATGTCATACTGCACAAGGTCTCGGCGCTGCTGCCAGAGTTGCTGCAACAATTGCAAAGTTTAATTCCATGGTGTGGTCACATCGCATATCAACCGGTTAACCAGTAGACCGAAACATCTCTATATCAACTGAAGTGGAATGGTAGAAGTGTGCACACAAGCCTAACCTACCTCTTCAAGCTGTCACTAACAACTGGTGTCATCCCTCCTGATTGAAACACACCTTGATCACACCCATCTTCAAGAAGCACACCCTTGACCCATCCTCTGTGTCTAACTATCGCCCCATCTTATTTCTCCCATATGCCTCAAAACTACTGGAACAACGCATCCATTTTGAACCGTCCTCCCACTTTTCCTCTTACTCCCTCTTTGACTGCTTATAATCTGGCTTTCAGACCGCACCATTCCACTGAAACTGACCTGACTAAAGTCACCAATGACCTACTAACCGCCAAATGAATACAACGTGAGTTTGTCTTCCTCCTTCTCCTGGACCTGGCATTTACCTTTGACACTGTGGACCATTCCCTCTTAAAACAGACTTTTTGATCTTTTGCCATTACAAACTTAGCCCTCTGTTGGATCTCTTCGTACCTAACAGACAGGGCATTTAGTGTCTTCCACTCACACACCACCTCCTCATCTCGCCCCCTATGTGTCAGTGTCCTCCAAGGTTCAGTTGTTGGCCCAAGCATTATGCTTAGGGCGCACGTTAAAGGGACCACCTGTGTCAACCTAAGGTATTCCCAGCCTATAGCTGGGTGACACCTTCTATTTAAGGCTTCTCCTCCAATACGGATGTGCCTGAGCTATGTTGTTAGCTTGCCTTGCATGCTTACCAGTTGTCAGGTTCCCCAGGTCCGCCTGGCTGCTTGTCTACCCTGTAGCTATTTGCTCATACCTGTCTATGCCCATCTGCTCATACCTGTCTGTGCTCCTCTGTCCATCAGCCAGTCCATATTGCACCTGCCAGAGCCCGTCTGTCTAACACCTGGTCCAGCCCACACCTGCCACTGCTTTTTTGTTCATCAGCTTGTCCTCAGCCAGTTTCATTGTCCCTACGGTGCCTTCATTCCTCCTTCAGGCCGTAGAAGCCTACCTGTAGTAGAGGTTCAGCTGCCAGCCTCTGTTGGTCAGTACTGGAGTAGCACCTGGTGCCACCTCCTTGTCCCTCCTTGAGTTGTAGTTTTCACCTGCTGCTATCCGAGTTGGGATTTGGTAGCCCACCTCGTTATGCCCCTCCAGGCTTTCCGAGGGATACAACACAATGGTGCCACCACCTTGCCCTTTACAGTCTACATCTGCTGGGTTGGCTGTGGTGGAAGAGATGTTGGTCCCCACTATACTAGTACTACGCTATTGCAATTGATGTAACTTTGTTGATGTCCACCACTAATTTTTGTAAATGTGTAGACTTCTAATTGGGTCTCCTTCATGTGTGTTGCCTGTATCAGTAGGCCTCCAAGACCGTCAGGCCTCGACATCCTTTGAGTCAACTACCATGTTACTATCTTTACTTTTTTCTGATAATAGTAGTCTATGAAAGAAATATTTGTGCCACCTGAGTGTGGCTGAATATGAAAGCAGGTTGGTAGAAAACAACAAGGCACTCAACAAAAATGACTTGTGGATGGTGGTCAAGTAGGGTATCCAACCCGTAATCTAAGCAAAAATAAACGTGGCACTCAAATTGATGAAAGATCAAATTTCCTCTTATCATCCTTTCAGCTTATTTGAAGCACACTGTCTAATCCTTCTGAACCAGCAAGATTCTCTGATGAAGGTGCAATGTGAGACCAAAAACGTTCAGTTATTTCTTCTGTTTTTTGTCTGGATGCAAAATAAATGAAATTTCCGCATCTTTCATCAATTTGAGTGCCAAGTTCATTTTTGCTTATGAAAGCACGTTGAACTGTTGGATGTGGAATCAGGACTCCCAGCACAGCAGGCCTACACAGATCCCTCATGTACCTTGTCTTACTTTAACGTTCACGTGAAAGCTGTAAATGCTGGCTCTGATACCTCATGCATGGCTGATTGCTGCTGTGCAATGCTACAATTTGTACTGTGGGTGAAATGAGGCCACTATCCTGGTGTCTACACCTAACTTAATGTGTTTTGTCAGCTTTTGGTGCCGTTTGTAGGTGTTGTGCATGCGTTTGTTTTTGCCTCCCATTGACTGCAATGGCATTTGGCTGTGTTCGACGAATATTCGGATTATTCAATGAATAAGGTGGTGAATATTGCAAATTCGACAATCGTAAGCCAAACTGAACATTGAAATATTTGCTCATCTCTAGTCCTGGATTCAAATTTAACCAAGCACAACATCTGGAAGGAGTTTGTATGTTCTCCCTTTGTTTGCGTGGATTTTTTCGGGATTCTCCAGTTTCCTCCCATGCTCCAAAAACATACTGATAGAAATTTTAGATTGTGATCCTCAATGGGGACAGTCTGTAAAGTGCTGTGGAATTAATTGTGCTATATAAGTAAAATAAATAAATAAAATTAAAAAATCAAGTGAGGAGTAATCCAACACATTTTTCGTGTGCACTTTTTCATACAGTAGTTTTACATTTTTGTGTTATATATATATTTTTTTTAAATGAGTTTCAAACAACCTAGAATTTACAAAAAATAAAATTAGCAATCTAGAATCAGGAGGCGTAGATCCAAGTAGAGGAAGAGGTGGACATGGCGGTATAGGTGGAAGAGGCAAGGAAGGAGTAATCGAACACTTTTTTTTGTATTTTTTTCATAGTTTTATTTTTTAAATGTATTGTTACTGACTTAAAACAGGCCAGGTCACATGTTGCATCTGCCAATCAAATCCATACTAATACTTGGCATGGCTGTGGTGGCTCTGCCATTGGCCACAGTCTAAAAGCTTATTGATTAGCTTTTCAACAAGCTTTATTAGACTGGCAAACTAGAACAGTAAACCGGATGTAAAGTAGAAAGTTTGTGTTTGGGGTTTGTTACCGAGCACTTGGTGTCTAGTACGGACCCTGAACTTTACCATTCGGCTTTCCTCATCCCAAATTTTTAAGAGCAGACCAACACTGCAGTATCATATTTGACAACAGATCTGTTAGGAATAAACAAAACATATTTTACAGGTATGAAGAAAAAGAAGGGACATGTTAGAATAATGAAGGGGTTAATGTCTTCAAGTTTGCCAAATCTCATAAGGTGTTTTAATTCTCACAGACTAAACTGAAGCAAAGACTTTCTGATGGGTGCAACTGAGCAGTGTGTATACAGGAAGTGTCTTAACTTATACAGCTATGTATTTTGATACATGCTATTATGTAAGAAACTTTTAAGTATTGTGTAACGGGCTGGGTGGTGGAACCACTGTGTCAAAGCCCAAGGAAGACCTGGAGGAGCACGACTATGAGACTGTCACGGGAGACCTAGGCAGGAACGAGCTAATAACCCGGGCCCCTGCGATTTCCCTCAGACTAGGGAAACCCTGACTGACCCTCTACCTAGAGTTTACACTGATGGTGTGCATGTCCAGGCCTCCACCCTCTCCCTGTCTCCTGTTTCAACCCTAGGCTGAAAATACCACCCTCCACCCAGTGAAGTGATAATACACCAATACCCACAGTTAGCACAGACAAGGATAATGGAAAATATACACCACGCCGCAGTCACTCAGGAATACACTATAAATGCACAGGGCAAAATAAATACAAATATAGGAAGGAGTAAATAAGACAAAGGGAAATATACACCACCAGATACGATACTCCAACTACTAGCTCACCACTCCAAACCGAGATAACCAAGCACTAGACAGAAGCTATAATCGGCGACGCCCAATGTTCAGGAGAACTATTTAAAGGCAGTGGGCATGGCCCAGCTTTCAATCCGAGTACCAGGTAAATTAACCCCGGACCAGCTAGATAAAATCTAGGCGACGCCAATGAGCGCCTAGTGGTCAAAAGCGGAATTACCGCTGTCTGTCGAACGACCTGGTCTGAACAGTGTCCGACATGACAGAGACTCATCCAATCTGAACACGAACATGCAGCAGCTAATGACTCCGAGATCCATGGAAAGACAAGGGAGGTGATCCAGGTGCTACTCCAGGACTGACCTTGGGTAGATGATAGCTGACCCCCTAAGAACAGGTAGCTGGGATGGCCCAGGGGAATGTCCAACAGTTGCAGGCAGGCAGAGAAGATGACAGGAACTGCAGGTTGCAGACAGGACAGTCTGACAGAGAGATGAGCACTGGCAGGTATAGCCGGCTCGTTTGCAGTTAAGGTGAGAACTGGCATGTACAGAAGGCTAAGCTGCAAGTACTGGGACCTGAGAACTGACAAGCATGTTAGGAACAAACTCACAACATTGCAAATAATAAGTGACCTCCAGCTATTGGCTGGGGACACTTTCGAGGAATGCGAGTGGCCCTTTTAAGAAAGAGGAAGTGTGCACATGTGCCCTAAGTACAGTGCATGGAGACCTGCTAGGAGTGTGTGCACCCCAGGCAGCAGCAGACCCGGAAGGCGCAGGATGGGAGCCTCGGCGGTGAGTACGCTGGTTACTCTGCAGGGAAAGTGGGACTGCAGGCAGAGATGCGGGCACTACATTTTACATTTACTTGATTTATTAGTTAGGGATTTAAAGGGGTTGTCCACTACTTTCAATTACCCCCCCAATGTATCCCCCTGGGGCCCCTGATGAATTGTGTAATTACCTTCCGTTGCTGTTTTCGCCTGTGAGCGGTGCTATTCCAGCGGCTGAGTCCGGGTCACGTGACGCCCAGGCTGCAGCCGCCGCTTATTTCCGCCGATGTCACATCAATTTCCAGACTCTGGAAAGTGACGTAACGTCAGTAGCAGGCGTGAGCCAGTCTCACAGTCAGCAGTCACTCATCAAGAGTGACTGGGCTGTGGGTGGGGCTGGTGGCTGCAGGCCTGTGCTGGGGTGGGCGGGGCTAGGCAGGGATGTGTGGGCGGGACTAAGCAGGGATGATTGTGCGGGCGCCGGTGCCCTGCGGTCCGGCGCCGGTGCTCTGCGGTCTGGCGCCGGTGCTGTGCGGGCCAGCGCCGGTGCTGTGCGGGCCGATGCTGTGCGGGCCGGTGCCGGTGCTCTGCGGTCCGGCGCCGGTGCTCTGCGGTCCGGCGCCGGTGCTGTGCGGGCCGGTGCTGTGCGGGCCGGTGCCGGTGCTCTGTGGTCTGGCGCCGGTGCTCTGTGGGCCGGTGCCGGTGCTGTGCAGGCTGGTGCTGTGCGGACCGGCACCGGTGCTGTGCGTGCCGGCGCCGGTATGTGCTGGGGTCTGCTGGGGGGTGGTCTTTGGGGTGTGTGTGTGTGTGTATCTGTGTGCAGGCATCGTCCGATGAGACTACAAGTCCCATTGGGCTCTGCCCAATGACAGTGAGTGACACATTAGCCAATGATGGGACAGTAGTAGTCATCATACACATATACAGTACATACATACATACATACATACATACAACACACACCATGTGACATGTGACAACATGCAACATACGACATGCACCATGCGACGACATGCACCATGCTGCGACATGCGGCAGACATGCACCATGCAACGACATGCACCATATGACAAGCGACATGCACCATGCGACGACATGCACCATGTGACGACATGCACCATGCAGCCACATGCACCATGCGATGACATGCGACATGCGGTGACATGCACCATGTGACGACATGCGACATGCACCATGCGGTGACATGCACCATGCTGCGACATGCAGCAGACATGCACCATGCGATGACAAGCGACATGCACCATGCTACGACATGCACCATACGACGATGCACCATATGACATGCAACATGCACCATGCGACGACATGCACCATGCGACGACATGCAACATATGACATGCGACATGCACCATGCGACGACATGCACCATGCGACGACATGTGACATGCACCATGCGACGACATGCACCATGCAAGGACATGCACCATGCGACGACATGTGACATGCACCATGCGGCGGCATGCACCGTGCTGCGACATGCACCACGCTGCGACATGCGGCAGACATGCACCATGTGTCGACATGCGACATGCACCATGCAATGACATGTGACATGCACCATGCGGCGACATGCACCATGCTGCGACATGCACCATGCTGTGACATGTGGCAGACATGCACCATGCGATGACATGCGACATGCACCATGCTACGACATGCACGATACGACGATGCACCATATGACATGCAACATGCGACGACATGCAACATATGACATGCGACATGCACCATGCGACGACATGCACCATGCGATGACATGCAACATGCACCTTGTGACGACATGCACCATGCAAGGACATGCACCATGCGACGACATGCGACATGCACCATGCAGCGACATGCACCGTGCTGCGACATGCACCATGCTGCGACATGCGGCAGACATGCACCATGCGACGACATGCGACATGCACCATGCGACGACATGCACCATACGACGATGCACCATATGACATGCAACATGCACCATGCGACGACATGCACCATGTGATGACATGCAACATATGACATGCGACATGCACCATGCGATGACATGCACCATGCGATGACTTGCAACATGCACCTTGCGATGACACGCACCATGCAAGGACATGCACCATGCGACGACATGCGACATGCACCATGCAGCGACATGCACCGTGCTGCGACATGCACCGTGCTGCGACATGCGGCAGACATGCACCATGCGACGACATGCGACATGCACCATGCGACGACATGCACCATACGACGATGCACCATATGACATGCAACATGCACCATGCGACGACATGCACCATGTGACGACATGCAACATATGACATGTGACATGCACCATGCGACAACATGCACCATGCGACGACATGCGCCATGCGACGCATTGCACCATGCGACAACATGCGACATGCACCATGCGACGACATGCACCATGTGACGACATGCACCATGCGGCGACATGCGGTGACATGCACCATGCGACGACATGCACCATATGACATGCGACATGCACCATGCGATGACATGCAACATGTGACAACATGCAACATATGACATGCACCATGCGACGACATGCACCATGCGACGACATGCGCCATGCGACAACATGCACCATGCGACGACATGCACCATGCGGCAACATGCGACGACATGCAACATATGACATGCGACATGCGACGACATGTGCCATGCGACGACATGCACCATGCGACGACATGCACCATGCGGCAACATGTGACGACATGCAACATGTGACATGCAACATGCCACATACAGTACGTACATACATACAACATACATACAGACATACCATAGAGTACATACTCACCATCACTTGTCACCTTGATCCCCGAAGCCATTGTCATCTGTAAAAAAATATAAAAATAATAAACAACCAATATACTCCCTGATCCACAGAAATCCAATTAAAACGAGTGTCCCTCGTCGATCTCCCGTGGAGAGCAGGAGCATCTGCTGATGCGACTGCTCTCCAGGGGCTCCAGGAACACAATGATGGAAGGTATCCTTCCACAATGTATTCCTCACAATGTATTCCTACGCCCCTGTGAGAAAATAGTCCCTAGTCTCACTTTATGATATTGCTGTATGAGAAATTTCCCATGCAGCTTTTTGCCATAAAGTAAGACTTTGAACTTTAGTAACCTCAGTGATGCACTGCAGGAGCCATTGTCTCCTGTCAGTGTGTCACTGAGGGTCCTATAGAGCAGTGACATCACCCGATGTCACTGTTCTATAAGGGAGATCGTCATGGGACACTCATTATTAATTGGACTACGGTGGACAGGTAGTATACGGTTTATTATTTTACATTTTTTGCAGGTGCTGAAGTATGGTAAGTATGGTGAAATGAAGAATATTAAAATACTTTTTCCTAATGTGTGCGTGTTTTATTAACCCTTTCTTACTATTGGACTAATAACGGATAGGCGTCTTATTGATGCCTCTCCGTTATTAACCCGGCTTAATGTCACTTTACAATAGCAAGGTGACATTAACCCCTTATTACCCCATATCCCACCGCTACACGGGAGTGGGAAGAGAGGGGCTAAGTGCCGGAATTGGCGCATCTTACAGATGCGTCATTTCTGGGGCGGCTGCGGACTGGTATTTGTAGCCAGGGGGGACCAATATCCATGGCCCCTCTCTAGGCTATGAATATCAGCCCGCAGCTGTCTGCGTAGCCTTTCTGGCTATAAAATATAGGGGGACCCCACGTCATTTTTTTGGGGGGGTCCCCGTATTTTATTAGCCAGTAAAGGCTACGCAGACAGCTACGGGCTGATATTCATAGCAGGCTACAAATATTGGCCCCCGGCCATCGGCTTTCCCCCTCTGGCGCAGAAAGTTGCGCGGGAGCTAACTCCGTTTTTTTCCTGTTTTTTATTAAATTAAACGCTCATTAAGGCCTCTTTCACACTTGCGTCGGTACGGGTCCATCGCTATGCGTCGGGCCTACGTACTGACGCACGTTGTGAAATTTGTGCACGTCGTGGGCAGCGGATGCAGTTTTTCAACGCATCCGCTGCCCATTCTGAAGTCCGGAGAGGAGGGGGCGGAGTTTTGGCCGCGCATGCGCGGTAGAAAATGGCGGATGCGACGGACAAAAAACGTTCACTTTAACATTTTTTCGTGCCAACGGTCCACCAAAACACGACGCATCCATTGCATGACGGATGCGACATGTGGCCATCCGTCACGATCCGTCACTAATACAAGTCTATGGGTAAAAAACGCATCCTGCAAGCACATTTGCAGGATCCGTTTTTTTCCTAAAAAGACGGATTGCTAAAAACGCAAGTGTGAAAGTAGCCTTAGGCTGCTTTCACACTAGTGTCGGTAAGGGGCCGTCGCGCTGCATCGCTAATAAAAGTCTATGGAGAAAAAAACGCATCCTGCAGACAACTTTGCAGGACGTGTTTTTTCTCCACAACGACGCATTGTGACGTGCAGTGCACGACGCTAGTGTGAAAGAGGCCTTAGAAACATCGGCCTTTTTATTATATATCTATGGATATATCTATCTATAGATATATTTATAGATAGATATATCTATAGATACATAGATGTATCTATCCATATATTTGGCTGCTTTCACACATCTGGTTTTTGCCGTGAGGCACAATCCGGCGAGTTTTGAAAAAAACGGATCCATTTTTTTCTGCCGGATCCGTTTTTTTCTCATAGAGTTGTATTAGCGCCGGATTGCGCCTGATGGCCACAAGTTTCATCCGTTTTTTGCCGGATCCGTCAAAAAAGCTGTTTCCGCCGGATGGAAAACACATACAGAGGAACGTTTTTTCTGTCTGGCGAAAAAACGCACAGCGACGGATCCGGCAAAAAAACGTATAGCACTGAGCTGTGAAATTATGAATCTGGCCTTGGAATCCATTTTTTCATGCATGTTTCCATTCAAATTATGCACATTTTCCGTTTATTTACTTATTTCCAAAAACGGCATTAAAACCGCTCATAAACCGCACCAAAAAAAGCATCAAAACTGCACCAAAAACTGCACCAAAACTGCACCAAAAACTGCATCAATACCTGGTGCAGTTTTGGTGTGGTTTTGATGCAGTTTTTGGTGCGGTTTTGATGCAGTTCTTGGTGCGGTTTTGATGCAGTTGTTGGTGTGGTTTTGGTGCGGTTTTGATGGAGTTTTTGGTGCGGTTTTGATGCAGTTTTTGGTGCGGTTTTGGCGCAGTTTTGGTGCGGTTTTTGGTGCAGTTTTGGTGCAGTGTTGATGCAATTTTGGTGTGGTTTTGATGCAGTTTTGATGCGTTTTTTTCAGTTTTGATGCGTTTTTTATGCAGTTTTTTGCACGGTTTTGATGCATTTTTTTAAATCGCTTTTGGTGCGGTTTTTGCACGGTTTTTAGGCGTTTTGGTGCGTTTTTGAAAGCTAAATAAAGATGTATTATTGAACAAAAGAAAAAGATTTGTGATGTCATTATTGTCCAACCTCCTCTTTTACATTTGTCCAACCCACACTCCATTAAACACACAGATAGACAGATAGATGATAGATGAAATGGATAGACAGATCTACATATAGATATATCTATAGATGCATACATCTATCTATTCATATATCTATCTGTAGATGTGTCTGGATAGATATATCTATTGATAGATGTATGGATAGCGTAGGGTGTGTGTCCACTGTCCGGATTACATCCGAATGAGCTGCAGATTGGATGCTGCGTACTTGTAGTCCCATCGGATGATGCCTGCACACACACCCCAAAAGACCCCTTGCACAGCCCCGCACACACCTGAACAGTCCCGCACACACCCGAACAGCCCCGCACACACACGAACAGTCCCGCACAGGGCTGTACACATCTGAACAGTCCCGCACACATCCGAACAGCCCGCAGACCCCGCACACACCTGAAGAGTCCCGCACAGCGCCGCACACATCCGAACATCCCGCAGACCCCGCCCGCACACACATACACGCACACCGTCACCGCCCACACACTTCCATCCTCCCGAGCTGCAGCGTTTCTCGGGCCCACATCCGCAGCAAAACTGCAGATCTTTTTTACATCTGCAGTTTTGCTACGGATGTGCCCGACTCAATAAAAGTCTAAAGGTGCAGAAACGCTGCAGTTCCGCACAAAAGAAGTGACATGCTGCAAGAAAAAAAAGCTGCGTTTCGGTGCGGCTTTTTCCGCAGCATGTTCACAACAAGTCTGCGGCTCCCATAGACTTATATTGGTTGTGCACTACACTGCGGATTTGATGCAATTCAGTGCGGCAAAAAATGCTGTGGATCTGCAATCAAATCCGCAACGTGTGCACACAGCCTTAGCATTTAGTGAACCTAGCAAAAAAGCCAAGCAAAACACAAGTGTGGGATTGCACTTTTTTTGCAATTTCATTGCACTTAGAATTTTTTTCACATTTTCTGTTACACGACATGGTAAAACCAATGATGTCGTTCAAAAGTAGAACTTGTCCCGCAAAAAATAAGCCCTCACATGGCCATATTGACGGAAAAATTATGGCTCTGGATAGAAGGGGAGCGATAAACGAAAACAAAAAAGCTCCAGGGGTGAAGGGGTTTAGAAACATGGATATGGACATATCTATGGAAATACACATAGATATATCTGTATCTATCTATCTATCTATCTATCTATCTATCTATCTATCTATCTATCTATCCGTCTATCTGTGTGTAATGGAGTGTGGGTTGGACAAATGTAAAAGAGGAGGTTGGACAGAAATAACATCACAAATCTTTTTGAAGCTATAGGGGGAGAGGAGGGAGGGGTTGGGGTGTGTTTTGGAGTTGGTGTGCCAGGTGCAGAGTTACAGGCGAGTGCAATGCATCATGGAACTTGTAGTATTAGAGCACAGTAAGTCAGGAGAAAGGAAGTTGTCGATTAACCCCATGAGAGCTGGATCCAGCACTAAAGATGTGCTGCTACAGCATGATAAAAGGTAATATTGCTAAAATAAACACAGTAGATGTTTTCAGTGGCACATAAGAGCAAGATTTATGAAAAAAAAAAAACAAGGTTATAGTAGTGGACAACTTCTTTAACCCCTTCCCGACATCTGACGAACTATCCCGTCGAGGTGGGGTGGGCCCGTATGACCACCGACGGGATAGTACGTCATACGCGATCGGCCGCGCTCACGGGGGGAGCGCGGCCGATCGCGGCCGGGTGTCAGCTGCATATCGCAGCTGACATCCGGCACTATGTGCCAGGAGCGGTCACGGACCGCCCCCGGCACATTAACCCCCGGCACACCGCGATCAAACATGATCGCGATGTGCCGGCGGTGCAGGGAAGCATCGCGCAGGGAGAGGGCTCCCTGCGGGCTTCCCTGAGCCCCGCGCAGCAACGCAGGGCCGGCGTTAGGGCCAGGCAGACTAGGCAGCTGCCTGGGGCCCCCACCCCCTTGGGGGCCCCCAGCATCTACAGCAGACGCTTCACTGATAATAATAGCATTATCAGTGAAGCTTCCGATGTAGAGACTGGTTAAGGACCTGTAGTGACATCACGATCAGGTGACCTGCCATGTGACCGTGATGTCACCACAGGCCATGTACTCAGGGACTGTCTGGATGTTTCTGCAGTGAAAAAGGAGCGTGCAATGAAGCACAGGAGCAGCGGCCACTGAACCTCCCCCATCAGAGTGATAGAAGCGCTCATTGGCCAGTGCTCCTGTCCTCCTGCACAGAGCCTCTGAGGGAAGAGAGAGCTAGAGATGGCAGCTACCAACCTGAGCTGTGAGGTAAGCAGTGCAGCACTGTGTGAGCTGCTCCTGTCCTTCTGTCAGCTCCTCCTGCACGGAGCCTCTGAGGGGGAGCTAGAGATGGCAGCTACCAACCTGAGCTGTGAGGTAAGCAGTGCAGCACTGTGTGAGCTGCTCCTGTCCTTCTGTCAGCTCCTCCTGCACGGAGCCTCTGAGGGGGAGCTAGAGATGGCAGCTACCAACCTGAGCTGTGAGGTAAGCAGTGCAGCACTGTGTGAGCTGCTCCTGTCCTGTCAGCTCCTCCTGCACAGAGCCTCTGAGGGGGAGCTAGAGATGGCAGCTACCAACCTGAGCTGGCAGATAAGTAGTAGAGCACCGTCCCACTGTGTGTGCTGCTCCTGGTGATGATGGCTCCTGTCCTGCTGTCAGCTCCTCCTGCTCTTGTCGGCAGTCCCAGCAGAGGAGAGGGCAGGAAGGTGTCTGCTGGGACAGTGCTGCTGGGAGCAGGAGGGCTGCAGCTGATAGTGTGGAACATCTCATTCCCTCCAGCATAAAGCATGTATCTGAGGTGTGTGCAGTGAATAGTGTGTGCTGTCTGTGAGCTATGTGTGTGTGTTTATGTGAATCACATGTATCAAATGAGCATTTGTTGTGCCGCATCTGTGTGTATGTGTGTGTGTAGGTGTATGTGTGTATATAAGTGTGTGCCGTGTATGTATATAAGTGCGTGCCATGTGTGTGTATATAAGTGCGTGCCATGTGTGTGTATATACTGTAAGTGCGTGCCATGTGTGTGTATATACTGTAAGTGCGTGCCATGTGTGTGTATATACTGTAAGTGCGTGCCATGTGTGTGTATATACTGTAAGTGCGTGCCATGTGTGTGTATATAAGTGCGTGCCATGTGTGGGTATATACTGTAAGTGCGTGCCATGTGTGTGTATATAAGTGTGTGCCGTGTGTGTATATACTGTAAGTGCATGCCATGTGTGTGTATATAAGTGCGTGCCATGTGTGTGTATATACTGTAAGTGCATGCCATGTGTGTGTATATAAGTGCGTGCCATGTGTGTGTATATACTGTAAGTGCATGCCATGTGTGTGTATATAAGTGTGTGCCGTGTGTGTATATACTGTAAGTGCATGCCATGTGTGTGTATATAAGTGCGTGCCATGTGTGTGTATATACTGTAAGTGCGTGCCATGTGTGTGTATATAAGTGCGTGCCATGTGTGTGTATATACTGTAAGTGCATGCCGTGTGTGTATATACTGTAAGTGCATGCCATGTGTGTGTATATAAGTGCGTGCCATGTGTGTGTATATACTGTAAGTGCGTGCCATGTGTGTGTATATAAGTGCGTGCCGTGTGTGTATATACTGTAAGTGCGTGCCATGTGTGTGTATATAAGTGCGTGCCGTGTGTGTATATACTGTAAGTGCGTACCATGTGTGTGTATATACTGTAAGTGCGTGCCATGTGTGTGTATATACTGTAAGTGCGTGCCATGTGTGTGTATATACTGTAAGTGCGTGCCATGTGTGTGTATATACTGTAAGTGCGTGCCATGTGTGTGTATATACTGTAAGTGCATGCCATGTGTGTGTATATAAGTGTGTGCCGTGTGTGTATATACTGTAAGTGCGTACCATGTGTGTGTATATACTGTAAGTGCGTACCATGTGTGTGTATATACTGTAAGTGCGTGCCATGTGTGTGTATATACTGTAAGTGCGTGCCATGTGTGTGTATATACTGTAAGTGCGTGCCATGTGTGTGTATATACTGTAAGTGCGTGCCATGTGTGTGTATATACTGTAAGTGCATGCCATGTGTGTGTATATACTGTAAGTGCGTGCCATGTGTGTGTATATACTGTAAGTGCCTGCCATGTGTGTGTATATACTGTAAGTGCGTGCCATGTGTGTGTATATACTGTAAGTGCGTGCCATGTGTGTGTATATACTGTAAGTGCATGCCATGTGTGTGTATATACTGTAAGTGCATGCCATGTGTGTGTATATACTGTAAGTGCGTGCCATGTGTGTGTATATAAGTGCGTGCCATGTGTGGGTATATACTGTAAGTGCGTACCATGTGTGTGTATATAAGTGCGTGCCGTGTGTGTATATGTGCGTACCATGTGTATGTATATAAGTGCGTGCCATGTGTATATACGTGCATGTCATGTATGTATGTATGTATAAATGTGTGCCATGTTTGTATGTATGTGTGTGAATAAATGCATGCCATGTATGTGTATAAGTGCGTGCCATTTACATGTATGTATGTGCCATGCGTGTTTGTGTATAAGTACATGCCATGTATGTGTGTGTGTATACAAGTGAATGCCGTGTGCGTATAAGTGTGCCATGTATGTGTATGTGTGTATAAGTGTGTGTATGTGTGTATAAGTGCGTGCCGTGTGTGTGTATAAGCATGTGCCTTGTACATGTATGTATGTGTGTATAAGCATGTGCCGTGTAGGTATGTGTATGTGTATATATATACATTTTTTGCATTACTCTAACTTGAATATATGTTAGTATATGTAGATGGCTGGGTATAGACACACAGTGATAGCATGTGAGTGTGGTGTGTGTGTGTTTTGCACATTTTTAAATACTGGCTGAAGAACAGACGAGAGTTCATATATATATATATATATATATATATATAAACATGTTGGCAATCGTGCAACAAATGAGCAAAATGCTCATTTATAGGACATTTCATAACTTTCCCACATTATTATGAAAAAATTACAGCACATCCTGCACCCAATGTATTATATAATGTATTTAAGGAGACAGAGTCTGTCCATTTGATACCAACTACACCAAAATGGACACTGACTCCGACTCTCCAGCCCTCCTGCTTATAACATGAAACTATATGGGGACAGATTAATCTACTAGTGTTCTGTCCCCATCGTTCTTCATTAGCCGGTGTAAAGAGGCCGAGAAACAAGAGCCAAACGACTTCAATATTGTAGATCACACGCATTGAACGGCCTGAACTCAGCTCATGTCAATACAACCAAAATGTTTGAGAGTCATGGTGCAATATGTGAGCATTGGGGGCCTCATTTTAAACTTTTGCCTAGGGCCCCACATTGTCTAAAACCGGCCCTGCAGCAACGCGATGTGATCGCGTTGCTGCGAGGGTCTTACCTCCCTCCCTGCCTGCTCCAGACCCGGATCCAAGATGGCCGCGGATCCGGGTCCTGCAGGGAGGGAGGTGGCTTCACAGAAGCCTGCTCAGAGCAGGCACTGTGAAGCAGCCTGCACTTCTCGCAGATCGGTGATCTGTCAGAGTGCTATGCAAACTGGAAGATCACCGATCTGTATTGTCCCCCCCTGGGGCAAAGTAAAAAAGTAAAAACAAAAATTTCCAAATGTGTAAAAAAAAAAAAAAAAAAAAAAATTCCAAAATAATGAAAAAAAAAAAAATATTATTCCCATAAATACATTTCTTTATCTAAATAATAATAAAAAAACAATAAAAGTACACATATTTAGTATCGCCGCGTCCGTAACAACCCAACCTATAAAACTGGCCCACTAGTTAACCCCTTCAGTATACACCGTAAGAAAAAAAAAAAAAAAACGAGGCAAAAAACAACGCTTTATTATCATACTGCCGAACAAAAAGTGGAATAACACGCGATCAAAAAGACTGATATAAATAACCATAGTACCGATGAAAACGTCATCTTGTCCCGCAAAAAACGAGCCGCAATATAGTATCATCAGCAAAAAAATAAAAAAGTTATAGTCCTGAGAATAAAGCGATACCAAAATAATTATTTTTTCTATAAAATAGTTTTTATCGTATAAAAGCGCCAAAACATTAAAAAAATGATATAAATGAGATATCGCTGTAATCGTACTGACCCGACGAATAAAACTGCTTTATCAATTTTACCAAACGCGGAACGGTATAAACGCCTCCCCAAAAAGAAATTCATGAATAGCTGGTTTTTGATCACTCTGCCTCACAAAAATCGGAATAAAAAGCGATCAAAAAATGTCACGTGTCCGAAAATGTTACCAATAAAAACGTCAACGCGTCCCGCAAAAAACAAGATCTCACATGACTCTGTGGACTCAAATATGGAAAAATTACAGCTCTCAAAATGTGGTAACGCAAAAAATATTTTTTGCAATGAAAAGCGTCTTTCAGTGTGTGACGGCTGCCAATCATAAAAATCCGCTTAAAAACCCGCTATAAAAGTAAATCAAACCCCCCTTCATCATCCCCTTAGTTAGGGAAAAATAAAAAAATTAAAAAATGTATTTATTTCCATTTTCCCATTAGGGTTAGGGTTAGGGCTAGAGTTAGGACTAGAGTTAGGGCTAGGGTTAGGGCAAGGGTTAGGGCTAGTGTTATGGCTAGTGTTACGGCTAGTGTTACGGCTAGTGTTAGGGCTAGTGATAGGGCTAGGGTTATTGCTAGGGTTAGGGCTAGGGTTGGGGCTAGGGTTGGGGCTACAGTTAGGGTTGGGGCTAAAGATAGGGTTAGGGTTTGGATTACATTTACGGTTGGGAATAGGGTTGGGTGTGTCTGGGTTAGAGGAGTGGTTAGGGTTACTGTTGGCATTAGGGTAAGGGGTGTGTTTGGATTAGGGTTTCAGTTATAATTGGGGGGTTTCCACTGTTTAGGCACATCAGGGGCTTTCCAAACGGGATATGGCATCCGATCTGAATTCCAGCCAATTCTGCGTTGAAAAAGGAAAACAGTGCTCCTTCCCTTCCGAGCTCTCCCGTGTGCCCAAACAGGGGTTTACCCCAACATATGGGGTATCAGCGTACTCAGGACAAATTGGACATCATCTTTTGGGGTCCAATTTCTCCTGCTACCCTTGGGAAAATACAAAACTGGGGGCCAAAAAATAAGTTTTGTGGGAAAAAAAAGATTTTTTATTTTCACGGCTCTGCGTTGTAAACTGTAGTGAAACACTTGGGGGTTCAAAGTTCTCACAACACATCTAGATAAGTTCCTTGGGGGGTCTAGTTTCCAATATGGGGTCACTTGTTGGGGGTTTGTACTGTTTGGGTACATCAGGGGCTCTGCAAATGCAACGTGACGCCTGCAGACCAATCCATTTAAGTCTGCATTCCAAATGGCGCTCCTTCCCTTCCGAGCTCTGTCATGCGCCCAAACAGTGGTTCCCCCCCACATATGGGGTATCAGCATACTCAGGACAAATTGGACAACAACTTTTGAGGTCCAATTTATCCTGATACCCTTGTGAAAATACAAAACTGGGGGCTAAAAAATCATTTTTGTGAAAAAAAAAAAGAATTTTTATTTTCACGGCTCTGCGTTATAAACTGTAGTGAAACACTTGGGGGTTCAAAGCTCTCAAAACACATCTAGATAAGTTCCTTAGGAGGTCTACTTTCCAAAATGGTGTCATCACTTGTGGGGGTTTTTAATGTTTAGGCACATCAGGGGCTCTGCAAACGCAACATGGCATCCCATCTTAATTCCAGTCAATTTTGCATTGAAAAGTAAAATAGCGCTCCTTCCCTTCTGAGCTCTGCTATGCGCCCAAACAGTGGTTTACCCCCACATATGGGGTATCAGCGTACTCAGGACAAATTGCACAACAATTTTTGGGTCCAATTTCTTCTCTTACCCTTGGGAAAATAAAAAATTGGGGGCGAAAAGATCATTTTTGTGAAAAAATATGATTTTTTATTTTTACGGCTCTGCATTATAAACTTCTGTGAAGCACTTGTTGGGTCAAAGTGCTCACCACACATCTAGATAAGTTCCTTAGGGGGTCTACTTTCCAAAATGGTGTCACTTGTGGGGGGTTTCAATGTTTAGGCACATCAGGGGCTCTCCAAATGCAACATGGCGTCCCATCTCAATTCCAGTCAATTTTGCATTGAAAAGTCAAATGGCGCTCCTTCCCTTCCGAGCTCTGCCCTGCGCCCAAACAATGGTTTACACCCACATATGGGGTATCAGCATACTCAGGACAAATTGCACAACAATTTTTGTGGTCCAATTTCTTCTCTTACCCTTGGGAAAATAAAAAATTGGGGGCGAAAAGATAATTTTTGTGAAAAAATATGATTTTTTATTTTTACCGCTCTGCATTATAAACTTCTGTGAAGCACTTGTTGGGTCAAAGTGCTCACCACACATCTAGATAAGTTCCTTAGGGGGTCTACTTTCCAAAATGGTGTCACTTGTTGGGGGTTTCAATGTTTAGGCACATCAGGGGCTCTCCAAATGCAACATGGCGTCCCATCTCAATTCCAGTCAATTTTGCATTGAAAAGTCAAATGGCGCTCCTTTCCTTCCGAGCTCTGCCATGCGCCCAAACAGTGGATTACCCCCACATATGGGGTATCAGCGTACTCAGGACAAATTGTACAACACATTTTGGGGTCTATTTTCTCCTGTTACCCTTGGTAAAATAAAACAAATTGGATCTGAAATAAATTTTGTGTGAAAAAAGTTAAATGTTCATTTTTATTTAAACATTCCAAAAATTCCTGTGAAACACCTGAAGGGTTAATAAACTTCTTGAAAGTGGTTTTGAGTACCTTGAGGGGTGCAGTTTTTAGAATGGTGTCACACTTGGGTATTTTCTATCATATAGACCCCTCAAAATGACTTCAAATGAGATGTGGTCCCTAAAAAAAAATGGTGTTGTAAAAATGAGAAATTGCTGGTCAACTTTTAACCCTTATAACTCCGTCACAAAAAAAAATTTTGGTTCCAAAATTGTGCTGATGTAAAGTAGACATGTGGGAAATGTTACTTATTAAGTATTTTGCATGACATATGTCTGTGATTTAAGGGCATAAAAATTCAAAGTTGGAAAATAGCGAAATTTTCAACATTTTCGCCAAATATTTGTTTTTTTCACAAATAAAAGCAACTTATATCGAATAAATTTTAGCACTATCATGAAGTACAATATGTCATGAGAAAACAATGTCAGAATCGTCAAGATCCGTTGAAGCGTTCCAGAGTTATAACCTCATAAAGGGACAGTGGTCAGAATTGTAAAAATTGGCCCGGTCATTAACGTGCAAACCACCCTTGGTGGTGAAGGGGTTAAGCTCCCACAGGTTCTTTATTGCTCATCGCTACATTTTACATTGTAGGCCTATATACGAAGGGTAGAAATAAACAGATGCTTCAGATTTTCTTTTCAGAGCTTTGGAAATCATATGCCAGTGTATTTGTTTGATTTTTTCTCACTAGTGACAAATGAATCCCAGAAACGTTTAGGTTAGACCTAGAGTTGCTGTAACACTGAAGTCTAAATTATATAATCCCTGCAAACCTATTTAACCCTAGAATACGTAACCCATAGCTTACTTTTTGGTATTTTCTGCAAAATTACTTTAGTTAGAATTTTTAAACTCTAGGTATTCCTCAAGTATGTTGTTGGTAATATCCAGCTGTTCATATCATTTTATGTTAAAGGGACTTTGCTATAACAATGCTTTTTTTGGGATAACCCCATATTTACAGAACCTGGGCCTCTTAGGCCCATACTATGTTTATCTTGTATTCATCAGTATTTGTGTCTCAAGTTACTGTGTTATTGTAGTCAGGGTTGCTGGGGAAGGAGGTGGATCATGCCTGTGTGTTGAAAGATATGTGATGATGTAATGGCCATGTGATCTTGGAAGGTAGACTGACTCCTCCTTCCCAATGTCATAAGGCCATGACATCATTGCAGGTCCTTCTAAACCTAGTAATGAGCATCAGGAGGACAGCATACACTGTGAGCTAATTGCTGAAGGATCTGTGACGATTAGTGTTGAGCGATACTTTCCGATATCGGAAAGTATCGGTATCGGAAAGTATCGGCCGATACCGTCAAAATATCGGATCCAATCCGATACCGATACCCGATCCCAATGCAAGTCAATGGGACGAAAATATCGGAATTAAAATAAACCCTTTATAAACTTGTAGGTTCATTCTACATGAAGGAAAACAACTAAGAATAATGTAGGATGTATTGGGGGACGTGGCGGAGATATTAAAGGGACAGAGGTTTAGCCCAATGTAATAGAATAGCAGGATTTTTATTTTTTTTTTATGAAGTTCGGCGTTAGAAAGAATTTGACTATGTTATTTTTTTTTTTTTTTATGTCAGATATTGATGTTTCACTACTTCCACGCCCTTCACCTTCTTTTTTACTTCTCCCACGCTTTCTTCTTAATTATCCTCATCATCAGCTTCTTTGACATCAACTTCTTCACCTTATTCATCTTCTTCTTCATCTTCTACCTATTATTTTTTGGGTTACATTGTTCATATTCTTTTTATTTTACTATTATCTTCATCATATTCAACTTCTTCATCATATTCTTATTTGTGACAGGCATTCCCGTAGTTGTTATCTATAAAAGTTTGAAGATTACACCTTCCGTTCTGCCTGTCACAAACCAGTTACATTTGTCCGCGTTCAGTTTGGCCTGCAGCATCAGGCTTTATCCAGGGGCACCACGAGGAGGAACGGACTCACCCCCATACACTGCTTAGTCTTCTTCTGCTTATAATTTACATAATATTTTTTTGCTCTGATATTTTGTGTTATGCTTAATGTCCTTCTGCTCTTTGTTCTGCAGCCTCTTGTTCTTCTGCTTCTCGGTCTTCCAGGTCGTCGTCGTCTCCAGGGTCGTCGTCTCCGGGGTCGTCGTCATCGGGGTGGTCTCCGGGGTCGTCGTCATCGGGGTGGTCTTCAGGGTCATCGTCTCCAGGGTCGTCGTCATCACGGTGGTTGTCGTCTCTGGTGTCGTCGTCATCTTAGGGGTGTTCTTCCGGGTCATCGTGTTTAGTCTCTTGAACTTGGAAATGTAGCAGAAGGTACAAGAAGGCTGAGAAAATGCCGAGAACCAGCTGATGGAACTGGAACTCGGATGGCTACCCGAAGGTCCAAGAGCCAATGGAACTACCGAGGACCAGCTGACGTTACTGGAACCCGGTTACTAAGCAGGAGGTACCCGTGCCTGAAAGCACTACCAAGGACCACCTGACGTTGGTGGAACTCGGATACCCAGAGGGAGGCACCTAAGCCAAAGGCTCTGCCCGGAACCAGCTGACGGTACTGGAACCAGGATGGGGAGCAGAAGGTACAAGAGCAAAAGACACTGCCGAGAACCAGCTGACGGTGCTGGAACCCGGATGGGTAGCCGAAGGTCCAAGAGCCAATGGAACTACCGAGGACCAGCTGACGTTACTGGAACCCGGTTACTAAGCAGGAGGTACCCGTGCCTGAAAGCACTACCAAGGACCACCTGACGTTGGTGGAACTCGGATACCCAGAGGGAGGCACCTAAGCCAAAGGCTCTGCCCGGAACCAGCTGACGGTACTGGAACCAGGATGTGGAGCAGAAGGTACAAGAGCAAGTGTCTGCGTGGCTTTTGCAGGACACGTTGCCGGCTGCACAGCAGGGGAACAGCTGGCGGTGCTGGACCCCACTGACACATTGGCGAGGTGTTTGGCTCTGTGCAGCCAGCACTTCCGGACAGCAACGAGCGGTGTTGTAGCCCGGGCTCTGCAGGGGGAGCAGAGTGTAGGCCGAAGCCTACTTGAACCAATTTCAAAGGTAACCTTTAACCCCCCCTCAGGGGTTAGAAAGTAGAAGAGCCACAGCTTATGCAGCAGTAGTGCTGCACAAGTCAAAGGTTGCTCTTTTAATTTCGCTCCTTGCACACGCTGAATGAAACACGTATAACATTTAGCCCTTTATACAGTCAAACTGTGTTGGAGGCGCGAGTTCCCTTTGTAATGAGACGCAGCACAGATGTCAAGAATCCCACCTTGGTGCTGGGTGCAGCCTCCTGAGCGTTGTTATTTGCTGTACAGGAGTCTGCGCTGTCGTGTTATCCCCTGGCCTAGCGCTGTTAGCGCTGCCCATCTTCTGACCTCATTTAATGTTGGCCGGTGCGGTTCGCGATGCCCATGAATCACAGCCCCGCAGTGTATTGACATAGTTTAAACACTGCGGGGCTGGGATTCATGGCCTGGCGCAGTACATATGTTCGCCTCTCGCTTGGGTTCTTACACCTGCTTCAGACTATGTGGCGTCATCTGATCCCTTATCGCATGCCACGGCCATGAAGCCGCACAGTCCGAAGAAGGCGGAAGGAGAGGAGGGACAGGCGAACTGATGCACTGATCCTGCCCATCAATCACACCCTCGCAGTCCCAATAAATAAGACACCGAGGGGCGTTGTGTGGGTCAGGGCGGCCGCAGAGGCGCAGGCAGCCAAACAATGATGCCAGAAGACGGGCAGCGCTACCAAGGGGGTTGCAGCGTGTCATTACAAAGGAAAGTCACACCACCGGGACGGTTAAATGGTCACACAGAGGACACATTGCAGACGTGTTTTCAGTTCCACATGTGCGAGGAGAATACGTTTCTGAGCCACCTTGCACACATGCAGCATTACCGCTGTACAAGGTGGCTGGATAACGTAAAAACGCCTGGGGGAGGGGGGACAGGTTCCCTTCAATTTCAGTTCTTGTGTCTGCGTGGCTTTTGCAGGACACGTTGCCGGCTGCACAGCAGGGGAACAGCTGGCGGTGCTGGACCCCACTGACACATTGGCTGGTGTTTTTCTCTGTGCAGCTAGCACATCTGGGCAAAAACTGGCGGTGTGTTAGAGCCCAGGGACAGCAGGAGGAGGAGCAGGAGGAGGAGGAGCAGGGGGAGGGGAGTGTAGGCCGAAGCCTGCACAGGCGGCAGCTTTGGGTGTGTTGTGTCTGCGTGGCTTTTGCAGGACACGTTGCCGGCTACACAGCAGGGGAACAGCTGGCGGTGCTGGACCCCACTGACACATTGGCGAGGTGTTTGGCTCTGTGCAGCCAGCACTTCCGGACAGCAACGAGCGGTGTTGTAGCCCGGGCTCTGCAGGGGGAGCAGAGTGTAGGCCGAAGCCTACTTGAACCAATTTCAAAGGTAACCTTTAACCCCCCCTCAGGGGTTAGAAAGTAGAAGAGCCACAGCTTATGCAGCAGTAGTGCTGCACAAGTCAAAGGTTGCTCTTTTAATTTCGCTCCTTGCACACGCTGAATGAAACACGTATAACATTTAGCCCTTTATACAGTCAAACTGTGTTGGAGGCGCGAGTTCCCTTTGTAATGAGACGCAGCACAGATGTCAAGAATCCCACCTTGGTGCTGGGTGCAGCCTCCTGAGCGTTGTTATTTGCTGTACAGGAGTCTGCGCTGTCGTGTTATCCCCTGGCCTAGCGCTGTTAGCGCTGCCCATCTTCTGACCTCATTTAATGTTGGCCGGTGCGGTTCGCGATGCCCATGAATCACAGCCCCGCAGTGTATTGACATAGTTTAAACACTGCGGGGCTGGGATTCATGGCCTGGCGCAGTACATATGTTCGCCTCTCGCTTGGGTTCTTACACCTGCTTCAGACTATGTGGCGTCATCTGATCCCTTATCGCATGCCACGGCCATGAAGCCGCACAGTCCGAAGAAGGCGGAAGGAGAGGAGGGACAGGCGAACTGATGCACTGATCCTGCCCATCAATCACACCCTCGCAGTCCCAATAAATAAGACACCGAGGGGCGTTGTGTGGGTCAGGGCGGCCGCAGAGGCGCAGGCAGCCAAACAATGATGCCAGAAGACGGGCAGCGCTACCAAGGGGGTTGCAGCGTGTCATTACAAAGGAAAGTCACACCACCGGGACGGTTAAATGGTCACACAGAGGACACATTGCAGACGTGTTTTCAGTTCCACATGTGCGAGGAGAATACGTTTCTGAGCCACCTTGCACACATGCAGCATTACCGCTGTACAAGGTGGCTGGATAACGTAAAAACGCCTGGGGGAGGGGGGACAGGTTCCCTTCAATTTCAGTTCTTGTGTCTGCGTGGCTTTTGCAGGACACGTTGCCGGCTGCACAGCAGGGGAACAGCTGGCGGTGCTGGACCCCACTGACACATTGGCTGGTGTTTTTCTCTGTGCAGCTAGCACATCTGGGCAAAAACTGGCGGTGTGTTAGAGCCCAGGGACAGCAGGAGGAGGAGCAGGAGGAGGAGGAGCAGGGGGAGGGGAGTGTAGGCCGAAGCCTGCACAGGCGGCAGCTTTGGGTGTGTTGTGTCTGCGTGGCTTTTGCAGGACACGTTGCCGGCTACACAGCAGGGGAACAGCTGGCGGTGCTGGACCCCACTGACACATTGGCGAGGTGTTTGGCTCTGTGCAGCCAGCACTTCCGGACAGCAACTAGCGTTGTTGGAGCCCGGGCTCTGCAGGGGGAGCAGAGTGTAGGCCGAAGCCTAATTGAACCGATTTCAAAAGTCACCTTTAACCCCCCCTCAGGGGTTACAAAGTAGAAGAGCCACAGCTTATGCAGCAGCAGTGCTGCGCAAGTCAAAGGTTGCTCTTGTAATTTTTCTCCTTGCACACGCTGAATGGAACACGTATAACATTTAGCCCTTTATACAGTCAAACTGTGTAATGGAGGCGAGAGTTCCCTTTGTAATGAGACGCAGCACAGGTGTCAAGAATCCCACCTTGGTGCTGGGTGCAGCCTCCCGAGCGTTGTTATTTGCTGTACAGGAGTCTGCGCTGTCGTGTTATCCCCTGGCCTAGCGCCGTTAGCGCTGCCCATCTTCTGGCATCATGTAATGTCGGCCGGTGCGGTTCGCGATGACCATGAATCCCAGCCCCGCAGTGTCTTAACATTGTTAAAACACTGCGGGGCTGGGATTCAGGGCCTGGCGCAGCACATATGTTCGCCTCTCACACTCGGGTCCTTACACCCGCTTCAGACTGTGCGGCGTCATCTGATCCCTTATCGCATGCCACGGCCATGAAGCCGCACAGTCCGAAGAAGGCGGAAGGAGAGGAGGGACAGGCGAACTGATGCACTGATCCTGCCCATCAATCACACCCTCGCAGTCCCAATAAATAAGACACCGAGGGGCGTTGTGTGGGTCAGGGCGGCCGCAGAGGCGCAGGCAGCCAAACAATGATGCCAGAAGACGGGCAGCGCTACCAAGGGGGTTGCAGCGTGTCATTACAAAGGAAAGTCACACCACCGGGACGGTTAAATGGTCACACAGAGGACACATTGCAGACGTGTTTTCAGTTCCACATGTGCGAGGAGAATACGTTTCTGAGCCACCTTGCACACATGCAGCATTACCGCTGTACAAGGTGGCTGGATAACGTAAAAACGCCTGGGGGAGGGGGGACAGGTTCCCTTCAATTTCAGTTCTTGTGTCTGCGTGGCTTTTGCAGGACACGTTGCCGGCTGCACAGCAGGGGAACAGCTGGCGGTGCTGGACCCCACTGACACATTGGCTGGTGTTTTTCTCTGTGCAGCTAGCACATCTGGGCAAAAACTGGCGGTGTGTTAGAGCCCAGGGACAGCAGGAGGAGGAGCAGGAGGAGGAGGAGCAGGGGGAGGGGAGTGTAGGCCGAAGCCTGCACAGGCGGCAGCTTTGGGTGTGTTGTGTCTGCGTGGCTTTTGCAGGACACGTTGCCGGCTACACAGCAGGGGAACAGCTGGCGGTGCTGGACCCCACTGACACATTGGCGAGGTGTTTGGCTCTGTGCAGCCAGCACTTCCGGACAGCAACGAGCGGTGTTGTAGCCCGGGCTCTGCAGGGGGAGCAGAGTGTAGGCCGAAGCCTACTTGAACCAATTTCAAAGGTAACCTTTAACCCCCCCTCAGGGGTTAGAAAGTAGAAGAGCCACAGCTTATGCAGCAGTAGTGCTGCACAAGTCAAAGGTTGCTCTTTTAATTTCGCTCCTTGCACACGCTGAATGAAACACGTATAACATTTAGCCCTTTATACAGTCAAACTGTGTAATGGAGGCGAGAGTTCCCTTTGTAATGAGACGCAGCACAGGTGTCAAGAATCCCACCTTGGTGCTGGGTGCAGCCTCCCGAGCGTTGTTATTTGCTGTACAGGAGTCTGCGCTGTCGTGTTATCCCCTGGCCTAGCGCCGTTAGCGCTGCCCATCTTCTGGCATCATGTAATGTCGGCCGGTGCGGTTCGCGATGACCATGAATCCCAGCCCCGCAGTGTCTTAACATTGTTAAAACACTGCGGGGCTGGGATTCAGGGCCTGGCGCAGCACATATGTTCGCCTCTCACACTCGGGTCCTTACACCCGCTTCAGACTGTGCGGCGTCATCTGATCCCTTATCGCATGCCACGGCCATGAAGCCGCACAGTCCGAAGAAGGCGGAAGGAGAGGAGGGACAGGCGAACTGATGCACTGATCCTGCCCATCAATCACACCCTCGCAGTCCCAATAAATAAGACACCGAGGGGCGTTGTGTGGGTCAGGGCGGCCGCAGAGGCGCAGGCAGCCAAACAATGATGCCAGAAGACGGGCAGCGCTACCAAGGGGGTTGCAGCGTGTCATTACAAAGGAAAGTCACACCACCGGGACGGTTAAATGGTCACACAGAGGACACATTGCAGACGTGTTTTCAGTTCCACATGTGCGAGGAGAATACGTTTCTGAGCCACCTTGCACACATGCAGCATTACCGCTGTACAAGGTGGCTGGATAACGTAAAAACGCCTGGGGGAGGGGGGACAGGTTCCCTTCAATTTCAGTTCTTGTGTCTGCGTGGCTTTTGCAGGACACGTTGCCGGCTGCACAGCAGGGGAACAGCTGGCGGTGCTGGACCCCACTGACACATTGGCTGGTGTTTTTCTCTGTGCAGCTAGCACATCTGGGCAAAAACTGGCGGTGTGTTAGAGCCCAGGGACAGCAGGAGGAGCAGGGGGAGCGGAGTGTAGGCCGAAGCCTGCACTCGAGCAAGTTGAAAGGAAACCTTTAACCCCCCCCCCCCCCAGGCGTTTGTAGCTGAAAGAGCCATTGTGTACAGCACTAATGCTGGAAAAGGTAAACTTAGCTCTTTTAATTATGGTCCTTGTACATGCGGAACCTAACATTTATGAAATGTGTCCCCACACAGCGTTAAACCGTCCGGTAGGTGGAACTTTCCTTTGTCGTGTGACGCAGCACAGCCATCATTTTTACCCCCTTGGCGCCGTGCGCCCCCTCCTCAGCGTTGTTTGAATCTGTCCCGGAGCCTGCGCTGTTAGGTTAGCCCTTGGCCATGCACACATGTTGCGCTGCCCGTCTTCTGACCTCATTTGGTGTCAGGCTGGCTGCGCCTGTGCGGGTGCGCTGGCCGAGATCCCGCCTCGCAGTGTCGTCTCATGTAATCCCACCGCGGGCCTGTGATCCGTGCCCGTGCGCAGTGCATATCCTCTCCTCTCACTCCCCTCCCTACGGCTTTTTCAGACTGTGCGGTGTCACGGCCGTGGCATGCTATTAGGGACCAGCTGACATCGCACAGTCTGAAGAAGCCATAGGGAGGGGAGTGAGAGGAGAGGATATGCACTGCGCACGGGCACGGATCACAGGCCCGCGGTGGGATTACATTAGACGACACTGCGAGGCGGGATCTCGGCCAGCGCACCCGCACAGGCGCAGCCAGCCTGACACCAAATGAGGTCAGAAGACGGGCAGCGCAACATGTGTGCATGGCCAAGGGCTAACCTAACAGCGCAGGCTCCGGGACAGATTCAAACAACGCTGAGGAGGGGGCGCACGGCGCCAAGGGGGTAAAAATGATGGCTGTGCTGCGTCACACGACAAAGGAAAGTTCCACCTACCGGACGGTGTAACGCTGTGTGGGGACACATTTCATAAGTGTTTGGTTCAGCATGTGCAAGGAGCATCACGAAAAGAGGCACTTTTTCCCTTTGCATCATTACTGCTGCACAAGGTGGCTCCTTCAGTAACAAACGCCTGGGGGGGGGGGGGTCAGGTTCCCTTACATTTAACTTGTTGTGCCTGCGTGGCGGTCGCAGTACACGTTGCCGTATACACAGCAGGGGAACAGCTGACGTTACTGAACCCCAATAACAGAGGAGGGACTGTTGACTGTGCGTACAGCACTTCTGGACGGCAACTGGCGGTGTTGGAGCCCAGGGACAGGTGGAGGAGGAGGAGGTTGGAGGAGGTAGGAGGGATTGCCACACACACAGCAGGGGAACAGCTGACGTTACTGAACCCCAATAACAGAGGAGCGACTGTTGACTGTGCGTACAGCACTTCTGGACGGCAACTGGCGGTGTTGGAGCCCAGGGACAGGTGGAGGAGGAGGAGGTTGGAGGAGGTAGGAGGAGGTAGGAGGGATTGCCACACACACAGCAGGGGAACAGCTGACGTTACTGAACCCCAATAACAGAGGAGGGACTGTTGACTGTGCGTACAGCACTTCTGGACGGCAACTGGCGGTGTTGGAGCCCAGGGACAGGTGGAGGAGGAGGAGGTAGGAGGAGGTAGGAGGGATTGCCACACACACAGCAGGGGAACAGCTGACGTTACTGAACCCCAATAACAGAGGAGGGACTGTTGACTGTGCGTACAGCACTTCTGGACGGCAACTGGCGGTGTTGGAGCCCAGGGACAGGTGGAGGAGGAGGAGGTAGGAGGAGGTAGGAGGGATTGCCACACACACAGCAGGGGAACAGCTGACGTTACTGAACCCCAATAACAGAGGAGGGACTGTTGACTGTGCGTACAGCACTTCTGGACGGCAACTGGCGGTGTTGGAGCCCAGGGACAGGTGGAGGAGGAGGAGGTTGGAGGAGGTAGGAGGGATTGCCACACACACAGCAGGGGAACAGCTGACGTTACTGAACCCCAATAACAGAGGAGGGACTGTTGACTGTGCGTACAGCACTTCTGGACGGCAACTGGCGGTGTTGGAGCCCAGGGACAGGTGGAGGAGGAGGAGGTTGGAGGAGGTAGGAGGGATTGCCACACACACAGCAGGGGAACAGCTGACGTTACTGAACCCCAATAACAGAGGAGCGACTGTTGACTGTGCGTACAGCACTTCTGGACGGCAACTGGCGGTGTTGGAGCCCAGGGACAGGTGGAGGAGGAGGAGGTTGGAGGAGGTAGGAGGAGGTAGGAGGGATTGCCACACACACAGCAGGGGAACAGCTGACGTTACTGAACCCCAATAACAGAGGAGGGACTGTTGACTGTGCGTACAGCACTTCTGGACGGCAACTGGCGGTGTTGGAGCCCAGGGGCAGGTGGAGGAGGAGGAGGTAGGAGGAGGTAGGAGGGATTGCCACACACACAGCAGGGGAACAGCTGACGTTACTGAACCCCAATAACAGAGGAGGGACTGTTGACTGTGCGTACAGCACTTCTGGACGGCAACTGGCGGTGTTGGAGCCCAGGGACAGGTGGAGGAGGAGGAGGTTGGAGGAGGTAGGAGGGATTGCCACACACACAGCAGGGGAACAGCTGACGTTACTGAACCCCAATAACAGAGGAGGGACTGTTGACTGTGCGTACAGCACTTCTGGACGGCAACTGGCGGTGTTGGAGCCCAGGGGCAGGTGGAGGAGGAGGAGGTAGGAGGAGGTAGGAGGGATTGCCACACACACAGCAGGGGAACAGCTGACGTTACTGAACCCCAATAACAGAGGAGGGACTGTTGACTGTGCGTACAGCACTTCTGGACGGCAACTGGCGGTGTTGGAGCCCAGGGACAGGTGGAGGAGGAGGAGGTTGGAGGAGGTAGGAGGGATTGCCACACACACAGCAGGGGAACAGCTGACGTTACTGAACCCCAATAACAGAGGAGCGACTGTTGACTGTGCGTACAGCACTTCTGGACGGCAACTGGCGGTGTTGGAGCCCAGGGACAGGTGGAGGAGGAGGAGGTTGGAGGAGGTAGGAGGGATTGCCACACACACAGCAGGGGAACAGCTGACGTTACTGAACCCCAATAACAGAGGAGCGACTGTTGACTGTGCGTACAGCACTTCTGGATGGCAACTGGCGGTGTTGGAGCCCAGGGACAGGTGGAGGAGGAGGAGGTTGGAGGAGGTAGGAGGGATTGCCACACACACAGCAGGGGAACAGCTGACGTTACTGAACCCCAATAACAGGAGCGACTGTTGACTGTGCGTACAGCACTTCTGGACGGCAACTGGCGGTGTTGGAGCCCAGGGACAGGTGGAGGAGGAGGAGGTTGGAGGAGGTAGGAGGAGGTAGGAGGGATTGCCACACACACAGCAGGGGAACAGCTGACGTTACTGAACCCCAATAACAGAGGAGGGACTGTTGACTGTGCGTACAGCACTTCTGGACGGCAACTGGCGGTGTTGGAGCCCAGGGACAGGTGGAGGAGGAGGAGGTAGGAGGAGGTAGGAGGGATTGCCACACACACAGCAGGGGAACAGCTGACGTTACTGAACCCCAATAACAGAGGAGGGACTGTTGACTGTGCGTACAGCACTTCTGGACGGCAACTGGCGGTGTTGGAGCCCAGGGACAGGTGGAGGAGGAGGAGGTTGGAGGAGGTAGGAGGGATTGCCACACACACAGCAGGGGAACAGCTGACGTTACTGAACCCCAATAACAGAGGAGCGACTGTTGGGACTGTGCGTACAGCACTACCAGGCAACAACTAGCGGTGTTGGAGCCCAGGGACAGGTGGAAAAGCAGAGGAACACAATGTAGGCCGAAGCCTGAGAAAGTCGAAAGGGAACCTTTAACCCCCCCCCAAGGCGTTTGTAGCTGAAAGAGCCAGCTTGTGCAGCACAAAAGATGCAAAAGGAAAAGGTGGCTCTTTTCATCATGCTCCTTGCAAACACAGAACTAAACACTTATAAAATGTGTCCCCTGCAACCGTAAAACCGTCCCGGAGGTGGGACTTTCCTTCGTAATGTGACGCAGCCCAGCCGTCATTCCTACCCCCCCGGCGCCGCGCACCGGCTCCTCAGCGTTGTTTTATTCCGTCCAGGAGCCTGCGCTGTTATGTTATCCCGTGGCCAGGCACACTTAGCGCTGCCCGTCTTCTGGCATCATTTGGTGTCTGGATGGCTGCGCCTGTGCGGCCGCGCTGGCAGAGAGCCCGCCTCGCAGTGTCTTCTGATTTAATCCCACTGGGGGCCTGGGATCCATGGACATGCGCAGTGCATATCTGAACCTCCACCTCTCACTCATCTCCCTATGGCTTCTTCAGACTGTGCGGTGTCACGGCCGTGGCATGCTGTTAGGGACCAGCTGACACCGAACAGTCTGAAGAAGCCATAGGGAAATGAGTGAGAGGTGGAGGTTCAGATATGCACTGCGCATGTCCATGGATCCCAGGCCCCCAGTGGGATTAAATCAGAAGACACTGCGAGGCGGGCTCTCTGCCAGCGCGGCCGCACAGGCGCAGCCATCCAGACACCAAATGATGCCAGAAGACGGGCAGCGCTAAGTGTGCCTGGCCACGGGATAACATAACAGCGCAGGCTCCTGGACGGAATAAAACAACGCTGAGGAGCCGGTGCGCGGCGCCGGGGGGGTAGGAATGACGGCTGGGCTGCGTCACATTACGAAGGAAAGTCCCACCTCCGGGACGGTTTTACGGTATCAGTGGACACATTTTATAAGTGTTAAGTTCTGCGTGTGCAAGGAGCTAAACAAAAATAGCTACCTTTTCCTTGGGCAGCATTACTGCTGCACAAGGTGGCTCTTTCAGTAACAAACGCCTTGGGGGGGGGGGGGACAGATTCCCTTACATTTCAGTTGTTGTGTCAGCGTGGCGGTCGCATGACACATTGCCGGCTACACAGCTGGGGATCAGCTGACGTTACTGAAACCCAATAACACTGGGTCGTATGTTTTGACTGTGCAGACGGCACGTCTGAGCCTCAACTGGCGGTGTTGGAGCCCAGGAATTTAAGTTCAGGTGGTAGAAAGATGAACACAACAGGAGACCTGGATAACGTATACAGTGACCTAATTATTCAATCAGGAGGAGGAGTGGCAAATTCCGGCGAGATCCAGGCCTTGTTCATTTTCAGGAAAGTAAGCCGGTCAACGTTATCGGAGGATAGTCGCATGCGACGGTCAGTTAGTACACCACCTGCAGCACTAAAGACACGTTCCGATAATACACTGGCCGCAGGGCAAGACAGCACCTCCAATGCATACTGGCTTAGCTCTGGCCATGTATCCAGCTTTGAGACCCAAAACTTGAAAGGGGAAGAGCCGTCTGGGAGTACAGCAAGAGGGCAAGACATGTAGTCTGTCACCATCTGACGGAACCGTTGCCTCCTGCTGACTGGAGCCGTCTGTGATGGTGTAGACTTTTGTGGCGGGCACAGAAAACTGTGCCACAGTTCGGCCATACTGGTCTTGCCTTGGGCAGAGGCACTGCTTCTGCTCCCTCTTTGTGCAGAGCCTCCACCACGGCCTGGACGCACTGAGCTGCTTTGGAATGCACTAGCAGCACTTCTCTCAGTTGGAATGGAGAAGATGATGGAATTGACCAGTGTGTCTTGGTACTCCCGCATTTTTCGCTCCCGGTTCAACGGTGTGATGAGGCTTTCTACGTTGTCCCGGTAGCGAGGATCGAGGAGGGTGAACACCCAATAATCAGACATGTTGAGAATGTGGGCGATGCGGCGGTCGTTTCTCAGGCACTGCAGCATGTAATCCACCATGTGCTGCAGACTGCCAACTGCCCAAGAAACGCTGTCCCCTGCTGGAGGCGTGATCTCTGCCCGCTCGTCATCACCCCACCCTCGCTGTACACACTGAGTACTGGACAATTGTGTAACTCCCTCCTCTGGACGGATGTCTTCCTCCTCCATTGACTCCTCCTCATCCTCCTCACAAACGGTCCCCTGCCTACGCGTTTGTGAGGAACCACGTGGCGCTGACTGTCCAGAAGATGATGGAAATGGTGAATCCTCATCCTCCACCTCTTCCACAACATCATCCCTTAGCGCTTGCAGTGATTTTTCAAGCAGGCAGATAAGGGGGACAGTCATGCTGACTAGTGCATCATCTGCACTCGCCATCCGCGTGGAATAATCAAAGGGACGCAAAACCTGGCAGACGTCATTCATAGTGGCCCACTCTGTGGTTGTGAAGTCTGTACGGCGCTGACTGCGACTTTTTTGCGCCTGAAGCAGCTGGTACTCCATTACAGCTTGCTGCTGCTCACACAACCGCTCCAACATATGTAACGTGGAATTCCACCTGGTAGGTAGGTCACATATGATGCGATGTTCCGGCAGGCGGTGTCGGCGCTGCAGAGCCGCAATGCGCGCTTTTGCCGTGCTGGAACGCCGCAAGTGAGCACACTCTAGGCGGACCTTGTGCAGCAGTGCATCAAGATCCGGATAGTCCCTCAAAAAGCTCTGCACGACCAAATTGAGCACATGTGCCAGACATGGGATGTGAGTGAGGTTGCCGAGGCCCAGAGCTGCCACCAGATTTCGGCCATTATCACACACTACCATGCCTGGCTGGAGATTCGCTGGCACAAACCACACATCGCTCTCCTGCTTGATGGCATTCCAGAGCTCCTGCGCTGTGTGGCTACGATTCCCCAAGAAAATTAATTTCAAGACGGCCTGTTGACGTTTGGCCACGGCTGTGCTCATGTCGGTCGTAACAGGTACACGTTCATCACGGGTCCATGTGGAGGTGGACTGTGACGGCTCCTGCAGCGATGATTCTGAGGAACTGGTGTAAGAGGAGGAGTCAATGCGTACAGAATGGATTCCTGCAATCCTTGGAGTGGGCAGGACACGTCCTGCGCCACTCGCACGGTCTGTACCCGGCTCAACGACATTAACCCAATGGGCAGTGAGGGAAAGGTATCGCCCCTGTCCATGTTGACTGGTCCACGCATCGGTGGTGAGGTGGACCTTGCTACTGACGGCGTTCAGTAGCGCGTGTTTTATGTGTCCCTCCACATGCTTCTGCAGGGCAGGGACGGCTTGCCTGCTGAAGTAAAAGCGGCTGGGCACATTGTACTGTGGGACTGCCAATGACATCAAGTCACGGAAGCTGTCAGTCTCCACCAGCCTGAATGACAGCATTTCCAGTGACAGAAGTTTGGCAATGCCTGCAGTCAGAGCCTGTGCTCGTGGGTGGTTTGACGAGAAAGGCCGCCTTTTCTCCCATGCCTGTACTACCGATGGCTGTAGACTGGGCTGGGAGTGTGTGGATGACTGGGAAAGTGGCGCTGCGGGTGGAATTACAGCGGGTCTCTGGACAACAGGGGCAGAGGTTCTTCCACGGCGATCCTGGGAGGACGCCGAACCAGCTGCGTGTGAGGTAGAGGAAGAGGCAACACGAGCTGAAGAGGTGGTAGCTGCCGCTGTTGGTTGGCCTACCTCTTCAGTGTGTTTTTCTAACTCCGCCGGGTGCCTGTTGCGCACATGTTTCCACATGTTGGAGGTATTGAGGTTGCTGACATTTTTCCCTCTTTTGACTTTTTGATGACACACGTTGCATCTGACATAGCAAATGTCATCTGCAACTGTGTCAAAAAAGGACCAGGCACTGCAAGTCTTGGGAGCGCCCTTTTTGGCTTTTGGAAGAGACATGCTCCTAACGGGTGCCAAAGCGGAGGCTGCAGGATCCGCAGTCTTCCCCCTCCCTCTCCCTCTTTGGGCCGTACGGGGAATCTCTTCCTCAGAGCTGCTCCCACCACCTTCCTGTCCCTCACGCCAAGATGGGTCGAGGACCTCATCATCTACACTACCCTCTGCCCCCAACTGCTCCTCCTGGGTAGTCTCAGCAGCAGAGCACGCACCAGTAAGTGGCACCTGAGTGTCATCATCAGCTGATGCGGCCTGCGATGTGGTGACCGGAGCCACTGGCCCACCCGCCTCTTCAGAGGAAGACAGAAAAAGCTGTTGGGCATCACTGCACCCTGCCTCTTCTTCCATTTCTCCAATGCTGCTTGGCTGGCCCCCTGTTTCCAAGCCAAGAGATTCAGAGAACAGAAGTAGAGACGGCTCCTGTCCTGGGCTCTCTGTCTGCCTGGGCAATTTGGCAGGTGGTGAAGAGACAGATGGCTGCTCTCCAGTGCTCTGTGTCTGAGAGGATGTGGCACTAATGGAAGTTGATGCATTAGCTGCCATCCATCCGACAACAGCTTCAATTTGTTCTTCACGCAGCAGCGGTGTACGGCGCTCGGACACAAAGCTTCGCATGAACGACTGTTGCCTGGTGAAAGTGGGTGCTGATGAGTCACCGGTGCCCGCAGCAGGCACAGAATCCCCACGTCCCCTCCCTGCTCCGCGACGGCTCCCACGCCCCCGTGCCTTACTCACTGCCTTCTTCATCTTGGTTGACTGATAAAGATAAGCAGAAAAGTACTAACGGATTTGTGTGCTTATTCCTGAGCAACTCCTAACAGGTATAAGAAGCACTAATTATCTAAAGTGTGGACTAGACTTTAATATGAGCTAATGTGGCCTACAGAAATGTAAAGTGGTGTAACTGGTGTGTTTGGTGAACTTTATTATTTATTTATTTTTTGGGGGCTGAACTGACAACAGATAGAGCTGCAGTCACACGGAGACCGTGCAGACAGACGTAAACGGCGCTACAAGGCCCAAAAACCCTCCTCTACTTTATCCTATGTAGTGTTTTTCCACAAATTAGCTGGAGACGGGTGGAAAGACACTAATAGGATTTTTTTAAATTAATTAGCAGCAGACTACACTACTTTGAAAAAAAAGAAAATTGATTTGGCGGTATGACGCAGTGAAAAACCCTGAGCTGGAGACAACCAGGCTACAGCTGCTCACAGATTACAGGGCGAGCTGCAGTCACACGGAGACCGTGCAGACAGCCGTAAACGGCGCTGCAAGGCCCAAAAACCCTCCTCTACTTTATCCTATGTAGTGTTTTTCCACAAATTAGCTGGAGACGGGTGGAAAGACACTAATAGGATTTTTTAAAATTAATTAGCAGCAGACTACACTACTTTGAAAAAAAAGAAAATTGATTTGGCGGTATGACGCAGTGAAAAACCCTGAGCTGGAGACAACCAGGCTACAGCTGCTCACAGATTACAGGGCGAGCTGCAGTCACACGGAGACCGTGCAGACAGCCGTAAACGGCGCTGCAAGGCCCAAAAACCCTCCTCTACTTTATCCTATGTAGTGTTTTTCCACAAATTAGCTGGAGACGGGTGGAAAGACACTAATAGGATTTTTTTGAATAAATTAGCAGCAGACTACACTACTTGGGAAAAAAAAAAAAAAAGGAACAGTATGAGGCAATGAACCACCCTCCCTGAACTGAATACAACCAACTATGGATGGCCTATGTGGCTGCACTCAGACTGGAGACTGGGCTGCACTCACACACACACACACAGACCCTGCAGATCGCTGTGAAAACAGCGCTACAAGGCAAAAGCAAGGTGAATAGTAGGTGAACACAGCGGTTGCTAAATTAGCCTTTGGAAAGCACAAAGAAGCAAATCGCTATCTCTAAACTGTCCCTCAGTCAGCAAACAGCGTCCTGTCACTAACTGAATTCACAGCAGAGTGATCGCAAAATGGCGCCAGCGACTTTTAAACTGCATCATGACATCATTACACCAGCCAATCACAGCCTTGCCAGTAGTTTCATGCCCTCCATGCTAAACAGGATGTGCCCACACTTGGAATCAATCTCATTGGCTGAATTTCTGCTTTTTGAATCTTAGAACTTCCGATTCCGGTATCCGATACGCGGCAAGTATCGGAATCCCGGTATCGGAATTCCGATACCGCAAGTATCGGCCGATACCCGATACTTGCGGTATCGGAATGCTCAACACTAGTGACGATGTGATGTACAGAGGAATGATTCAGCCTCTTTGTTTCTAGAAGAACCTTGCAAAGTGTATACCTTGTGAGCCACAAAAATCCAGAATAATGTACATCACCTAGAAGAAAGTCTAAAAGGTAAGAGCTGCTGAGTGTGAGACATGGATGGAAGCACATTACCCTTATGTAACTGCTGGTTTGAGCCCTGCATTCCTGTGCATGCCTACCTAATGAAACCGGATATGTTTTGTGTTTGCTGTGTGCCCTGTGTAGTTTATGATAGCTGACACTGTTTAATATGATAATGGCTGACACTGTTCTGATATCTGTGTGTTACGGACAGGAATAGGGACAGTCAGTGGCAGTGGTAGGTCAGCACTGGTAAGGGTTATGGCAGTGTAGTTGCAGGTTAGTGTTAAGGGGGGCACTATAGAGTAGGAGATTAGATTGTGTTAAGAACAGGTTTCAGTCAGAGTAGTGAGAGTTGAGAAAGGGGCGGAGCCAGTGTGGTGGCAGGGAGAGTGCCTTTCTGAGGTAATTGTCAGGTAGTGGGAGGAGCTAGAGCAGAGTGAGAGGAATTGTTCTAGATGGAGTGGTAGTAGTCGTGTGGCGAGTTACAGAGATACAGTTGAAAGAGACAGAATTACTGATGGAAGCAGGTCTGGAGATGTTAGATCTTGAAGAACGTGAAAAGCGAGGCAGTCTGGAAGGGTCGGTGGCTTGTCTGTGGGTTACCTCCCGTGACGTCCGGGACTTACGGTCTGAACAGGAATTGCAGAGGCAACCTGATTTTTCACCCAGGATGGGGAAAGTGGACGGGGAGCACCTAGTATCAGAAAGCTGGAATTCCCAGGGGATTGCGGGTCTGGAAGCCACGGTGCTAGAAGATAAGCTGAAGGAAAAGACCAGGGAAAGTGCAAGAGGAGAAGTTCTTATGTCTTTTGAAGATTGTTGGATTAAATCTGTTATGAAGATGCACAAATTGAGTAAAGTTTTATTGAAAATGAACTTGGACTTTGAGAACATTTGTGTGTGTCTGCGTCGGATTGGAGCCCTGTATGCTGTGAAGGATTCTGACCCACAGGTGGGTGAAATACATGACACACACAGCACACCACAAAATGGACATGATATTTCTGTAGCGGAGCGTCGGGGTGTGTTGAGGAAGCAGCAGCAATCCCTCGGTACAGCTACCACCCTGGCCCCCGTTACACTTATGTCACACACTAGGAAAGAGTGGACAACCCTGATTGTATTCATTGTTTTTTTTTGTTTGCTAACATCTAAGTCAACAATGGCACAGTCTTCTTCCAAGAGTTTGACTGACCAAGAGATTAAAGCAATCATGTTTGAAAGTGATGATGAAAGTGAACATTCTTTGTCTGATGAAGAGTACCTGCCACCAGCTAATCATTCTGACTCCTCGTCCAGTGATTCTTCTGATGATGAAAACATGAATCCAGAGGAACTGATAAATAGAACATCCAAAGCTAATGTATTTTGGGACAGTATTCCTCCAGTACTTGGACGTACTCCAAAACATAATATTATGAGCCAAGCTCAAGGAGCTGTGGGATATCCCCAATACTTGTCACCAAAAGATGTTTTCTGTACTTTTTTCCTGAAGATATTGCAGATGAGGTGCTTTTATGTAGAAATCTAGAAGGAATATGTATTTCTTCTGGAAAAAAAACTGCAAAATATCTCAAAAGAGAAATTGTATGCTTATATTGGACTAGCACTTCTGGCATGGTGTAAAAAATCATGATGTTCCTATCAGAGAATAATTTCAGGACCCTCTTTCTGATTCACACTACAAAGCAATAATATCAGTGGATAGATATGATGAAATTTGAAGAAGCCTTCGATTCAATAAGCGAACTAGTCCCGCGAAGTTGGAAAAGGATCAATTAGCACCTATCAGTTACATCTGGAATATTTCTATCAAGAATTGTACCAAGCTCTACAATCCTAGTGCAACTGTAACAGTGGATGTGGAATGCCAACCAGGGCCTCAGAATACTCGGTACTGGGTCTGGTACTTAAGGGTCTGTGTCACGATGGCAGCGACCCAGTCCATGGCCCTGGGCACCCATGTTAATGGAAAAGGTGTTTTAAAGGATTGGAATAAAGTTTGTGTTCGTGACACCACCTGTGGTATTCGGTCAGTGGGGTCCAATGCTGCTTAAAGAAGTCCTCTGGGGTGATGTTATGGCACTAAGATGGTATAACTTCCCACAGGTCAAGCTGGGTCCCCAGGGCTCCCGGTGTAGATGAGGATGGTGAGTGGTGCAGTAAAGAACAGAGGACACAGGTTTGCAGTCTCTTTACCTGGTTTACTGGAGACTTCAGGCAACCGCAGTCCAGGGCACCAGATCACAGGTACAGGCAGGGTCCGGCCAGCTTTGAAGCGAGTTCAGAGTCCCGTTTACCAGGTGGAGTTAGAAGCCTTCCTACTAGCAAGGTGGTGTAGTTCCTTGCTGCCTATGGCTTCTGTCAAGGTCCTCACAGTTCTCTCTGTCCTCCTTAAAGGGTAGGACACTAACCTGTATGACAGGTGGCTCGAGCCTTTTTACTGGGTCTATTTCCCGACTCGGGCTCTATGCACCACGTTGCAGGAATATATTTATATGGTATAAGTAACTTTTCAAGAATGTAGAACTTTACTATAATATACTATAGGACGATGACTACCCTTACGGGTATACTATCTTTAGGACTTTCTTTAAACAAAATGCAAAACATCAACTTTTATTTCTTATTTACTAGCTCTCATTATAATATTCAACCCTATCTGCATATTTCATCTCGCATATAAAACACTACTTGCTTCCCTTACAGGGTAACTTCTCTGGCTGCATTAAACACTATCACTCCATAAAACAAAGTGCAACAAATCAACATTTTCCTATTCAAAAGTGCAATCAATATTCAAGTAATTTTAAATGTATAATAGCAGCAACAATGCGAGGGACCTGTCATAATCCCCCAACCCGGTTTTCCCGACCCGGTGTTCAGCCACTCCAGATGATTTTGCTCTTCAGGTCTCAGGAACAAATAAGACCCTACCCACACTGGCAATGTGGGTAGAACTGTTGTGAACTCTATTTCTGGGCTCCCTCTTGTGGTCACAAGTGGTACTGTGTGAGTGCTGTCTTTCTGCAGGTTTGTGACTGGCTTCATCTGTCTCGTTATCTGTGGTCTGGTTTTCTATTTAAGCTCACTTGGACTCTCAGTTCATGCCTGCTGTCGTTGTATTCAGTGCTATTCTGATTGCTCCTGTCTACATCCGTTATCAGTCTCTCCAAGAGAAGCTAAGTTTTGTTTGATTATTTTTGCTCATCTGTGTTCAAGATGTGTCCTAGTATATGATTTGTTTATTCCAGCTTGCTAATATGTGATTTCCCTGCTTGCTGGTGCTCTGGGGTGCTGAGTTGCTCCCCCCACATCATTAGTTGGTGTGGGGGTTCTCGCATTCTCTGCGTGGATATTTTTGCATAGGGTTTTTTACTGACCGCACAGATCCCTTGCTATTTTCTGCTATCTAGCGTTAGCGGGCCTCATTTGCTTAATCTGTTTCATCTCTGCATTTGTCTTTTCCTCTTAACTCACCGTTATTATTTGTGGGGGCTTCTATATCTTTGGGGTTATTTCTCTGAGGCAAGTGAGGTCTGTACTTTCTTTTTAGGGGTAGTCAGTTTCTCAGGCCGTGAAGAGACGTCTAGGATTTCAGGATACGTTCCACGGCTAACTTTAGTGTGTTTGGTTAGGATCAGGTTTTGCGGTCAGTCCAGTTACCACATCCCCAGAGCTCGTCCTATTATCTCTCACTTAGCTGGTTAGATTTGTGATCCTAAGCCACTGGGATCAGAACATAGAACCAAGAGTGCACCTTCAAAGTGCCAACTATTTACAGGAAACTTTGTGGACCATTCACTGTCCATGGCCTCAGTGTCTTTTCAAATAAACAAACTTTTAATGCAGAAACCTTAACAGGTTAACTTTTAACTTTAGGTAAAAAACCAACTAGAATATTATAAGGATATGGTATATTAGAAAACCGAAAAGAATTGCAATATCCTAAAAAAATACTTTATTAATAAGGTCTAAAATTCTCATAGATAATAAATACTTAAATGTATGCTACCAACATCAACCATCTGGGTTAGGGTAGGTAAGAAAAAAATGTCAAAAATATTCCTAAAACAGTCCCTGTTAGGTGGCCCTAAAGTAGCTAACACCTACCTAACAGCGGAGGTTGGCACCCTGGGTTTCGATATGGCGCCCCCGCTCAAAGTAGACTGTCCCTTCTAGCCCTACTAGGCCCTACCAACTACCCACGCCCAGATCCCCACAGACATACACACTAAATGACCAAAAGGTCACACTAACCAAAAACGTGAAAAAAATTGTGTAAAAAGTGAAAAAGCTGTAACAAAAAATAAATATTAAAAACAACGCGGCACAAAAATTAAAGCTGCGTGAATGTCCATTAGATTACATGTACCCCGAGGCTATATCAGCCAGTAGTCAAGATATTGCTTGATGGAAAACTGTTCTTGTAATACAAATAATAATACACAAGCAAAAAATCAAAAACCAAAATTAGGAGGTACAATAGAGCACAGGTATGTTGTGCTCATAAATACTCAGAGGTCATAAATAATCAGAACCTTTAGTGTAAATGCTAATATGTCACTATCTTTGTTAGTACATCATGACCTACATGTCATTAGGGGCAGACCTATACATAGGACCCATATACAGAGTAGATACCTAGACAGGATATCTCATCCAGAATAGCCGATATATCGGTTTGTTCAGAAGGTGTTCATATATTTAGGTGATAAATAGATTTACACCCTGGATACCATACGGGTCTAGCATCAGATGTCAGAAAAGAGAAAAAAATAAGCAGAATAATCAACAAAACAAGAAAAACATAATATGACACAAATGAAAAAGGTGTCTGCTATACCAGATATCACATATAGTGTCTCTCGTTTACATTAAGCAGGTGCGCATAAGAGCCTGAAAGCAGCTGAGGCCAATCCCTCATTAGCCTCTCTCATAGATAAATGCTATGCTTGGTCTTGTGAAAGCTCTTTTATGTGGGTGATATATAGATTTACACCCTAGATACCCTATGGGTTTAGTATCATATATCAGAGAGAAAAAAATATACAACAGAGCAAGAAGAAAAAAAAAAAAAAGATGTCCAGAGATAAAAAATAAGCAAAATATTCAACAAAACAAAAGAAAATAAGAAAACACAAATGAAAAATTCAGCTATATCAGGTATCACATATAGTATTTCTAATTTAGATTAGGCCAATGCATGTAAGAGCCCAAGACTGCTGAGGCCAATCCCTCATTACTTTCTTATGGATAAGTGCTATGCTCGGTCCGCCATGACAGATGAAAAGAAAAACTTATCTGAGTATGTGACACAGTTCGTCCATCTCACCATCCCACCATTGGCCTAATCTAAAGTAGAGATACTATATGTGATACCTGATATAGCTGAATTTTTCATTTGTGTTTTCTTATTTTCTTTTGTTTTGTTGAATATTTTGCTTATTTTTTATCTCTGACATATGGTGCTGAACTCATATGGTATCCAGGATGTAAAACTTTTATATCATCCACACAAACGAGATCATCCACACAAACGAGATCTTATAAGACCAAGCATAGTATTTATCTATTTACAAGGCTTACTTGGGAGTGGCCCCAGTTGTCCTTCGGGCTACTATGCGCATTTGCCCAATCTAAGTGAGAGACACTCTATGTGATATCTGCTATAGCAGACTTTTTTCTATTGTGGTTTTTTATTTTTTTTATTTTTTTTTCTTCTTGCTCTGTTGTATATTTTTTTCTCTCTGATATATGATACTAAACCCATAGGGTATCTAGGGTGTAAATCTATATATCACCCACATAAAAGAGCTTTCACAAGACCAAGCATAGCATTTATCTATGAGAGAGGCTAATGAGGGATTGGCCTCAGCTGCTTTCAGGCTCTTATGCGCATCTGCTTAATGTAAACGAGAGACACTATATGTGATATCTGGTATAGCAGACACCTTTTTCATTTGTGTCATATTATGTTTTTCTTGTTTTGTTGATTATTCTGCTTATTTTTTTCTCTTTTTTTTTCTTTTTTTTTCTCTTTTCTGACATCTGATGCTAGACCCGTATGGTATCCAGGGTGTAAATCTATTTATCACCTAAATATATGAACACCTTCTGAACAAACCGATATATCGGCTATTCTGGATGAGATATCCTGTCTAGGTATCTACTCTGTATATGGGTCCTATGTATAGGTCTGCCCCTAATGACATGTAGGTCATGATGTACTAACAAAGATAGTGACATATTAGCATTTACACTAAAGGTTCTGATTATTTATGACCTCTGAGTATTTATGAGCACAACATACCTGTGCTCTATTGTACCTCCTAATTTTGGTTTTTGATTTTTTGCTTGTGTATTATTATTTGTATTACAAGAACAGTTTTCCATCAAGCAATATCTTGACTACTGGCTGATATAGCCTCGGGGTACATGTAATCTAATGGACATTCACGCAGCTTTAATTTTTGTGCCGCGTTGTTTTTAATATTTATTTTTTGTTACAGCTTTTTCACTTTTTACACAATTTTTTTCACGTTTTTGGTTAGTGTGACCTTTTGGTCATTTAGTGTGTATGTCTGTGGGGATCTGGGCGTGGGTAGTTGGTAGGGCCTAGTAGGGCTAGAAGGGACAGTCTACTTTGAGCGGGGGCGCCATATCGAAACCCAGGGTGCCAACCTCCGCTGTTAGGTAGGTGTTAGCTACTTTAGGGCCACCTAACAGGGACTGTTTTAGGAATATTTTTGACATTTTTTTCTTACCTACCCTAACCCAGATGGTTGATGTTGGTAGCATACATTTAAGTATTTATTATCTATGAGAATTTTAGACCTTATTAATAAAGTATTTTTTTAGGATATTGCAATTCTTTTTGGTTTCCTAACTTTTAACTTTCAAACTTCAACAATGATAACGTTCAGCAGTCATTGGAACTTTTAGGAACTGTCTATTTCCTTTGCCAGGGTAGCTCCTGGTAACTGCTACTCCCTGACCTGGAAAATTCTGTATCATAACGTTCCACTGGGATGGCATACCAGGGCCTACTTGCTGGGAATCCCATAAGGTCAGTTTTAGGATGCCTCCAGCATATAGTTTCTTTTTGTCTGCACACTTTCAGGGGCGAAGGTTCAGGCACTAGTGGGTCAGTAAGTGCATCCCCCAGATCTGTCTCTCTGACAGGAACTAACTGACTTTCCCTCCAGACCAGAATATATATATAGGGAAGTTCCCCTTAAACCGGATTTAGAGCTATCCTTCTGGCCTGGAGTGTGAACATTTTGTATGCTTGTGTTTACCTGATAAAGAAGATCCTCGCTCGCTTCCAAGCATGACACCACTCTCCCCGCGAGGAAAGCAATGCCACTGTAACAACCAGGACCCTGGGGTATTATAGATGAGTAACTTGTAGCCTACAGAGGACGTTGCAAGTTCATTCAATATATGTCTAGTAAACCAGCCAAGTATGAAATAAAAATATTCTGGATGTGTGTTGCAAATTGTTATGGGATGAATGGGCTTATCTACTCTGGCAAAGAAATTGGTGCTCCAGTGCAGAAAGACCTAGGTTCTGACATTATATAAAAAAAAAACTTTCTGTACCAATTTACAATTCTGGTAGAAACATTACAATGGACAATTAGTTTAATAATGTTCAATTAATTTACTTTATTATAGTGTATTTGGTTTCAGCAACAAAGCAACAATGGTGTCTTAAAAAGCGAAGAAGGAAAAATCTGTTATATTAGGCCGGTTTCACACGTCAGTGGCTCCGGTACGTGAGGTGACAGTTTCCTCACGTACCGGAGACACTGACACACGTAGACCCATAAAAATCTGTTCAGATGTCATTGATTTTTTGCGGACCGTGTCTCCGTGTGCCAAACACGGAGACATGTCAGTGTTCGTGGGAGCGCACGTATTACACGGACCCATTAAAGTCAATGGGTCCATGTAAAACACGGACCTCACACGGACGTTCTCCGTCTGGGGTCCGTGTGCGTGCAGGAGACAGCGCTACAGTAAGCGCTGTCCCCCCCACATGGTGCTGAAGCCGCGATTCATATGTTCCCTGCAGCAGCGTTTGCTGTAGAGAAGATATGAATAATAGTGTTTAAAATACAGATCTATGTGTCTGCCGCCCCCCCACCCCCTGTGTGCCCCCCCGCTGTCCTGAAAATACTCACCCGCTCCCACGTTGGCTGTCACTCCTTCCTCTCTGCCCCCATCTTCTCCTGTATGCGGTCACGTGGGGCCGATCATTTACAATCATGAATAGTCGGCTCCGCCCCTATGGGAGGTGGAGCCACATATGACTGTAAATGATCGGCCCCACGTGACCGCATACACTAGAAGCCGCGGCCAGACCAGGAAGCAGCGAGGGAGCGGGTAAGTATTTTCTGAACAGCGGGGGGGGGGGGCGCACAGGGGGTGGGGGGGCGGCGGACACATAGATCTTTATTTTAAACACTATTATTCATATTTTCTCTGCAGCAAACGCTGCTGCAGGGAACATATGAATCGCGGCTTCAGCACCAGATGCAGGGTACCACACGCGTGGGTACCACACGCTCCGTGTGGTACCCACTCGCCATACGGGCGGCACACGTGTGCCGCACGTATGGCCTACGTGAGTTCCCAGGCACACGGACACGGATAACTCCGGTACCGATTTATTCTGGTACCGGAATTATCTGGACGTGTGGGACAGCCCTTACTCAATACCATGCATCATGATTCCAGTGTTGACATCAATGGCAGGAAACAGAAACCAGAAATCATCCTGCACTATAATAAAACAAAAGGAGGTATGGACAAGATGGATGAAATGGTTGGAGAATATTCATGCAAGAGGCAAACAAAATGTTGGCCTGTAATCATTTTTTTCAAATATTCTTGATGTATCAACCCTTAATTCCTAGATTATTAATACTGAAACTGCACAAAATTGCTGCATACTGAAACTGGCAGTGTATATCAGACTGTGTGCAACCATACAAGTCTGTGAGTGTGTGCAAAACATCGGACTGCACCTGGATGTCATTCGAGTGCAGTCCGATATATGGTAACACACAGAAATTAAATTCTCCATCTTCTCCGCATCTGTGATCCGATTGTCGCATGCAAGAGATTCAGATGAAAAAATAACACTCTTATTACGCTTGCAGCAGAGTTAGAGCTGAGGATCATAAGCATATAGCATCCCATTCTCTCGCATAAGTGTGAGCATACCTTAAAGGTATTTTCTGCGATGAGACTACCTCCTTAAGATCCCCAATTTTTTTTTTTTCGCACAATATTCGTTAGGAAAAAAAATTCCTTTTCTTCCAAGTATTACTGGTAAATATATAATAGTGCTTTGTATTAGCCCTTAAAAGTCGGCACCTCCCAACAAATATGATTCATTCATAATTGTAAACTTAAGATTTCTTTTCTTTCTCTCTTATAAAACCCTGCCAGACAAAGCTGTGCACAGTGATTCAGAAAGAAAGGTTACAACATTATTAAGCTGTAATTGTAACAGCTGTTCGGGCGCAGACTTTGATAATTTTACTGTAGCTTCCTCACAAACACGTAATACAAGGAAAAAAAATTCCTGCAAAGCTATTACTTTGCCAGAAAAAGAATAAAAAAGCAAAGTGGGAAAGGGTTCATAAGGGTAACATATGCTTTACACATCAGCACAGAAATTAACTGCAACATCTACTTCCCCCCAGGATGCTTTTATGTGTCTCAATTGAAATTTATGATAACAGTTGAGAGCAGCAACCTGCAGGCAAGCCTGGACACACAGCCCATTACCTGACTCAAACTGGTTAAAGTGCAGACTTGTCAGCCATTAGAGGGATGTCAAATTGTCACTTAGAAGAATCCGCAAGTGCCCATTGCTGCTAAAAAACCTACCCCAGCAATATGACCATCAACACATACATTATACATAGTTATGCCACTGCATTTACAAAGAGGGACCATAAGACAGTTGAGGCTAGCTTGGATTCATACATTGGCGTTAAAATGTCTCATAGAAACATAGTGAAGTGTTATCGGTTCCTTAAATAGTACAGGATTCTCCTACTCATTTAATACAAAAATTCAGTAAGATTGCTAATAGACATAATGTACTTGACACTTTCATATTCTTTTGGGGAGTTTTATGTTCTCCATATGATCTGTTAAATCTGCCTTTAGCATATGTTAAATAAAACTTTTAGAAATAGCCTAAAAGGGGTAAAAGGAGCATGTGACCTTATAAACAAATAGATAACAGGGGCAGATTATAATAATGGCAATCTAGGGTACCACCCAATGCCTGGTTCTTTTTTAGCACCTTTGGCGGTGTACCTCACCGGGCAGCGAGCAATTCCGCAGTTCCGTTGTTGACAAAAGCAAATTCCAGAACAGCTGCAAGAAGCCATTCTCAGTTTCTTGTCAGGTGCCTTCTCTATGATTGAGGCAACCTTGAGATATCATCATGCCGACTGTGTCCTTTGCCAGATGATGCCAATCTCACTGAGGGAAGAGGCGTTATGATGAGGGATTGTGTGAAGAGGTAAGTAATTGCCTCTTTTTTCTTTAAAACAGTGAGGAGTGCACGTGAATTGTGGAAGTGGGGGTGATGATATGGAATTGTAATATGGGGGATGAGTTGGGAGAGAGGGCATGGAATTGTATGGAATGGGGGGATATAGGATACAGGATAGAGATTTGGAATGAATTGTAGGGACAGGATGAACACAGGGGAAGGGTGAGGACATACACAGTGTTCCAAATTATTATGCAGAAAGAGTTTAGGAGTGATAAGGTTGGAATTTTTTTGTTTGATGGTGATGTGTGCCAGGGCTCTTTATATCACTGAAAGCAATTGCAGATACCTGTGCAAATTAGTTTGGCAGGTGTGTCCAAATAAAGGCAAGACTGCTTAAGAAGGCTGTTCCACATTATTAAGCAGCCTACATTTTTTGCCAAAATGGGAAAGAAAAAGGATGTGTCGGCTGCTGAGAAGCAACAAATTGTGGAGTATTTAGGTCAAGGCATGACTACCATCTACATTGCCAAGACACTTCATCGTGATCATCGCGCAATCATGAAGTATGTAGCTGATTCCCAGCACACACGTGTGCGTGCTGATAAGGAAAAATTGAGGGCTCTTTCCAACAGGCAATTGTGTAAGGTTAAAAGAGCAGCTGCAAAAATGCCTTGTCATAGCAGCAGACACGTTTTTGAAGCTGCTGGCCCTCCAACGTCCCCAGAACAACAAGATGCAGCGTCCTTCAGAGGTGCGTAAGCCATCCTGTCGACCACCTCTATCCACTGCACACAAGCAGAAATGGCTCCAGTGGGCCAAACGATACATGAAGACTGACTTCCAAACAGTTTTGTTCACCGATGAGTGCCGTGCAATCCTCGATTGTCCAGATGGATGGAGTGGAGGATGGCTGGTTGATAGACACCCCATGAAAACACGACTAAGGCGCCAACAAGGAGGAGGTGGAGTAATGTTTTGGGCTGGAATCATGGTGAGAGAGATTGTCGGCCCCTTTATGATCCCTGAAGGGGTAAAGATGAACTCCATAATCTATGTGGAGTTTCTAAAACAAAACTTCCTGCCATGGTTCAAGAGGAAGAACCGTGCTTTCCGCAGCAAGATCATTTTCATGCATGATAATGCACCGTCTCATGCTGCAAAAAACACATCTGCATCTCTGGCTGCTATGGGCATAAAAGAGGACAAACTTATGGTGTGGCCACCATCTTCCCCTGACCTCAACCCCATTGAGAACCTCTGGAGCATCATCAAAAGGAGTGTCTATGATGGCGGGAGGCAGTTCACATCTAAGCAACAGCTCTGGGAGGGTATTCTGTCCATATGCAAAACAATTGAAGCAGAAACCATCCAAAAACTGACAAATTCAATGGACGAGAGAGTTCAGAAGCTTCTTTCGAACAAGGGGTCCTATGTGCAAATGTAACATCACCTAGAATAAAGTTTTCACTTGAAAACTGTTTGATTTCATTTTGTAATAAGCTGATAATGCTTATAACTAGGGTTGAGCGAAACGGGTCGGCAATTTTCAGAAGTCGCCGACTTTTGGCAAAGTCGGGTTTCATGAAACCCGACCCGACCCCTGTGTGGGGTCGGCCATGAAGTCGGCGATCTTCTGAATCTGGAATCGGAATTCCGATACCGATTCCCGATATGTTTAAGATATCGGGAATTGGTATCGGAATTCAGATTTAAGTTTAAAATAAAGAATTAAAATAAAAAATATCGCCATACTTACCATCTGACGGGCCCTGGTACTAACCGGGAACCTTCCTTCCTTAGAATCAGCCTTCCAGGACCTCGCGGTGACGTCGCGGCTTGTGATTGGTCGCGCGGCCGCCCATGTGACCGCTCGCGCGACCAATCAGAAGCCTCGACGTCACCGTGACGTCACCGAAGGTCCTGGAAGGGCTGATTCTTAGGAAGGAAGGCTGCCGGAAAGAAGCAGGGCGTGTCCGAGGGTGAGTATATACCTAATAGGAATATACTCACCCTCGGCTTCGTTCCGGCAGCCTTCCTTCCTAAGAATCAGCCCTTCCAGGACCTTCGGTGACGTCACGGTGACGTTGCGGCTTCTGATTGGTCGCGCGAGCGGTCACATGGGCGGCCGCGCGACCAATCACAAGCCGCGACGTCACCGCGACGTCACCGCGAGGTCCTGGAAGGCTGATTCTAAGGAAGGAAGGTTCCCGGTTAGTACAAGGGCCCGTCAGATGGTAAGTATGGCGATATTTTTTATTTTAATTCTTTATTTTACACTTAAATATGGATCCCAGGGCCTGAAAGAGAGTTTCCGCTCCTTCAGACCCTGGGAACCATTGGAAACCCAATGCACTGCATTGGGTTTCGAGTTTCGGCCGACCCCGACCCCGACTTTTTTATAGGATCGGCCGATTTCACTCGACCCGACTTTTGAAAAAGTCGGGTTTCGTGAAACCCGACCCGATCCTATAATAGTAACGGTCGCTCAACCCTACTTATAACTTCACAATTGACCATTTTTTTGTTCAAAATAAAAAAAAATGTTGAAAACTCTGCTGTACATAATAATTTGGAACATGCATTTTGAGTGTTTTTTTTTAAAGATACTGTTTTCATAGGCAGTTTTTTCCAAAACATTGCAATTATACTAGAATAATAGATGACTGGAAAATAACAATGACTGCAATTCAGATAGGTAATTTAGAGAAAATATGAGGAAATATTATTTGCATAATAATTTGGAACACAGTGTAGAAGAGTGATTGGTAATGAATTGGTGGGAAAGGCACAGTGCCTAATTTTTATTTTTCGGGGTGCTGTAAAAATGGCTAATTGTAGTTAATTAGGGCACACTTTCTGCTTATCAATTTGTATTTTGAAAGGTGGGTTGCACAGCAGCTAATTATATATTAACTAGATGGTGGCCCGATTCTAACGCAAGAATATGTATGTAGTTTATTTATGAAGTTTTCAGAATAATGCAATTTATACAAAGGATTTGGCCGGCCGCGACCAATTAGTGAAGCGTGGTTCAAATTCCGCGCCAATTCGTGGGCGGATTACGACTGTCGCTGATTGTTCGCGGCTGGGTGTGACGAATCAGTGAAGCCAGGGCCGGCTCCAGGTTTTTGAGGGCCCCGGGCGAAAGAGTCTTAGTGGGCCCCCCCTCTTTAACACATACCACGATTCATGATGCACAGATACAGCAGAGAAATATAGCACAGCCAAGTAGCGTATAACACAGCCCATGTAGGATATAACACAGCCCATGTAGTATATAGCACAGCCACGTAGTATATAACACAGCCCACGTAGTATATAACACAGCCACGTAGTATATAGCACAGCCACGTAGTATATTGCCCAGCCACGTAGTGTATAGCACAGCCCACGTAGTAAATAGCACAGACACGTAGTATATTGCCCAGCCACATAGTATATTGCCTAGCCACGTAGTATATAGCACAGACACATAGTATATTGCCCAGCAACGTAGTATATTGCCCAGCCAAGTAGTATATTGCCCAGCCACGTAGTACATAGCACAGACACGTAGTATATAGCACAGACGCTTAGTATATTGCCCAGCCATGTAATATATTGCACAGCCATGTAGTATATTGCACAGCCATGTAATATATTGCACAGCCACATAGTATATAGCACAGAGATGTAGTATATAACACTGCCCATGCAGTATATAACCCAGGCCACGTAGTATAGAGCACAGCAATGTAGTATATTGCCCAGCCACGTAATATATACCACAGCCACGTAGTATATAGCACAGCCCACATAGTATATTGCACAGAGATGTAGTATATAACACAGCCCATTCAATAGCTAACACAGCCCACGTAGTATATAGAAATGTAAGCACCATATCCCTGTTAAAAAAATAATTAAAATAAAAAATAATTATATACTCACCTTCCGTCGGCCCCCGGATCCAGCCCAGGTGTTTACCGATGCTCCTCGCGATGCTCCGGTCCCAAGAGTGCATTGCGGTCTCACGTGATGATGACGTAGCGGTCTCGCGAGACCACTACGTCATCATCTCGCGAGACCGCATTGCATGGACCGGACCGTCGTGAGGAGTGGGAAAGGCCTGGGCTGGATGCGGGGGCCGACAGAATGTGAGTATATAATGATTTTTTATTTTTTTTATTATTTTTAACATTATATCTTGTTACTATTGATGCTGCATAGGCAGCATAAATAGTAAAAAGTTGGTCACACAGGGTTAACAGCCTTTAACCCTGTGGGAGCACTGACTGGAGGAGAGTATGGAGGGGGCACTGACAGCAGGGGAGTAGGGAGCGGCCATTTTACGGCCGCACTGTGCCTGTCGCTGATTGGTCATGGCCGTTTGACCGCGACCAATCAGCGACTTGGGATTTCTGTGACAGACAGACGGAAGTGACCCTAAGACACTTATATAGTAAATGGCGTGGTGCATATTTCCATTCAGGGACACTGTTATTTTCAGTGTTGCGGTAATCTGCGCAGCAAACTCGGCAGTGGCGAGAAGTGGCTGGAAGATGGTGACATGAAGATCTGAAGACATTGTGACAAAGTCACTGGTAGAGCGCTGGAGGGGAGATATGTGTCAATACGCTTAATGGCATCAGTGATGTAAAACCCAGAGTAATTTCCTCCAGCACACTATGTGCTGTGAGTTTAACCTAAGTTCCGTAATGGGCTGGTTTTTATGTGGACATTCATAGAGTGGGTGGGAGGGTGTCTACCTTATCTCCACCTGCAGAGCCAGTACCGCCATGTGCTGACAGGTCATGTGTTCAGTCACATGGGGAAGATTCACATGATCCAGGGCTTAAATGGCTTGGCTCCAGAGGCAGTCTTTGGTCATCAAGACTGGAGAGAGGATTCTCCAGTGGTTTGTGTCTTGTGGAGCAAAGACTGAACCTGTGTTGCTCCAGAGCGGGATGTTACCCGCAACGAATGGACTCTATTACAACATTTTGTTTTCTATGTTCTCTTTCTGTCTTTGCCAGAAAGGGCTGTGTTTACTTTCCCCCTTCCTGTTGGTTTATGCTGCCATATAATAAACCAACCGAAGACTTAAAGAAACTGTGTTCCTGTTTTCTACCTCTGTTTACTGCCAAGTTGAACTACCACACCAAAAAGTAGAAACAAAATTAAAAAAACTCTAATCAGATGAAATGTAACCCATTACTTACTGTAAGTAAGTATGTATTTTGCATCTGCACTGTATGACTTTCAGACAGGTGATGGGAGTAATAGTCTTGTTTGTAAAATAAATTCTCTTACTATGTATATTCTATTCCTTAGTATATCGAGTACTCTCCTTTTAAATAAAATGTCAAACCGTTATTGCATAGCATCATCTCTTGCTATGTATAGTGCTACCCTTTATTACATGATGCCCTCTCTTTATGTACATTGCACTCCCTTATTACATTGTGTCTTCCATTATAATGTATAGCACCATTCTATTACATAGCTTCCTCTAATATTATTTATAGCACCTTGCATTAGTATAGTGTCCTCTATTGTGATGTACAGCACTGTCCCTTGTTACATAATGTCCTCTCTTGCTATGTTACTGTCCATACTGAAAAAAAAATTGCCACTGCACACTAAGTGTGCACACACTATTTTCTTTCATTTGCAATTGTTTTCTCTGCTCTATCTAATAACAGAAAGTGTCTTGTCCCAGCTGCTCCCTCCTCTCCGTGCCAGAGACAATTGCAGAGATTCATGACTTGTGCCAAGAAAATTGAGCTCCTGTTTCTACATAGAGCTCAGAAGGATTCAGCTTGTCTATTTTTGATCATCTGACTTCATAGACCTCATGGAAAAGGGGAGAATTAACTGGGTAGAAAAGCAAAATGAGCAATTGAAAGTACACAGTGCTGTATAATATAATGATTGCAATGTATTTAGAGGATACAAATTTTGAGGGGAGTCCTTATTTGACAAACCTCAAACACATATTTAAAATACATAAAAATATTAAATATGCAGTAGTCCTAAGACATAATATAACACATACATATTTGTTATTGCCTAAACCGTAACAAGTGGTAATATACATTTGAAACATAATTTATGATATCAGTGTGTGCCAAAAATACAGTGTGTACATAAAGTCATGGTGCACTTTTGACCAGTCACTGGAACGCAACAAAAAACTACAGAAATGTGAAATCTTCTCCAAATAAAAGAAAAACTCTCCCAGTTTCATACCTATTCAGTGCAGTTCGATGTGGGCTTCATTTGTTGCCCTACACACATCCAAACGATAGCATAAGCTTGTGGTTGCATCATGTTACAGACCTGGCAGTGTATTAATCAGAGTTCAGTTTATCAGGGGTTATTATGACTCAGGGCTCAGCAGCAGCTTAAATGAGTTTGTCCAAGAAAGAGAAAAGGTTGGATTATCCGCACTGCTGCTTTATTGTGACCCTCTATTCCTGTGCCATTCACTGCTGCTGATGCTTATAATGCCTCAAAAAGATCGGGAGATTCTGGTGCAACACCAATAGTCACATGCAAAATTCAATAGAAAAGAAAAAACGGTATGCACTCACCAATCCCGATAAAAGCATGGTCCTGATGGAAGCGCATTTAGCGTGAAACAGCTGTCATCTATTTCATTTTCACGTTCTCCCTGTCTGAAACCGCACATGTCCCAATAAAGGATTGTTTTTTGTTATGATCCTAGTGAATGAGGATCACAAAATGGACTAGCTAAGTATATGAACATAGACACGAGCTCTAGGGAGGTGGTAACTGGACTGACCGCAAACCTGATCCTAACCAACACACCAAAGGCAGCCGGTGAACGTGCCTAAAATCCTGGACGTCTCGACGCAGCCTGTGAAACTATCTACTCCTGGAGGGAAAGTAAGACCTCACTTGCCTCAAGAGAAATCACCCCAAAGATATAGGAAGCCGCCAACAAATAATAACGGTGAGGTAAGGGGAAAACACAAACGTAGAAATGAAAACAGATTCAGCAAATGAGGCCTGCTAATACTAGATAGCAGAAGACAGATAGGGAACTGTGCGGTCAGTAAAAAACCCTATGCAAAATATCCACGCTGAGAATACAAGAACCCTCACACCAACTAACGGTGTGAGGGGAGAAACCCAGCCCCCCAGAGCTACCAGCAAGCAAGGAAATCACATATTTAGCAAGCTGGAAAAGAAACATAAATAAACCAAGAAACATATGACCACTGATGGTCAAAAAATGAACCAAGCAAAACTTAGCTTCTCTTGAAGAGACAGATAACGAAGGACTGCAGGAGAGCTCCAAAATAGCACTGAAGACATTGACAGCAGGCAACAACTGAGACTCCAGGTGAACTAAATAGGAACCAGCTAACAGATAACGAGACAGCTGATCAGCCTCAGACCTGCAGAATGACCCAAAGAACCACCAGAGGGAGCCCAAAGACAGCACTCACACAGTACCAGTTGTGACCACAAGAGGGAGCCCAAAAACAGAGTTCACAACAGTTTTTACCGGGATTAGTGAGCGCATACCGTTTTTTCTTTTCTATTGAATCTTAAATGAGTTTGTGTTGTTTTATTGGTTCTTGTTATCTCTCCTTATGAACAGGTCTGATATGATTGGGCCAGAGAAAGGGCACCAAAATGTAAACTATAAAAGTGCACCATGACTTTGTGGACACACTGTATATAGGTTTTCCTTATAGAAATTAAATACTATGTATGAAAGTACTTTAAATGCCATCTATATACAGTACAACTAGTGCATCAAAAATTGTCCTTCACACAAAAATAAAAAAAGTTATGGCCACCCGAAAACCCTTTAGCCCAAAATGACCTACATGTATGCAGCGCCCCAGAGTCCTGGTCGTTGCAGTACTGTGGCTCCGCCACTATGGGGAGCCATGGTGCGTCCGACGGCACTGAAGGAGTTCATCTGATCAGGTATCACAGACACCAATAGATTTCACAGCTGGGCCTCCGGGGGGAGCTAAGGGTTCTATTCATTAGGCCACTCCCCACCATAGTGGGTAAACTGGGGGTCAGGCAGGAAGTTAGAGGAGAAAGCTGACTGGATTGGACGAAGCAACACCTAGTGGCAGAGGGTGTTGTGGAGGAAGAGACAGTAGGGTCTCTGTCAGGGGTGGGATCCTGACAGAGGCTTGGCATTGAAAAGAACGTAACGGGTCCGCGCCAGCTCCGGGAAGCGGCGGGACCCAAGAAAGGACTAGAAGCGAGATAGATTGTGCTGAGTGAGAAACGAGATCAAGCAATAGGAGAATACCAGTAGGGGTCGTGCTGTAAGACCGGAGCAACATCCTACTGAGGCGCACTACCGGCGGCCGGAACGCCGAGGGAGTATTTCATTAGACAGCTTCAAGCAATACTCTAAACAGCGGCAGGACAGTCAGTCTCAGGCGGGCTGTCTCACCTAAATCACCTATGAAGTCTTGGGAGGCAATTGCGGGAGAGGGGCGTCTCTAGAGTCCCGGAAGAACTCCAGGCCTACCCGACAAACGGGTGCCGTTCTAACTGTAACATCAGGAAGGGACGGAAGATTAGCAGAAGATCAGTTAATCGAGTTGTGAGGGAACACGAGAAACAGACACAACGGTTGTGGGGTACTTTCCGTAAGCATAGCAGGGAAGGACTACAACACATAGCGCTAAGAAGGAAGGCACCGATTTCCACCTGTGAAGTGAACTCTGGAGGTGCCATTGGACCGGCCGGACTTGCGCAGCCTGGTGAACCGTATTCTGGACTGAGGACTCAGAGATCTCCAGTAAAGAGGTAAAGAGACTGCAACCTGGTGTCCTCGTTATTTACCGCGACCTGCACCCCACAACTGCACCACCAACATCCACACCTATCATTCACTGTGCGCCCCACGGCAGGGTCACGGGCCGGGGCCTAGCCGCCGTGACAACCCCAGAAGCAGAGACCCAGAGGCCCGGTACCGGGTACCCCTCGGCCCTACGGCAGTGGGGGCGCTACAACTACATCAGTGCATGGGTGACTATTTGTGGAGGGAGCTTAGGAGCTGATCTATTTTTACACATGCGATAGATACAGTCTATGTTAGGTAGCCGGTATCTGTCTCTTACAGCAGTGGCTTGGCTTGAAATTCAAAAGAGACTTATTTTGGATGTATAATGAAATACTATGGTTTTTACTCCCGACTGTGATTTCACAAAAAAATCTATGCAAGTTTATAACTGCAAACCTATTGACTTTGAAAATCATTAATACTGGTCATTTTTACCCTGAAAGCAAACCCCGCCTGTTATGATCTGGTGACCTTGGAGCCGCATGAGAGACTTTCTCAGGAGTAGGTGGTACCTGTACTGACCGCAAACCCTAAACTAACACCGCAACTAGAAGTAGCCGTGGGATGTACCTAACACGTCCTAGACACCTCGACACAGCCGGAGGACTAAATACCCCTATAGATGGAAATGGGAATTCTATCTTGCCTCAGAGCAGAACCCCAAAGGATAGGCAACCCCCCACAAATATTGACTGTGAGTATAAGAGGAAAGACACACGCAGGCAGAAAAACAGGATTTAGCAAAAGAGGCACTTCTAGCTAAATAGAAAAGGATAGGACAGAATTCTAAGCGGTCAGTATTAAAATCCAAAAAATATCCACAGCAGATAATACAAATATTCCACATCTAACTAAAGACATAGAAAGTATATCTGCATCTCCTGAGAATCCAGCATGATTGAAAAATCCAGACAAAGTCTAAGCTGGACAAAAACACAATAAATTGCACTGAATTGCAAAGCACACTGCATGTGTGCACAGAGACAAAAAAACAGACACTTATCTTAGCCGAATTGGCAGCAGGGCATGAGGAGCCAGAGAGAGATGCAATCCCTCCAAGTACAATGGACAACTGGCACAGACTCATGGATCCTGCACACCTAAATACCTAATAGAGCTGCAATCAGCAGAAACACCTGCCCGGATTACAACCCCAAGACAACTGCACTACCACCAACAACCACCGGAGGGAGCACAAGAGCAGAATTCACAACACCCGCCCAAAGAACAGCTGAATTGCATTCTTTTTCACCATGTCACCCAACTTGTATTTTGTTCTTGTTTTTTAAGTACATTGAAAGGCAAAATGGATGAAATCATTCAAATTTACAACCTGTCTTGCAGAATACAAGCCCTAATATGGCCATGTTATCAGAAAAATAAAAAGTTATGGCTCTTAGAAGAAGGGGAGTACAATTGGCCTTGGTTTAGGTTAGTGGTTAATAGAAGCAATAGTAGTTTGCTCAAAAGGATAGTTTACTCCAGACAACCACTACTGTAGACTGTATAAGCATAGACCATGACATAATACATTGCATAGATAACTGACAGAGCCCTCAACTACTGTATCAGTAATGTTGGGCATCTGTTAATCAGTACTGTGTACATTCATTATATAGATGTAAGTGACTGTTTTCCGTGCAAATATTACAGTTCTTACAGTAATATTTAACATTCAACATTATGTCAGGACTTTTAATATTAGCTGTAACACAGACTATTATAACAGCAATGTATTTGGGTATGTCTGCTATAAAAATGAAGTGGTGACATGTTGCATTACATTGCTGTGTTGTGTTTGTCTTTTTAACACACTTTAATACAGAGCTACAGTACATATAGCTATAAATCAATATTATGAGCTAAAATGATATTCAGATAGTTAAAGGGATTATCCAGGATTAATCGTTCCTCCAGCCAGAAATACCACCAGATTTGTCTATTGGTTGTTTCTGGTAGAGCAGCCCAATCACATTGAAAAACATGTGGCTAGCCTGCAATGCTACACACAACCTTGTTGACAGGTGTGGTGCTGCTCTTGGAATACAAGAGGCATGTTTTTTTAAAATAATAGACAGCATAAGTCAATAAAAACCTACAGCTCACTCTTTAGAGCAACACTATGTGAAGAATGGTGTTAGAATTGTGGGCAATTGGAGCAGGGCTCTGTGGCTAGTGATTTACCTGCTCCACTGTGCACAATTAGGGTTAACATACTAAGAAATTGCATTTTAGAAGGCTTTGCAAAACTGGAAAAAGGAACACAGCATCACAACAATGTCAATAAACTCATTAAACCTTCAGATAAGGAGCAATGTGGTGATCCTTGACACACCACAGTACCATCAGATGTGTAAATCCCTGCTCAGCACCAGACACCGAACACGGACTTACTGTATGTCTGGTTTCCTGTTTAGGTCTGGAAGTTTAATAAAGCTTGTTGAAAGGCTGCAGCACAGCCAATCAACAATATTTAATATTTAAGGCTGTGGGCACTTCCTGCTCCATCATAGCCATGTAAAGTAATGTCATGGCAGTGATTGGCCCATGCAACATGTGACCCGGCCTGATAGTAAAAAAATATATATATACCACTTGCGGTCCCCTTCATTTTTAAAACCAGACAGCTGTGAGCCAATATTCATGCAGCTTCCCAGCTTATTTATTTCAAATTAGTTGTCTGATTTGTCTTAACTGGGTATTAAAAATAAGGTGAACTCTAATAAAAGATGACATAGGGTCCCCCTATTTTTAATAATCAGCTAAGGCAAAGCAGGCAGATGCAGGCTGATATTAATAGGCTGTGAAGGGCCATGAATATCAGCCCCCTCTCAGCCTAAAATTAGCAGCCCTCAAAATTAGACATCCATTAGATGCACCAATTCGGGCGCTTAGGCTCAGCTTTTCCTGATTACCCTGGTGTGGTGGCAATTGAGATAATAGTTTACAGGGCTGATGTCAGCTGACATCAAGCTGATATGTTAGTAATGGAGAGGTGTCTATCAGACACCCCTGTTTCTAACCCAGTAAATTAAAAGAAAAAAAATACACAATCACACAGGAAAAATAATTTATTTCAATAAAGACTCCCCCCACACATGTTCATGGCTTATTACCAGCATATTAATATCAGTCCACAGAGGTTTGTTTAGCCTTTGATGATTATTAAAACTAGAGGGGACCACAAGTAATTTTTTTCAGGGTCCCCTCATTTTTAAAAACCTGCTAAGGCAAAGCAGACTGCTGGGTGCTGATATTAATAGGCTTGGAAGCTAAATGGTTATTGGCAACATCCCAGCATAATAAGAACAGTATAAGTATATAAGTATCTCGACTTCAGCAAAGCATTTGATAAAATATCTCATACTATCCTTATAGAAAAAATGACCAAGTATGGGATTGATAAGGCTATGGTTGGGTGTATTGTTAACTGGCTCAGTAATCGTACTCCAAGAGTGGTAATAAATGGTTGCATATCCAATTGGAAAAGTATTTCAAGTGGGGTACCACAAGGCTCTGTCCTGGACCCAGTGTTATTCAACATTTTTATAAATGATCAATATAAGGGAACTGAAGGTAAACTAATCAAATTTTGCTGACGATGCAAAGCTAGGAGGGATAACTAAAGGTACTTTCACACTAAGTGACTTTGCAGCGAGAACGACGACGATCCGTGACGTTGCAGCGTCCTGGATAGCGATCTCGTTGTGTTTGACATGCAGCAGCGATCTGGATCCCGCTGTGATATCGCTGGTCAGAGCTAGAAGTCCAGAACTTTATTTTGTCGCTTGATCACCCGCTGTCATCGCTGTATCGGCGTGTGTGACGCCGATACAGCGATGTGTTCACTTGTAGCCAGGGTAAACATCGGGTTACTAAGTGCAGGGCCGCGCTTAGAAACCCGATATTTACCCTGGTTACCATTGTAAAAGTAAAAAAAAAAACACTACATACGCACCTTCTGATGTCTGTCACGTCCCCCGGCGTCCACAGGGTTGCGCGCTGCTGCTGAGAACTTCCTGCACTGAATGTGTCAGCGCCGGTAGTAAAGCAGAGCACAGCGGTGACGTCACCGCTGTGCTCTACTTTACTGCCGGCGCTGACACATTCAGTGCAGGAAGCTCTTGGCAGCAGCGCGTAACCCTGTGGACGCTGGGGGACGTGACAGACATCAGAAGGTGAGTATGTACTGGTTTTTTTTTTACTTTTACAATGGTAACCAGGGTAAATATCGGGTTACTAAGCGCGGCCCCGAACTTAGTAACCCGATATTTACCCTGGTTACCTGTGTGCTGCAGGGGGACTTCGGCATCATTGAAGACAGTTTCAACGATGCCGAAGTCGTTCCCCTGATCGTTGGTCGCTGGAGAGAGCTGTCTGTGTGACAGCTCCCCAGTGACCTAAACAGCGACTCTGCAGCGATCGGCTCGTTGTCTATATTGCTGCAGCGTCGCTGAGTGTGACGGTACCTTTAGGCTAGAGAAGACAAAGAAAGGATTCAGAATGATCTAGATAAGCTTTAAAAATAGGCAGCAACTAAAAAAATGGTATTCAACAGGTAGAAATGCAAAATTCTACATCAGGGCAAAAAAAGCAAAACTTACATCTATAGCATGGGAGGAACAGAACTAAGCAACAGTGTGATAAAGCAGCAAAAAAGGCAAACACAGTTCTAGGATGTATTAAGAGAAGTCTAGATCACGTGAAGTAATTATCCCCCTCTACTCCTCCTTGGTCAGGCCTCATCAGGAATACTGTGTCCAGTTCTGTTTACCACATTTTAAAAAAGACATTGAAAAACTGGAGCAAGTTCAGAGAAGAGTTACCAGGATGAGGGGTGGACTGCAAAGTATGTCCTACGAGGAATGGTTAAAGGATCTGGGAGTGTGTAGCTTGAAAAAAAGAAGGCTAGAGGGAGACTTAATAGCTGCCTACAAGAATCTGAAGGGATGTCACAGTGAAGAGGGATCATCCTGAGGAAGCGACATCAATGCAAAATGCACGTCGGGGAACCTTGTCCGTGGAGCAGGCAAGACCATCAGACATAGTGGGTGAATAAATACGCTTTTCAAATACTACCTCTTTAATACATACTACGTCCAACGCGAGTCTGTTGTCACCATTCAATAAACACTAGATTATTGTCCTATTGTTCAAACTTTTTTCCTACTATAGGGTGACGGAAGAGTCCTTGAGAGGAGCTATGTGTCATCACGGCTATTAGCTGCAGTGATGTGAGCTCAGAAGCATGCTACAGCACATATAGTGCTGAGTGAGTTATTTGGCCATTCTATGGCTGGGTTTTACGAGCACAGCAAAAAGGCAGAGATGCCTACCTGCCCAGGACTCCACACAAATGCAATTTCAGGTGCAAAAATAACGATGAGACAACCGCTCACAGCCTACCAATCCATGGAGGGGGCGGTTGCTTGGTTTAAAATTTATTTTGCCTTATATACAAGTCATTACCCTGGAAAGGATGTTTCTTAACATATTTCCCAGGAAAATCCATTTTGGTTTTGTTTTTGTATGTTTTATTGTGAGTCTGTAAAAGTGGCGTAAGACTCTGACAACATTGTTCACAGCAGTGACCTGGGAGTCAGAAATGCTTCCAGTGGTCTTCCCCATGCTGTTCTTATGTCATGTGAGCACAATTCCCATCAATTTCCGCTCTTTCTAGTCCCTCTGCAGACCACCGGGGGGACCACCGGAAAAATGCTCGAGTTTCCCATAGACTTACATTGGGCTCATTGCTCCGGTCGAGCACCCGAGCATTTAAATTTGCTCAACCTGAGCAATGAGAACCCGAGCATTTTAGTGGTCTCCCATCACTAATCCACATATTTGGCATTTCCGTAGTGATGAGAGCCCACCTAATTTATGGGTGCATGTCTCAAGGAGCACAAGCTATGCACTTCAATGAACTGGGGACTACAACATATTGGGCACTGCAAAGTCAGTTTGCAATTCACTCTCAGAAATATCCACTGCTGATTGGTTTTGAAAAACACCCATGGAGTCAAAATTTTCACTACACCTGTAGATAAATTAACAAAGGGATATTATTTCCAAAATGGGGTTACTTGAGGGGGGATTCTGCTTTTCTAGCACTTAGGGGCTCTGCATGTAGAGGCCGCAAACTATTCTAGGGAAATCTGCGCTCCAGCAGGGAAATAGTGCTTTGTGCCTCCTGAATCACACCTTGAGGCTAAACAGTACTGTACAGCCATAAATGGGGTATTTTAACATTCATAAGAAATTGTTGGACAAGTTTTGGTGCCATTTTTATCTATCTCCCCGTGTGAAAATGTAAAACCTTGGGCTGAAACAAAATGTTGATGGTAAAAACTGAATAATTCTTTTCTTCACTGCCTAGTGGTTTAAAATTCTGTGACACACCTGTGGTGTCAAAATGATCACTGCACTGCTATATGAATTTATTGGTGGGTGTAGTATGTAAAATGGGGTTTCTGCTGTTCTGGCACCTCTTGGGCAGTAGTTTTCCCTCACATGTTGGATATTGCAATACTCAGGAGAATGTAAACAACAAATTGTATGGTGCATTTTCTCTTGTTACCTTTGTGAAAATTGTAAATTTGGAGCTAAAAGACAATTTTTGGGGAAAAAATTAGTTTTTTTATTTTCACGGGTCTACATTATAAACTTCTGTGAAGCAGCAGGGGTTTCAAGGTGCTCAATACATATCTATGCACATTCCTTGAGGGGTCTAGTTTCCAAAATGAGGTCACTTGTGGGGTGTTTCCACTGTTTAGGCACATCAGGGGTTATCCAAACTGAACATTGTCTCTGCTAATGAATCCAGCAAATTTTGCATTTAAAAAGTCAAATGGTGCTCCTTCCCGTCCGACATAGAAAAAAGCCAGCTCACAGACAGTGAAAGACAGATACACGGAACTCCATCCTGATGAGACGTGAATGACAATGAAATTAAAGCAGCATTCCATCTCCTCAAGTAAAATGAAACAAATTTCCTTTATTTACCTTCCTACTCCTGCCGTGCGCCAAAATAGTTTTCCTCTACATATTGGATATTGGCATACTAAGGAGAAATTGCACAACAAATTGTATGGTGCATTTTATCCTCTTAGCCTTGAAAAATAAAAAGTTTGGCTAAAGTAAAAAATTTTTGTGAAAAAAGTAAAATCTAAATTTTTTTCCTTCCACATTCCATTAATCCCTTAATCCCATATGATGTACTATCCTGTCGAGGTGACCTGTGACTTAATTCCCAGTGACGGGATAGTACGTCATATGGGATCGGCCGCACTCACAGGGGGAGCGCGGCCGATCGCGGCCGGGTGTCAGCTGACTATTGCAGCTGACATCCGGCACTATGTGCCAGGAGTGGGCACGGACGGCCCCTGGCACATTAACCCCCGGCATACTGCGATCAAAGATGATCGCAGTGTTCCGGCGGTATAGGGAAGCATCGCGCAGGGAGGGGGCTCCCTGCGTGCTTCCCTGAGACCTTCAGTACAAGGCGATGTGCTCACCTTGTACCGAGCATCTCCTCCCTGCAGGCCCCGGATCCAAAATGGCAGTGGGGCTACATCCGGGTCCTGCAGGGAAGTGGCTTACAAGCGCCTGCTCAGATAAAGCGCTGGTAAGCCAGGAGCCCTGCATGTCAGATCGCTGATCTGACACAGTGCTCTTCAAAGTGTCAGATCAGCGATCTGACCCTATAGCATGATGCCCCACCTGGGGCAATGTTATATAGTTAAAAAAAAGTATTCACATGTGTAAAAACAAAAAAATTCCTAAATAAAAAAATATATATTGTTCCCATAAATACATTTCTTTATCTAAATAATAAAAAAACAATAAAAGTACACATATTTAGTATCGCCGCGTCTGTAATGACCCCACCTATAAAACGGTCCCACTAGTTAACCCCTTCAGTGAACGCGGTAAAAAAAAAACCGAGGCAAGTAACAATGCTTTATTATCATACCGCCGAACAAAACACGTGATCAAAAAGACAGATATGAATAACGTCATCTTGACGTCATCTTGTCCAGCAAAAAATGAGCCCCCATACAGCATCATCAGCGAAAAAATAAAAAAGTTATAGTCCTCAGAATAAAGCGATGCAAAAATAATTATTTTTTCTATAAAATAGTTTTTATCATATAAAAGCGCCAAAACATAAAAAAATGATATAAATGAGGTATCGCTGTAATTGTTCTGACCCGAAGAATAAAACTGCTTTATCAATTTTACCAAACGTGGAACGGTATAAACGTCCCCCCCAAAAGAAATTCATGAATAGCTGGTTTTTGGCCATTCTGCCTCAGAAAAATCGGAATAAAAAGCGATCAAAAAATGTCACGTGCCCGAAAATGTTACCAATAAAAACATCAACTCGACCCACAAAAAACAATACCTCACATGACTCTGTGGACCGAAATATGGAAAAATTATAGCTCTCAAAATGTGGAGACGCAAAAACTTTTTTTTGCAATAAATAGCGTCTTTTAGTCTGTGACGGCTGTCAATCATAAAAATCCGCTAAAAAAACTCTATAAAAGTAAATCAAACCCCCCTTCATCACCCCCTTAGTTAGGGAAAAATAATAAAATTTAAAAAAGTATTTATTTCCATTTTCCCATTAGGGTTAGGACTAGGGCTAGGGCTAAGTTTAGGGCTACGGTTAGGGCTAGAGTTAGGGTATGGGCTAGGGTTAGGGCTAGGGTTAGGATTAGGGCTAGGGTTTGGATTAGGGCTAGGGTTAGGGCGAGGGTTAGGGTGTTAGGGTTAGGGGTAGGGTTAGGGCTAGCGTTAGGGCTAGGGTTAGGGCTAGGATTAGGGTTAGGGTTATGGTTAGGGCTAGGGTTAGGGCTAGGGCTAGGGTTAGGGCTAGGGTTGGTGCTAGGGTTCAGGTTGGGGCTAGGGTTAGGGTTGGGGCTAGGGTTAGGGTTTCAGTTAGAATTGGGGGTTTCCATTGTATAGGCACATCAGGGGCTCTCCAAATGTGACATGGCATCCGATCTCAATTTCAGCCAATTCTGTGCTGAAAAAGTAAAACAGTGCTCCTTCCCTTCCGAGCTCTCCCATGCACCAAAACAGGGGTTTACCCCAACATATGGGGTATCAGCGTACTCAGGACAAATTGGACAACAACTTCTGGGGTCCAATTTCTTCTGTTACCCTTGGGAAAATACAAAACTGGGGGCTAAAAAATAATTTTTGTGGAAAAGAAATGATTTTTTCTTTTCACGGCTCTGCGTTATATACTGTAGTAAAACACTTTGGGGTTCAAATGTTCTCACAACAAATCTAGATAAGTTCCTTGGGGCTTCTAGTTTCTAATATGGGGTCATTTGTGGGGGGTTTCTACTGTTTAAGTACATTAGGGGCTCTGCAAATGCAATGTGATGCCAGCAGACCAATCCATATAAGTCTGCATTCCAAATGGCGCTCCTTCCCTTCCGAGCTCTGCCATGCGCCCAAACGGTGGTTTCCCTCCACATATGGAGTATCAGCATACTCAGGACAAATTGGACAACAAAATTTGGGGTCCAATTTCTCCTGTTACCCTTTTTAAAATACAAAACTGGGGGCTAAAAAATAACTTTTGTGGAAAAAAAATGATTTTTTATTTTCACGGCTCTGCGTTACAAACTGTAGTGAAACACTTGGGGGTTCAAACTTCTCAAAACACATCTAGATAAGTTCCTTTGGGGAGCAGCTTAGTATACATTTTTTTGCAAAAAAACGTATCAACTAAATACCCTGTTTTCTTTACATCTTTTGACTAGCACTTGCTTATTACTGTGATTTTTTTACAACAGAGTATTTTTGACCTCACTGTGCTTTTTTGTGTCTTCAAGTTTCCTGGTGGTGTGAACAGGTTCCTACAGACTTGTTCAGTGTGCAAGTAGCCCATGTGTTTCTGGTTCTATAATTGTTCTCTTGTTTCTACAAGACTGGGGAGTCCACCACTCCTCTGTGGGTCATTTGCATTTAAGCTGTTCCATCCTGCATGTCCACATGTATATTTTTTTTTCTCTCTGAACCCTGCTTATACAGGTACTATACAGATAATCAGGTTTTAAATACATCAGATAGGGATTGCATACATTAGTTAGGACTGCTCTATAAGGGTATACCTTGGCGATTTGGTGGAGCAGCTTAGTATACATTTTTTTGCAAAAAAAAGTATCAACTAAATACCCTGTTTTCTTTACATCTTTTGACTAGCACTTGCTTATTACTGTGATTTTTTTACAACAGAGTATTTTTGACCTCACTGTGCTTTTTTGTGTCTTCAAGTTCCTTTGGGGGTCTAGTTTCTAATATGTGGTCACATGTGGGGGGTTTCTACTGTTTAGGTACATTAGGGGCTCTGCAAACACATTGTGACGCCTGCAGACCATTCAATCTAAGTCTGCATTCCAAATGGCGCTTCTTCCCTTCCGAGCTCTGCCATGCACCCAAAGGGTGGTTCCCCCCCACATATGGGGTATCAGCGTACTCAGGACAAATTGGACAACTTTTGGGGTCCAATTTCTCCTGTTACCCTTGGGAAAATACAAAACTGGGGGCTAAAAAATAATTTTTGTGGGAAAAAATAATTTTTATTTTCATGGCTCTGCATTATGAACTGTAGGGAAACACTTGGGGGTTCAAAGCTCTCACAACACATGTAGATAAGTTCCTTAGTGCATCTAGTTTCCAAAATGGTGTCACTCTTGGGGGGTTTCAATGTTTAGTCACATCAGGGGCTCTCCAAACGCAACATGGTGTCCCATCTCAATTCCAGTCAATTTTGCATTGAAAAGTCAAATGGCACTCCTTCCCTTCCAAGCTCTGCGATGCGCCCAAACAGTGGTTTACCCCGACATATGGGGTATCAGCTTACTCAGGACAAATTGCTCAATAACTTTTGGGGTCCAATTTCTTCTCTTACCCTTGGGAAAATAAAAAATAGGAGGCGAAAAAATCATTTTTGTGAAAAAATATGATTTTTTATTTTTACGGCTCTGCATTATAATCTTCTGTGAAGCACTTGGTGGGTCAAAGTGCTCACCCCACATCTAGATAAGTTCCTTAGGGGGTCTACTTTCCAAAATGGTGTCACTTGTGGGGGTTTTCAATATTTAGGCACATCAGGGGCTCTCCAAGCACAACTTGGCGTCCCATCTCAATTCTAGTCAATTTTGCATTGAAAAGTCAAATAGCGCTCCTTCCCTTCCGAGCTCTGCCATGCGCCCAAGCAGTGGTTTACCCCCACATATGGGGTACTGACGTACTCAGGACAAATTGTACAACAACGTTTGGGGTCCATTTTCTCCTGTTACCCTTGGTAAAATAAAACAAATTGGAGCTGAATTAAATTTTGTGTGAAAAAAAGTTAAATGATAATTTTTATTTAAACATTCCAAAAAATTCCTGTGAAACACCTGAAGGGTTAATAAACTTCTTAAATGTGGTTATGAGCACCTTGAGGGGTGCTGTTTTTAGAATGGTGTCACACTTGTTTATTTTCTATCATATAGACCCCTCAAAATGAAAATTTAAATTTCTTCAAATGAGATGTGGTCCCTTAAAAAAAATGGTGTTGTAAAAATGAGAAATTGCTGGTCAACTTTTAACCCTTATAACTCCCTAACAAAAATTATTATTATTATAAATTTAATTATTATTATTATTATTTTGGTTCCAAAATTGTGCTGATGTAAAGTAGACATGTGGGAAATGTTACTTATTAAGTATTTTATGTGACATATCTCTCTGATTTAAGGGCATAAAAATTCAAATTTGGAAAATTGCAAAATTTTCAAAATGTTTGCCAAATTTCCATTTTTTTTTCACAAATAAACTCAAGTCTTATCGAGGAAATGTTACCACTATCATGAAGTACAATATGTCACGAGAAAACAGATCCATGGAAGCTTTCCAGAGTTATAACCTCATAAAGGGACAGTGGTCAGAATTGTAAAAATTGTTCGGTCATTAATGTGCAAACCACCCTTGGGGCTTAAGGGGTTAATTTCTGTAAAGCATGTGAATGCGTAATAAACTTCTTGTATTTGGTTTTATGGATTTTTTTTGGTGCAGTTTATAGATTGGTGTCACTTTTGGGTATTTTCTGTCATATAGGTCCCCCAAAGTCACTTCAGATGTGATGTGGTCCCTAAAAAAATGGTTTTGTAAATTTTGTTGGAAAAATTAGAAATTGCTGATTAACTAACCCTTCTTGCTTCCTTACAGAAAAAAAAAATTATGTTTTAAAAAAATGCAGATTTAAAATAAACATGTGGGAAATTTTATTTATTAATTATTTTATGTGCCATAACTCTGGATTAAGGGCTTAAACATTAAAATTTGAATATTTCTAAATTTTTCACCAAATTTCTGATATTAACAAATAAATACAAGTCATGGCTCACTCCCACTTGCAATTAAATCAGACAAATGCAATCCGAATAAAAATCAGAATGCATTCGTACCAATTTAATCCTATGCTTCTGTTCTGTTTTTTTCCCTGCTCTGATTGGATAGGAAAAAAAGCAGCATGCTGCAATTGTATGCCAAATTTGGATCGCACACACCCATATAAGTCTATGTGTACGTATGAAGCAACACCCTGCACTCAGATATCACCCGAGTGCAGTGCGTTTCCCACCACTGATGGCAGCAGAAGAGATGGAGAAATTAAGTTCTCCATCTCCTATGCAGCTATGCTGCGATCCTCCTCTCATGCGAGAGGATCTGGGCATAGAGCACCGACACAGCAGAGCAGGAGACGAGTGTCTTTAGCATATCGCTCTATCATCAGATGTGATATGCTAGTGGGGCTCGTATTGAACACATTTTACCAGAATCATGAAGTACAATATGTCCCGAGAAAACAGTCCCAGAATCAGTGGGATCTGTTGAAACGTTATTACCATATAAAATGACACTGATCAGAATTGTAAAACTTGGCCTGGTCATTAAAGTGAAAATAGGCTTGGGAAGGTAAAGGAGTTAAAAGCTATTATTAATAAAAATAAAAAATACACATATTTGATATCGCTGCATTTAGAGATGTCAGATTTATCAAAATATAAACTAAATTAAACAGAAAAACGAGAAAAGAAAAATCGAAACCCCAGAATTAAGTTTTTTCTGGCTGCCACAACTACTCCTATAGTATCTGTTTCGTGTTGAAGTTATACATCCACTCTGGTCCTCTTCCCAAGGCCAAGTTGCTGGGGTTGGACATAGTGGCATCCAAAACCTGCTGTGCATGCCTTATAATGTTCTGCTGGGTCAGTCTGTATGCCTCTCTGGTTGTGGAGCCCTGGACTGTGTCTGAAAACACCAGTCCCCTGCAGCTCCCCCAGTTCCACTGGGCTGAGTAGTATCCCACCGCTGCCACCATAATGTGGAAACACTGAGGATCGCTAGCCAAAACCACATTGACCAGGGATCGTCCGCTCTCCTTTTAACTGGGAGTCATGTTAGTCAGACAACACAGGGTGAGCGTAAAACAGTGTGGTAATACTTTATTGAACCACAAAACATGCAGATAACACATAGAACAGTCCCAGTACAGTACCCAGCATGGTGCACATTACAGAGTCTCAACTGTCCGCTGACTCGCTGGGATAATAGCAGCTGTTATTTCAGAGCTTCCAGGGTCGACTACACTACCTCTGGCACCCACATAGAGAGGAGGTAATGACAAGCATAGGAAGATGACAGTCCATTCAGATACAAGGCCAGTTGACTGGAGGGTCACGACCTGGCTTCATCTTCTAAGGCTGACTATTGTGAATTCCGTTCTTGGGCTCCATCCTGTGGTTACGAATGGTATTTTTGGGAGTTCTGCTCTTGGGCTCCCTCTGGTGGTTTCAAGTGGAACTTAGCAGCTGCGTTCACTAATCGGTTTCCTGGCCTTGTTATTTAACTGGGCTTTTGGCTTTAGTGGATGCCAGCTGTCAATGGATTCAGTCCTTTCCTGGAAGTTCTCTGTTGGCCAGTCCATTTTCAGCTTAAGATAAGTCTGCTACTTTTTGGGTGTTTCCCTGCTTATAACCTTCTGTTCAGTTCAATTTATGTCTCTTTTGTCCAGCTTGTCATTATGAAATATTCCGGCTAGTTGGAAGCTCTGGGGTCACAGATTTGCCCCTCCACACCGTGAGTCGGTGTGGTGGTTATTTTTGTAAACTCTGCGTGGACTTTTAGTTTTTATACTGACCACAAAAGATCCAAGCGAAAGGACACAGGATTAAGGATTTCCAATATCTTGTAAGGACCGATGAAGCGAGGCTTAAATTTAGGAGAGGAGACCTTCATAGGAACATATCGAGAAGACAGCCATACCAAATCCCCAACACGAAGTCGGGGACCCAAACCGCGGCGGCGGTTGGCAAAACGCTGAGCCTTCTCCTGTGACAACTTTAAGTTGTCCACCACATGATTCCAAATCTGCTGCAACCTATCCACCACAGAATCTACCCCAGGACAGTCAGAAGGCTCCACATGTCCCGAGGAAAAACGAGGATGGAAACCAGAGTTGCAAAAAAATGGCGAAACCAAAGTAGCGGAACTAGCCCGATTATTAAGGGCAAACTCAGCCAACGGCAAGAAGGTCACCCAATCATCCTGATCTGCAGAAACAAAACACCTCAAATAAGCCTCCAGAGTCTGATTAGTTTGCTCCGTTTGTCCATTAGTCTGAGGATGAAAGGCAGACGAAAACGACAAATCAATGCCCATCTTAGCACAAAAGGATCGCCAGAACCTGGAAACAAACTGGGATCCTCTGTCAGACACAATATTCTCAGAAATGCCGTGTAAACGAACCACATTCTGAAAGAACAAAGGAACCAGATCGGAAGAGGAAGGCAGCTTAGGCAAAGATACCAAATGGACCATCTTGGAAAAGCGATCACATACCACCCAGATGACAGACATGCCCTGAGACACCGGAAGATCTGAAATGAAATCCATGGAAATGTGTGTCCAAGGCCTCTTCGGGACAGGCAAGGGCAAGAGCAACCCGCTGGCACGAGAACAGCAAGGCTTAGCTCGAGCACAAGTCCCACAGGACTGCACAAATGACCGCACATCCCGTGACAAGGAAGGCCACCAAAAGGACCTAGCCACCAAATCTCTGGTGCCAAAAATTCCCGGATGCCCTGCCAACACCGAGGAATGAACCTCGGAAATGACTCTGCTGGTCCACTTATCAGGAACAAACAGTCTGTCAGGTGGACAAGAGTCAGGTCTACCAGCCTGAAATCTCTGCAACACACGTCGCAAATCCGGAGAAATGGCTGACAGGATAACTCCCTCTTTGAGAATACCAACTGGTTCTGCGACTCCAGGAGCGTCCGGCACAAAGCTCCTTGAAAGAGCATCAGCCTTCACATTCTTTGAACCTGGTAAATACGAGACCACAAAGTCAAAACGGGAGAAAAACAATGACCAACGGGCCTGTCTAGGATTCACGCGTTTAGCAGACTCGAGATACATCAGATTTTTGTGATCAGTCAAGACCACCACACGATGCTTAGCACCCTCGAGCCAATGACGCCACTCCTCAAATGCCCACTTCATGGCCAACAACTCCCGATTGCCAACATCATAATTCCGCTCAGCAGGCGAAAACTTCCTAGAGAAAAAAGCACATGGTCTCATTACAGAGCAACCAGGGCCTCTCTGCGACAAAACGGCCCCGGCCCCAATCTCAGAAGCATCCACTTCAACCTGAAAGGGAAGTGAGACATCAGGCTGGCACAAAACAGGCGCCGAAGTAAACCGGCGCTTCAACTCCTGGAAAGCATCCACAGCTGCAGGAGCCCAGTTAGCAACATCAGAATCTTTCTTGGTCATATCCGTCAAAGGTTTAACAACGCTAGAAAAATTAGCGATAAAACGACGGTAGAAGTTAGCAAAACCCAAGAACTTCTGAAGACTCTTAACCGACGTGGGTTGAGTCCAATCATGAATAGCTCGGACCTTGACTGGGTCCATCTCCACCGCAGAAGGGGAAAAAATAAAACCCAAAAAGGGAACCTTTTGTACTCCAAAGAGACACTTTGAGCCCTTAACAAACAAAGCATTCTCACGCAAAACCTGAAACACCATCCTGACCTGCTCTACATGCGAGTCCCAATCATCAGAAAAAAACAGAATATCATCCAGATAAACAATCATAAATTTATCCAGATACTTCCGGAAAATATCATGCATAAAGGACTGAAACACTGAAGGAGCATTAGAGAGCCCAAAAGGCATCACCAAGTACTCAAAATGACCTTCGGGCGTATTAAATGCAGTTTTCCATTCATCTCCTTGCTTAATGCGCACAAGGTTGTACGCACCACGAAGATCTATCTTGGTGAACCACTTGGCACCTTTAATCCGGGCTAACAAGTCCGACAACAGAGGCAAAGGATACTGAAATTTAACAGTGATTTTATTCAGAAGCCGATAGTCAATACAAGGTCTCAAAGATCCATCCTTCTTGGCCACAAAAAAGAATCCCGCACCAAGAGGGGAAGAGGATGGACGGATATGCCCCTTCTCCAGAGATTCCTTGATATACGAACGCATTGCGGTATGCTCAGGTACAGACAGATTAAATAATCTTCCCTTAGGAAATTTACTACCTGGAATCAAATCTATAGCACAGTCACAGTCCCTATGAGGAGGAAGAGCACTGGACCTGGACTCGCTGAATACATCCTGATAATCAGACAAATACTCAGGAACTTCCGAAGGAGTAGAGGAAGCAATAGACACCGGTGGGGAATCACCATGAATTCCCTGACAGCCCCAACTTGACATAGACATTGCCTTCCAATCCAAGACTGGATTATGGGTCTGTAACCATGGCAGACCCAAAACGACCAAATCATGCATTTTATGCAGAACAAGAAAACGAATCACCTCCCGATGTTCAGGAGTCATGCACATGGTTACCTGTGTCCAAAACTGCGGTTTATTTTCCGCCAATGGCGTAGCATCAATACCTCTAAGAGGGATAGGATTTACCAACGGCTCAAGAACAAAACCACAGCGCTTGGCAAATGACAGATCCATAAGACTCAGGGCAGCACCTGAATCCACAAACGCCATAACAGGGTAGGAGGACAATGAGCAAATTAAAGTCACAGACAAAATAAATTTAGGTTGCAAATTACCAATGGCGACAGGACTAACAACCCTTGTTGGGCGTTTAGAGCATGCTGATATAACATGTGTTGAATCACCACAGTAAAAACACAACCCATTCTGACGTCTATGATTTTTCCGTTCATTTCTAGTCTGAATTCTACCACATTGCATTAAATCAGGTGTTTGTTCAGACAACACCACCAGAGAATTAGCGGCTTTGCGCTCCCGCAAACGCCGGTCAATTTGAATAGCCAGCGCCATTGAATCATTCAGAATTGTAGGAATGGAGAAACCCACCATCACATTCTTAATGGCTTCAGAAAGGCCATTTCTGAAATTTGCGGCCAGAGCACACTCATTCCACTGAGTAAGCACGGACCATTTCCGAAATTTTTGGCAATACACTTCAGCTTCATCCTGGCCCTGAGAAATAGCCAGAAAGGCTTTTTCTGCCTGAATTTCAAGATTGGGTTCCTCGTAAAGCAATCCGAGCGCTAGAAAAAACGCATCAATATTTGCCAATGCCGGATCTCCTGGCGCTAGCGAGAAGGCCCAATCCTGAGGGTCGCCCCGTAAGAAAGAGATAACAATTTTAACTTGCTGAGCTGAGTCTCCAGATGAACGAGGTCTCAGAGATAGAAACAATTTACAATTATTCCTGAAATTCCTAAACTTAAATCGGTCTCCAGTGAACAGTTCAGGAATAGGTATTTTAGGTTCAGACATTGGACTACTGGTAACAAAATCTTGTATGCCCTGCACACGAGCAGCAAGCTGATCTACACTTGTAATCAAGGTCTGGACATTCATGTCTGCAGCAAGCTCAAGCCACTCAGAGGTAAAGGGGAGAAAGAAAGAAAGGAAAAAAAAAAACTCAGAATTTCCTTTCTTATTATCCCACTTCTGCAATGCATTAAACATTCAACTTTGGCCTGGCATACTGTTATGACCCCAATGGCAAAGGGTCTCAAAAGTACATACCAAGTCTGCAAACACAAAAAAACAGCTCATAGGGCAGTGGTAACTGGGCTGACCGTATATCTAAACCTAGCACCACAAATAGCAGCAGCCGGGGAACGTGCCTACGTTGGTTCTAGACGTCTCGTGCCAGCCGGAGAACTAACTAACCCTAGAAGGGAAAAGATAGACCTTTCTTGCCTCCAGAGAAAAGACCCCAAAAGTTGGATACAAGCCCCCAACAAATAATAACGGTGAGGTAAGGAGAAAAGACAAACGTAAGAATGAACTAGATATTTAGCAAAGAGAGGCCCACTGACTAATAGCAGAATATAGTAAGATGACTTATACGGTCAGCAAAAACCCTATCAAAATTCCCACGCTGGATATTCAAGAACCCCCGAACCGTCTAACGGCCCGGGGGGAGAATACCAGCCCCCTAGAGCTTCCAGCAAAATCAGAAATCACATTTAGTACAAGCTGGACAAAAAAATAAGAGCAATGCAAATAACCAAAAAACAAAGAAGCAGGACTTAGCTTAATTTTGCAAGATCCAGGACCAGCAGACAGGAGCAAACAGAAAGGAACTGATTACAACGATGCCAGGCACCAGACTGAGAATTCAGGAAGTTTTTATAGCAACACCCCTGGACTAACGACCCAGGTTGGTGCCAAAACTGAAGAAAGACAATCTCAGAGTCATATCACTAGTGACCACAAGAGGGAGCAAAAAAAGTCTAATTCACAACAACAGAGTATCCAAGGCTATGTTGTTCAAACTCCTGTTTCTGAGCCTAGAATTCCTATTCCTGATTTGTTTTCTGGGGATAGATCAAGGTTTTTGAATTTTAAAAATAATTGCAGATTATTTTTTGCTCTGAGACCCCGTTCCTCTGGTGACCCCATTCAGCAGGTGAAGATTGTTATTTCTCTGTTGCGTGGCGACCCGCAGGACTGGGCATTCTCCCTTGAGCCAGGGAATACTGCATTGCTCAATATAGATTCATTTTTTCAAGCACTTGGACTGCTTTATGACGAACCCAATTCTGTGGATCAGGCAGAAAAAATTTTGCTGGCTCTGTGTCAGGGTCAGGAAGCAGTAGAGATATATTGTCAGAAATTTAGAAAGTGGTCTGTGCTTACAAAATGGAATGAGGATGTCCTGGCGGCTATTTTCAGAAAGGGTCTTTCTGAAGCTCTTAAAGATGTTATGGTGGGGTTTCCCACGCCTGCTGGTTTGAACGAATCAATGTCTCTGGCCATTCAGATTGATCGGCGCCTACGTGAACGTAAGGTTGTGCACCATATGGCGGTGTCCTCTGGGCAGAGTTCTGAGCCTATGCAATGTGATAGAGTTTGGACGAGAGCAGAACGGCAGGAGTTCAGACGTCAGAATGGGCTGTGTTTTTACTGTGGTGACGCTACTCATGCTATCTCTGACTGCCCAAAGCAAACTAAGAGGGTTGCTAAGTTGGTTACCATCAGTACTTTACAGCCTAAATTTCTCTTGTCTATTACCCTGATTTGCTCATTGTCGTCCTTTTCTGTAATGGCATTTGTGGATTCAGGCGCTGCCCTGAACTTAATGGACCTGGAATTTGCCAAGCGCTGTGGTTTTTCCTTGGAGCCGTTGCAGAGTCCTATTCCCTTGAGGGGGATTGATGCTACACCATTGGCCAAGAATAAACCTCAGTACTGGACACAGTTAGCCATGAACATGGCTCCAGCACATCAGGAAAATATTCGCTTTCTGGTGTTGCATAATTTGCATGATGTGGTTGTGCTGGGGTTTCCATGGTTACAGGTACATAATCCAGTGCTGGATTGGAAATCTATGTCCGTGACTAGTTGGGGTTGTCAGGGGATACATAGTGACATTCCTCTGATGTCAATTTCCTCGTCCCCTTCTTCTGACGTTCCTGAGTTTTTGTCAGATTTCCAGGATATATTTGAGGAGCCTAAATCCAGTCCTCTGCCTCCTCATAGGGACTGTGATTGCGCTATTAATTTGATTCCTGGCTGTAAGTTCCCTAAGGGTCAACTTTTCAATCTGTCTGTGCCAGAGCATACCGCTATGCGGACTTATGTAAAAGAGTCCTTGGAGAAGGGGCATATTCGCCCGTCTTCGTCACCGTTGGGAGCGGGGTTCTTTTTTGTTGCCAAGAAGGATGGCTCCTTGAGGCCCTGTATAGATTATCGCCTTCTCAATAAGATCACGGTGAAATTCCAGTACCCTTTGCCTTTGCTTTCTGATTTGTTTGCTCGGATCAAAGGGGCTAGCTGTTTTACCAAGATTGACCTTCGAGGGGCGTATAATCTGGTCCGCATCAAACAGGGTGATGAATGGAAAACAGCATTTAATACGCCCGAAGGCCATATTGAATATCTTGTGATGCCTTTCGGGCTCTCTAATGCTCCATCTGTGTTTCAGTCCTTTATGCATGATATTTTCCGGGAGTATTTGGATAAATTTATGATTGTATATTTGGATGATATTTTGGTTTTTCCGATGATTGGGAGACTCATGTGAAGCGGGTCAGGATGGTATTTCAGATTCTTCGTGCTAATACACTGTTTGTGAAGGGGTCTAAGTGCCTTTTTGGAGTTCAGAAGGTTTCTTTTCTGTGGTTCATTTTTTCTCCCTCGGCTAATGAAATGGACCCTGTTAAGGTCCAGGCTATTTATGATTGGACTCAGCCCACATCTGTGAAGAGCCTTCAGAAATTTTGGGGCTTTGCTAATTTTTATCACCGCTTCATTGCTAATTTTTCTACTGTGGTTAAACCTCTGACCGATTTGACCAAGAAAGGTGCAGATGTGGTGAATTGGTCCTCTGCGGCTGTGGAGGCCTTTCAGGAGCTTAAGCGTCGTTTTACTTCTGCCCCTGTGTTGCGTCAGCCAGATGTTTCTCTCCCTTTTCAGGTTGAGGTTGACGCTTCTGAGATTGGGGCAGCAGCTGTTCTGTCTCAGAGAAGCTCTGATGGCTCTGTGTTGAAGCCGTGTGCTTTCTTCTCCAGAAAGTTTTCGCCTGCTAAGCGTAATTATGATGTCGGCAATCGGGAGTTGTTGGCTATGAAGTGGGCATTCGAGGAGTGGTGACATTTGCTTGAGGGAGCCAAGCATCGTGTTGTGGTCTTGACCGACCATAAGAATCTGATTTACCTTGAGTCGGCCAAGCGCTTGAATCCTAGACAGGCTCGGTGGTCTTTGTTTTTCTCCCGTTTTGATTTTGTGGTCTCGTATCTTCCGGAATCTAAGAATGTGAAAGCTGATGCCTTGTCTAGGAGTTTTTTGCCTGATTCTCCTGGAGTCCGTGAGCCGGCTGGTATTCTCAAGGAGGGGGTGTGTTATGACCCCAATGGCAGAGAGTCTCAAAAGTACATACCAAGTCTGCAAACACAAAAAACCAGCTCATAGGGCAGTGGTAACTGGGCTGACCATATATCTAATCCTAGCACCACAAATAGCAGCAGCCGGGGAACGTGCCTACGTTGGTTCTAGACGTCTCGCGCCAGCCGGAGAACTAACTAACCCTAGAAGGGAAAAGATAGACCTTTCTTGCCTCCAGAGAAAAGACCCCAAAAGTTGGATACAAGCCCCCAACAAATAATAACGGTGAGGTAAGGAGAAAAGACAAACGTAAGAATGAACTAGATATTTAGCAAAGAGAGGCCCACTGACTAATAGCAGAATATAGTAAGATGACTTATATGGTCAGCAAAAACCCTATCAAAATATCCACGCTGGATATTAAAGAACCCCCGAACCATCTAACGGCCTGGGGGGAGAACACCAGCCCCCTAGAGCTTCCAGCAAAATCAGGAATCACATTTAGTACAAGCTGGACAAAAAATAGGAGCAAAGCAAATAACCAAAAAACAAGGAAGCAGGACTTAGCTTAATTTTGCAAGATCCAAGACCAGCAGACAGGAGCAAACAGAAAGGAACTGATTACAACGATGCCAGGCACTGGACTGAGAAACCAGGAAGTTTATATAGCAACACCCCTGGACTAACGACCAGGTGGGTGCCAAACTGACGAAAGACAATCCCAGAGTCATATCACTAGTGACCACAAGAGGGAGCCAAAAAAGTCTAATTCACAACAGTACCCCCCTTTAAGGAGGGGTCACCGAACCCTCACCAAGACCACCAGGGCGATCAGGATGATCAGCGTGAAAGGCACAAACTAAATCGGCCGCATGCACATCAGAGGCAACCACCCAGGAATTATCCTCCTGACCATAGCCCTTCCACTTGACCAGATACTGAAGCCTCCGCCTGGAGAGATGAGAATCCAAGATCTTCTCCACCATGTACTCCAACTCGCCCTCAACCAACACCGGAGCAGGAGGCTCAACAGAAGGAACCACAGGTACAACGTACCGCCGCAACAAAGACCTATGGAACACGTTGTGAATGGCAAATGACACCGGAAGATCCAAGCGAAAGGACACAGGATTAAGGATTTCCAATATCTTGTAAGGACCGATGAAGCGAGGCTTAAATTTAGGAGAGGAGACCTTCATAGGAACAAATCGAGAAGACAGCCATACCAAATCCCCAACACGAAGTCGGGGACCCACACCGCGGCGGCGGTTGGCAAAACGCTGAGCCTTCTCCTGTGACAACTTCAAGTTGTCCACCACATGATTCCAGATCCGCTGCAACCTATCCACCACGGAACACCAGGACAGTCAGAAGGCTCCACATGTCCCAAGGAAAAACGAGGATGGAAACCAGAGTTGCAAAAAAATGGCGAAACCAAAGTAGCGGAACTAGCCCAATTATTAAGGGCAAACTCAGCCAACGAAAACGACAAATCAATGCCCATCTTAGCACAAAAGGATCGCCAGAACCTGGAAACAAACTGGGATCCTCTGTCAGACACAATATTCTCAGGAATGCCGTGTAAACGAACCACATTCTGAAAGAACAAAGGAACCAGATCGGAAGAGGAAGGCAGCTTAGGCAAAGATACCAAATGGACCATCTTGGAAAAGCGATCACATACCACCCAGATGACAGACATGCCCTGAGACACCGGAAGATCTGAAATGAAATCCATGGAAATGTGTGTCCAAGGCCTCTTCGGGACAGGCAAGGGCAAGAGCAACCCGCTGGCACGAGAACAGCAAGGCTTAGCTCGAGCACAAGTCCCACAGGACTGCACAAATGACCGCACATCCCGTGACAAGGAAGGCCACCAAAAGGACCTAGCCACCAAATCTCTGGTGCCAAAAATTCCCGGATGCCCTGCCAACACCGAGGAATGAACCTCGGAAATGACTCTGCTGGTCCACTTATCAGGAACAAACAGTCTGTCAGGTGGACAAGAGTCAGGTCTACCAGCCTGAAATCTCTGCAACACACGTCGCAAATCCGGAGAAATGGCTGACAGGATAACTCCCTCTTTGAGAATACCAACTGGTTCTGCGACTCCAGGAGAGTCAGGCACAAAGCTCCTTGAAAGAGCATCAGCCTTCACATTCTTTAAACCTGGTAAATACGAGACCACAAAGTCAAAACGGGAGAAAAACAATGACCAGCGGGCCTGTCTAGGATTCAGGCGTTTAGCAGACTCGAGATACATCAGATTTTTGTGATCAGTCAAGACCACCACACGATGCTTAGCACCCTCGAGCCAATGACGCCACTCCTCAAATGCCCACTTCATGGCTAACAACTCCCGATTGCAAACATCATAATTCCGCTCAGCAGGCGAAAACTTCCTAGAGAAAAAAGCACATGGTCTCATTACAGAGCAAACAGGGCCTCTCTGCGACAAAACGGCCCCTGCCCCAATCTCAGAAGCATCCACTTCAACCTGAAAGGGAAGTGAGACATCAGGCTGGCACAAAACAGGCGCCGAAGTAAACCGGCGCTTCAACTCTTGAAAGGCTTCCACGGCTGCAGGAGCCCAGTTAGCAACATCAGAACCTTTCTTGGTCATATCCGTCAAAGGTTTAACAACGCTAGAAAAATTAGCGATAAAACGACGGTAGAAGTTAGCAAAACCCAAGAACTTCTGAAGACTCTTAACTGATGTGGGTTGAGTCCAATCATGAATAGCTCGGACCTTGACTGGGTCCATCTCCACCGCAGAAGGGGAAAAAATAAAACCCAAAAAGGGAACCTTCTGTACTCCAAAGAGACACTTTGAGCCCTTAACAAACAAAGCATTCTCACGCAAAACCTGAAACACCATCCTGACCTGCTCTACATGCGAGTCCCAATCATCAGAAAAAAACAGAATATCATCCAGATAAACAATCATAAATTTATCCAGATACTTCCGGAAAATATCATGCATAAAGGACTGAAACACTGAAGGAGCATTAGAGAGCCCGAAAGGCATCACCAAGTACTCAAAATGACCTTCGGGCGTATTAAATGCAGTTTTCCATTCATCTCCTTGCTTAATGTGCACAAGGTTGTACGCACCACGAAGATCTATCTTGGTGAACCACTTGGACCTTTAATCCGGGCAAACAAGTCCGACAACAGAGGCAAAGGATACTGAAATTTAACAGTGATTTTATTCAGAAGCCGATAGTCAATACAAGGTCTCAAAGATCCGTCCTTCTTGGCCACAAAAAAGAATCCCGCACCAAGAGGGGAAGAGGATGGACGGATATGCCCCTTCTCCAGAGATTCCTTGATATACGAACGCATTGCGGTATGCTCAGGTACAGACAGATTAAATAATCTTCCCTTAGGAAATTTACTACCTGGAATCAAATCTATAGCGCAGTCACAGTCCCTATGAGGAGGAAGAGCACTGGACCTGGACTCGCTGAATACATCCTGGTAATCAGACAAATACTCAGGAACTTCCGAAGGATTAGAGGAAGCAATAGACACCGGCGGGGAATCACCATGAATTCCCTGACAGCCCCAACTTGACACAGACATTGCCTTCCAATCCAAGACTGGATTATGGGTCTGTAACCATGGCAGACCCAAAACGACCAAATCATGCATTTTATGCAGAACAAGAAAACGAATCACCTCCCGATGTTCAGGAGTCATGCACATGGTTACCTGTGTCCAAAACTGCGGTTTATTTTCTGCCAATGGCGTAGCATCAATACCTCTAAGAGGGATAGGATTTACCAACGGCTCAAGAACAAAACCACAGCGCTTGGCAAACGACAGATCCATAAGACTCAGGGCAGCACCTGAATCCACAAACGCCATAACAGGGTAGGAGGACAATGAGCAAATTAAAGTCACAGACAAAATAAATTTAGGTTGCAAATTACCAATGGCGACAGGACTAACAACCCTAGTTAGGCGTTTAGAGCATGCTGATATAACATGTGTAGAATCACCACAGTAAAAACACAACCCATTCTGACGTCTATGATTTTTCCGTTCATTTCTAGTCTGAATTCTACCACATTGCATTAAATCAGGTGTTTGTTCAGACAACACCACCAGAGGATTCGCGGCTTTGCGCTCCCGCAAACGCCGGTCAATTTGAATAGCCAGCGCCATGGAATCATTCAGACCTGTAGGAATGGAGAAACCCACCATCACATTCTTAATGGCTTCAGAAAGGCCATTTCTGAAATTTGCGGCCAGAGCACACTCATTCCACTGAGTAAGCACGGACCATTTCCGAAATTTTTGGCAATACACTTCAGCTTCATCCTGACCCTGAGAAATAGCCAGCAAGGCTTTTTCTGCCTGAATTTCAAGATTGGGTTCCTCGTAAAGCAATCCGAGCGCCAGAAAAAACGCATCAATATTTGCCAATGCCGGATCTCCTGGCGCTAGCGAGAAGGCCCAATCCTGAGGGTCGCCAAGAGATAACAATTTTTACTTCCTGAGCTGAGTCTCCAGATGAACGGGGTCTCAGAGAAAGAAACAATTTACAATTATTCCTGAAATTCCTAAACTTAAATCGGTCTCCAGAGAACAGTTCAGGAATAGGTATTTTAGGTTCAGACATTGGACTACTGGTAACAAAATCTTGTATGCCCTGCACCCGAGCAGCAAGCTGATCCACACTTGTAATCAAAGTCTGGACATTCATGTCTGCAGCAAGCACAAGCCACTCAGAGGTAAAGGGGAGGAATAAAGAGAGGAAAGAAAAAAAAAAAAAAAACTCAGACTTTCCTTTCTTGTAATCCCACTTCTGCAATGCATTAAACATTCAACCTAGGCCTGGCATACTGTTATGACCCCAATGGCAGAGGGTCTCAAAAGTACATACCAAGTCTGCAAACACAAAAAACCAGCTCATAGGGCAGTGGTAACTGGGCTGACCATATATCTAATCCTAGCACCACAAATAGCAGCAGCCGGGGAACGTGCCTACGTTGGTTCTAGACGTCTCGCGCCAGCCGGAGAACTAACTAACCCTAGAAGGGAAAAGATAGACCTTTCTTGCCTCCAGAGAAAAGACCCCAAAAGTTGGATACAAGCCCCCAACAAATAATAACGGTGAGGTAAGGAGAAAAGACAAACGTAAGAATGAACTAGATATTTAGCAAAGAGAGGCCCACTGACTAATAGCAGAATATAGTAAGATGACTTATATGGTCAGCAAAAACCCTATCAAAATATCCACGCTGGATATTCAAGAACCCCCGAACCGTCTAACGGCCCGGGGGGAGAACACCAGCCCCCTAGAGCTTCCAGCAAAATCAGGAATCACATTTAGTACAAGCTGGACAAAAAATAGGAGCAAAGCAAATAACCAAAAAACAAGGAAGCAGGACTTAGCTTTTGCAAGATCCAAGACCAGCAGACAGGAGCAAACAGAAAGGAACTGATTACAACGATGCCAGGCACTGGACTGAGAAACCAGGAAGTTTATATAGCAACACCCCAGGACTAACGACCAGGTGGGTGCCAAACTGAGGAAAGACAATCCCAGAGTCATATCACTAGTGACCACAAGAGGGAGCCAAAAAAGTCTAATTCACAACAGGGGTGATTCTTTCTGCTATCTCCCCTGATTTGCGGCGGGTGCTTCAGGAGTTTCAGGCTGATAGACCCGACCGCTGTCCTGTGGGGAAATTGTTTGTTCCTGATAGATGGACTAATAAGGTGATTTCTGAGATCCATTGTTCGGTGTTGGCTGGTCATCCTGGGATCTTTGGAACCAGAGATTTGGTTGCCAGGTCCTTTTGGTGGCCTTCTTTGTCACGGGATGTGCGTTCCTTCGTGCAGTCCTGTGGGATTTGTGCTCGGGCTAAGCCCTGCTGTTCTCGTGCTAGTGGGTTGCTTTTGCCCTTGCCTATCCCTGAGAGGACTTGGACGCATATTTCCATGGATTTTATTTCCGATCTTCCTGTGTCTCAGAAGATGTCTGTCATCTGGGTGGTTTGTGACCGGTTTTCTAAAATGGTCCATTTGGTACCTTTCCCTAAGTTGCCTTCCTCCTCTGATTTGGTTCCTTTGTTTTTCCAGCATGTGGTTTGTTTGCATGGTATTCCGGAGAATATTGTGTCTGACAGAGGTACCCAGTTTGTTTCTAGGTTTTGGCGGTCCTTTTGCGGTAGAATGGGCATTAATTTGTCTTTTTCTTCGGCGTTTCACCCTCAGACAAATGGACAGACGGAGCGAACCAATCAGACCTTGGAAACCTACTTGAGATGCTTTGTGTCTGCTGATCAGGATGATTGGGTTACCTTCTTGCCGTTGGCCGAGTTTGCCCTTAATAATCGGGCTAGTTCGGCTACTTTGGTTTCGCCTTTTTTTTGCAATTTCGTTTTTCATCCTCATTTTTCTTCAGGGCAGGTTGAGCCTTCGGACTGTCCTGGGGTGGATTCTGTGGTGGACAGGTTGCAGCGGATTTGGACTCATGTGGTGGACAATTTAACATTGTCTCAGGAAAAGGCTCAACGTTTTGCTAACCACCGTCGGTGCATTGGTCCCCGGCTTCGGGTTGGGGATTTGGTCTGGTTGTCTTCTCGTCATGTTCCTATGAAGGTCTCTTCCCCTAAGTTCAAACCTCGTTTTATTGGTCCTTATAGGATTTCGGAAATTATCAATCCGGTGTCTTTTCGTTTGGCCCTTCCAGCTTCGTTTTCCATTCATAATGTGTTCCATAGATCTTTGTTGCTGAGATATGTGGTGCCCATGGCTCCCTCCGTGGACCCTCCTGCTCCGGTGTTGGTTGAGGGGGAGCTGGAATATGTGGTGGAGAAGATTTTGGATTCTCGTCGTTCAAGGCGGAAACTTCAGTATCTGGTCAAGTGGAAGGGTTATGGCCAGGAGGATAACTCTTGGGTTTTTGCCTCCGATGTCCATGCTGCCGATTTGGTACGTGCTTTTCATTTGGCTCGTCCCGATCGGCCTGGGGGCTCTGGTGAGGGTTCGGTGACCCCTCCTCAAGGGGGGGTACTGTTGTGAATTCCGTTCTTGGGCTCCATCCTGTGGTTGCGAATGGTATTTTTGGGAGTTCTGCTCTTGGGCTCCCTCTGGTGGTTTCAAGTGGAACTTAGCAGCTGCGTTCACTAATCGGTTTCCTGGCCTTGTTATTTAACTGGGCTTTTGGCTTTAGTGGATTCCAGCTGTCAATGTATTTCCTGTGGATTCAGTCCTTTCCTGGAAGTTCTCTGTTAGCCAGTCCATTTTCAGCTTAAGATAAGTCTGCTACTTTTTGGGTGTTTCCCTGCTTATGACCTTCTGTTCAGTTCAATTTATGTCTCTTTTGTCCAGCTTGTCATTATGAAATATTCTGGCTAGTTGGAAGCTCTGGGGTCGCAGATTTGCCCCTCCACACCGTGAGTCGGTGTGGTGGTTATTTTTGTAAACTCTGCGTGGACTTTTAGTTTTTATACTGACCGCACAGTAGCCTTTTCTATCTCTGTCTATTTAGATAGTAGTGGCCTCCTTTGCTAAAAAATCTAGTTTCATTTCTGAGTTTGTCATTTTCCCTCTCCACTCACCGTCAATATTTGTGGGGGGGCTATCTTCCTTTGGGGGTTTCTCTGAGGTGAGATAGCTTTCCGTTTCCATCTTCAGGGGTAGCTAGTTCTTAGGCTGTGCAGAGGCGTCTAGGCAGAGATAGGAACGCTCCACGGCTATTTCTAGTGTTGGTGTTAGGAGTAGGGATTGCGGTCAGTAAAGTTACCACCCCCTCAGAGCTAGTCCTATTTTTGTTTTACCCACCAGGTCATTTCAGTGCTGCTCCTTAGCGAGTCCATGATTGGTTTTGCCCACCAGGTCAGCTCAGTACCGCTCCGTACCCACCAGGTCATATCAGCTGACTGTTGTGAAATTGGATTTTGGGCTCCCCCGGTGGCCACTGGTGGAATTGAACTGGTGTGCATCATCCTCTCTGTTCACCTGTTTCCATCAGGATGTGGGAGTCGCTATTTAGCCTTGCTCCTCTGTCACTTCCATGCCGGTCAACATTGTAATCAGAAGCCTTTCTGTGCATGTTCCTGCTGCTAGACAACTCCCAGCTAAGTTGGACTTAGTCCTTGTTTGTTTTTGCATTTTGTTCCAGTTCACAGCTGTAGTTTCGTTTCTGTGTCTGGAAAGCTCTTGTGATCTGAAATTGCCACTCTGATGTTATGAGTTAATACTAGAGTCTTAAAGTAATTTCAGGATGGTATTTTGATAGGGTTTTCAGCTGACCATGAAAGTGCCCTTTCTGTCTTCCTGCTATCTAGTAAGCGGACCTCAATTTTGCTAAACCTATTTTCATACTACGTTTGTCATTTCATCTAAAATCACCGCCAATATTTGTGGGGGCCTCTGTCTGCCTTTCGGGAAAATTTCTCTAGAGGTGAGCCAGGACTATATTTTCCTCTGTCAGGATTAGTTAGTCCTCCGGCCGGCGCTGGGCGTCTAGGGATAAAACGCAGGCTACGCTACCCGGCTACTGTTAGTTGTGCGGCAGGTTTAGTTCATGGTCAGTTTAGTTTCCATCCTTCCAAGAGCTAGTTCGTATGTTTGCTGGGCTATGTTCTCTTGCCATTGAGAACCATAACAGTTTGACCGGCCTAAAGGGTTAAATTAATTGACAGAGAAAGGAGAGAAAAGAGAAGTCTGCTGAAGATTTTTTTTTTTTTTTCTCAGTTCTGAGTGTGCTTGTAATTGAATCTCTTGCAAGTCTGCCTATATTGCAGCCTTTCTCTCTCTCTCTCCTTCTAATCCTGGAATGGCTCTGTGTTCACCTGTTTAAAATGGATATTCAGAGTTTAGCTGCAGGTTTGAATAATCTCACCACGAAAGTTCAAAACTTACAAGATTTTGTTGTTCATGTTCCTATATCTGAACCTAGAATTCCTTTGCCTGAATTTTTCTCGGGGAATAGATCTTGCTTTCAAAATTTCAAAAATAATTGCAAGTTGTTTTTGTCCCTGAAATCTCGCTCTGCTGGAGATCCTGCTCAGCAGGTCAGGATTGTGATTTCTTTGCTCCGGGGCGACCCTCAGGATTGGGCTTTTGCATTGGCTCCAGGGGATCCTGCGTTGCTCAATGTGGATGCGTTTTTTCTGGCCTTGGGGTTGCTTTATGAGGAACCTCAGTTAGAACTTCAGGCGGAAAAGGCTTTGATGTCCCTATCTCAGGGGCAAGACGAAGCTGAAATATACTGCCAGAAATTCCGTAAATGGGCTGTGCTTACTCAGTGGAATGAGTGCGCCCTGGCGGCGAATTTCAGAGAGGGTCTCTCTGATGCCATTAAGGATGTTATGGTGGGGTTCCCTGTGCCTGCGGGTCTGAATGAGTCCATGACAATGGCTATCCAGATCGATAGGCGTCTGCGGGAGCGCAAACCTGTGCACCATTTGGCGGTGTCTACTGAGAAGACGCCAGAGAATATGCAATGTGATAGAATTCTGTCCAGAAGTGAACGGCAGAATTTTAGACGAAAAAATGGGTTGTGCTTCTATTGCGGTGATTCAACTCATGTTATATCAGCATGCTCTAAGCGTACTAAGAAGCTTGATAAGTCTGTTTCAATTGGCACTTTACAGTCTAAGTTTATTCTATCTGTGACCCTGATTTGTTCTTTATCATCTATTACCGCGGATGCCTATGTCGACTCTGGTGCCGCTTTGAGTCTTATGGATTGGTCCTTTGCCAAACGCTGTGGGTATGATTTGGAGCCTCTTGAAACTCCTATACCCCTGAAGGGGATTGACTCCACCCCATTGGCTAGCAATAAACCACAATACTGGACACAAGTAACTATGCGGATTAATCCGGATCACCAGGAGATTATTCGCTTTCTTGTGCTGTATAACCTACATGATGTGTTGGTGCTTGGATTGCCATGGCTGCAATCTCATAACCCAGTCCTTGACTGGAAAGCTATGTCTGTGTTAAGCTGGGGATGTAAGGGGACGCATGGGGACGTACCTGTGGTTTCCATTTCATCATCTATTCCCTCTGAGATTCCTGAATTCTTGACTGAATATCGTGACGTTTTTGAAGAACCTAAGCTTGGTTCATTACCTCCGCACCGGGAGTGCGATTGTGCCATAGATTTGATTCCGGGTAGTAAATACCCTAAGGGTCGTTTATTTAATCTGTCTGTGCCTGAACATGCTGCTATGCGAGAATATATAAAGGAGTCCTTGGAAAAGGGACATATTCGTCCTTTGTCATCTCCCTTAGGAGCCGGTTTTTTCTTTGTGGCTAAGAAAGATGGCTCTTTGAGGCCGTGCATTGATTATCGGCTTTTGAATAAAATCACGGTTAAATATCAATATCCGTTGCCACTGCTGACTGATTTGTTTGCTCGCATAAAGGGGGCCAAGTGGTTCTCTAAGATAGATCTTCGTGGGGCGTATAATTTGGTGCGAATTAAGCAGGGGGATGAGTGGAAAACCGCATTTAATACGCCCGAGGGCCACTTTGAGTATTTGGTGATGCCTTTTGGTCTTTCAAATGCCCCTTCAGTCTTTCAGTCCTTAATGCATGACATTTTCCGTGATTATTTGGATAAATTTATGATTGTGTATCTGGATGATATTTTGATTTTTTCGGATGACTGGGACTCTCATGTCCAGCAGGTCAGGAGGGTTTTTCAGGTTTTGCGGTCTAATTCCTTGTGTGTGAAGGGTTCTAAGTGCGTTTTTGGGGTTCAAAAGATTTCCTTTTTGGGATATATTTTTTCCCCCTCTTCCATCGAGATGGATCCTGTCAAGGTTCAGGCTATTTGTGATTGGACGCAACCCTCTTCTCTTAAGAGTCTTCAGAAATTTTTGGGCTTTGCTAACTTTTATCGTCGATTTATTGCTGGTTTTTCTGATGTTGTTAAACCATTGACTGATTTGACTAAGAAGGGTGCTGATGTTGCTGATTGGTCCCCTGCTGCTGTGGAGGCCTTTCGGGAGCTTAAGCGCCGCTTTTCTTCCGCCCCTGTGTTGCGTCAGCCTGATGTTGCTCTTCCTTTTCAGGTTGAGGTCGACGCTTCTGAAATCGGAGCTGGGGCGGTTTTGTCACAGAGAAGTTCCGATTGCTCCGTGATGAGACCTTGTGCTTTTTTCTCGCGTAAATTTTCGCCCGCCGAGCGGAATTATGATGTTGGGAATCGGGAGCTTTTGGCCATGAAGTGGGCTTTTGAGGAGTGGCGTCATTGGCTTGAGGGGGCTAGACATCAGGTGGTGGTATTGACTGACCACAAAAATCTAATTTATCTTGAGTCCGCCAGACGCCTGAATCCTAGACAGGCGCGCTGGTCGTTGTTTTTCTCTCGGTTTAATTTTGTGGTGTCCTACCTGCCGGGTTCTAAGAATGTTAAGGCGGATGCCCTTTCTAGGAGTTTTGAGCCTGACTCCCCTGGTAATTCTGAACCTACAGGTATCCTTAAGGATGGAGTGATATTGTCTGCCGTTTCTCCAGACCTGCGGCTGGCCTTGCAGGAGTTTCAGGCGGATAGACCTGATCGTTGCCCACCTGGTAGACTGTTTGTTCCTGATGATTGGACCAGTAAAGTCATTTCTGAGGTTCATTCTTCTGCGTTGGCAGGTCATCCTGGAATCTTTGGTACCAGGGATTTGGTGGCAAGGTCCTTCTGGTGGCCTTCCCTGTCTCGAGATGTGCGAGGCTTCGTGCAGTCTTGTGACGTTTGTGCTCGGGCCAAGCCTTGTTGTTCTCGGGCTAGTGGATTGTTGTTGCCCTTGCCTATCCCGAAGAGGCCCTGGACGCACATCTCGATGGATTTTATTTCGGATCTTCCTGTTTCTCAGAAGATGTCTGTCATCTGGGTGGTGTGTGATCGTTTCTCTAAGATGGTCCATTTGGTTCCCCTGCCTAAGTTGCCTTCTTCTTCCGAGTTGGTTCCTCTGTTTTTTCAAAATGTGGTCCGTTTGCATGGTATTCCGGAGAATATCGTTTCTGACAGAGGAACCCAATTCGTGTCTAGATTTTGGCGAGCATTCTGTGCTAGGATGGGCATAGATTTGTCTTTCTCGTCTGCTTTCCATCCTCAGACTAATGGCCAGACCGAGCGGACGAATCAGACCTTGGAGACATATTTGAGGTGTTTTGTGTCTGCAGATCAGGATGATTGGGTTGCTTTTTTGCCTTTAGCGGAGTTTGCCCTCAATAATCGGGCCAGTTCTGCCACCTTGGTGTCTCCCTTTTTCTGTAATTCGGGGTTTCATCCTCGATTTTCTTCTGGTCAGGTGGAATCTTCGGATTGTCCTGGAGTGGATGCTGTGGTGGAGAGGTTGCATCAGATTTGGGGGCAGGTAGTGGACAATTTGAAGTTGTCCCAGGAGAAGACTCAGCTTTTTGCCAACCGCCGGCGTCGGGTTGGTCCTCGGCTTTGTGTTGGGGACTTGGTGTGGTTGTCTTCTCGTTTTGTCCCTATGAGGGTTTCTTCTCCCAAGTTTAAGCCTCGGTTCATCGGCCCGTACAAGATATTGGAGATTCTTAACCCTGTGTCCTTCCGTTTGGACCTCCCTGCATCTTTTTCTATTCATAATGTTTTTCATCGGTCATTATTGCGCAGGTATGAGGTACCGGTTGTGCCTTCCGTTGAGCTTCCTGCTCCGGTGTTGGTTGAGGGCGAGTTGGAGTACGTTGTGGAAAAAATCTTGGACTCCCGTGTTTCCAGACGGAAACTCCAGTATCTGGTCAAATGGAAGGGATACGGTCAGGAGGATAATTCTTGGGTGACTGCCTCTGATGTTCATGCCTCCGATTTGGTCCGTGCCTTTCATAGGGCTCATCCTGATCACCCTGGTGGTTCTGGTGAGGGTTCGGTGCCCCCTCCTTGAGGGGGGGGTACTGTTGTGAAATTGGATTTTGGGCTCCCCCGGTGGCCACTGGTGGAATTGAACTGGTGTGCATCATCCTCTCTGTTCACCTGTTTCCATCAGGATGTGGGAGTCGCTATTTAGCCTTGCTCCTCTGTCACTTCCATGCCGGTCAACATTGTAATCAGAAGCCTTTCTGTGCATGTTCCTGCTGCTAGACAACTCCCAGCTAAGTTGGACTTAGTCCTTGTTTGTTTTTGCATTTTGTTCCAGTTCACAGCTGTAGTTTCGTTTCTGTGTCTGGAAAGCTCTTGTGATCTGAAATTGCCACTCTGATGTTATGAGTTAATACTAGAGTCTTAAAGTAATTTCAGGATGGTATTTTGATAGGGTTTTCAGCTGACCATGAAAGTGCCCTTTCTGTCTTCCTGCTATCTAGTAAGCGGACCTCAATTTTGCTAAACCTATTTTCATACTACGTTTGTCATTTCATCTAAAATCACCGCCAATATTTGTGGGGGCCTCTGTCTGCCTTTCGGGAAAATTTCTCTAGAGGTGAGCCAGGACTATATTTTCCTCTGTCAGGATTAGTTAGTCCTCCGGCCGGCGCTGGGCGTCTAGGGATAAAACGCAGGCTACGCTACCCGGCTACTGTTAGTTGTGCGGCAGGTTTAGTTCATGGTCAGTTTAGTTTCCATCCTTCCAAGAGCTAGTTCGTATGTTTGCTGGGCTATGTTCTCTTGCCATTGAGAACCATAACAGCTGACTATCCCACCTGTGGCACACACAGAAAGGAGGTAATGAAAAATGTAAGAATATTAGTCCATTCAAGAACAAAAACAGTTCACTGGAGGGTCAACACCTGGCTTCTCTGAACATCTTCATAGAGCCAGGCGACCGGCAAGTCCCAATCCTGGCTTTCTCCATGTATATCCATGGATTCGCAATGATCAATAGAGCAGATCTGTATTCTTACAGCTGGGGTCGGGATCCCCTAAGCTGACATCATATAGAATGACAAATCTGTGTCCCTGTTGATGCAGCCATGATGTCTTGGCTGCTGTCCTTTTTCTGGTCCTTTGGATGTTTGTGTAATAATTATAGGGGATAACTCAGGAAACTCTTTGCATGGAACAAGACAACTACAGGACACAGTTTTATAAGTGGTAAAGTCTATATTATCACACGGTGATTCAAACAGGAGCAGAGAGAAACTCAAGTCCACAACACTTGGTGCAAATATCAAATGCAGCTCAGCAGTCTATAGGAAACTTCAGAGGAAAATGCAATCACGCACAAAGTCTATGAAGCACAATTATTCTTGAGTATACTTGACACTAATAAGTCCTTGCTTAGTCCACAACACAGATAGATATGCTTATAAGGCAGTTCAAATAATATCTTAGCTCAACCAGGGAGGTCTTGGTAATAGTCTCAGGTTATTGCAGAGCAGAAACAGCTTACATGTCCAGCAAATGCAAATGGAAGCAAACACGAGCAGCAGATGAAGGAAGATTACTGGAACTGGTGTATGCAGCAGGAACTCAGAGCAGAGTAGCAGGATAACCCCACAGGTTCACAGGAGCAGGTATATAGCCAGGGAGTCACCAGAGGTCAGGAGCTGGATGCAAGGCAGAATACTCTAGCACAGACTGAAGGCTGGGGTGGAGTTTTATAGCAGGAAGACACAGTGCACATGAGACCAAAGATGCCATCTTGAAAAAGGGCAGTAATGCACAAAAAGGTAATAAAAAATGTTCTGACAGTTTGGATGTCTTGGCTGATTCTCTGTATCTCAGTGTCTCTCTCATACAGAAGGATTTAACCTCTTTTTATATTTAACCACTTAAAGACCGCCAATACGCCTGTTAATGGTGGCAGTTAAGGGGCCTTATTCCTCAGCGCCACTTTTAAACTTCATTGAGAAATAAGGGTAAAGCACCCCCAAGCATTGGAAAATATCCGGGGTCTTGGCTACCGGAGGTGGCTGAGACCCCGGAGCACATGATTTAGATTGGTTTTTACTGTCCCCAGTCTTGTGATCGCCGTTATTCCCCAAATAACGGCAATTGCAAACCAAAAAACAAGTTTGATTTCCCGTTAATTTCTCTCTCCTCTGATATGATGTAGCATACCAGAGGAGAGCAAAATGGGGTTCCCCGAGCCCCCATGCTAATTCTGCCATCCCTGGACCCTCTGGCTCTGTCCCCTGGCCCTCAGGTTCTTCTTACTGGAAGAAGATGGCGGACGCATGTTCAATGCGCCCGCCGAGATCTGCCAGCTGGTACCCGGCAACAATAGGAGATTTTTCCTATTGGTTCATTTTGATCACTGTGGTAGACCTATTACAGTGATTAAAATACAAATAATAGTAAATCAAACCCCCCTGTCATCCTCTTAGTTAGGTAAAAATAAAAAATATATATTTTTTTTATTTTGTTCCATTTTTTGCAGTTAGGGTTAGGGTTGGGGCTAGAATTAGGGTTGGGGCTAGAATTAGGGTTAGGGTTGGGGCTAGAACTAGGGTTAGGATTGGGGTAAGAGCTAAGGTTAGGATTGGGCTAGGGTTAATTTGGGGACAGAGCTAGGGATAGGGGTGGGCTAGGGTTAGGGTTGTGTTGAGTGTTATGATTTTCCCAATGGCAGGGAAATCAAAATAACAACGGACTAGCTCTCGGGTGATGGGAACTAAAGTGACCGTGACCTGAACCTGACACAACACTGAAAGTAGCCGGGGAGTGTTTCCTACGATGCCCTAGACACCACGCGCCAGCCGGAGATCTAACTACCCCTATCAGAGGAATATACAGGCCTGCCTTACCTCCAGAGATGAACCCCAAAAGGAGATAGCAGCCCCCCACAGATATTGACGGTGAGTCAAGAGGAAAAGACATACGTAGAATGAACAGCAGATTTAGCACAGTGAGGTCCGCTTACTAGATAGCAGAAGTACAGGAAAGAGTCACTTCACGGTCAACTTCAAAACACTACTCAAAAACACCATCCTGAAATTACTTTAAAACTCCAGTGACAACTCATGCCACTGGAGTGGCAATTTCAGTCCACGAGAGCTTCCAGCTACAGAGAGTCACATTGCAAATAGCTGGACAAAAATAGCATTAACTAGAAACAAAATTCAACTTAGCTGAACAGGATCTTGAGGCAGGAGAATGCAACAGAATGCTACTGATACATTGTTGGCCGGCATCGGACCAGCAGCCAAGCAGCCTTAAATAGGAAACTCCCCTAATGGGTGTCAACAGGTGATCAAGGATAGAAGAAGGCAAATAAGTGGCACTACCATAAAACACCACCGGGGGAGCCCACAAACAGAATTCACAACAGTACCCCCCCCCTTAAGGAGGGGGCACCGAACCCTCACCAGAACCACCAGGGCGATCTGGATGAGCACTATGAAATGCACGAACCAAATCAGGAGCATGAACATCAGATGCTGTCACCCAAGAATTATCCTCCTGACCATAGCCTTTCCACTTAACCAGATACTGAAGTTTCCGTCTGGAAACACGGGAGTCCAAGATCTTTTCCACCACATACTCCAACTCACCCTCAACCAGCACAGGAGCAGGAGGATCAGCAGACGGAACAACCGGCACCTCATACCTCCGCAACAATGACCGATGAAAAACATTATGAATAGTAAAAGATGCTGGGAGGTCCAAACGAAAGGACACAGGATTGAGAACCTCCAGAATCCTATAAGGGCCGATAAACCGAGGCTTAAACTTAGGAGACGAGACCTTCATAGGAACAAATCGAGAAGACAACCAAACCAGGTCCCCAACACAAAGACGAGGACCGACACGCCGATGACGATTAGTGAACTGTTGAGTCTTCTCCTGGGACAACTTCAGATTGTCCACAACCTGTCCCCAAATCTGATGCATTCTATCAACCACAGCATCTACTCCAGGACAATCCGAAGACTCCAATTGACCGGACGAAAAGCGAGGGTGAAACCCTGAATTACAAAAAAATGGAGAAACCAAAGTGGCAGAACTGGCCCGATTGTTAAGGGCAAACTCTGCCAATGGCAAAAAATCAAGCCAATCGTCCTGATCAACGGACACAAAACACCTCAAGTAAGTCTCCAAGGTCTGATTAGTACGCTCAGTCTGGCCATTAGTCTGAGGATGGAATGCAGACGAAAAAGACAAGTCGATGCCCATCCTGGCACAGAACGCCCGCCAAAATCTAGACACAAACTGAGTACCCCTGTCAGACACTATATTCTCAGGAATACCATGCAAACGCACAACATTCTGAAAAAATAGAGGGACCAGCTCCGAGGAGGAGGGCAATTTGGGCAAAGGTACCAAGTGAACCATCTTGGAAAAACGGTCACACACCACCCAGATGACGGACATCCTACGAGAAACAGGAAGGTCAGAAATAAAGTCCATAGAGATGTGCGTCCAAGGCCTCTTAGGAATAGGCAAGGGCAACAACAACCCGCTGGCCCGGGAACAGCAGGGCTTAGCCCGAGCACAAACATCACAAGACTGCACAAAAATACGCACATCTCGAGACAAGGAAGGCCACCAGAAGGACCTAGACACCAGATCCCTGGTGCCAAAAATTCCAGGATGACCTGCCAACGCGGAAGAGTGAACCTCCGAACTAACTCTACTGGTCCAGTCATCAGGGACAAACAGTCTACCAGGCGGACAGCGATCAGGCCTATCCACCTGAAACTCCTGCAAAGAGCGCCGCAGGTCTGGGGAGACAGCTGACAATATCACCCCATCCTTCAGGATGCCAGTAGGTTCGGAATCACCAGGCGAGTCAGGCTCAAAACTCCTAGAGAGGGCATCCGCCCTCACATTCTTAGACCCAGGCAGATATGAAACCACAAAGTTAAATCGAGAGAAAAACAACGACCAGCGCGCCTGTCTAGGATTCAGACGCCTGGCTGACTCAAGATAAATTAGATTTTTGTGGTCAGTCAAGACCACCACCTGGTGTCTAGCACCCTCAAGCCAATGACGCCACTCCTCAAATGCCCACTTCATGGCCAAGAGCTCCCGATTTCCAACATCATAATTTCGCTCAGCGGGCGAAAACTTTCGAGAGAAAAACGCACATGGTCTCATCACTGAGCAGTCAGGACCTTTCTGCGACAAAACTGCACCTGCTCCGATCTCGGAAGCATCTACTTCAACCTAGAACGGGAGCGAAACATCAGGCTGGCGCAACACAGGAGCAGAAGAAAAGCGGCGCTTAAGCTCCCGAAAGGCCTCCACAGCCGCAGAGGACCAATTAGCAACATCAGCACCCTTCTTGGTCAAATCAGTCAAAGGTTTAGCAATGGCAGAAAAACCCGCTATGAATCGGCGATAGAAATTAGCAAATCCCAAGAATTTCTGAAGACTCTTTAGAGAAGTAGGTTGTATCCAATCACAAATAGCCTGAACCTTAACAGGGTCCATCTCCATAGATGAAGGGGAAAAAATATATCCCAAAAAGGAAATTCTCTGAACCCCAAAAATACACTTTGAGCCCTTCACAAATAGAGAATTAGCTCGTAAAACCTGAAAAACTCTCCTGACCTGTTGAACATGAGATTCTCAGTCCTCCGAAAAAATCAAAATATCATCCAAATACACAATCATAAATTTATCCAGATATTCACGGAAAATATCGTGCATAAAGGACTGAAAAACGGAAGGGGCATTCGCGAGACCAAAAGGCATTACCAAATACTCAAAATGGCCTTCAGGCGTATTAAATGCGGTCTTCCACTCATCCCCCTGCTTAATCCGCACCAAATTATACGCACCACGTAGATCGATCTTAGTGAACCACTTCGCCCCCTTTATGCGAGCAAAAAGATCAGTCAGTAAAGGTAACGGGTACTGGTATTTAACTGTAATCTTATTCAGAATCTTATTCAGAAGTCGATAGTCGATACAAGGTCTCAATGAACCATCCTTTTTACCCACAAAGAAAAACCCTGCCCCCAGTGGAGACAAAGAGGGGCGAATATGACCCTTTTCCAAAGATTCTCTGATATACTCCCGCATAGCAGTATGTTCAGGTACAGACAAATTAAACAAGCGACCCTTAGGAAATTTACTACCGGGAATCAACTCAATAGCGCAGTCACACTCTCTGTGAGGGGGGAGAGAATCAGTTTTAGGCTCCTGAAAGACATCATAAAAATCTGACAGAAATGCTGGGATCTCAGAGGGAGTAGATGAAGAAATGGGAACCAAAGGTGCATCCCCATGAATCCCCCGACATCCCCAGCTCAGCACAGACATTGATCTCCAGTCCAAGACTGGATTATGAATTTGTAACCATGGTAATCCAAGTACTAATACGTCATGTAGATTATATAACACAAGGAAACGAATAATCTCCTGATGGTCTGGGGAAAGATGCATAGTCACTTGTGTCCAATATTGTGGTTTATTGCTAGCCAAAGGTGTAGAATCAATACCCTTTAAGGGAATAGAAACCTCCAGAGGCTCTAAATCAAACCCACAACGCTTGGCAAAGGACCAATCCATGAGACTCAGAGCGGCGCTAGAATCCACATAAGCATCCACAGTAACAGATGATAAAGTACAAATCAATGTCACGGACAAAAGAAATTTAGACTGCAAGGTACCCATAGAAAAAGATTTATCAACCTTTTTATCAACCTTCTTTATGCGTTTAGAGCATGCTGATATAACATGAGCTGGATCTCCACAATAGAAGCACAACCCATTTTTGCGCCTGTAATTCTGTCGTTCGCCTCTAGACAATACACTATCGCATTGCATATGCTCTGGTGCCTTTTCAGAGGTCACCGCCAAATGATGCACAGGTTTTTGCTCAGAAGATACCGCCATATGGTGCACAGGTTTTTGCTCAGAAGATACCGCCATATGGTGCACAGGTTTTTGCTCAGAAGATACCGCCATATGGTGCACAGATTTGCGCTCCCGTAAACGCCGATCAATCTGGATAGCCAATTTCATGGCATCATTCAGACCTGTAGGCACAGGGAACCCCACCATGACATCCTTCACGGCATCAGAGAGACCTTCTCTGAAATTAGCTGCTAGAGCGCACTCATTCCATTTAGTAAGCACCGACCATTTACGAAATTTTTGGCAGTATATCTCAGCTTCATCTTGCCCTTGGGAAAGAGCTATCAAGGCTTTCTCAGCCAAAATCTCTAAATTAGGTTCTTCATAAAGCAACCCCAAAGCCAGAAAAAATGCATCTACATTTAATAACGCAGGATCCCCTGGCGACAATGCAAATGCCCAACTTTGTGGGTCACCCCGCAATAGAGAAATAACAATTTTAACCTGTTGCGCAGGATCACCAGCAGAGTGAGATTTCAGAGACAAAAACAATTTACAATTCTCTCTGAAATTCAAAAAACGGGATCTGTCTCCGGTAAAAAATTCAGGCATAGGGATCTTAGGTTCAGACATTGGAGCACGTATAACAAAATCTTGTAAGTTCTGGACCTTTGTAGCCAGGTTATTCAGACCTGCAACCAAACTCTGTGGATCCATGATTCAAACAGGTTTAACCAAAGCCATTCAGAGATTAAGAGGAGAGGAAAAAAAAAAAAAGGCTGAAGACTGCAGTTTAAGCAAGGAGTACAAATAAGCACTTTCCAAACACAGAAGGAAAAAAAAACCTTTTCATATCCTTTCCTGCTTTAGTGCATAGTTTTAACACATGTGGGCCGGCCAAACTGTTATGATTTTCCCAATGGCAGGGAAATCAAAATAACAACGGACTAGCTCTCGGGTGATGGGAACTAAAGTGACCGTGACCTGAACCTGACACAACACTGGAAGTAGCCGGGGAGTGTTTCCTACGATGCCCTAGACACCACGCGCCAGCCGGAGATCTAACTACCCCTATCAGAGGAATATACAGGCCTGCCTTACCTCCAGAGATGAACCCCAAAAGGAGATAGCAGCCCCCCACAGATATTGACGGTGAGTCAAGAGGAAAAGACATACGTAGGATGAACAGCAGATTTAGCACAGTGAGGTCCGCTTACTAGATAGCAGAAGTACAGGAAAGAGTCACTTCACGGTCAACTTCAAAACACTACTCAAAAACACCATCCTGAAATTACTTTAAAACTCCAGTGACAACTCATGCCACTGGAGTGGCAATTTCAGTCCACGAGAGCTTCCAGCTACAGAGAGTCACATTGCAAATAGCTGGACAAAAATAGCATTAACTAGAAACAAAATTCAACTTAGCTGAACAGGATCTTGAGGCAGGAGAATGCAACAGAATGCTACTGATACATTGTTGGCCGGCATCGGACCAGCAGCCAAGCAGCCTTAAATAGGAAACTCCCCTAATGGGTGTCAACAGGTGATCAAGGATAGAAGAAGGCAAATAAGTGGCACTACCATAAAACACCACCGGGGGAGCCCACAAACAGAATTCACAACAGTTGAGGTTAGGGTTGTGTTGAGGTTTGGGTTGTGTTGGGGTTATGGTTGGGGTTTTGTGGTTCCAGTTGGGATGTTGGCGATGTTTCCACTGTTTAGGTACATCAGAAGGTCTCCAAACATGACATGGCGCCTGCCATTGATTCCAGCCAATTTTGCATTCAATAGGTCAAACAGTTCTCCCTCCCTTCTGAGCCCTGCCATGTAAATTTTTGGTGAAAAAAGTTAAATGTTAATTTTTTCCCTCAACATTGCTTTAGTTCTTGTTAAGCACCTGAAGGGTTAATAAACTTTTTTAATGTGGTTTTGAGCATCTTGAGGAGTGCAGTTTTTAGAATGGTGTCACTTTTAGGTTTTATCTGTCATATTGACCCCCCCAAACTCACTTCAAATGTCAGGTGGTCCCAAAAAAATGGATTTTATTGGAAGAATGAGAAATCGCTGGTCAACTTTTAACCTTTATAACTTCCTAAGAAAAACAATTTTGAAAGTTTGACAATTGCAAAATTATCAAAATTTTTGACAAATTTTCCATTTTTTTCATAAATAAATGCAAGTCATATCAAAGAGATTTTACCACTATCATAAAGTATAATATGTCACAAAAAAAATTCTCAGAATCAGTGGAATCCGTTGAAGCACTCCACAGCTATAATCTCATAAAGTGACAGTGGTTAGAATTGTAAAAATTGGCTTTGTCATTAAGGTCAAAATTAGCTCGTTCACTAAGGGGTTAACAACTGTGCTTCAATCCAGCATCACAGATAAGGGGAAGAATGGTGACAACTAAAGGCCCCGTCTCACTTAGCGACGCTAAAGGGATCCCGACAACGATACGACCTGTCAGGGATCATTGCTGCGTCGCTATGTGGTCGCTGGTGAGATGTCAAACAGTGAGATCTTACTAACGATCGCAGCTGCGATCTCACTGTTTGACATCTCACCAGCGACCTGTAGCGACCTGTACAACGATCTCACATGGGAGCTATTATGACGATTCAGTGTCTGAGTCGTCAACGAGGTCGTTGGTAAGGTGTCAAACACAGCGATGTGTGCTACCCAGCAGGACCTCAACGATCAAAAAAAGGTCCAGGCCATTCCGACACGACCAGCGATCTCACAGCAGGGGCCTGGTCGCTGCTACGTGTCACACAAAGCGAGATCGCTACTGAGGTCGCTGTTGCGTCACGAAACTTGTGACTCAGCAGCGATCTCGCTAGCGATCTCGCTTAGTGAGACGGGGGCTTTACTCGCATTGTTTGATTATGTAATCTATTTGCATAGATATTCCTCCTCTGTTTTGAATGTCAACAAACTGTCTGGCATGAACAGTATATAATTAGCATATCAGCAAACATCAAGTCATCCAGTATAACAGCACAGTATGTTAAATCAAATGTCAACTTAAAAGACAATATGACAGGTTTGTAGGAACAAAAGTATGTGTGTTCTTGACCAATCAGAAAAAAAACACATAAATTGATATCATATAGATAAGTTTATTCTTCCTGGCTAGCTGAAAATAGACGTCTGGGTAACTAAGATACAATGCTGTGTCCTCACAGCAATAAAAGGTGATCAAAACATTGTATCTACCCCAAAATGCTATAATTAAAAGCATCAGTTCAAGGTGCAAAAAATAAGCCATCACACAGCCCAAGATCCTGAAAAACAAAAATGTTATGGGTCTCAGAAAATGATGACAAAAGCAAAAATTGTTTCTTTGCAAATTAAAACAAAAAAAACCTGAATAAAAAAAAACTATACATTTGGTATCTACATACTCGTTTTGACATAGCAAATCTTATTGCCAGGACAGTTTTATCATTTAGGGAACATGGTAAATAAAATACCCCAAAACAATTGTGAAATTGAACTTTTTCTGCAATTTCAACGCACTTCAATTTTTTTCCACTTTTCCAGTACACTACATTATTATTATTATTATTTATTATTATAGCGCCATTTATTCCATGGTTCTTTACATGTGAGGAGGGGTATACATAATAAAAACAGGTACAATAATCTTGAACAATACAAGTCGCAACTGGTACAGGAGGAGAGAGAACCCTGCCCGCGAGGGCTCACAATCTACAAGGGATGGGTGAGGATACAGTAGGTGAGAGTAGAGCTGGTCATGCAGTGGTTTGGTGGATCGGTGGTTACTGCAGGTTGTAGGCTTGCCGGAAGAGGTAGGTCTTCAGGTTCTTTTTGAAGGTTTCGATGGTAGATGAGAGTCTAATATGTTGTGGTAGAGAGTACAATAAATGAATAGTACAATTAATGGTGTTAATCAAAATTACAACTTGTCCCATACAAACAAACCCTCATATGGCTATATGGCCATGAAAAAAAATAATGGCTCTTGCAAAAAAGGGGAGGAAAATATGAAATTTGCCGGGTAGTGAAGGGGTTAAAGAATTTGGCTGGGATTAGAAAATAGATCTGCATTAATTGCAGAAACAGCGCCACTCTTCTTTTTAGGCCGGGGTCACACTTGCGAGTTCAATGTGAGAAACTCTCGTGAGTCTCTCACATCAATACCCGGCACTGCCGCTGGCACTTGGGACTGGAGTTTGGAGCTGCATGTATTTCTATGCAGCTGCATGCTCCGATCCTGAGTGCCGGCGGCAGTGCCAGGACTTAATGTGAGTGACTCGCGTGAGTTTCTTGCATTAAAATCGCAAGTGTGACTCCGGCCTTAGGCTTGTACCATTATAAATTGCTGTTATTATAAAAAAAAATTGTATGACTAAAAAAAGCATATTGTTTGTGTTATACTTGTATATTTTCATTTGCCTCTTCCCCTATCTGTTTGCAATGTGTAATGCTAGTGACATTATAATGTAAATGACATCAACTTCAGGGAGAGAAGTAAAAGCTGTAATACAGCAATAACTTTAATTCTGTACTTATTTGTCATTTTGTCCTTGTCCAACCATTGAGACTGTGAGCATGATTTCTGCTTAAGTGGAGATGGAGAACACAGGAAAACCTTGAAAACAGTTGCTAATATTCATGTGGAACATTACTTTTGTGCATGGGCAGTGAATACACACTTCATTGTCTGAATGTGAGTTATTCAATGACTTTAATTTGATTTTTAGAAAATGATAGTTATGAGTATGTATCTGTTATAAGTGTCTGCCAGAGTAATATTTATTGACTCTTAAACCACCATGTTCAATGTTTCATCCTTATTTAACCATATTATATAATCAGCTTTGTATCTAGATACAGAAACATCTTTTGATTCAGCATGAGTAAAATCTATATGCTTTATAAATATAACACACATGTTTTTGAAAAATGTATATTCAATATCTATTATGAGAAACTGTTTTTCAAATTCATTTTGAGTATTACTTAAAACAAACATAAATTTCATGTTAATTCATAAAGTATCATTCTTTAAAGGGGTTATCCTACCTAGGAAGGCACTTCACACATTTTCATGTACATCGCTACTCTTTCTGTTCTCCATGCTTAATGTGGCACACACAGACAGAAAATGCAAAGACTGATACAACTTCTCCCCTTTTTATCTGTTTTCAGGTGTAATTTTCATATTGTCAAAGCCTGTTACTTGCCACAGGTGAATTTGATCTAGCATCACATGCTTGAAACAATGTTCATATTTTTGAAAGATGGCAACAATTTTGTCCACCAATTTTTGGGGTTCTATGTGAAATTGGGCCCAATTATACTTTTTTGTCTATTAACTTTGTGTATATTGGAACAACACAAAAAAACAAACGTGTAACAAAACATGTGTAATTGCAAAATATTTGTATATTATATTGATAAATATTTCATTTTCTGGAACAATTTCAAGGGTGCCAACACTTTTGGCTATCACTCTATAATGCTTACTCAACCATTAGAGAAGAGCAAGTATTTAAATGTTTGATTGGGATTACGATCACCAAATTTGCAATATTCGCTGATTTATTCATCTAATATTTGCCTAACATAACCGACTGCCATTCAAGTTAATGGGAGGCAAAAACAATCGCATGCACAGCACCTTCAAATGGCTCCAAAAGCTAACAAAACACATCAAATTAGAGGGAGACACCAGGAAAGTAGCCTCAATTCACCCACAGTACAAATTGAAGCATGGAATGGCAACAATAAGCCATGCATGATATCGGGGTCTGGGACAGCATTTACAGGTTTAAATTGAATGTCAAAGTAAGACGAGGTGGGTGAGGGATTGGTGTAGGCCTGCTGTGCAGGGAGCCCTGATACAACATGCAACAGCTCAACCTGCTTTCATGCTCAACCACACTCAGATGGCAGAGATATCAGTTTCGTAGACTACTATCGTCAGAAAAATCTAAACATAGTAGTAACATCGGTAGTTGAATCCAATGACATGAAGGAGACCCAACAAGGAGTCTACACATTTGCAAAAATTAGTGACAGACACCAACAAAGTGCCATAAATTTCACCACAATAGAAATAGTAGAATAGAAACCAACAGGTCTGCCACTACACCCAACCTATCAGATGTAGACCCAATCAGGAGTCTTCAGATTTCAAAAAATGAGGGCCTGACACCACCGAAGTGGTATAAATTTCACGAGAGTAGAAATAGTATGATAGGGATCGACACATCTTCCACTACAGCCAACCTAGCAGATGTAGACCAATAATGACTGTTCACATTTCCACAAATGTGTGTTAACATCTGCAGCAACAGCAGCAACAACAGGCACAGAAGCCACAGTAAAGATGTCACAGAGTGCAGTTACGTGAGATTAATACAGCACACTAAAAAATGCAACATCGCCTAGTCTGTACTGTCTGCGATTAGGGTGCAAAAGTCCTTTGCGATCAATGACTTGTTCATCTTGATACACTTTCAGAGGATAGCCAGTTGCACTTATCCATCAGGATACCACCAGCAGTGCTGAAGACATGTTCTGAGAGAGCGCTGGCTGCTGGGCATAAACCTTCCAAGGCGTGTGAGGCAAGCTCAAGCCACTCATCCATTCTGGAAGACCAATATGTGAAAGGGTCCAAACCTTCCCTGGTGGTATTGATATTAAGTTCTAGATACTCCTGCACCATCCTCTTCATTCGTTCACCACGTGTAAGACTTGCACAAACTGGTCTAAAAAAGTGGCAAAGGACTCACAGAAATTGCTTCTTCCACTTACACTACTGCAGCTGCTGCTGCTAATGTTTTGGCGTTGATGAATTGACCTGCCGGAGGTTGGAAGTCTAGAGCTGCAATGCATACTGTGTGCCTCACTGCTGTCTTGGGGAAAATCTCTCTTAAGGTTGTGCAAAAACTTGTTTCAATACTCCAGCATTCGCGGGTCCCTTTTCAGGGCGGGAAGCATCTGACAAAATTTGTCAAAGTCTGCTCCAGCATATACTGTAGATGACCGGAAAAGTGATGCTGATGATGGCATCATCAGTGCTAACCATCTTAGTAGCCATTTCTAAACTGTGCAGAAGGGTGCAGAGTGTAATAATTATAGGGGATAACTCAGGAGACTCTTTGTATGGAACAAGACAACTACAGGACACAGTTTTATAAGTGGTAAAGTCTATATTATTACACGGTGATTCAAACAGGTGCAGAGAGAAACTCAAGTCCACAACACTTGGTGCAAATAATAAACGCAGCTTAGGAGTCTATAGGAAACTTCAGAGGAAAATGCAATCAAACAGAAAGTCTATGAAGCACAGTTATTCTTGAGGATACTTGACACGAATAAATCCTTGTCTTAGTCCAGGCACAGATAGATATGCTTATAAGGCAGTTCAAATCATATCTTAGCTCAACCAGGGAGGCCTGGTTAATAGTCTCAGGTTATTGCAAAGCAGCAACAGCTGTTATGGTTCTCAATGGCAAGAGAACATAGCCCAGCAAACATACGAACTAGCTCTTGGAAGGATGGAAACTAAACTGACCATGAACTAAACCTGCCGCACAACTAACAGTAGCCGGGTAACGTAGCCTGCGTTTTATCCCTAGACGCCCAGCGCCGGCCGGAGGACTAACTAATCCTGGCAGAGGAAAATATAGTCCTGGCTCACCTCTAGAGAAATTTCCCCGAAAGGCAGACAGAGGCCCCCACAAATATTGGCGGTGATTTTAGATGAAATGACAAACGTAGTATGAAAATAGGTTTAGCAAAATTGAGGTCCGCTTACTAGATAGCAGGAAGACAGAAAGGGCACTTTCATGGTCAGCTGAAAACCCTATCAAAATACCATCCTGAAATTACTTTAAGACTCTAGTATTAACTCATAACATCAGAGTGGCAATTTCAGATCACAAGAGCTTTCCAGACACAGAAACGAAACTACAGCTGTGAACTGGAACAAAATGCAAAAACAAACAAGGACTAAGTCCAACTTAGCTGGGAGTTGTCTAGCAGCAGGAACATGCACAGAAAGGCTTCTGATTACAATGTTGACCGGCATGGAAGTGACAGAGGAGCAAGGCTAAATAGCGACTCCCACATCCTGATGGAAACAGGTGAACAGAGAGGATGATGCACACCAGTTCAATTCCACCAGTGGCCACCGGGGGAGCCCAAAATCCAATTTCACAACAAACAGCTTACATGACCAGCAAATGCAGATGGAAGTAAACACGAACAGCAGAAGAAGGAGGATTACTGGGAACTTGTGTATGCAGCAGGAACTCAGGGCAGAGTAGCAGGATCACCACACAGGTTCACAGGAGCAGGTGTATAGCCAGGGAGTAATCAGAGGTCAGGAGCTGGATGCAAGGCAGAATACTCTAGCACAGACTGAAGGCTGGGGTGGAGTTTTATTGCAGGAGACACAGTGCACATGAGACCAAAGACGCCATCTTGAAAAAGGGCAGTAATGCACAAAAGGTAAAAAATGTTCAGAGTCCTGACACAGAGGCCCTTAATCTGTGCCCACTCCTTAAACGTGATATGCACTGCGTCTGTACTGCGTTAGCCCAGGCTGTACGACATGACATACTGCGTAAGGGCTCATTGCTGATGCCACAGTTGCTGCAACATATTCAGAGTGGAATTCCATCATGTTGGCACATGGTATATCAACCTGTTAACTGGCAAAAGACCTCTGTATCGATGCAAGTCGATGATTTGAGGGGTGAGAATGGCGGAAGTGAGCATACAGCTTCTGTGCTTTCTGCAGCAACTCATTCAGACCACGATAGTGGCGGAGAAAACGTTGTACCACCAAGTTGAGGATGTGAACCATGCAAGGCATGTATGTGAGCTTGCCTCGCTGTAGGGCCGCCACCAAGTTCACACCGTTATCGGACATGGCCTTCCCTGGATGCAGGTTTAGCAAAGACAGCCACTGCTTAGACTCGACCTGGAGAGCTGTCCACAACTCTTCAGCTATATGACTGTGATCTCCAAGGTATAACAATTTTAACACTGGCTGATTGTGGTGAGCCCTGGCTGCCCAGTACGGAAGTGGTGGGGATTCACTCTGAACTGTTGTAATGTATGTCTCATTAAGGCAGAGGTTCACGTGTTGTGAATTTGCTTTTTGCTCCCTCTAGTGGTTACTAGTTTTTTGACTCTGGTTTTTCTGTCATTCCTTTTATCCGCACCTGGGTCGTTAGTTAGGGGTGTTGCTATATAAGCTCCCTGGACCTTCAGTTCAATGCCTGGCAACGTAGTTATCAGAGCTAGTCTGCTGTGCTCTTGTCTACTGATCCTGGTTCCAGTTATATCAGCTAAGTCTGCCTTTTGCTTTTTGCTATTTGTTTTGGTTTTGCATTTTTGTCCAGCTTGTTCCAAATCTATATCCTGACCTTTGCTGGAAGCTCTAGGGGGGCTGGTGTTCTCCCCCCGGACCGTTAGACGGTTCGGGGGTTCTTGAATTTCCAGTGTGGATTTTGATAGGGTTTTTGTTGACCATATAAGTTACCTTTCTTTATTCTGCTATCAGTAAGCGGGCCTCTCTGTGCTAAACCTGGTTCATTTCTGTGTTTGTCATTTCCTCTTACCTCACCGTCATTATTTGTGGGGGGCTTCTATCCAGCTTTGGGGTCCCCTTCTCTGGAGGCAAGAAAGGTCTTTGTTTTCCTCTACTAGGGGTAGCTAGATTCTCCGGCTGGCGCGTGTCATCTAGAATCAACGTAGGAATGATCCCCGGCTACTTCTAGTGTTGGCGTTAGGAGTAGATATATGGTCAACCCAGTTACCACTGCTCTATGAGCTGGATTTTTGTATTCTGCAGACTTCCACGTTCCTCTGAGACCCTCGCCATTGGGGTCATAACGGTTTGCCAGGCCAGGATTAAATGTTTAATGCATTGCAGAAGAGGGATTATAAGAAAGAAGATTCTGAGTTTTTTTTTTCTTCTTCCCCTTTACCTCAGAGTGGCTATGCTTGCTGCAGACATGAATGTCCAGACCTTGATTACAAGTGTGGACCAGCTGGCTACTCGTGTGCAGGGCATACAAGACTATGTTATCAGAAATCCTAGGTCAGAACCTAAAATACCGATTCCTGAACTGTTTTCCGGAGACAGGTTTAAGTTTAGGAATTTCGTGAATAATTGTAAATTGTTTTTGTCCCTGAGACCCTGTTCATCTGGAGATTCTGCTCAGCAAGTAAAAATTGTTATTTCGTTCTTACGGGGCGACCCTCAGGATTGGGCTTTTTCGCTGGCGCCAGGAGATCCGGCATTGGCTGATCTTGATGCGTTTTTTCTGGCGCTCGGTTTACTTTATGAGGAACCCAATCTTGAGATTCAGGCAGAAAAGGCCTTGCTGGCTATGTCTCAGGGGCAGGACGAGGCTGAAGTGTATTGTCAAAAATTTCGGAAATGGTCCGTGCTGACACATTGGAACGAGTGTGCACTGGCCGCTAATTTTAGAAATGGCCTTTCTGAAGCCATTAAGAATGTTATGGTGGGTTTTCCCATTCCCACAGGTCTGAATGATACTATGGCACTGGCTATTCAAATTGACCGGCGGTTGCGGGAGCGCAAAACCGCAAATTCCCTCATGGTGTTGTCTGAACAGACACCTGATTTAATGCAATGTGATAGAATCCTGACTAGAAATGAGCGGAAAATTCATAGACGCCGGAATGGCTTGTGCTACTACTGTGGTGATTCTACACATGTTATCTCAGCATGCTCTAAACGTATAGCTAAGGTTGTTAGTCCTGTCACCGTTGGTAATTTGCAACCTAAATTTATTCTGTCTGTAACTTTGATTTGCTCACTGTCATCTTATCCTGTCATGGCGTTTGTAGATTCAGGTGCTGCCCTGAGTCTCATGGATCTCTCATTTGCTAAGCGCTGTGGTTTTACTCTTGAACCATTAGAAAATCCTATTCCTCTTAGGGGTATTGATGCTACACCATTGGCAGCAAATAAACCGCAGTATTGGACACAGGTTACCATGTGCATGTCTCCTGAACACCGCGAGGTGATACGTTTCCTGGTTTTACATAAAATGCATGATTTGGTTGTTTTAGGGCTGCCATGGTTACAGACCCATAATCCAGTCCTGGACTGGAAGGCTATGTCAGTCTCAAGTTGGGGCTGTCGTGGTATTCATGGGGATTCCCTGCCTGTGTCTATTGCTTCTTCTACGCCTTCGGAAGTTCCGGAGTATTTGTCTGATTATCAGGATGTCTTCAGTGAGTCTGAGTCCAGTGCACTGCCTCCTCATAGGGACTGTGACTGTGCTATAGATTTGATCCCAGGCAGTAAATTTCCTAAGGGAAGACTGTTTAACCCCTTCACCCCCAAGGGTGGTTTGCACGTTAATGACCGGGCCAATTTTTACAATTCTGACCACTGTCCCTTTATGAGGTTATAACTCTGGAACGCTTCAACGGATCTTGGCGATTCTGACATTGTTTTCTCGTGACATATTGTACTTCATGTTAGTGGTAAAATTTCTTCGATATAGCTTGCGTTTATTTGTGAAAAAAACGAATATTTGGCGAAAATTTTGAAAATTTCGCAATTTTCCAACTTTGAATTTTTATGCCCTTAAATCACAGACATATGTCACACAAAATACTTAATAAATAACATTTCCCACATGTCTACTTTACATCAGCACAATTTTGGAACCAAAATTTTTTTTTGTTAGGGAGTTATAAGGGTTAAAAGTTGACCAGCAATTTCTCATTTTTACAACACCATTTTTTTTTAGGGACCACATCTCATTTGAAGTCATTTTGAGGGGTCTATATGATAGAAAATACCCAAGTGTGACACCATTCTAAAAACTGCACCCCTCAAGGTACTCAAAACCACTTTCAAGAAGTTTATTAACCCTTCAGGTGTTTCACAGGAATTTTTGGAATGTTTAAATAAAAATGAACATTTAACTTTTTTTCACACAAAATTTATTTCAGCTCCAATTTGTTTTATTTTACCAAGGGTAACAGGAGAAAATAGACCCCAAAAGTTGTTGTACAATTTGTCCTGAGTACGCTGATACCCCATATGTGGGGGTAAACCACAGTTTGGGCGCATGGCAGAGCTTGGAAGCAAAGGAGCGCCATTTGACTTTTCAATGCAAAATTGACTGGAATTGAGATGGGACGCCATGTTGCATTTGGAGAGCCCCTGATGTGCCTAAACATTGAAACCCCTAACAAGTGACACCATTTTGGAAAGTAGACCCCCTAAGGAACTTATCTAGATGTGTGGTGAGCACTTTGACCCAACAAGTGCTTTACAGAAGTTTATAATGCAGAGCCGTAAAAATAAAAAATCATATTTTTTCACAAAAATGATCTTTTCACCCCCAATTTTTTAATTTTCCCAAGGGTGAGAGAAGAAATTGGACCCCAAAAATTGTTGTGCAATTTGTCCTGAGTACGCTGATACCCCATATGTGGGTGTAAACCATTGTTTGGGCGCAGGGCAGAGCTCGGAAGGGAAGGAGCGCCATTTGACTTTTCAATGCAAAATTGACTGGAATTGAGATGGGACGCCATGTTGCATTTAGAGAGCCCTTGATGTGCCTAAACATTGAAACCCCTAACAAGTGACACCATTTTGGAAAGTAGACCCCCTAAGGAACTTATCTAGATGTGTGGTGAGCACTTTGACCCACCAAGTGCTTCACAGAAGTTTATAATGCAGAGCCGTAAAAATAAAAAATCATATTTTTTCACAAAAATGATCTTTTAACCCCCATTTTTTTATTTCCCCAAGGGTAAGAGAAGAAATTAGACCACAAAAGTTGTTGTGCAATTTGTCCTGAGTACGACGATACCCCATATGTGGGTGTAAACCATTGTTTGGGCGCATAGCAGAGCTCAGAAGGGAAGAAGCGCTATTTTACTTTTCAATGCAAAATTGACTGGAATTAAGATGGGATGCCATGTTGCGTTTGGAGAGCCCCTGATGTGCCTAAACATTAAACCCCCCCACAAGTGACACCATTTTGGAAAGTAGACCCCCTAAGGAACTTATCTAGATGTGTTTTGAGAGCTTTGAACCCCCAAGTGTTTCACTACAGTTTATAACGCAGAGCCGTGAAAATAAAAATTATTTTTTTTTTCACAAAAATGATTTTTTAGCCCCCAGTTTTGTATTTTTACAAGGGTATCAGGATAAATTGGACCTCAAAAGTTGTTGTCCAATTTGTCTGGAGTACGCTGATACCCCATTTGTGGGGGGGGACCACTGTTTGGGCGCATGACAGAGCTCGGAAGGGAAGGAGCGCCATTTGGAATGCAGACTTAAATGGATTGGTCTGCAGGCGTCACGTTGCATTTGCAGAGCCCCTGATGTACCCAAACAGTACAAACCCCCCACAAGTGACCCCATATTGGAAACTAGACCCCCCAAGGAACTTATCTAGATGTGTTGTGAGAACTTTGAACCACCAAGTGTTTCACTACAGTTTATAACGCAGAGCCGTGAAAATAATTTTTTTTTTTTTTCACAAAAATGAAATTTAGCCCCCAGTTTTGTATTTTCACAAGGGTATCAGGATAAATTGGACCCTAAAAGTTGTTGTCCAATTTGTCCTGAGTACGCTGATACCCCCTATGTGGGGGGGAACCACTGTTTGGGCGCATGACAGAGCTCGGAAGGGAAGGAGCGCCATTTGGAATGCAGACTTAAATGGATTGGTCTGCAGGCGTCACGTTGCATTTGCAGAGCCCCTGATGTGCCTAAACATTAAACCCCCCCACAAGTGACACCATTTTGGAAAGTAGACCCCCTAAGGAACTTATCTAGATGTGTTTTGAGAGCTTTGAACCCCCAAGTGTTTCACTACAGTTTATAACGCAGAGCCGTGAAAATAAAAATTATTTTTTTTTTCACAAAAATGATTTTTTAGCCCCCAGTTTTGTATTTTTACAAGGGTATCAGGATAAATTGGACCTCAAAAGTTGTTGTCCAATTTGTCTGGAGTACGCTGATACCCCATTTGTGGGGGGGGACCACTGTTTGGGCGCATGACAGAGCTCGGAAGGGAAGGAGCGCCATTTGGAATGCAGACTTAAATGGATTGGTCTGCAGGCGTCACGTTGCATTTGCAGAGCCCCTGATGTACCCAAATAGTACAAACCCCCCACAAGTGACCCCATATTGGAAACTAGACCTCCCAAGGAACTTATCTAGATGTGTTGTGAGAACTTTGAACCCCCAAGTGTTTCACTACAGTTTACAACGCAGAGCCGTGAAAATAAAACATATTTTTTTTCCCACAAAAATGATTTTTAGCCCCCCAAATTTTTATTTTCCCAAGGATAACAAGAGAACTTGGACCCCAGAAGTTGTTGTTCAATTTGTCCCTAGTACGCTGATACCCCATATGTTGGGGTAAACCCCTTTTTGGACGCACGGGAGAGCTCGGAAGGGAAGGAGCACTGTTTTACTTTTTCAACGCAGAATTGGCTGGAATTGAGATTGGACGCCATGTCGCGTTTGGAGAGCCCCTGATGTGCCTGGACAGTGGAAACTCCCCAATTCTACCTGAAACCCTACCCCTAACCTCACCCCTAACCGTTTACTGAACATTTTCTGACAGTCATAAGTGCCACGTATATAAGTGCCACGTATATAAGTGCCACGTATTTAAGAGCCACGTATTTAAGTGCCACGTATTTAAGTGCCACGTATTTCAGTGCCACGTATTTCAGTGCCACGATATTTCAATGCCACGATATTTCAGTGCCACGATATTTCAGTGCCACGTATTTCAGTGCCACGTATTTCAGGCACTGAAAAATACGTGGCACGTAAATACTTCAGTGCCACGATATTTCAGTGCCACGATATTTCAGTGCCACGTATTTCAGGCACTGAAAAATACGTGGCACGTAAATACGTGGCACGTAAATAAGTGGCACTGAAATACGTGGCACTTAAATACGTGGCACTTAAATACGTGGCACTTAAATACGTGGCCACTGAAATACGTGGCCACTGAAATATCGTGGCACTTATATACGTATATACGTATATAAACGTATATTTCAGTGCCACGTATTTCAGTGCCACGTATTTCAGGGTAGGGGTAGGGTTAGGGTTTTTTGTTTTTTTCTTGTTTTCTTGTGTTTTTCTATAAAAACGCATGCGTTTTACCGCGTTTACATGCATTTTTTCACACGTGGTTTTTTTAAAAAACGCATGCAGATAAAAACGCAAGTGTGAAACCAGACTAAAAGACGCTTTTTATAGCAAAAAAGTTTTTGCGTCTCCACATTTTGAGACCTATAATTTTTCCACATTTTGGTCCACAGAGTCATGTGAGGTTTTTTTTTTTTTGCGGGACGAGTTGACGTTTTTATTGGTAACATTTTCGGACACGTGACCATTTTTTATCACTTTTTATTCCGATTTTTGTGAGGCAGAATAACCAAAAACCAGCTATTCATGAATTCTTTTGGGAGAGGCGTTTATACCGTTCTGCGTTTGGTAAAATTGATAAAGCAGTTTTATTCGTCGGGTCAGTACGATTACAGCGATATCTCATTTATATCATTTTTTTATGTTTTGACGCTTTTATACGATAAAAACTATTTTATAGAAAAAATAATTATTTTGGCATCGCTTTATTCTGAGGACTATAACTTTTTTATTTTTTTGCTGATGATGCTGTATGGCGGCTCGTTTTTTGCGGGACAAGATGACGTTTTCAGCGGTAATATGGTTATTTATATCCGTCTTTTTGATCGCGTGTTATTCCACTTTTTGTTCGGCGGTATGGTAATAAAGCGTTGTTTTTTGCCTCGTTTTTTTTTTTTTTTCTTACGGTGTTTACTGAAGGGGTTAACTAGTGGGCCAGTTTTATAGGTTGGGTCGTTACGGACGCGGCGATACTAAATATGTGTACTTTTATTGTTTTTGTTTGTTTTTTTTAGATAAAGAAATGTATTTATGGGAATAATATTTTTTTTTTTATTATTATTATTTATTTAGGAATTTTTTTTTTTTTTTTTACACATGTGGAAATTTTTTTTTTTACTTTTTTACTTTGTCCCAGGGGGGGACATCACAGATCGCAGATCTGATAGTGTGCACAGCACTCTATGAGATCCGCGATCATCCTTTCATCGGAGCAGGCTGCAGCTTTCATCTGCAGCCTGCTCCGACCCGGAAGTGCTCCCTGCAGGACCCGGATACAGCCCCTCGGCCATTTTGGATCCGGGGCCTGCAGGGAGAAGACGTTCGGTACGAGGTGAGTACATCACCTTGTACCGATCGTCTCAGGGAAGCCCGCAGGGAGCCCCCTCCCTGCGCGATGCTTCCCTGTACCGCCGGTACACCGCGATCATGTTTGATCGCGGTGTGCCGGGGGTTAATGTGCCGGGGGCGGTCCGTGACCGCTCCTGGCACATAGTGCCGGATGTCAGCTGCGATATGCAGCCGACACCCGGCCGCGATCGGCCGCGCTCCCCCCGTGAGCGCGGCCGATCGCGTATGACGTACTATCCCGTCGGCGGTCATGGGGGCCCACCCCACCTCGACGGGATAGTACGTCAAATGTCGGGAAGGGGTTAATCTGTCGGTACCTGAACATACCGCTATGCGTTCATATATCAAGGAGTCTCTGGAGAAAGGACATATTCGTCCGTCTTCTTCCCCTCTTGGTGCGGGATTCTTTTTTGTGGCAAAAAAGGACGGATCTTTGAGACCTTGTATTGATTATCGGCTTTTAAATAAGATCACTGTCAAATTTCAGTATCCTTTACCGCTGTTGTCTGACTTGTTTGCCCGGATTAAGGGTGCCAAGTGGTTCACCAAGATAGACCTTCGTGGTGCGTACAACCTTGTGCGCATTAAGCAAGGTGATGAATGGAAAACCGCATTCAATACGCCCGAAGGTCATTTTGAGTACTTGGTGATGCCTTTTGGGCTCTCCAATGCGCCTTCAGTTTTTCAGTCCTTTATGCATGACATTTTCCGGAAGTATCTGGATAAATTTTTGATTGTTTATCTGGATGATATTTTGTTTTTTTCTGATAATTGGGACTCGCATGTGGAGCAGGTCAGGTTGGTCTTTAAAATTTTGCGTGAAAATTCTTTGTTTGTCAAGGGCTCAAAGTGTCTCTTTGGTGTACAGAAGGTTCCCTTTTTGGGGTTCATTTTTTCCCCTTCTGCTGTGGAGATGGACCCAGTCAAGGTCCGAGCTATTCTTGATTGGACTCAGCCCTCATCAGTTAAGAGTCTTCAGAAGTTCTTGGGCTTCGCTAACTTCTACCGTCGTTTTATCGCTAATTTTTCTAGCATTGTGAAACCTTTGACGGATATGACCAAGAAGGGCTCCGATGTAGCTAACTGGGCTCCTGCTGCCGTGGAGGCTTTCCAGGAGTTGAAACGCCGGTTTACTTCGGCGCCTGTTTTGTGCCAGCCTGACGTCTCACTTCCCTTTCAGGTTGAGGTGGATGCTTCGGAGATTGGGGCAGGGGCCGTTTTGTCGCAGAGAGGCCTTGGTTGCTCTGTTATGAAACCTTGTGCCTTTTTCTCTAGGAAGTTTTCGCCTGCCGAGCGAAATTATGATGTGGGCAATCGGGAGTTGTTGGCCATGAAATGGGCATTTGAGGAGTGGCGTCATTGGCTCGAGGGTGCTAAGCATCGTGTGGTGGTCTTGACTGATCACAAAAATCTGATGTATCTCGAGTCTGCTAAACGCCTTAATCCGAGACAGGCCCGCTGGTCAATGTTTTTCTCCCGCTTTGATTTTGTTGTCTCGTATTTACCAGGTTCAAAGAATGTGAAGGCCGATGCTCTTTCTAGGAGCTTTGTGCCTGATGCTCCTGGAGTCGCTGATCCTGTTGGTATTCTTAAAGATGGAGTTATCTTGTCAGCTATTTCTCCGGATCTGCGACGTGTGTTGCAGAGATTTCAGGCTGATAGGCCTGAGTCTTGTCCACCTGACAGACTGTTTGTCCCGGATAAGTGGACCAGCAGAGTCATTTCCGAGGTTCATTCCTCGGTGTTGGCAGGTCACCCGGGAATTTTTGGCACCAGGGATCTGGTGGCCAGGTCCTTTTGGTGGCCTTCCTTGTCAAGGGATGTGCGGTCATTTGTGCAGTCCTGTGGGACTTGTGCTCGAGCTAAGCCTTGCTGTTCTCGTGCCAGCGGTTTGCTCTTGCCCTTGCCTGTCCCGAAGAGACCTTGGACACATATCTCCATGGATTTCATTTCTGATCTTCCGCTATCTCAGGGCATGTCCGTTATCTGGGTGATATGTGATCGCTTCTCCAAGATGGTCCATTTGGTTCCTTTGCCTAAGCTGCCTTCCTCTTCCGATCTGGTTCCTGTGTTTTTCCAGAACGTGGTTCGGTTGCACGGCATCCCTGAGAATATTGTGTCAGACAGAGGATCCCAGTTCGTTTCCAGGTTCTGGCGATCCTTTTGTAGTAGGATGGGCATTGATTTGTCGTTTTCGTCTGCTTTCCATCCTCAGACTAATGGACAGACGGAGCGAACCAATCAGACTTTGGAGGCTTATTTGAGGTGTTTTGTCTCTGCTGATCAGGACGATTGGGTGACATTCTTGCCGTTGGCTGAGTTTGCCCTTAATAATCGGGCTAGTTCCGCCACCTTGGTTTCGCCTTTTTTCTGCAACTCTGGTTTCCATCCTCGCTTTTCTTCGGGTCATGTGGAGCCTTCTGACTGTCCTGGGGTGGATTCTGTGGTGGATAGGTTGCAGCAGATCTGGAATCATGTGGTGGACAACTTGAAGTTGTCACAGGAGAAGGCTCAGCGCTTTGCCAACCGCCGCCGCGGTGTGGGTCCCCGACTACGCGTTGGGGATTTGGTATGGCTTTCTTCCCGCTTTGTTCCTATGAAGGTCTCCTCTCCCAAATTTAAACCTCGTTTTATTGGGCCTTACAAGATATTGGAAATCCTTAATCCTGTATCTTTTCGTCTGGATCTTCCTGTGTCGTTTGCTATTCACAATGTATTTCATAGGTCCTTGTTGCGGTGGTACATTGTGCCTGTAGTTCCTTCTGCTGAGCCTCCTGCTCCGGTGTTGGTTGAGGGCGAGTTGGAGTACGTGGTGGAGAAGATCTTGGATTCTCGCCTCTCCAGGCGGAGGCTTCAGTACCTGGTCAAGTGGAAGGGCTATGGTCAGGAGGATAATTCCTGGGTGGTCGCCTCTGATGTTCATGCGGCCGATTTGGTTCGTGCCTTTCATGCCGCTCATCCTGATCGCCCTGGTGGTCGTGGTGAGGGTTCGGTGACCCCTCACTAAGGGGGGGGTACTGTTGTGAATTTGCTTTTTGCTCCCTCTAGTGGTTACTAGTTTTTTGACTCTGGTTTTTCTGTCATTCCTTTTATCCGCACCTGGGTCGTTAGTTAGGGGTGTTGCTATATAAGCTCCCTGGACCTTCAGTTCAATGCCTGGCAACGTAGTTATCAGAGCTAGTCTGCTGTGCTCTTGTCTACTGATCCTGGTTCCAGTTATGTCAGCTAAGTCTGCCTTTTGCTTTTTGCTATTTGTTTTGGTTTTGCATTTTTGTCCAGCTTGTTCCAAATCTATATCCTGACCTTTGCTGGAAGCTCTAGGGGGGCTGGTGTTCTCCCCCCGGACCGTTAGACGGTTCGGGGGTTCTTGAATTTCCAGTGTGGATTTTGATAGGGTTTTTGTTGACCATATAAGTTACCTTTCTTTATTCTGCTATCAGTAAGCGGGCCTCTCTGTGCTAAACCTGGTTCATTTTTGTGTTTGTCATTTCCTCTTACCTCACCGTCATTATTTGTGGGGGGCTTCTATCCAGCTTTGGGGTCCCCTTCTCTGGAGGCAAGAAAGGTCTTTGTTTTCCTCTACTAGGGGTAGCTAGATTCTCCGGCTGGCGCGTGTCATCTAGAATCAACGTAGGAATGATCCCCGGCTACTTCTAGTGTTGGCGTTAGGAGTAGATATATGGTCAACCCAGTTACCACTGCTCTATGAGCTGGATTTTTGTATTCTGCAGACTTCCACGTTCCTCTGAGACCCTCGTCATTGGGGTCATAACATTCACGGTGCAGATGTAGGCCCTAGAGGAGATGGAGGAGGCAGAAGCAGTGGAGGAAGAGGGAAATATAGAGATTTGTCCTGCAAGCCTTGGGGATTCCAAGACTTATAAAGCAGCACTTGCCCCCACAGCCACAAGTGTCTCCCAGTGCCCAGTCAGCAAGATGTAATGCCCTTGACTATGCTCAATAGTCCAAGTGTCTTTGGTGAAATGCACCATTGGCAGACATAGATATAGTCAAGGAATGGTTGATGTTGTTTGCGACATTCTGCTGTAGCACAGGCACAGCTTTCTTAGAAAAGTAATGGCAACATGGCAACTGTTACTGGGGGACTGCAATGGCCATCAGTTTGTTCTCTGAGATCAGTCAAAAACAACAGGCATGTCCGCTTCCATTACTCCACTACTCGGGATACATTTGTACATCCAACTAGACTCAGTAGGCACTTTTTGAAGTCTTACATCAATTGTAAGACTAGGGATGTAATTTATGCCCTTATTTGCCCCAGTGACATGCTATATGTAGGGCAAACCTCTCAGGAATTGAGAAAGAGGGCCCAGAAATATGTATCCACAATACATTTGGCCGCATCGGACCTGAGGAAAGCAAAAACCCTTACTCCAGTAGCCATGCATTTTTTAATGGCACATGGGGGCTCTCCTGCAAATCTTAGGATTGTGGGCCTACAGAAGTTAGCCCCTAATGAAAGGGGGGGGGGGCAATAGGCACAAACTTCTCCTACAAATCGAATCAAAATGTATTTTTCAGCTCCAATCGGTTACACCCTCAGGATTGAATGAGGAGCTTCTCTTTACGGGCTTCTTGGGTTGGTTGGGAAGTGCAGGATATTTGACTTCACATTATTTTACACTTATATTAATAAAGAATTTTTTTCTTTATCCAAATATCCATCAGGCTTGTTGGGTTATGCATTAGACATTTTTGGAGAAAAGCAGGACATTGGTTGCTGACACCTGTTTCGTATGACCTGGCAACACTTTGGAACGTGAGGGACCGACGTGCCAATCAAAGGGGAAGGATGGATACTATGGACCTGAACAATAGAGGATATCGGTGGCTACTGGGGAGACACCCCTTAATGTATTAGAGGACTATCATTTCTGGATCCGTATCATGAATAATGTACCATCTTTCGGGCTACTAAAGAAGAATCCTTGATACTGATCTTTTGATCCGTGTCATATTTCTCGGTTTATATATTTTCCTTATGTGCTCCTCCTGGTCACACTGGTGCTCTCTATTTATTATCATAATAATAATAATAATAATAATAATAATAATAATAATAATAATAAAAAACATCTAGCATCATATGGGGGTTTCTTTGTATATTCATAATATTACTACTTGTGGATGTCTTCACCTTATAGCCTCTCTCTTCCCTTCTAGGCACCTTGCTAACAACCAGAACTTGTGCACATGCATTCATGTGCTGTTTCAGTCTATTTTGGCTCTACATCCTATAGCTCCTCCATTGAGTCCCACCCCCACACCTATCCGTGCTTCCCCTCTCCCTCTTTCCTTTGCTTCCCTCCGCCTCCTCCCCCTTGCCATTTGCGCATGAGCAACACAGCTCAAATGTGAGTCGGGAGTGCGCACGTGCAGCTTTCTCCATGGAGATTACACACATTTCCGCCCTGTTACTTCACCATGCGGCCGCTGCTCCTCCTGATACATGCCTCCCGTCCTTGCTGCAGCACAGCGGTATGTCATCTACTTGATTATAATCTGTATTTAAACCTGTTATTTTCACCCCAAGCACACTTCCCCTGACGAAGCTGCTCCCACCCCCCATTCTGGCTTCCTCCTGGCTGGTCATGGCGCTGATGCAGGGCCTTATTATTCTGATTCAGAAGCCTCTCTCTTACCTTTCCTCCCTCTTTGAACCTGCTTTACATCAGGTTCTGTGCATACCTTGGAACCTATGCTCTTCTGACTACCTTGACAACATATGACTGCACTATGCCACTTCAGGACTATCCACCAGGTTGTATATAGGCTCTCTATATGGGACCAAACTTTTTGGCAGTCATTAACCATTAAATATAGGAATAACTTTTCCAATGTAAGTTGGCCATACTTGTATTAGGGAAGGAGATGTGGTTGCCATATTATGTATAATATTATTGCTCTATGCTTTTTTTGGCGTATTTATAAGGTGACTTTGCATATGTATTTTCTAGGAATGGGGGTGTGGCTTGTACACATTGCATGTTTTTATTGCTTTTATATGTCTTTTGTGGTGATAATAAAGGTTTGTGATTTTTTTACCCTTATGTGGTTGTGCAGGCCCTTTCTTGTCCAGTCTTTTCTCTCTTCTTCGGTTACATACATACCGTATATACTCGAGTATAAGCCGACCCGAGTATAAGCCGACCCCCCTAATTTTGCCACAAAAAACTGGGAAAACTTATTGACTCGAGTATAAGCCTAGGGTGGAAAATGCAGCAGCTACCGGTGAATTTCAAAAATAAAAATAGATGCTCCATACTGTTCATTATGGCCCCATAGCTGTGCCATATAGTGCTCTGCACCATTATTGCCCCATAGCTGTGCCATATAGTGCTCTGCACCGTTCATTATTGCCCCATAGCTGTGCCATATAGTGCTCTGCACCATTATTGTCCCATAGCTGTGCCATACAGTGCTCTGCACCATTATTGCCCCATAGCTGTGCCATATAGTGCTCCGCACCGTCCATTATTGCCCCATAGCTGTGCCATACAGTGCTCTGCACCATTATTGCCCCATAGCTGTGCCATATAGTGCTCTGCACCGTCCATTATTGCCCCATAGCTGTGCCATACAGTGCTCTGCACCATTATTGCCCCATAGCTGTGCCATACAGTGCTCTGCACCATTATTGCCCCATAGCTGTGCCATATAGTGCTCTGCACCATTATTGCCCCATAGCTGTGCCATATAGTGCTCTGCACCGTCCATTATTGCCCCATAGCTGTGCCATACAGTGCTCTGCACCATTATTGCCCCATAGCTGTGCCATACAGTGCTCTGCACCAATACTGCCCCATAGCTGTGCCATATAGTGCTCTGCACCATTATTGCCCCATAGCTGTGCCATACAGTGCTCTGCACCATTATTGCCCCATAGCTGTGCCATACAGTGCTCTGCACCATTATTGCCCCATAGCTGTGCCATATAGTGCTCTGCACCATTATTGCCCCCATAGCTGTGCCATATAGTGCTCTGCACCATTACTGCCCCATAGCTGTGCCATATAGTGCTCTGCACCGTTGCCCCATAGCTGTGCCATACAGTGCTCTGCACCATTGCCCCATAGCTGTGCCATATAGTGCTCTGCACCATTGCCCCATAGCTGTGCCATACAGTGCTCTGCACCATTGCCCCATAGCTGTGCCATACAGTGCTCTGCACCATTGCCCCATAGCTGTGCCATATAGTGCTCTGCACCATTGCCCCATAGCTGTGCCATATAGTGCTCTGCACCATTGCCCCATAGCTGTGCCATATAGTGCTCTGCACCATTGCCCCATAGCTGTGCCATATAGTGCTCTGCACCGTCCATTATTGCCCCATAGCTGTGCTGCTGCTGCAATAAAAATAAAAAAACACATACTCACCTCTCTTGCAGCTCCTCGGCGCCATCTTCCCGGCGTCTCCCTGCACTGACTGATCAGGCAGAGGGCGCCGCGCACACTATATGCGTCATCGCGCCCTCTGACCTGCACAGTCAGTGAGGAGAGAGAGAGACGCCGGGAAGATGGAGACAGCGCCCGGTGTGTGGAACGAGGACAGGTGAATATGCGATACTTACCTGCTCCCGGCGTCCCGCTCCTTCCCCCTGCCTGTCTTCGGTGCCGCAGCCTCTTCCTCTATCAGCGGTCACCGGCACCGCTTCATTAGAGAAATGAATACGCGGCTCCGCCCCTATGGGAGGTGGAGCAGCCTATTCATTTCTCTAATGAGCGGTCCCACGTGACCGCTCAGGGGAAGAGGCTGCTGCACCCGGAGACCGTGGGACGGGCAGGGGGAGCGACAGGAGCGCCGGGACTAGGTGAGTATGCATCAGCGCCCTCTCCCCCTCACCCGCCGACCCCACCGCCGACCGTGACTCGAGTATAAGCCGAGGGGGCACTTTCAGCCCAAAAATTTGGGCTGAAAATCTCGGCTTATACTCGAGTATATACGGTATATGGACTAGGCATTGCACCACCTACATTATATGTGGTTTCAAACTAACCAGAGTGAACCCTTTTTTTGTTGTTTATACGCTTCCATTACAGCTGATGGCAGGCTCTCAGTCAGCATGACTGGACTGGGTAAAGGTTCTCCAGTTGGAGACCTGTGTCTCAATATTTTGCATGGTAACAGAGGAGGAGACAGAAGCAGCAGATGCGATTGATGGGGCAGCTGATGGTTGTTGAGGTCCGCAGTTCCTCATTTTTGTGCAGTGGGATTCCCAGAGTAGCGTATATTGATTACACATGTGAAGGTTCATACATGTAGTAGACAAATTATTGCACCGTTTCCCTCTACTTTTTACAGTTGTGGCTGAGGGTGCATTGCGCGTCATGGCTGCATCTCTATGTGTCTGTGACATATGGCAAAGTGCAACCTTCTCATCTGCCTTCTCAGAAGACCTACTCAGCTATGTGCCTCTGTGTTCACGCCAACTGGGATCAACCACCTCATCATTATAATACTCTGTATTATCACATTCCTTGCCCTTGGAGTCACCCTCCTCCTCGTCCTGTCCTGACAGCACAGTACAGTCCACGTGAGGCTCAGAGATCTTAGTCTCATTAGGATCATCTTCCCCACTGGGGGTTAAAGTCTGGTGACTAGGGTCAGGATTCTGCTTGGACCCTACTTTGTCCTGCCCCTGATCCAAGCTAAAAAAATTTTGGGCATTGGTGCAGATTTCCTCCTCTTGACTCTGTGAAGCTTTTGAGTACACTTCTGATGACCATGGCATAGAATGTGTGAACAGCTCTTCAGACTCACCCATCTGTGGTTCCATACAGTAAGTTGCATGGTTGGAGAGTTGCTATGTGGGGGGAATCAAGGGTAATTTGGGTGCCACCTCTGTGGACTGTACTGGGTGTGATGTTGAGGTGGAGGAAGTGGAGGAGAGACCACTTGAAACTGTGCTTGCTGTCCACTCTAGCACATTCCTCTTTTCTTCAACAAGGCATACTGCTGTGCATCTGCCAAAGAAAGGTAGTGGAGTAGCCCATCAAGTAACAGAAGTTGTCTGTTGTCTTTCTATAGGACGTGACTCTGTTGGTTCACTAGTGCTTTCACAAACATTATGACCTACACCGCGTAAACCTTGAACACCAAACCTATTCCCCCTTCCACCACGGCTTCGCTTTTTCCCATTCATGTTGCTCAGATAGTGTGGTAGGAGCACAGTATTGGCAGTAAAAATGTACTTTTAATCTGCACCAGCTCTGCAAACAGATTAATTTCTGTGACAGTAAATGACAAGGTGAAATATGGCATGCTGAATCATGATAGTCACAGAAGAAAGAATTTTTGAGTGTGAATGAGGCCTGTATGCCAAAGAAGATATGCTCCAAACAATTTTAAAATTTGATCCCCTTACTGTATGATGTAAGTAACACAAGAATTTTTTTAGGCCTGAGGATGAGGCCTCTATAACAGACTAGATGCTACAAACAATTTGAAAGTGAGATGTGCCCTACTGTACGACGTTAGTAACAGAAGAATTTGGGGGGTCTGTGGATGAGGCCTCTATAACATAGAGTATATGAGACAAACAATTTGAAAGTGAGATGTCCCCTACTGTACGACGTTAGTAACAGAAACAATTTATTGGGGTCTGTGGATGAGGCCTTTATAACAGACTAGATGATACAAACAATTTGTACAGTAGGGGACATCTCACTTTCAATGTTAGTAACAGAGGAATTTTTGGAGGCCTGTGGATGAGGCCTCTATAACATAGACTATATGCTACAAACTATTTGAAAGTGAGATGTCCCCTACTGTACGATGTTAGTAACAGAAGATTTTTGGGGGGCTGTATAGTATTGACAACATGCTCCAAATAATTTCAAACTGAGATGTCCCCTACTGTATTACGTAAGTAACAGAATAATTTTTGGGGTGCCTGTCGATGAGGCCTGTATAACATTGTCTAGATGCTGAAAACAATTTCAAACTGAGATCTCCCCTTTTGTATTACGTTAGTAACAAAAAAAAAAATATTTTTAGTGTTGATAAGACCTGAATAATCTAGAAGATTGTCTGTGGCGTTGGAATGCCCTCTTTCCTACAGTTACTGCTGGTAAGGTGAAAGTTTGCTGGAGAAATATGGCCGACATGTCTTTAGATGAACTGATCAGGAAAAGGGGTATGATGACAGTGGGAAAGGGAACATACAACAGGATAAATAACAAGGTGGCTATGGGAGATACAGTGCCTTGCGAAAGTATTTGGCCACCTGGAACTTTTCAACCTTTTCCCACATATCATGCTTCAAACATAAAGATACCAAATGTAAATTTTCGGTGAAGAATCAACAACAACGATCTCCATCAAACCTTACTGAGCTCGAGCTGTTTGCCAAGGAAGAATGGGCAAGAATTTCAGTCTCTCGATGTACAAAACTGATAGAGACATACCCAAGCGACTTGCAGCTGTAATCGCAGCAAAAGGTGCGCTACAAAGTATTAAGTTAAAGGGTTTCAGTTTTTGAATTTCCACAAAAATGTAAGATAACCAATAAATTTCGTTCAATTTCACAATTGTGTTCCACTTGTTGTTGATTCTTCACCAAAAATTTACATTTAGTATCTTTATGTTTGAAGCATGATATGTGGGAAAAGGTTGAAAAGTTCCAGGGGGCACTGTATGAGATCCAGGATCGAGCATACAATTAGTCTTTCACCCAACACCAATTACCAGAGAGTGTTTGATGGATGCTCATCTGAATATAGGTGTAACAGATTCTCATCTCAAGCTAGGCATAAAAGATGCCCATGAGAAATTGGTTACCAAAGTTGAACATAATCTAGAAGATAGGCTCAAAACAATTTCAAACTCAGATCATGGCTGCTGTATCATGTTTGTAAAAAAAAAAATAATATACATTTTTCAATGTGCAACAGCTCTGCACACAGAACTATTTCAATGCGACTAAATGACTGTTAGGGTTGGCGGAACACACCGAATATATTTATTAGATGGGATAGGTGCGTTCGCAACCCGGGATCCACCATGCAGGAAAGAACCTGCTGCTAAGTAAGGTGGCGAAGCAAATTAGAATAAACAAATTCTGTTATTTCACAGAGCCTGTAGTAAAGAGAACGCTGTCCCCTGTTTAGCTCACAGGGGACACAGCTATTGTGTAGAGCCGACAGTGGTCATGCAGTCCAACCAACACGCAGCTCCTCTCCGGTGGAGCAGGAATTCTATCGGCTATTAGCAAGCCCTGAATTCACACATAAACTCCTCGCCAGAGGTGCCAGCATTCTAGGGGCTTATTTCAGCCAGGTCCCTGACCACACTGGTGCTGAGCTCGTACATATTTGACACTAGCGCATGGCCGTGCAGTCATGAAAACCCTATAATACTGCAGCACCTACAGGACCTTCCAAGAAGGACCAATGGAAGGCTGCCACAGAACTTGATCAGGTACAAGACTTTCCTGGAGGACCAATGGAAGTTGCTGCAGTACCTGAGCATGTGACCCTTGATCTCCACTGAGAGATCTTACCCTGGGCATGCTCAGTGTGTGCAAAGCAGGACTTAGTCCCAGAAAAGCTTGCTCGCTGCAGATCAGTGCAGGGTACAATAGCAGAGCCTGGAGAGACAGCAGTAACCCTTTGCACAGTATCAGACTCAGTGAGACGCTGGGACCGACATCTCCGCTGATCAGGCTCCACTGCGGCCGATGCAGAATGGGAGACTGCAGCTGACACGGCTCGAGATTCCCCCTGTGCAGCAGCAGGAACTCGACTCCTAACAATGACAATGTGGGATATAGTGGCCTGTATCATGATTAGCAACAGAAAGAAAAATATATATTTAATGTGCATGAGGTCGGCAGACAGCTTCATATTACTGCCACAAAATGACAATGTGGGATACGGTGTGCTGTGTCGCATTTTGCAACAGAAAAATTATAATTTTTTTTATGTGTGTTAGGTCTGCAGACAGCTTCATATCACCGCCACAAAAATACAATGGGGAATACTGCAGGCTGTATTACATTTAACAACAGAAAAAAAAAATATTTTTTAAATGTGAGCGAGGTCTGCAGACAACTTCAAATCACCTCCACAAAATGACAACTTTGGGTATGATGTCCTATATCACGTTTAGCAACAGAATTTTTTTATTTTTTAAGTGTGCATGAGCTATGCACACTGTGGAATTTCACTGCCACTAAATAACAAGGTAAGATATGGCATGGTGAATCACGGTAGCAACTGCCCCAAAAAATTTTCTTCATGCACAACAGCTCAAATCACAGAACAATGTCACCACAGCATGAAATGACAAGGTAGGATATGGCTGGCTGTTTCACGTTTAGCTATTGAAAAAATAAGATTTAAAATGGTATACTTGTGCATAAAGAACAATAGAAGTAATGCACAACACACTTGTATGACATGTGCCCTGCTGGCTTTGTCTGTTCACCTCAGTAATGGCAAAAATATATACAGGGTGGGCCATTTATATGGATACACCTGAGTGGGCCATGTACATGGATGCACCTAAATAAAATGGGAATGGTTGGTGATATCAACTTCCTGTTTGTGACACATTAGTATATGGGAAAGAGAAAACGTTTTAAGATGAGTGGTGACTAGTGATGAGTGAGTATACTCATTGCTTGGGTTTTCCTGAGCATGCTCGGGTGATATCCGAGTATTTGTTAGTGCTCGGAGATTTAGTTTTTGGCACCTCAGCTGCATGATTTACGGCAGCTGGACAGACTGAACACATGTGGGAATTCCCTAACAACCAGGCAACCCCCACATGTACTCAGGCTGGCTAGCAGCCATAAATCATGCAGCTGCGGGGAGGAAAACTAAATCTCCGAGCACTCACAAATACTCGGAGACCACCCAAGCGTGCTCGGGAACACCCGAGCAACGAGTATACTGGCTCATCACTAGTGGTGACCATGGCGACCATTTTGAAGTCAGCCATTTTGGATGTAGCTTTATAAATGGCTCACCCAGGTGTATCCATATAAATGGCCCACCCTGTATATATATATTGCTGGAAGGTCAATTTCACAGCCACACAGGACACTATCTAGCTAAACTATCTGAGTAAGAAACAACTGCCTAGCTAACTAGCTAAAATCTAGCAGCTAACAGTGCCAACATTAGGAGCATCCTCTGCGCTGTTACAGTATCAAAATGGCATTAAAACAAGATGTCTACTTTTTATATGGAGACGGACATGTGATTTCAGCAGCCAATAACACAAGCCATTGTGTCAGGACATTGTAGCAGTTTTCTGTGCCCTGAGTGGCTAGCCACAATGTGCACACATAAAAGAAAAAAAATTACAGCTTACAAGCATGCTGCGCCTCTGAGCTCTGCGAACCTCCTCCCCTCATCAAACATATGCCCCACGCTTATGATACACCACCACTATCGTAGCCTAAGTACTGAAAATAGTTTAGTGGCAATGCAATTATTTTCCCACACTTTTGACCGAATGTACTGAATTTTCACGATTTTATAACATTTTGTTCATGTTTCCGATCACGAATCCGAATGTGCCATATTCGTGACAAATTTATGCTTGGCAATTATTTTTCAAACAAACTCGCTCATCACTACTCACCATCAATATTCTCACTGTTTAATTTATATAATTCCACCTCAGTTACATCTATATTTTCCCACACTTCATTAACTCCTTAACGATGAAAACAGTACAAGTATGGCGCTAGCGGGGGAGCAGGGGCACAAAGCTAAGCCCACCCCATTCTTAGCAGATAATGACTTTATTCAGCCATTATATGTCTCTAGCAGCAGAGCGTGGAGCCCAGATCTGTCTGCTGCTCTTAAAAATGCTAAATGCCACTGTGAATCTCTGAAAATGGCATTTGCAACCCAGGGTTCCCCACCAACACAGTGACGCTATCGCTGGGTGCCAATAGTCTGCAAAAGACCACTATGCCTACATTAATTGAGCTTCTATGAAAACAATCCTGCTTCTGGACTTCATAGGTGGCTGTGATTTTTACCATATACTGTAATAGAATTGTATTGCAGTATATAGTATAGGCAATAAAAAAAAATGTTTTCAAGAATAATTAAACAAAAACTTGAAAGAAAACAAAAATTTCAATCATCACACTTTCCCCCATTAAAATAAAGACACAAAAAAACAAGCATATTTGGTATAACTGTGTCTGTAGAAGTACGATCTATCAAAATATAAATTTAATTAACCTGATCAGTAAAAACCATAAAGAGAAAAAAATTAAAACAAAGAGATTGCAGTTTTCGGTTGCCGCAATTATACAAAAAAGTGCAGTAAAAAGTAATTAAGACATCTTATCTTGCCATGTTAAAAACAACCCCACACATGGCTATATCGATTAAAAAATGAAAACGTTACTGTCCTTGGAAAATAGCGGTACATGTAAAAAAAATTGTTTTAATAATTTCTACATTTTGATAAAAACTGTATATAAAAGTTAGGTATTGCCTTAATTGCTCTGTCTTGGAGAATCATGCTACCAGGTGATCTTTCAGCACAATGAACACCATAAAAACAAACATAAAAAGCTAATATGGAATTGTTTGGGGGGTTTTTTCTTCACAATTTCATCACATTTGAATTTGTTTTCTAGTACATTATATGGTGAAATTAATCATTTAAATGAAAGCTACAACTCATTCCACAAAACCAAGAGCTTTTATGGGTATGTCAACAGCAAAATAAATAAAAAGTTATGGCTCTTGGAAGAAGATACAAAAACATAAAAATTAACAGTCGCCCAGTCCTTGAGGGGTGAAAGGAAGTGGGGATAAGTGATTCCTAGGCTGACAACCAATCTAATACATTTGCTAATGTCTACACAGGAATTTTATATTTTCGCATGTCTATTTTTTTATTTCTTTTTTCAATTTGGGAAAAGGGGGTGAATTGAGTTTTTAAATTTTTTTAAAATATTTTTAAAAACAGGTTTTTCATTACTTCATTTTGTAACTAAATTTAGGGGACTTGAGCCTGTGATCATCTAGTTCCTTATACTACATGCAAAGTTTCACAGCATATAGTAAAAATCTTGGTTTCCTATAAATCCCAGCCACAATATATAACCCATCTGCAGCCTGTGAATACATGAGGAGGCTATGGATGCATTTAATGGCAGGCCTCTGGACACACTCTTTACAGGGGTTGTCCACTACTAGGACAACCCCTTCTCGATTTAAATGTTTGGCCCCGCTAAGGCTACTTTCACACTAGCGTCGTACGACGCACTTCGCAATGCGACGTTGCGACGTACCGACGCATACTGTGCAAGCGCCGCACAACGGGGGCAGCGGATGCAGTTTTTCAACGCATCCGCTGCCTCATTGTGAGGTGCGGGGAGGCGGGGGCGGAGTTCCGGCCGCGCATGCACGGTCGGAAAAGACGTTCTCGACGCACCAAAAAACGTTACATGCAACATTTTTTGGTGGCAACGGACCGACGCAACATGACGCAACCGTCGCACGACAGTTGCGACGGGTGGCAATGCGTTGCACTGTGTCGCTAATTTAAGTCTATGGAGAAAAAACACATCCTGCAAGCACTTTTGCAGGATGCGTTTTTTCTTCAAAACGACGCATAGCGACGTGCAGTGCACGACGCTAGAGTGAAAGTAGCCTAAAGTAAAAAAAGCTTATACTCAACTTCTGTGCCAGTATTGTTCCAGTGGTGTTGGCACTCGTGGTCCCTGGGCTCTTGTGTGGTTGCATGACATGTGGTGCCTGGTGTCCAATCAGCGCTGACATCACTGTCTCAGCCTCTGTACGAATTGAACATGAAAAGGAAGTCAGAAATCCACTGCAGTCCTGTCTTCTTCTTCATGTTCAATTCAACAGATGGCAGGGACAATGAAGCCAGAGCTGATTGGGTTCTGGGCACCACGTGTCATGCAACTGCATGAGAGTCCCGGGACCGCGATTGCCGATGCCGCTGCAACATTTCCATTTATTTAATAGAAATAAGGGTAATAATAGTAGTAGTCTACGACTTCATTTGAAGCCCATGCTTCCTAAAGAACTCTTCTCAGATCCTTGCCTTTACCTGACATTGTTTTCCAAGAACCTGGTAAGTCCTCTCTTTATAGAATAACATTGGCTATGCACTTAACTACCTTATGTCCAAAGGACATCATTCATTCACTCTGCTTCTCATCATAGGGTTATGTCCATTGTCACTTCAAATATTCAGAATGCGGAGAATACAGTGGAATGTAAAAGTTTTGACACCCTTGATTAAAATTACTGTTATTGTGAACAGTTAAGCAAGTTGAAGATGAAATGACCTCTAAAAGGGCTAAAGGTAAAGATGACACATTTCCTTTGTATTTTAGGCAAAGAAAACAAATTTTGTTATTTTTTACATATGAAAAATTACAAAAAGGAAAATGGGGAGATGCAAAAGTTTGGGCACTCTGCGTGGTTAGTACCAAGTAGCACCCCATTTGCAAGTATCACAGCTAAAATGCTTTCTGTAACCAGCCAAGAGTAATTCAATTCTTGTTTGAGGGATTTTCATCCATTCTTCTTTGGAAAATTCTTCCAGTTCTATGAGATTCATGGGTTGTCTTGCATGCACTGCTATTTTAAGGTCTAGCTACAGATTGTCAAAGATCATGCAGAAAATACCAGTAAAATAAATTGCCCATCAGTTTGAAAACACTCATATATTAATTGCATACAAAGGAGGACATAGAGTCGAACAATTACCAGATATACAAAATTTATTGCTTAAACAATTCACATACTAAGGATATAAATATTGTGAGTCAATTATATAACTTATAGTGAGCTATACCCAGGTGTGTTTAGATGACCAGAGGTCCACAATGGAAAACTAGGAGGAATCGGCATATGCTGCATATGGATACATGAATCGCTGCCTGGTGCAATTTGCATTACCAAAAGCTATCTTGCGGAACTCAGTTCCATATATTTCCTTCAGAATGCCTCACTCTGCTTAGCAACAACCATATTAGAACAGAATGCCTGTCAATATGTATCAAAATGAAGGTAATAGTTACCCATGTCACACTCCAGTTCCTGTGCGGACCACGGTCTACCCCATGGGTAGCGGAGTGAGGCATTCTGAAGGAAATATATGGAACTGAGTTCCGCAAGATAGCTTTTGGTAATGCAAATTGCACCAGGCAGCGATTCATGTATCCATATGCAGCATATGCCGATTCCTCCTAGTTTTCCATTGTGGACCTCTGGTCATCTAAACACACCTGGGTATAGCTCACTATAAGTTATATAATTGACCCACAATATTTATATCCTTAGTATGTGAATTGTTTAAGCAATAAATTTTGTATATCTGGTAATTGTTCGACTCTATGTCCTCCTTTGTATGAGATTGTCAAAGATGTTCAGTTCAGGGGACTGTGAGGGACATTGTAAAACCTTCAGCTTGCACCTTTTGAGGTAGTCTATTGTGGATTTTCAACTATGGTTAGAATCATTATCCATTTGAAGGAGCCATTCTCTTTTCAACTTCAGCTTTTTTTTTTTTACAGATGATGCTATGTTTGCATTAAGAATTTGTTGAAATTTCATTGAACCCATTCTTCTCTCTACCCGTGAAGTGTTCCCAGTGCTTTTGGATGCAACGCAATCCCAAAGCATGATTAATCCACCAGTATGTTTAATGGTTTTCGAGATGTTCTGTTCCTGAAATGTTGTGCTTTATTTCTCCAAAACATACCTTAGATCATTTTGGCCAAAGAGTTCTATTTTATCCTAATTGGTCCACAGAACTTGTTTCCAAAATGCAACAAGCTTGTTCAGATGTTCTTCTGCATACTTCAGCTGAATTTTATGGTGAGAATGCAGGAGAGGTTTTCTTCTGATGACTCTTCCATGAAGGTCATATTTGTACAGATGTCTCTGAACATTAGAACAAGGTACCACAACTCCAGAGTCTGCTAATCTTTCTGAAGGTCTTTTGCAGTCAAGTGGGGGTTCTGATGTGCCTCTTTAGCAATCCTACGAGCAGCTCTTACTGAAATTTTGTTTGTTTTCCAAACTTTATATTGACCTCCATTGTTCCTGTTAACACCCATTTCTTAATTCCATTTTGAACTGAGGAATGGGCAACTTCAAAACGCTTTGCTATCTTCTTATAGCCTTTTCTTGCTTTGTGGGCCTCCAAGATTAACATTTTCAGAGTGCTAGGCATCTGCTTAGAAAAATCCATGGCTGCTGTTTTTTGGCACAAGGTTAGAGGAGGCTGGGTTTTTCTAAAGCTGGGGAATATGCAAATCCTTGCCTTTCCTGATGATACTGAACAAGCCATAACCCTAACAGTCTACTTAAGGTCAGAAACCTTGGTCAAAGTTATCTGAGCACACAAATCTCCAAGTGTGACCAAACTTTAACATTAGCATATTTTCCTTTTTGTAAGTCTTAACGCCTTCAACACCTTGGCTTTTTCCATTTTTGAGTCTCTCTTTTTTGCTCCCCTTCTTCCAAGAGCCATATCTTTTTTATTTTTACCTCAATAAAGCATGTAAGGACTTGTTTTTTATGAGACGAGTTGTACTCTTGAACGACACCATTGGTTTTGCCATATAGTGTGCTGGAAAACAGGAAACAAATTCAAAGTGCAGTGAAATCGCAAAAAAGTGCAATTCCATAATTTGTTTTTGTGTTGCTATTTTACCATGTTCACTAAATGCTAAAACTGACCAGCCATTATGATTTTCTAGGTCATTAAGAGTTTATAGCTACCAAACATGTGTAGGCTCTTATTTTATTTAAGTAGTGAAAAAAAATTCAAAGTTAAAAAACAGTCACCATTTTCCGAGACCCATAGCGTCTCCATTTTTTGTTATAGTTTTCAAAGACACCATTTATTTTGCCATATGATAAACATAAAAACGGGGAAAAAAATTTATTCTCTCCCTTACACACACTGTCCTCCATGTTGTTCTCTCCCTCACAGACTGTCCTCCATGTTATTCTCTGCCTCACACACTGTCCTCCATGTTATTCTCTCCCTTACAGACTGTCCTACTGTCCTCTATGTTATTCTCTCCCTCACAGACTGCCCTCCATGTTATTCTCTCCCACACAATGTCCTCCATGTTATTCTCTCCCTCACAGACTGTCCTTCATGTTATTCTCTCCCTCACACACTGTCCTCCACAATATTCTCCCTCACAGACTGTCCTGCATGTTATTCTCTCCATCACACACTGTCCTCCATGTTATTCTCTACCTCACAGTATGTCCTTCATGTTTTTCTCTCCCTCACAGACTGTCCTCCATGTTATTCTCTCCCTCGCAAACTGTCCTCCATGTTACTCTCTCCCTCACACACTGTCCTCCATGTTATGCTCTCCCTCACAGACTGTCCTCCATGTTATGCTCTCCCTCACAGACTGTCCTCCATGTTATTCTCTCCATAACAGACTGTCCTCCATGTTATTCTCTCCCTCACAGACTGTCCACCATGTTATTCTCTCCCTCACAGACTGTCCTCCATGTTATTCTCTCCTTCACAGACTGTCCTTCATGTTATTCTCGCCCTCACAGACTGACCTACATGTTATTCTCTCCCTCACAGACTGTCCTCCATGTTATTCTCTCCCTCACAGACTGTCGTTCATGTTATTTTTGCCCTCACACACTGTCCTACATGTTATTCTCTTCCTCACAGACTGTCCTCCATGTTATTTTCTCCCTCACACACTGTCCTCCATGTTATTCTCTCCCTCACACAATGTCCTCCATGTTATTCTCTCCCTCACAGACAGTCCTCCATGTCATTCTCTCCCTCACTCACTGGCCTCCATGTTATTCTCTCCCTCACACACTGTCCTCCATGTTATTCTCTCCCTCACAGACTGTCCTCCATGTTATTCTCACCTTCACACACTGTCCTCCATGTTATTCTCACCCTCACAGACTGTCCTTCATGTTTTTCTCGCCCTCACAGACTGACCTCCATGTTATTCTCTCCCTCACAGACTGTCCTCCATGTTATTCTCTCCCTCACACACTGTCCTCCATGTTATTCTCTCCCTCACAGACTGTCCTCCATGTTATTCTCTCCCTTACAGACTGTCGTCCGTTATTCTCTCCCTTACAGACTGTCCTCCATGTTATTCTCTCCCTCACAGACTTCCCTCCATGTTATTCTCTCCCACACAATGTCCTCCATGTTATTCTGTCCCTCACAGACTGTCCTTCATGTTATTCTCTCCCTCACAGACTGTCCTTCATGTTATTTTTGCCCTCACACACTGTCCTCCATGTTATTCTCTTCCTCACAGACTGTCCTCCATGTTATTCTCACCTTCACACACTGTCCTCCATGTTATTCTCACCCTCACAGACTGTCCTTCATGTTTTTCTCGCCCTCACAAACTGTCCTCCATGTTATTCTCTCCTTCACAGACTGTCCTCCATGTTATTCTCTCCCTCACACACTGTCCTCCATGTTATTCTCTCCCTCACAGACTGTCCTCCATGTTATTCTCTCCCTTACAGACTGTCGTCCATGTTATTCTCTCCCTTACAGACTGTCCTCCATGTTATTCTCTCCCTCACAGACTTCCCTCCATGTTATTCTCTCCCACACAATGTCCTCCATGTTATTCTCTCCCACACAGACTGTCCTTCATGTTATTCTCTCCCTCACAGACTGTTCTCCATATTATTCTCTTCTTCACAGACTGTCCTCCATGTTAAACTCTCCCTCACACACTGTCCTCCGTGTTATTCTCGATCTCACAGACTGACCTCCATGTTATTCTCTCCCTCACAGACTGACCTCCATGTTATTCTCTCCCTCACAGACTGTCCTCCAGGTTATTCTCTCCCTCACAGACTGTCGTCCATGTTATTCTCTCCCTCACACACTGTCCTCCATGTTATTCTCTACATCACAGTCTGTCCTTCATGTTATTCTTGCCATCACAGACTGTCGTCCATGTTATTCTCTCCCACACAATGTCCTCTGTCATGATCTCCATGGCTAGAGAACATAGCATAAGCCTATATAGGAACAAGCTCTTGGAAGATGGGAACTGTACTGACCATGAACTAAACCTACCGCACAACTAGAAGTAGCCAGGTAGCATGTCCTACTTTTTATCCCTATATGCCCAGCGCCGGCCGGAGAACTAAATAATGCTAGCAGAGGGAAATATAAGACCTGGCTCACCTCTAGAGAAATGCCCAAAAAGGAGACAGAGGCCCCCCACATATATTGGCGGTGATTTTAGATGAAATAACAAACACAGCAGGAAAATAGTTTTAGCAAATTTGAGGTCCGCTTTCTAGATAGCAGAAGACAGAAAGAACACTTTCATGGTCAGCAGAAAACCCTAACAAACACCATCCAGAAATTACTTTAGGACTCTGGCATTAACTCATAATACCAGAGTGGCAATTCCTGATCAACAAGAGCTTTCCAGACACAGTAACGAAACTGCAGCTGTGAACTGGAACCAAAAAGCAAAAACAAACATGGACGAAAGTCCAACTTATCTAGTAGATGTCTGGGAGCAGGAACAAGCACAGAGAGGCTTCTGATAACATTGTTGACCGGCAAGCAGCTAACAGAGAAGCCAGATTATATAGCGACACCCAGATCTGATGAGAACAGGTGAACAGGAAAGATGATGACACAAGTTCAATTCCACCAGTGGCCACCGGGGGAGCCCAAAATCCAAATTCACAACAGTACCCCCCCCTCAAGGAGGGGGCACCGAACCCTCACCAGAACCACCAGGGCGATCAGGATGGGCCCTATGAAAGGCACGAACCAGATCGGAGGCATGAACATCAGATGCAGTGACCCAAGAATTATCCTCCTGGCCGTATCCCTTCCACTTGACCAGATACTGGAGTCTCCGTCTGGAAACACGGGAGTCTAGGATTTTCTCCACAACGTACTCCAACTCACCCTCAACCAACACCGGAGCAGGAGGCTCAACGGAAGGCACAACAGGTACCTCATACCTGCGCAATAACGACCGATGAAAAACGTTATGAATGGAAAAGGATGCAGGGAGGTCTAAACGGAAGGAAACAGGGTTAAGAATCTCCAATATTTTATACGGACCGATGAACCGAGGCTTAAACTTAGGAGAAGAGACCCTCATAGGGACAAAACGAGAAGACAACCACACCAAATCTCCAACACAAAGCCGAGGACCAACACGACGGTAACGGTTGGCAAAAAGCTGAGTCTTCTCCTGGGACAACTTCAAATTGTCCATCACCTGCCCCCAAATATGATGCAATCTCTCCACCACCGCATCCACTCCAGGACAATCCGAGGACTCCACCTGACCGGAGGAAAATCGAGGATGGAACCCCGAATTACAGAAAAACGGGGACACCAAGGTGGCAGAGCTGGCCCGATTATTGAGGGCGAACTCCGCCAATGGCAAAAAAGCAACCCAATCATCCTGGTCAGCAGACACAAAACACCTCAGATATGTCTCCAGGGTCTGATTAGTCCGCTCGGTCTGGCCATTAGTCTGAGGGTGAAAAGCAGACGAAAAAGACAAATCTATGCCCATCCTAGCACAGAATGCCCGCCAAAATCTAGACACAAATTGGGTTCCTCTGTCAGAAACGATATTCTCAGGAATACCATGCAAACGAACAACATTTTGAAAAAACAGGGGAACCAACTCGGAAGAAGAAGGCAATTTGGGCAGGGGAACCAAATGGACCATCTTAGAAAAACGGTCACACACCACCCAGATGACAGACATTTTCTGGGAAACAGGCAGATCTGAAATAAAATCCATCGAGATGTGCGTCCAAGGCCTCTTAGGAATAGGCAAGGGCAACAATAATCCACTAGCCCGAGAACAACAAGGCTTGGCCCGAGCACAAACGTCACAAGACTGCACAAAGCCTCGCACATCTCTGTTGTGAATTTGGATTCTGGGCTCCCCCGGTGGCCGCTTGTGGAATTGGACTTGTCATCCTCTTTCCTGTTTCACCTGATTCCATCAGTAGTGGGTGTCGCTATTTAAGCTCATTTCTCTGGTGGTTTCTTGTCGGTCAACAATGTTATCTGATGCCTCTCAGTGCTTGTTCCTGCTTCTAGACAACTACTGATAAGTTGGACTTTTGTCCATGTTTTGTTTTGCCTATTTGTTCCAGTTCGCAGCTGAAGTTTTGTTACTGTGTCTGGAAAGCTCTCGTCGATCAGGGATTGCTACTCTGGCGTTATGAGTTAATGCCAGAGTTTAAGGTAATCTCTGGATGGTGTTTTGTTAGTATTTTTCTGCTGACCATGAAAGTATTCTATCTGTCTTCTGCTATCTAGTAAGCGGACCTCAAATTTGCTAAGACTATTTTCCTGCTGCGTTTGTTGTTTCATCTGAACTCACCGTCATTATATGTGGGGGGCTACTGTCTTCTTTGGAATATTTCTCTAGAGGTGAGCCAGGTCTTATATTTCCCTCTGCTAGCTATTTAGGTCTTAGGCCAGAGCTGGGCATCTAGCGATAAATAGGAAATGCTACCTGGCTATTTCTAGTTGCGCGGCAGGCTTAGTTCATGGTCAGTATAGTTCCATCTTCCGAGAGCTTGTCCCTCTATAGGCTTGCTATGATCTCTGCCTGCAGAGATCATGACAGTTTGACCGGCCCAATAAAGTGTTAAAGACCCAGGTTGAGAAAGGAGAGTTATAAGAAGTCTGCTGGAATTTTTTTTTTTTTTTCTCCAGTCTGCCTTGCTGCAGTCTTTTTTCTCTCTCTCCTCCTAATCTCTGTATGCTCTGTGTGCACCTGACAATAATGGATCTCCAGAGTGTAACTGCGGGTTTGAATAATCTCATCACGAAAGTACAAAATTTACAAGATTTTGTGGTACATGCTCCGGTATCTGAGCCGAGAATTCCTTTGCCGGAGTTCTTCACAGGGAATAGAGCTAGCTTCCAGAATTTCCGAAATAATTGTAAGCTTTATTTGTCCCTGAAGTCTCGTTCAGCTGGAGACCCTGCTCAGCAGGTTAGGATTGTGATTTCCTTGCTCAGGGGTGACCCTCAAGATTGGGCCTTCTCATTGCCAGCAGGGGATCCTGCGTTACGCGATGTGGATGCGTTTTTTCTGGCCTTGGGCTTGCTTTATGAGGAACCTCATTTGGAACTTCAGGCAGAAAAAACTTTGATGGCACTATCTCAGGGGCAAGACGAAGCTGAAGTTTTCTGCCAAAAATTCCGTAAATGGTCTGTGCTTACTCAGTGGAATGAGTGCGCCTTGGCGGCAACTTTCAGAGAAGGTCTCTCTGATGCCGTTAAGGATGTTATGGTGGGGTTCCCTTTGCCTGCAGGTCTGAATGAGTCCATGACAATGGCTATTCAGATTGATAGGCGTCTGCGGGAGCGCAAACCGATGCACCATCTGGCGGTGTCTATGGAAAAGACGCCAGAAAGTATGCAGTGTGATAGAATTCTGTCCAGGAGCGAGCGACAGAATTTTAGACGGAAGAATGGATTGTGTTTCTATTGTGGGGATTCTACTCATGTTATATCGGCATGCTCTAGGCGTACAAAGAAGCTTGATAAGTCTGTTTCCATTGGCACCATTCAGTCTAAGTTTATTTTGTCTGTAACCCTGATTTGCTCTTTGTCATCCATTGCCACGGACGCCTATGTTGACTCTGGCGCCGCTCTGAGTCTTATGGATTGGTCCTTTGCCAATCGTTGTGGTTTTGATTTAGAGCCTTTGGAGACTCTTATTCCTCTGAAGGGGATTGACTCCACCCCATTGGCTAATAATAAACCACAATACTGGACACAAGTAACCATGCGTATCAATCCGGATCACCAGGAGATTATTCGTTTCCTGGTGCTGTATAATTTACATGACGATTTGGTACTGGGATTGCCATGGTTGCAGTCTCACAACCCAGTCTTGGACTGGAGAGCTATGTCTGTGTTGAGCTGGGGATGTAAGGGTATTCATGGGGACGTACCTTTGGTTTCTATTTCGTCGTCCATTCCCTCTGAAGTCCCTGAGTTCCTCTCTGATTATCAAGACGTCTTTGACGAACCCAAGCTTGGGTCGTTACCTCCGCACCGTGAGTGCGATTGTGCCATAGATTTGATACCGGGTTGTAAATATCCAAAGGGTCGTTTGTTTAATTTGTCTGTGCCGGAACATGCTGCTATGCGGGAATATATAAAGGAGTCTTTGGAAAAGGGACATATTCGTCCATCTTCTTCTCCCTTGGGAGCTGGGTTTTTCTTTGTCTCAAAAAAAGACGGCTCTTTGAGACCATGTATTGATTATCGGCTTCTGAATAAGATCACTGTTAAGTATCAATACCCATTGCCATTGCTTACTGATTTGTTTGCTCGTATAGAGGGTGCTAAGTGGTTCTCTAAAATTGATCTTCGTGGGGCGTATAATTTGGTGCGGATCAGGCAGGGGGATGAGTGGAAGACCGCATTTAATACGCCCGAGGGCCACTTTGAGTATTTGGTCATGCCTTTTGGTCTTTCTAATGCCCCTTCAGTTTTCCAGTCTTTTATGCATGATATTTTCCGCGATTTTCTGGATAAATTTATGATAATATATCTGGATGATATTCTGATTTTTTCTGATGACTGGGACTCTCATGTCCAGCAGGTCAGGAGAGTTTTTCAGGTTCTGCGGTCTAATTCTTTATGTGTGAAGGGGTCTAAGTGCGTTTTTGGGGTCCAGAAAATTTCCTTTTTGGGGTATATTTTTTCTCCCTCTTCCATTGAGATGGATCCCGTCAAGGTGCAAGCTATTTGTGACTGGACTCAGCCCTCCTCTCTTAAGGGTCTTCAGAGATTTTTGGGCTTTGCCAACTTTTACCGCCGATTTATTGCTGGTTTTTCGGATGTCGTTAAACCACTGACTGATTTGACCAGACAAGGCGCTGATGTTGCTAATTGGTCCCCTCATGCTGTAGAGGCCTTTCAGGAGCTTAAGCGCCGTTTTGCCTCTGCCCCTGTGTTGCGTCAGCCTGATGTGAATCTGCCTTTTCAGGTTGAGGTTGACGCTTCGGAGATCGGAGCTGGGGCAGTGTTGTCGCAGAAAGGTTCCGACTGCTCCGTCATTAGGCCTTGTGCCTTCTTTTCTCGCAAATTTTCGCCCGCAGAGCGGAATTATGATGTTGGGAATCGGGAGCTTTTGGCCATGAAGTGGGCGTTTGAGGAGTGGCGCCATTGGCTCGAGGGGGCTAGGCATCAGGTGGTGGTATTGACTGACCACAAAAATTTGATTTATCTTGAGACTGCCAGACGCCTGAATCCTAGACAGGCGCGCTGGTCTTTATTTTTTTCTCGCTTTAATTTTGTGGTGTCATACCTACCGGGTTCTAAGAATGTTAAGGCAGATGCCCTTTCTAGGAGTTTTGACCCGGACTCTCCTGGTAATTCTGAACCCACAGGTATCCTTAGGGAGGGAGTAATTTTGTCGGCCGTTTCTCCTGATCTGCGGCGGTCCTTGCAAGAGTTTCAGGCGGATAGACCGGATCGTTGTCCGCCTGATAGACTGTTTGTTCCGGATGATTGGACCAGCAGAGTCATCTCTGAGGTACATTCTTCTGCATTGGCAGGTCATCCCGGAATTTTTGGTACCAGGGATTTGGTGGCAAGATCCTTCTGGTGGCCTTCTCTGTCACGAGATGTGCGAGTCTTTGTGCAGTCATGTGACGTTTGTGCTCGGGCCAAGTCTTGTAGTTCTCGGGCTAGCGGACTGCTGTTGCCCTTGCCTATTCCTAAGAGGCCTTGGACACACATCTCGATGGATTTTATTTCAGATCTGCCTGTTTCCCAGAAGATGTCTGTCATCTGGGTGGTCTGTGACCGTTTCTCTAAAATGGTCCATTTGGTTCCTCTGCCCAAGTTGCCTTCTTCTTCTGAGTTGGTTCCTCTGTTTTTTCAGAATGTTGTCCGATTGCACGGTATTCCTGAGAATATTGTTTCTGACAGAGGTACCCAATTTGTGTCTAGATTTTGGCGGGCATTCTGTGCTAGGATGGGCATAGATTTGTCTTTTTCATCTGCTTTTCACCCTCAGACTAATGGCCAGACCGAGCGGACTAATCAGACCCTTGAGACATATCTGAGGTGTTTTGTCTCTGCTGACCAGGATGATTGGGTTGCTTTTTTGCCATTGGCAGAGTTCGCCCTCAATAATCGGGCCAGTTCTTCCACCTTGGTGTCCCCGTTTTTCTGTAATTCGGGGTTTCACCCTCGATTTTCCTCCGGTCAGGTGGAATCCTCGGATTGTCCTGGAGTGGATGCGGTGGTGGAGAGATTGCATCACATCTGGGGGCAGGTTATGGACAATTTGAAGTTGTCCCAGGAGAAGACTCAGCGTTTTGCCAACCGTCATCGTCGTGTTGGTTCTCGGCTTTGTGTTGGAGATTTAGTGTGGTTGTCTTCTCGTTTTGTCCCTATGAGGGTCTCTTCTCCTAAGTTTAAACCTCGGTTCATCGGCCCTTATAGAATATTGGAGATTCTTAATCCTGTTTCTTTCCGTTTGGACCTCCCTGCGTCCTTTTCCATTCATAACGTTTTTCATCGGTCGTTATTGCGCAGGTATGAGGTACCTGTTGTACCTTCTGTTGAGCCTCCTGCTCCGGTGTTGGTTGAGGGTGAGTTGGAGTACGTTGTGGAGAAAATTTTGGACTCTCGTGTTTCCAGACGGAAACTCCAGTATCTGGTCAACTGGAAGGGTTACGGCCAGGAGGATAATTCTTGGGTCAATGCATCTGATGTTCATGCTTCTGATCTTGTTCGTGCCTTCCATAGGGCTCATCCTGGTCGCCCTGGTGGATCTGGTGAGGGTTCGGTGCCCCCTCCTTGAGGGGGGGGTACTGTTGTGAATTTGGATTCTGGGCTCCCCCGGTGGCCGCTTGTGGAATTGGACTTGTCATCCTCTTTCCTGTTTCACCTGATTCCATCAGTAGTGGGTGTCGCTATTTAAGCTCATTTCTCTGGTGGTTTCTTGTCGGTCAACAATGTTATCTGATGCCTCTCAGTGCTTGTTCCTGCTTCTAGACAACTACTGATAAGTTGGACTTTTGTCCATGTTTTGTTTTGCCTATTTGTTCCAGTTCGCAGCTGAAGTTTTGTTACTGTGTCTGGAAAGCTCTCGTCGATCAGGGATTGCTACTCTGGCGTTATGAGTTAATGCCAGAGTTTAAGGTAATCTCTGGATGGTGTTTTGTTAGTATTTTTCTGCTGACCATGAAAGTATTCTATCTGTCTTCTGCTATCTAGTAAGCGGACCTCAAATTTGCTAAGACTATTTTCCTGCTGCGTTTGTTGTTTCATCTGAACTCACCGTCATTATATGTGGGGGGCTACTGTCTTCTTTGGAATATTTCTCTAGAGGTGAGCCAGGTCTTATATTTCCCTCTGCTAGCTATTTAGGTCTTAGGCCAGAGCTGGGCATCTAGCGATAAATAGGAAATGCTACCTGGCTATTTCTAGTTGCGCGGCAGGCTTAGTTCATGGTCAGTATAGTTCCATCTTCCGAGAGCTTGTCCCTCTATAGGCTTGCTATGATCTCTGCCTGCAGAGATCATGACACATCTCGTGACAGGGAAGGCCACCAGAAGGATCTTGCCACCAAATCCCTGGTACCAAAAATTCCAGGATGACCTGCCAATGCAGAAGAATGCACCTCAGAGATGACTCTACTGGTCCAATCATCAGGAACAAACAGCCTATCAGGCGGACAACGATCCGGTCTATCCGCCTGAAACTCCTGCAAGGCCCGCCGCAGGTCTGGAGAAACGGCTGACAAAATAACTCCATCCTTAAGGATACCTGTGGGCTCAGAGTTGCCGGGTGAATCAGGCTCAAAACTCCTAGAAAGGGCATCCGCCTTAACATTCTTAGAACCCGGTAGGTATGACACCACAAAATTAAACCGAGAAAAAAATAATGACCAGCGCGCCTGTCTAGGATTCAGGCGCCTGGCGGTCTCAAGATAAATCAAATTTTTGTGGTCAGTCAATACCACCACCTGATGTCTGGACCCCTCAAGCCAATGGCGCCACTCCTCAAACGCCCACTTCATGGCCAAAAGCTCCCGATTCCCAACATCATAATTCCGCTCAGCGGGCGAAAATTTACGGGAAAAGAAGGCACAAGGCCTCATCACGGAGCAGTCAGAACTTTTCTGCGACAACACTGCCCCAGCTCCGATCTCAGAAGCGTCGACCTCAACCTGAAAAGGAAGAGCCACATCAGGCTGACGCAACACAGGGGCAGAAGAAAAACTGCGCTTAAGCTCCTGAAAAGCCTCCACAGCATCAGGGGACCAATTAGCAACATCAGCACCCTGTCTAGTCAAATCGGTCAATGGCTTAACGACATCCGAAAAACCAGCAATAAATCGACGATAAAAGTTGGCAAAGCCCAAAAATTTCTGAAGACTTTTAAGAGAAGAGGGCTGCGTCCAATCACAAATAGCTTGAACCTTGACAGGATCCATCTCAATGGAAGAGGGAGAAAAAATATATCCCAAAAAGGAAATTCTCTGAACCCCAAAAACGCACTTAGAACCCTTGACACACAGAGAATTAGACCGCAAAACCTGAAAAACCCTCTTGACTTGCTGGACATGAGAGTCCCAGTCATCCGAAAAAATCAGAATATCATCCAGATACACTATCATAAATTTATCCAAAAAATCGCGGAAAATATCATGCATAAAGGACTGGAAGACTGAAGGGGCATTAGAAAGACCAAAAGGCATCACCAAATACTCAAAGTGGCCCTCGGGCGTATTAAATGCGGTTTTCCACTCATCCCCCTGCCTGATCCGCACCAAATTATACGCCCCACGGAGATCAATCTTAGAGAACCACTTGGCCCCCTTTATGCGAGCAAACAAATCAGTCAGCAACGGCAATGGGTATTGATATTTAACCGTGATTTTATTCAAAAGCCGATAATCAATACATGGTCTCAAAGAGCCGTCTTTTTTTGACACAAAGAAAAAGCCGGCTCCTAAGGGAGATGACGATGGACGAATATGTCCCTTTTCCAAGGACTCCTTTATATATTCTCGCATAGCAGCATGTTCAGGCACAGACAGATTAAATAAACGACCCTTTGGGTATTTACTACCCGGAATTAAATCTATAGCACAATCGCACTCACGGTGCGGAGGTAGTGAACCCAGCTTGGGTTCTTCAAAGACGTCACGATAATCAGACAGGAACTCAGGGATTTCAGAGGGGATAGATGATGAAATGGAAACCAAAGGTACGTCCCCATGAGTCCCCTTACATCCCCAGCTCAACACAGACATAGCTCTCCAGTCAAGGACTGGGTTGTGAGACTGCAGCCATGGCAATCCTAGCACCAAATCATCATGTAGATTATACAGCACCAGAAAACGAATAATCTCCTGGTGATCCGGATTAATACGCATAGTTACTTGTGTCCAGTATTGTGGTTTATTATTAGCCAATGGGGTGGAGTCAATCCCCTTCAGAGGAATAAGAGTCTCCAAAGGCTCTAAATCATACCCACAACGATTGGCAAAGGACCAATCCATAAGACTCAAAGCGGCGCCAGAGTCGATATAGGCGTCCGTGGTAATAGATGACAAAGAGCAAATCAGGGTCACAGACAAAATAAACTTAGACTGTAAAGTGCCAATGGAAACAGACTTATCAAGCTTTTTAGTACGCTTAGAGCATGCTGATATAACATGAGTAGAATCCCCACAATAGAAACACAACCCATTTTTCCGTCTAAAATTCTGCCGCTCGCTTCTGGACAGAATTCTATCACACTGCATACTTTCTGGCGTCTTCTCAGTGGACACCGCCAGATGGTGCACTGGTTTGCGCTCCCGCAGACGCCTATCGATCTGAATAGCTATTGTCATGGACTCATTCAGACCCGCAGGCACAGGGAACCCCACCATAACATCCTTAATGGCATCAGAGAGACCCTCTCTGAAAGTAGCCGCCAAGGCACACTCATTCCACTGAGTAAGCACAGACCATTTACGGAATCTCTGGCAGTAAATTTCAGCTTCATCTTGCCCCTGAGATAGGGACATCAAAGTTTTTTCTGCCTGAAGTTCCAAATGAGGTTCGTCATAAAGCAACCCCAAGGCCAGAAAAAACGCATCTACACTGCGCAACGCAGGATCCCCTGGTGCCAATGAAAAAGCCCAGTCTTGAGGGTCGCCACGGAGCAGAGAAATCACAATCCGAACCTGCTGTGCAGGGTCCCCGGCAGAACGAGATTTCAGGGACAAAAATAACTTGCAATTATTTCTAAAATTCTGAAAACCAGATCTATTCCCCGAGAAAAATTCCGGCAAAGGAATTCTCGGTTCAGATACCGGAGCATGAACAACAAAATCTTGCAAATTTTGTACTTTCGTGGTGAGATTATTCAAACCTGCAGTTACACTCTGAAGATCCATAATAAACAGGTGAACACAGAGCCATTCAAAGATTAGAAGGAGAGAAAAAAAAAAAGAAAGACTGCAGCATAGACAGACTGGCAAATGATCCAATTAAGAGCACAAAAAAAAAAAAAAAAACTCTCAGCAGACTTCTATTTCACTCCTTTCTCAGCCAAGGAATTAACCCTTTAGTGGGCCGGTCAAACTGTCATGATCTCCATGGCTAGAGAACATAGCATAAGCCTATATAGGAACAAGCTCTTGGAAGATGGGAACTGTACTGACCATGAACTAAACCTACCGCACAACTAGAAGTAGCCAGGTAGCATGTCCTACTTTTTATCCCTATATGCCCAGCGCCGGCCGGAGAACTAAATAATGCTAGCAGAGGGAAATATAAGACCTGGCTCACCTCTAGAGAAATGCCCAAAAAGGAGACAGAGGCCCCCCACATATATTGGCGGTGATTTTAGATGAAATAACAAACACAGCAGGAAAATAGTTTTAGCAAATTTGAGGTCCGCTTTCTAGATAGCAGAAGACAGAAAGAACACTTTCATGGTCAGCAGAAAACCCTAACAAACACCATCCAGAAATTACTTTAGGACTCTGGCATTAACTCATAATACCAGAGTGGCAATTCCTGATCAACAAGAGCTTTCCAGACACAGTAACGAAACTGCAGCTGTGAACTGGAACCAAAAAGCAAAAACAAACATGGACGAAAGTCCAACTTATCTAGTAGATGTCTGGGAGCAGGAACAAGCACAGAGAGGCTTCTGATAACATTGTTGACCGGCAAGCAGCTAACAGAGAAGCCAGATTATATAGCGACACCCAGATCTGATGAGAACAGGTGAACAGGAAAGATGATGACACAAGTTCAATTCCACCAGTGGCCACCGGGGGAGCCCAAAATCCAAATTCACAACAGTCCTCCATGTTATTCTCTCCCTCACAGACTGTCCTCCATGTTATTCTCTCCCTCACAGACTGCCCTCCATGTTATTCTCTCCCACACAATGTCCTCCATGTTATTCTCTCCCTCACAGACTGTCCTTCATGTTCTCTCCCTCACAGACTGTTCTCCATATTATTCTCTTCTTCACAGACTGTGCTCCATGTTATTCTCTCCGTCACACACTGTCCTCCATGTTATTCTCGATCTCACAGACTGACATCCATGTTATTCTCTCCCTCACAGACTGACCTCCATGTTATTCTCTCCCTCACAGACTGTCCTCCATGTTATTCTCTCCCTCACAGACTGTCGTCCATGTTATTCTCTCCATCACAGACTGTCCTCCATGTTATTCTCTCCCTGACACACTGTCCTCCATGTTATTCTCTACCTCACAGTCTGTTCTTCATGTTATTCTCACCCTCACAGACTGTCCTCCATGTTATTCTCTCCCTCACAGACTGTCCTCCATGTTATTCTCTCCCTCACAGACTGTCCACCATGTTATTCTCGCCCTCACAGACTGTCCTCCATGTTATTCTCTCCTTCACAGACTGTCCTTCATGTTATTCTCGCCCTCACAGACTGACCTCCATGTTATTCTATCCCTCACACACTGTCCTCCATGTTATTCTCTCCCTCACAGACTGTCCTTCATGTTATTCTCGCCCTCACACACTGTCCTCCATGTTATTCTCTTCCTCACAGATTGTCCTCCATGTTATTTTCTCCCTCACACACTGTCCTCCATGTTATTCTCTCCCTCACACACTGTCCTCCATGTTATTCTCTCCCTCACAGACAGTCCTCCATGTCATTTTCTCTCTTTCATTGTCCTCCATGTTATTCTCTCCCTCACAGACTGACCTCCATGTTATTCTCTCCCTCACAGACTGTCCTCCATGTTATTCTCTCGCTCACAGACTGTCGTCCATGTTATTCTCTCCATCACAGACTGTCCTCCATGTTATTCTCTCCCTGACACACTGTCCTCCATGTTATTCTCTACCTCACAGTCTGTTCTTCATGTTATTCTCACCCTCACAGACTGTCCTCCATGTTATTCTTTCCCTCACAGACTGTCCTCCATGTTATTCTCTCCCTCACAGACTGTCCACCATGTTATTCTCGCCCTCACAGACTGTCCTCCATGTTATTCTCTCCTTCACAGACTGACCTCCATGTTATTCTCTCCCTCGCAGACTGACCTCCATGTTATTCTCTCCCTCACAGACTGTCCTCCAGGTTATTCTCTCCCTCACAGACTGTCGTCCATGTTATTCTCTCCCTCACAGACTGTCCTCCATGTTATTCTCTCCCTCACACACTGTCCTCCATGTTATTCTCTACATCACAGTCTGTCCTTCATGTTATTCTTGCCATCACAGACTGTCGTCCATGTTATTCTCTCCCTCACAGACTGTCCTCCATGTTTTTCTCTCCCTCACAGACTGTCCTCCATGTTATTCTCTCCCTCACAGACTGCCCTCCATGTTATTCTCTCCCACACAATGTCCTCCATGTTATTCTCTCCCTCACAGACTGTCCTTCATGTTCTCTCCCTCACAGACTGTTCTCCATATTATTCTCTTCTTCACAGACTGTGCTCCATGTTATTCTCTCCGTCACACACTGTCCTCCATGTTATTCTCGATCTCACAGACTGACATCCATGTTATTCTCTCCCTCACAGACTGACCTCCATGTTATTCTCTCCCTCACAGACTGTCCTCCATGTTATTCTCTCCCTCACAGACTGTTGTTCATGTTATTCTCTCCATCACAGACTGTCCTCCATGTTATTCTCTCCCTGACACACTGTCCTCCATGTTATTCTCTACCTCACAGTCTGTTCTTCATGTTATTCTCACCCTCACAGACTGTCCTCCATGTTATTCTCTCCCTCACAGACTGTCCTCCATGTTATTCTCTCCCTCACAGACTGTCCACCATGTTATTCTCGCCCTCACAGACTGTCCTCCATGTTATTCTCTCCTTCACAGACTGTCCTTCATGTTATTCTCGCCCTCACAGACTGACCTCCATGTTATTCTATCCCTCACACACTGTCCTCCATGTTATTCTCTCCCTCACAGACTGTCCTTCATGTTATTCTCGCCCTCACACACTGTCCTCCATGTTATTCTCTTCCTCACAGATTGTCCTCCATGTTATTTTCTCCCTCACACACTGTCCTCCATGTTATTCTCTCCCTCACAGACTTTCCACCATGTTATTCTCGCCCTCAAAGACTGTCCTCCATGTTATTCTCTCCTTCACAGACTGTCCTCCATGTTATTCTCTCCCTCACAGACTGTCCTTCATAATTTTCTCACCCTCACAGACTAACCTCCATGTTATTCTATCCCTCACACACTGTCCTCCATGTTATTCTCACCCTCCCAGACTGTCCATGTTTTTCTCGCCCTTACAGACTGACCTCCATGTTATTCTCTCCCTCACAGACTGTCCTCCATGTTATTCTCTCCCTCACACACTGTCCTCCATGTTATTCTCTCCCTCACAGTCTGTCCTTCATGTTATTCTCGCCCTCACAGACTGTCGTCCATGTTATTCTCACCCACACAGACTGTCCTCCATGTTTTTCTCGCCCTCACAGACTGACCTCCATGTTATTCTCTCCCTCACAGACTGTCCTCCATGTTTTTCTCACCCTCACAGACTGACATCCATGTTATTCTCTCCCTCACAGACTGTCCTCCATGTTATTCTCTCCCTCACACACTGTCCTCCATGTTATTCTCTCCCTCACAGTCTGTCCTTCATGTTATTCTCTCCCTCACAGACTGTCCTCCATATTTTTCTCTCCCTCACAGACTGTCCTCCATGTTATTCTCTCCCACACAGACTGTCCCCCATGTTATGCTCTCCCTCACAGACTGTCCTCCATGTTATTCTCTCCCTCACAGACTGTCCTCCATATTTTTCTCTCCCTCACAGACTGTCCTACTTGTTATTCTCTCCCACACAGACTGTCCTCCATGTTATGCTCTCCCTCACAGACTGTCCTCCATGTTATTCTCTTCCTCACAGACTGTCCATCATGTTATTTTCGCCCTCACAGAGTGTCCTCCCTGTTATTATTTCCTTCACAGACTGTCCTTCATGTTATTCTCGCCCTCATAGACTGACCTCCATGTTATTCTCGCCCTTAAACACTGTCCTCCATGTTATTCTCTCCCTCACAGTCTGTCCTTCATGTTATTCTTGCCCTCACAGACTGTCGTCCATGTTATTCTCACCCACACAGACTGTCCTCCATGTTTTTCTCGCCCTCACAGACTGACCTCCATGTTATTCTCTCCCTCACAGACTGTCCTCCATGTTTTTCTCACCCTCACAGACTGACATCCATGTTATTCTCTCCCTCACAGACTGTCCTCCATGTTATTCTCTCCCTCACACACTGTCCTCCATGTTATTCTCTCCCTCACAGTCTGTCCTTCATGTTATTCTCTCCCTCACAGACTGTCCTCCATATTTTTCTCTCCCTCACAGACTGTCCTCCATGTTATTCTCTCCCTCACAGACTGTCCTCCATATTTTTCTCTCCCTCACAGACTGTCCTACATGTTATTCTCTCCCACACAGACTGTCCTCCATGTTATGCTCTCCCTCACAGACTGTCCTCCATGTTATTCTCTCCCTCACAGACTGTCCATCATGTTATTTTCGCCCTCACAGAGTGTCCTCCCTGTTATTATTTCCTTCACAGACTGTCCTTCATGTTATTCTCGCCCTCATAGACTGTCCTCCATGTTATTCTCTTCCTCACAGACTGTCCTTCATGTTTTTCTTGCCCTCACAGACTGACCTCCATGTTATTCTCTCTCTCACAGACTGTCCTCCATGTTATTCTCTCCCTCACTTACTGTCCTCCATGTTATTCTCTCCCTCACACACTGTCCTCCATGTTATTCTCTTCCTCACAGACTATCCTCCATGTTATTATCACCTTCACACACTGTCCTCCATGTTATTCTCTCCCCCACACACTGTCCTCCATGTTATTCTCTTCCTCACAGACTATCCTCCATGTTATTATCACCTTCACACACTGTCCTCCATGTTATTCTCACCCTCACAGACTGTCTTTATGTTTTTCTCGCCCTCACAAACTGAGCTCCATGTTATTCTCTCCCTCACAGACTGTCCTCCATGTTATTCTCTCCCTCACAGACAGTCCTCCATGTTATTCTCTCCCTCACACACTGTCCTCCATGTTATTCTCTCCCTCACACACTGTCCTCCATGTTATTCTCTTCCTCACAGACTGTCCTCCATGTTATTATCACCTTCACACACTGTCCTCCATGTTATTCTCACCCTCACAGACTGTCTTCATGTTTTTCTCGCCCTCACAAACTGACCTCCATGTTATTCTCTCTGTTGTGAACTGTATTTCTTGGCTCCCTCTTGTGATCACTAGCGGTATGACACTTGGATTGTCTTTCTCCAGGTTTGTACCCACCTGGTTCGTTAGGCCTTGGGTGTTCCTATTTAGACTTCCTGGAAACTCTGTCTAGTGCCTGGAATCATTGTAGTCAGTCTATGTCTGTTTGCTCCTGACTCCTGGTCTCCTGCTTTTTGCAAGATAAGCTAAGTCCTGCTTTCTTATTTTTGTTTATTTGCATTGCTGCTATTTTGTTCCAGCTTGTTACAATGTGATTCCTGATTTTTGCTGGAAGCTCTAGGGGGCTGATATTCTCCCCCCACACCGTTAGTCGGTGCGGGGGTTCTTGGATATTCAGCGTGGATATTTTTGTAGGGTTTTAGCTGACCGCATAAGTTCTCTTCCTATTTTCTGCTATTAGTGGGCCTCTCTTTGCTAAATCTAGTTCATACTTACGTTTGTCTTTTCTTCTTACCTCACCGTTATTATTTGTTGGGGGCTTGTATCATAACTTTGGGGTTCTTTCTCTTGAGGCAAGTGAGGTCTTATTTTCTCTGAAAGGGTTAGTTATTTCTCCGGCTGGTGCGAGACGTCTAGAATCAACGTAGGTACGTTCCCCGGCTACTTCTAGTTGTTGTGCTAGGATCAGATATACGGTCAGCCAAGTTACCACCTCCCTATGAGCTGGTTTTTGTGTTTGCGGACTTAGCTGGAACTTCTGAAGAAAAAAAAAATTTACAGACTTCTTTTTTCTCTCCTTTCTTCTGCCAATAAGTTTAACACTGGCCTGTCATACTGTCATGGTTCCCAATGGCAAGGGAACGTAAGAAACATATAAATAACGAACGAGCTCTCGGGTGATGGAAACTCGAGTTGACCGTGAGCTAAATCTACCACACAACTAATAGTAGCCAGGGAGCATACCTACGGCTTCCTAAATGCCACGCGCCAGCCGGAGGACTAACTACGCCTGGTAGAGGAAGAAACAGACCTGGCTTACCTCTAGGGAAATACCCCAAAAGATGATAGCAGCCCCCCACATGTAATAACGGTGAATTAAGAGGAAAAGACATACACAGTATGAAAGTAGATTTAGCAAAGAGAGGTCCACTTACTAGATAGCAGAAGGATACAAAAGAGGACTTCACTGTCAACTGAAAACCCTTTCAAAAACCATCCTGAAATTACTTTAAGACTCCTGTGTCAACTCATGACACAGGAGTGGCAATTTCAGCCCGCAAGAGCTTCCAGCTACAGAGAATTACAAAAACTGCAAACTGGACAAAAGATACAAAACAAAAGGACAAAGTCCACTTAGCTGATCAGCAGACTAGTAGCAGGAACATGCAACCGAAGGCTCTGGTTACAATGATGACCGGCAAGGAAATGACTGGAGAGCAAGGCTAAATAGGAAACTCCCAAACGCTGATGGAAGCAGGTGAACAGAAGCAGCAAAGTGCAAACAAGTCACCAATACCACCAGCAACCACCAGGGGAGCCCAAAAAGCGGATACACAACAGCGCATTAAGCAGGGAGATGAATGGAAAACTGCGTTTAATACGCCCGAAGGTCATTTTGAGTACTTGGTGATGCCTTTTGGGCTCTCTAATGCTCCTTCAGTGTTTCAGTCCTTTATGCATGACATCTTCCGGAAGTATCTAGATAAATTTATGATTGTTTATCTGGATGATATTCTGGTTTTTTCTGATGATTGGGATTCTCATGTAAAGCAAGTCAGGATGGTGTTTCAGGTTTTGCGTGATAATGCTTTGTTTGTGAAGGGCTCAAAGTGTCTCTTTGGAGTGCAGAAGGTTTCCTTTCTGGGTTTCATTTTCTCCCCTTCTACAGTGGAGATGGACCCAGTCAAGGTCCGAGCTATTCATGATTGGACTCAACCCACATCTGTTAAGAGTCTTCAGAAGTTCTTGGGTTTTGCTAATTTCTACCGTCGTTTTATTGCTAATTTCTCTTGCGTTGTTAAACCTTTGACGGATATGACCAAGAAAGGTTCTGATGTGGCTAATTGGGCTCCGGCAGCCGTGGAGGCTTTCCGGGAGCTGAAGCGCCGGTTTACATCGGCGCCTGTTTTGTGCCAGCCTGATGTCTCACTTCCCTTTCAGGTTGAAGTGGACGCTTCTGAGATCGGTGCAGGGGCTGTTTTGTCGCAGAGGGGCCCTGGTTGCTCTGTGATGAGACCTTGTGCTTTTTTTTCTAGGAAATTTTCGCCTGCGGAACGGAACTATGATGTTGGTAATCGGGAGTTGTTGGCCAAGAAGTGGGCATTTGAGGAGTGGCGTCATTGGCTCGAGGGAGCTAAGCATCGTGTGGTGGTCTTGACTGATCACAAAAATTTGATGTATCTCGAGTCTGCTAAGCGCTTGAATCCTAGACAGGCTCGTTGGTCGCTGTTTTTCTCCCGTTTTGACTTTGTGGTCTCATACCTGCCTGGTTCGAAGAATGTGAAGGCTGATGCTCTTTCTAGGAGTTTTGTGCCTGACTCTCCGGGAGTCTCAGAGCCAGCTGGTATTCTTAAAGAGGGAGTAATCTTGTCGGCCATTTCTCCTGATTTGCGACGTGTGTTGCAGAGATTTCAGGCTGGTAGACCTGACCCTTGCCCACCTGATAGACTGTTTGTTCCTGATAAATGGACCAGCAGAGTTATCTCCGAGGTTCATTCCTCGGTGTTGGCAGGGCATCCTGGGATTTTTGGTACCAGAGATTTGGTGGCTAGGTCCTTTTGGTGGCCTTCCTTGTCGTGGGATGTGCGTTCTTTTGTGCAGTCCTGTGGGATTTGTGCTCGGGCTAAGCCTTGCTGTTCTCGTGCCAGCGGGTTGCTTTTGCCCTTGCCCGTCCTGAAGAGGCCATGGACACACATTTCCATGGATTTCATTTCAGATCTTCCGGTGTCCCAAGGAATGTCTGTCATCTGGGTGGTGTGTGATCGCTTTTCCAAGATGGTCCATTTGGTGCCCTTTCCTAAGTTGCCTTCCTCTTCCGATCTGGTTCCTTTGTTCTTTCAGAATGTGGTTCGTTTGCATTGCATTCCTGAGAATATCGTGTCTGACAGAGGATCCCAGTTTGTGTCCAGGTTCTGGCGATCTTTTTGTGCTAAGATGGGCATTGATTTGTCGCTCTCATCTTCCTTTCATCCTCAGACTAATGGCCAAACTGAGCGAACTAATCAGACGCTGGAGGCTTATTTGAGATGTTTTGTTTCTGCGGATCAGGACGATTGGGTGACCTTCTTGCCATTGGCTGAGTTTGCCCTCAATAATCGGGCTAGTTCCGCTACTTTGGTTTCGCCATTTTTCTGCAACTCTGGTTTTCATCCTCGTTTTATCCTCGGGTCATGTTGAATCTTCTGACTGTCCTGGGGTGGATTCCGTGGTGGATAGGTTGCAGCGGATTTGGAATCATGTGGTGGACAACTTGAAATTGTCACAGGAGAAGGCTCAGCGTTTTGCCAACCGCCGCCGCGGTGTGGGTCCCCGACTTCGTGTTGGGGATTTGGTTTGGTTGTCTTCTCGGTATGTCCCTCTGAAGGTTTCCTCTCCTAAGTTTAAGCCTCGCTTTATTGGTCCTTATAAAATTTTGGAAGTACTTAATCCGGTGTCTTTTCGTTTGGATCTTCCGGTGTCGTTTGCCATTCACAATGTGTTCCATAGGTCTTTGTTGCGGAGGTACGTTGTGCCTGTGGTTCCTGCTGTTGACCCTCATGCTCCGGTCTTGGTTGAGGGCGAGTTGGAGTATGTGGTGGAGAAGATCTTGGATTCTCGTCTCTCTAGACAGAGGCTTCAGTATCTGGTCAAATGGAAGGGCTATGGTCAGGAGGATAATTCCTGGGTGGTCGCCTCTGATGTTCATGCGGCCGATTTAGTTCGTGCCTTTCACGCTGCTCATCCTGATCGCCCTGGTGGTCTTGGTGAGGGTTCGGTGACCCCTCCTTAAAGGGGGGGTACTGTTGTGAACTGTATTTCTTGGCTCCCTCTTGTGATCACTAGCGGTATGACACTTGGATTGTCTTTCTCCAGGTTTGCACCCACCTGGTTCGTTAGGCCTTGGGTGTTCCTATTTAGACTTCCTGGAAACTCAGTCTAGTGCCTGGAATCGTTGTAGTCAGTCTATGTCTGTTTGCTCCTGACTCCTGGTCTCCTGCTTTTTGCAAGATAAGCTAAGTCCTGCTTTCTTATTTTTGTTTATTTGCATTGCTGCTATTTTGTTCCAGCTTGTTACAATGTGATTCCTGATTTTTGCTGGAAGCTCTAGGGGGCTGATATTCTCCCCCCACACCGTTAGTCAATGCGGGGGTTCTTGGATATTCAGCGTGGATATTTTTGTAGGGTTTTTGCTGACCGCATAAGTTCTCTTCCTATTTTCTGCTATTAATTAGTGGGCCTCTCTTTGCTAAATCTAGTTCATACTTACGTTTGTCTTTTCTTCTTACCTCACCGTTATTATTTGTTGGGGGCTTGTATCATAACTTTGGGGTTCTTTCTCTTGAGGCAAGTGAGGTCTTATTTTCTCTGAAAGGGTTAGTTATTTCTCCGGCTGGTGCGAGACGTCTAGAATCAACGTAGGTACGTTCCCCGGCTACTTCTAGTTGTTGTGCTAGGATCAGATATACGGTCAGCCAAGTTACCACCTCCCTATGAGCTGGTTTTTGTGTTTGCGGACTTAGCTGGAACTTCTGAGATCCTCTACCACTAGGATTATAACAGTATTCCAGGCCGAAAAGTGAATATTTAATGCATTGCAGAAGCGGGATTAAAAGAAAAGAAGTTCAGAGTTTTTTTTTTTTTTTCTTCTTCCCCTTTTTCCTCTGAGTGGCTTGAAGCTCTGCTGCAGACATGAATGTTCAGACTCTGATTACTTGTGTGGATCAGCTTGCTGCACGAGTGCAGGGCATTCAGGATTTTGTAACTAGTACTCCTATGTCAGAGCCTAAGATACCTATTCCTGAGCTTCTCTCTGGTGATCGATTTAAATTTAGGAATTTTAGGAATAATTGTAAATTGTTTCTATCTTTGAGACCTCGTTCGTCTGGAGACTCAGCTCAGCAAGTTAAAATTGTTATCTCTTTCTTGCGTGGCGACCCTCAGGATTGGGCTTTTTCATTGGCGCCAGGAGATCCGGCATTGGCAAATATTGATGCGTTTTTTCTGGCACTCGGATTGCTTTATGAGGAGCCCAATCTTGAAATTCAGGCAGAAAAAGAGTTGCTGACTATCTCTCAGGGCCAGGATGAGGCTGAAGTGTATTGCCAAAAATTTCGGAAATGGTCCGTGCTCACTCAATGGAATGAGTGTGCTCTGGCCGCAAATTTCAGAAATGGCCTTTCTGAAGCCATTAAGAATGTGATGGTGGGTTTTACCATTCCTACAAGTCTGAGTGATTCTATGGCTCTGGCCATTCAGATAGATCGGCGTTTGCGGGAGCGCAAATCTGCTAATCCTCTGGCAGTGTTGTCTGAACAGACACCTGACTCAATGTTATGTGATAGAATTCAGACTAGAACTGAACGACAAAATCATAGACGTCAGAATGGGTTGTGTTTTTACTGTGGTGATTCTACACATGTTATCTCAGCATGCTCTAAACGCCTAACAAAGATGGTTAGTCCTGTCACCATTGGTAATTTGCATCCTAAGTTTATTTTGTCTGTAACTCTAATTTGCTCATTGTCTTCCTACCCTGTTATGGCATTTGTGGATTCAGGTGCAGCCCTGAGTCTTATGGACTTGTCGTTTGCCAAGCGCTGTGGTTTTGTCCTGGAGCCTTTAAAAAATCCCATTCCTCTTAGAGGAATTGATGCTATGCCATTGGCGGAGAATAAACCACAGTATTGGACACAAGTGACCATGTGCATGACTCCTGAACATCGGGAGGTGATTCGTTTTCTTGTTCTGCATAAAATGCATGATTTGGTCGTTTTAGGTCTGCCATGGTTACAGACCCATAATCCAGTCTTGGATTGGAAGGCAATGTCTGTGTCAAGTTGGGGTTGTCAGGAAATTCATTGCGATTCCCCGTCGGTGTCTATTGCTTCTTCTACTCCTTCTGAAGTTCCGGAGTATTTGTTGGACTATCAGGATGTATTTAGTGAGTCCAGTTCCAGTGCCCTTCCTCCTCATAGGGACTGTGACTGCACTATAGATTTGATTCCTGGTAGTAAATTTCCTAAGGGACGATTTTTTAATCTATCTGTACCTGAACATGCCACAATGCGTTCTTATATAAAGGAGTCTTTGGAGAAAGGACATATTCGTCCATCCTCTTCCCCTCTTGGTGCGGGATTCTTTTTTGTAGCCAAAAAAGACGGGTCTTTGAGACCTTGTATAGACTATCGGCTTCTGAATAAAATCACGGTCAAATTTCAGTATCCTTTGCCACTATTGTCGGACTTGTTTGCTCGGATTAAGGGTGCCAAGTGGTTCACCAAGATAGATCTTCGTGGTGCGTACAACCTTGTGCGCATTGTCATGGTTCCCAATGGCAATGGAACGTAAGAAACATATAAATAACGAACGAGCTCTCGGGTGATGGAAACTCGAGTTGACCGTGAGCTAAATCTACCACACAACTAATAGTAGCCAGGGAGCATACCTACGGCTTCCTAAATGCCACGCGCCAGCCGGAGGACTAACTACGCCTGGTAGAGGAAGAAACAGACCTGGCTTACCTCTAGGGAAATACCCCAAAAGATGATAGCAGCCCCCCACATGTAATAACGGTGAATTAAGAGGAAAATACATACACAGTATGAAAGTAGATTTAGCAAAGAGAGGTCCACTTACTAGATAGCAGAAGGATACAAAAGAGGACTTCACTGTCAACTGAAAACCCTTTCAAAAACCATCCTGAAATTACTTTAAGACTCCTGTGTCAACTCATGACACAGGAGTGGCAATTTCAGCCCGCAAGAGCTTCCAGCTACAGAGAATTACAAAAACTGCAAACTGGACAAAAGATACAAAACAAAAGGACAAAGTCCACTTAGCTGATCAGCAGACTAGTAGCAGGAACATGCAACCGAAGGCTCTGGTTACAATGATGACCGGCAAGGAAATGACTGGAGAGCAAGGCTAAATAGGAAACTCCCAAACGCTGATGGAAGCAGGTGAACAGAAGCAGCAAAGTGCAAACAAGTCACCAATACCACCAGCAACCACCAGGGGAGCCCAAAAAGCGGATACACAACAGTACCCTCCCCTTAAGGAGGGGGCACCGAACCCTCACAAGAACCGCCAGGGCGATCTGGATGAGCCCTATGAAAGGCACAAACCAAATCCGAGGCATGAACATCAGAGGCAGTTACCCAAGAATTATCTTCCTGACCATAGCCCTTCCATTTAACCAGATATTGAAGTCTCCGTCTGGAAATACGGGAGTCCAAGATCTTTTCTACCACATATTCCAATTCACCCTCCACCAGCACAGGAGCAGGAGGTTCAGTAGAAGGAACCACCGGTACCTCATATCTCCGCAACAGCGACCGATGGAACACATTATGGATAGCGAAAGATGCCGGGAGGTCCAAACGAAAGGAGACAGGGTTAAGAATCTCCAAAATCCTATAAGGACCGATGAACCGAGGCTTAAATTTAGGAGACGAAACCCTCATAGGGACAAAACGGGAAGACAACCACACCAAGTCCCCCACACGAAGGTGGGGGCCAACACGACGACGGCGGTTAGCAAACTGCTGAGTCCTCTCCTGGGACAATTCCAAATTATCCACCACTTGTCCCCAAATCTGATGCAACCGATCCACTACCGCATCCACTCCAGGACAATCCAAAGATTCAACCTGACCAGATGAAAAACGCGGATGAAACCCTGAATTGCAAAAGAAAGGAGAAACCAAAGTGGCAGAACTAGCCCGATTATTAAGAGCAAACTCCGCCAACGGCAGAAAGGCAACCCAATCATCCTGATCCGCAGACACAAAACACCTCAAATAAGTCTCCAAAGTTTGATTAGTTCGTTCCGTCTGGCCATTGGTCTGAGGATGGAATGCAGACGAAAAAGACAAATCAATGCCCAACCTGGCACAGACTGCCCGCCAAAATCTAGACACGAACTGGGTACCCCTGTCAGAAACGATGTTTTCCGGAATACCATGCAAGCGAACCACATTTTGAAAAAACAGAGGGACCAACTCAGATGAGGAAGGCAACTTAGGCAATGGCACCAAATGAACCATTTTAGAAAAACGGTCACACACCACCCAGATGACAGACATCTTCTGAGAAACAGGGAGGTCCGAGATAAAGTCCATAGAGATGTGCGTCCAAGGCCTCTTCGGAATAGGCAAGGGCAACAACAACCCACTAGCCCTAGAACAACAAGGCTTGGCCCGAGCACACACATCACAAGACTGCACAAAAACACGCATATCTCGAGACAGGGAAGGCCACCAGAAGGATCTAGCCACCAAATCTCTGGTGCCAAAAATTCCCGGATGACCTGCCAGAGTAGAAGAATAAACTTCCGAGATGACTCTAGTGGTCCACTCGTCAGGAACAAACAGTCTACCAGACGGACAACGATCAGGTCTATCCGCCTGAAATTCTTGCAAAGCACGTCGCAAATCTGGAGAGACAGCAGACAAAACCACTCCATCCTTAAGGATACCAGCAGGTTCAGAATTCCCAGGAGAGTCAGGCTCAAAACTCCTAGAAAGAGCATCTGCCTTCACATTCCTAGAACCCGGTAAGTACGAGACCACAAAATTAAACCGGGAAAAGAACAACGACCAACGTGCCTGTCTAGGATTCAGGCGCCTGGCAGACTCCAAATAAATTAAATTCTTGTGATCAGTCAAAACTACCACCTGATGTTTGGCACCCTCAAGCCAATGACGCCACTCCTCAAATGCCCACTTCATGGCCAAAAGCTCCCGATTACCAACATCATAGTTTCGCTCGGCGGCCGAAAATTTTCGCGAAAAGAACGCACAAGGTCTCATCACTGAGCAGTCGGAACTTTTCTGCGACAAAACCGCCCCCGCTCCGATCTTGGAAGCATCGACCTCAACCTGAAAGGGAAGAGAAACATCAGGCTGGCGCAACACAGGGGCAGACAAAAAGCGGCGCTTAAGCTCCCGAAAGGCCTCCACGGCAGCAGGGGACCAATTGGCAACATCAGCACCCTTTTTAGTCAAATCCGTCAGAGGTTTAGCAACGCCAGAAAAACCAGCTATAAATCGACGATAAAAATTAGCAAAGCCCAAGAATTTCTGGAGACTCTTCAGAGAAGTAGGCTGCGTCCAGTCGTAAATAGCCCGAACCTTGACAGGGTCCATCTCAATAGAAGAAGGGGAAAAAATGTACCCCAAAAAGGAAATTTTTTGAACCCCAAAAACACACTTTGAACCCTTTACACACAAAGAATTCTCCCGCAAAACCTGAAAAACCCTCCTGACCTGCTGAACATGAGACTCCCAGTCATCAGAAAAAATCAAAATATCATCCAAGTACACTATCATAAATTTATCCAAATATTCACGGAAAATATCATGCATTAAGGACTGAAAGACAGAAGGTGCATTAGAAAGGCCGAAAGGCATTACCAAATACTCAAAATGGCCCTCAGGCGTATTAAATGCGGTTTTCCACTCATCCCCCTGCTTAATTCGCACCAAATTATACGCCCCACGGAGATCAATCTTAGAGAACCACTTAGCCCCCCTTATGCGAGCAAACAAATCAGTCAGCAAAGGCAATGGATACTGATATTTGACTGTAATTTTATTCAGGAGTCGATAATCAATACAAGGCCTCAGAGAGCCATCCTTTTTAGAGACAAAGAAAAAACCGGCTCCTAAAGGTGATGAAGAAGGACGAATATGTCCCTTTTCCAGGGACTCCTTAATATACTCGCGCATAGCAGCATGTTCAGGTACAGATAGGTTAAACAAACGACCCTTTGGAAATTTACTGCCAGGAATCAGATCTATGGCGCAATCACAATCCCTGTGAGGAGGGAGTAAACCAATTTTAGGCTCTTCAAAAATATCACGATAATCAGACAAAAATGCCGGAATCTCAGATGGAATAGATGATGAAATGGACACCAAAGGAGTGTCCCCATGAGCCCCCCGACATCCCCAGCTTAACACAGACATAGCTTTCCAGTCAAGGACTGGGTTATGAGACTGTAACCATGGTAATCCAAGCACCAAAACATCATGTAAATTGTACAACACAAGGAAGCGAATCACCTCCTGATGGTCTGGAGTCATACGCATAGTCACTTGCGTCCAGAACTGTGGTTTATTACAAGACAAAGGTGTAGAATCAATACCCTTCAGAGGTATAGGGACTTCCAGAGGCTCTAAATCAAACCCACAGCGCCTGGCAAAGGACCAGTCCATAAGACTCAGAGCGGCGCCAGAGTCCACATAGGCATCCACAGTAATAACTGATAATGAACAAATCAAGGTTACAGACAAAATAAATTTGGACTGTAAAGTGCCAATTGAAATAGACTTGTCAACCTTCCTAGTACGTTTAGAGCATGCCGATATAACATGAGCAGAATCACCACAATAGAAGCATAACCCATTTTTACGCCTATAATTCTGCCGCTCGCTTCTGGACATAATTCTGTCACATTGCATTTTCTCTGGCGTCTCTTCAGAAGATACCGCCAAATGGTGCACGGGTTTGCGCTCCCGCAAACGCCGATTAATCTGAATTGCCATTGTCATGGACTCATTCAGACCTGTAGGCGCAGGGAACCCGACCATAACATCTTTAACGGCATCAGAAAGGCCCTCTCTGAATTTTGCCGCTAAGGCGCACTCATTCCACTAAGTAAGCACAGACCATTTACGAAATTTTTGGCAGTATATCTCAGCTTCATCTTGCCCTTGAGATAGGGCTATCAAAGCTTTTTCAGCTTGAATCTCCAAATCAGGTTCCTCATAAAGCAACCCTAAAGCCAGGAAAAACGCATCCACATTGAGCAACGCAGGATCCCCTGGTGCCAATGAAAATGCCCAATTTTGAGGGTCACCTCGCAGCAAAGAAATTACAATCTTAACCTGCTGGACAGGATCTCCTGAGGAGTGAGGTCTGAGAGAAAGGAACAATTTACAATTATATTTGAAATTCAGAAACCGAGATCTATCTCCGGAAAACACCTCTGGTGTAGGGATTTTAGGTTCAGAAATAGGAGTATGCATAACAAAATCTTGTAAATTTTGAACCTTCGTAGCAAGATTATTTAAACCTGCAGCCAAACTCTGAGGATCCATCTTTAAACAGGTGAGCTCAGAGCCATTCAAGGATTATAAGGAGAGAAAGGCAAAGGCAGTAATTAGAGCTGAAATACAACTGATCCAACTATGGAGCAAGCATAGGGAAAAAGAAAAAAAAAATTTACAGACTTCTTTTTTCTCTCCTTTCTTCTGCCAATAAGTTTAACACTGGCCTGTCATACTGTCATGGTTCCCAATGGCAAGGGAACGTAAGAAACATATAAATAACGAACGAGCTCTCGGGTGATGGAAACTCGAGTTGACCGTGAGCTAAATCTACCACACAACTAATAGTAGCCAGGGAGCATACCTACGGCTTCCTAAATGCCACGCGCCAGCCGGAGGACTAACTACGCCTGGTAGAGGAAGAAACAGACCTGGCTTACCTCTAGGGAAATACCCCAAAAGATGATAGCAGCCCCCCACATGTAATAACGGTGAATTAAGAGGAAAAGACATACACAGTATGAAAGTAGATTTAGCAAAGAGAGGTCCACTTACTAGATAGCAGAAGGATACAAAAGAGGACTTCACTGTCAACTGAAAACCCTTTCAAAAACCATCCTGAAATTACTTTAAGACTCCTGTGTCAACTCATGACACAGGAGTGGCAATTTCAGCCCGCAAGAGCTTCCAGCTACAGAGAATTACAAAAACTGCAAACTGGACAAAAGATACAAAACAAAAGGACAAAGTCCACTTAGCTGATCAGCAGACTAGTAGCAGGAACATGCAACCGAAGGCTCTGGTTACAATGATGACCGGCAAGGAAATGACTGGAGAGCAAGGCTAAATAGGAAACTCCCAAACGCTGATGGAAGCAGGTGAACAGAAGCAGCAAAGTGCAAACAAGTCACCAATACCACCAGCAACCACCAGGGGAGCCCAAAAAGCGGATACACAACAGCGCATTAAGCAGGGAGATGAATGGAAAACTGCGTTTAATACGCCCGAAGGTCATTTTGAGTACTTGGTGATGCCTTTTGGGCTCTCTAATGCTCCTTCAGTGTTTCAGTCCTTTATGCATGACATCTTCCGGAAGTATCTAGATAAATTTATGATTGTTTATCTGGATGATATTCTGGTTTTTTCTGATGATTGGGATTCTCATGTAAAGCAAGTCAGGATGGTGTTTCAGGTTTTGCGTGATAATGCTTTGTTTGTGAAGGGCTCAAAGTGTCTCTTTGGAGTGCAGAAGGTTTCCTTTCTGGGTTTCATTTTCTCCCCTTCTACAGTGGAGATGGACCCAGTCAAGGTCCGAGCTATTCATGATTGGACTCAACCCACATCTGTTAAGAGTCTTCAGAAGTTCTTGGGTTTTGCTAATTTCTACCGTCGTTTTATTGCTAATTTCTCTTGCGTTGTTAAACCTTTGACGGATATGACCAAGAAAGGTTCTGATGTGGCTAATTGGGCTCCGGCAGCCGTGGAGGCTTTCCGGGAGCTGAAGCGCCGGTTTACATCGGCGCCTGTTTTGTGCCAGCCTGATGTCTCACTTCCCTTTCAGGTTGAAGTGGACGCTTCTGAGATCGGTGCAGGGGCTGTTTTGTCGCAGAGGGGCCCTGGTTGCTCTGTGATGAGACCTTGTGCTTTTTTTTCTAGGAAATTTTCGCCTGCGGAACGGAACTATGATGTTGGTAATCGGGAGTTGTTGGCCAAGAAGTGGGCATTTGAGGAGTGGCGTCATTGGCTCGAGGGAGCTAAGCATCGTGTGGTGGTCTTGACTGATCACAAAAATTTGATGTATCTCGAGTCTGCTAAGCGCTTGAATCCTAGACAGGCTCGTTGGTCGCTGTTTTTCTCCCGTTTTGACTTTGTGGTCTCATACCTGCCTGGTTCGAAGAATGTGAAGGCTGATGCTCTTTCTAGGAGTTTTGTGCCTGACTCTCCGGGAGTCTCAGAGCCAGCTGGTATTCTTAAAGAGGGAGTAATCTTGTCGGCCATTTCTCCTGATTTGCGACGTGTGTTGCAGAGATTTCAGGCTGGTAGACCTGACCCTTGCCCACCTGATAGACTGTTTGTTCCTGATAAATGGACCAGCAGAGTTATCTCCGAGGTTCATTCCTCGGTGTTGGCAGGGCATCCTGGGATTTTTGGTACCAGAGATTTGGTGGCTAGGTCCTTTTGGTGGCCTTCCTTGTCGTGGGATGTGCGTTCTTTTGTGCAGTCCTGTGGGATTTGTGCTCGGGCTAAGCCTTGCTGTTCTCGTGCCAGCGGGTTGCTTTTGCCCTTGCCCGTCCTGAAGAGGCCATGGACACACATTTCCATGGATTTCATTTCAGATCTTCCGGTGTCCCAAGGAATGTCTGTCATCTGGGTGGTGTGTGATCGCTTTTCCAAGATGGTCCATTTGGTGCCCTTTCCTAAGTTGCCTTCCTCTTCCGATCTGGTTCCTTTGTTCTTTCAGAATGTGGTTCGTTTGCATTGCATTCCTGAGAATATCGTGTCTGACAGAGGATCCCAGTTTGTGTCCAGGTTCTGGCGATCTTTTTGTGCTAAGATGGGCATTGATTTGTCGCTCTCATCTTCCTTTCATCCTCAGACTAATGGCCAAACTGAGCGAACTAATCAGACGCTGGAGGCTTATTTGAGATGTTTTGTTTCTGCGGATCAGGACGATTGGGTGACCTTCTTGCCATTGGCTGAGTTTGCCCTCAATAATCGGGCTAGTTCCGCTACTTTGGTTTCGCCATTTTTCTGCAACTCTGGTTTTCATCCTCGTTTTATCCTCGGGTCATGTTGAATCTTCTGACTGTCCTGGGGTGGATTCCGTGGTGGATAGGTTGCAGCGGATTTGGAATCATGTGGTGGACAACTTGAAATTGTCACAGGAGAAGGCTCAGCGTTTTGCCAACCGCCGCCGCGGTGTGGGTCCCCGACTTCGTGTTGGGGATTTGGTTTGGTTGTCTTCTCGGTATGTCCCTCTGAAGGTTTCCTCTCCTAAGTTTAAGCCTCGCTTTATTGGTCCTTATAAAATTTTGGAAGTACTTAATCCGGTGTCTTTTCGTTTGGATCTTCCGGTGTCGTTTGCCATTCACAATGTGTTCCATAGGTCTTTGTTGCGGAGGTACGTTGTGCCTGTGGTTCCTGCTGTTGACCCTCATGCTCCGGTCTTGGTTGAGGGCGAGTTGGAGTATGTGGTGGAGAAGATCTTGGATTCTCGTCTCTCTAGACAGAGGCTTCAGTATCTGGTCAAATGGAAGGGCTATGGTCAGGAGGATAATTCCTGGGTGGTCGCCTCTGATGTTCATGCGGCCGATTTAGTTCGTGCCTTTCACGCTGCTCATCCTGATCGCCCTGGTGGTCTTGGTGAGGGTTCGGTGACCCCTCCTTAAAGGGGGGGTACTGTTGTGAACTGTATTTCTTGGCTCCCTCTTGTGATCACTAGCGGTATGACACTTGGATTGTCTTTCTCCAGGTTTGCACCCACCTGGTTCGTTAGGCCTTGGGTGTTCCTATTTAGACTTCCTGGAAACTCAGTCTAGTGCCTGGAATCGTTGTAGTCAGTCTATGTCTGTTTGCTCCTGACTCCTGGTCTCCTGCTTTTTGCAAGATAAGCTAAGTCCTGCTTTCTTATTTTTGTTTATTTGCATTGCTGCTATTTTGTTCCAGCTTGTTACAATGTGATTCCTGATTTTTGCTGGAAGCTCTAGGGGGCTGATATTCTCCCCCCACACCGTTAGTCAATGCGGGGGTTCTTGGATATTCAGCGTGGATATTTTTGTAGGGTTTTTGCTGACCGCATAAGTTCTCTTCCTATTTTCTGCTATTAATTAGTGGGCCTCTCTTTGCTAAATCTAGTTCATACTTACGTTTGTCTTTTCTTCTTACCTCACCGTTATTATTTGTTGGGGGCTTGTATCATAACTTTGGGGTTCTTTCTCTTGAGGCAAGTGAGGTCTTATTTTCTCTGAAAGGGTTAGTTATTTCTCCGGCTGGTGCGAGACGTCTAGAATCAACGTAGGTACGTTCCCCGGCTACTTCTAGTTGTTGTGCTAGGATCAGATATACGGTCAGCCAAGTTACCACCTCCCTATGAGCTGGTTTTTGTGTTTGCGGACTTAGCTGGAACTTCTGAGATCCTCTACCACTAGGATTATAACAGTATTCCAGGCCGAAAAGTGAATATTTAATGCATTGCAGAAGCGGGATTAAAAGAAAAGAAGTTCAGAGTTTTTTTTTTTTTTTCTTCTTCCCCTTTTTCCTCTGAGTGGCTTGAAGCTCTGCTGCAGACATGAATGTTCAGACTCTGATTACTTGTGTGGATCAGCTTGCTGCACGAGTGCAGGGCATTCAGGATTTTGTAACTAGTACTCCTATGTCAGAGCCTAAGATACCTATTCCTGAGCTTCTCTCTGGTGATCGATTTAAATTTAGGAATTTTAGGAATAATTGTAAATTGTTTCTATCTTTGAGACCTCGTTCGTCTGGAGACTCAGCTCAGCAAGTTAAAATTGTTATCTCTTTCTTGCGTGGCGACCCTCAGGATTGGGCTTTTTCATTGGCGCCAGGAGATCCGGCATTGGCAAATATTGATGCGTTTTTTCTGGCACTCGGATTGCTTTATGAGGAGCCCAATCTTGAAATTCAGGCAGAAAAAGAGTTGCTGACTATCTCTCAGGGCCAGGATGAGGCTGAAGTGTATTGCCAAAAATTTCGGAAATGGTCCGTGCTCACTCAATGGAATGAGTGTGCTCTGGCCGCAAATTTCAGAAATGGCCTTTCTGAAGCCATTAAGAATGTGATGGTGGGTTTTACCATTCCTACAAGTCTGAGTGATTCTATGGCTCTGGCCATTCAGATAGATCGGCGTTTGCGGGAGCGCAAATCTGCTAATCCTCTGGCAGTGTTGTCTGAACAGACACCTGACTCAATGTTATGTGATAGAATTCAGACTAGAACTGAACGACAAAATCATAGACGTCAGAATGGGTTGTGTTTTTACTGTGGTGATTCTACACATGTTATCTCAGCATGCTCTAAACGCCTAACAAAGATGGTTAGTCCTGTCACCATTGGTAATTTGCATCCTAAGTTTATTTTGTCTGTAACTCTAATTTGCTCATTGTCTTCCTACCCTGTTATGGCATTTGTGGATTCAGGTGCAGCCCTGAGTCTTATGGACTTGTCGTTTGCCAAGCGCTGTGGTTTTGTCCTGGAGCCTTTAAAAAATCCCATTCCTCTTAGAGGAATTGATGCTATGCCATTGGCGGAGAATAAACCACAGTATTGGACACAAGTGACCATGTGCATGACTCCTGAACATCGGGAGGTGATTCGTTTTCTTGTTCTGCATAAAATGCATGATTTGGTCGTTTTAGGTCTGCCATGGTTACAGACCCATAATCCAGTCTTGGATTGGAAGGCAATGTCTGTGTCAAGTTGGGGTTGTCAGGAAATTCATTGCGATTCCCCGTCGGTGTCTATTGCTTCTTCTACTCCTTCTGAAGTTCCGGAGTATTTGTTGGACTATCAGGATGTATTTAGTGAGTCCAGTTCCAGTGCCCTTCCTCCTCATAGGGACTGTGACTGCACTATAGATTTGATTCCTGGTAGTAAATTTCCTAAGGGACGATTTTTTAATCTATCTGTACCTGAACATGCCACAATGCGTTCTTATATAAAGGAGTCTTTGGAGAAAGGACATATTCGTCCATCCTCTTCCCCTCTTGGTGCGGGATTCTTTTTTGTAGCCAAAAAAGACGGGTCTTTGAGACCTTGTATAGACTATCGGCTTCTGAATAAAATCACGGTCAAATTTCAGTATCCTTTGCCACTATTGTCGGACTTGTTTGCTCGGATTAAGGGTGCCAAGTGGTTCACCAAGATAGATCTTCGTGGTGCGTACAACCTTGTGCGCATTGTCATGGTTCCCAATGGCAATGGAACGTAAGAAACATATAAATAACGAACGAGCTCTCGGGTGATGGAAACTCGAGTTGACCGTGAGCTAAATCTACCACACAACTAATAGTAGCCAGGGAGCATACCTACGGCTTCCTAAATGCCACGCGCCAGCCGGAGGACTAACTACGCCTGGTAGAGGAAGAAACAGACCTGGCTTACCTCTAGGGAAATACCCCAAAAGATGATAGCAGCCCCCCACATGTAATAACGGTGAATTAAGAGGAAAATACATACACAGTATGAAAGTAGATTTAGCAAAGAGAGGTCCACTTACTAGATAGCAGAAGGATACAAAAGAGGACTTCACTGTCAACTGAAAACCCTTTCAAAAACCATCCTGAAATTACTTTAAGACTCCTGTGTCAACTCATGACACAGGAGTGGCAATTTCAGCCCGCAAGAGCTTCCAGCTACAGAGAATTACAAAAACTGCAAACTGGACAAAAGATACAAAACAAAAGGACAAAGTCCACTTAGCTGATCAGCAGACTAGTAGCAGGAACATGCAACCGAAGGCTCTGGTTACAATGATGACCGGCAAGGAAATGACTGGAGAGCAAGGCTAAATAGGAAACTCCCAAACGCTGATGGAAGCAGGTGAACAGAAGCAGCAAAGTGCAAACAAGTCACCAATACCACCAGCAACCACCAGGGGAGCCCAAAAAGCGGATACACAACAGTACCCTCCCCTTAAGGAGGGGGCACCGAACCCTCACAAGAACCGCCAGGGCGATCTGGATGAGCCCTATGAAAGGCACAAACCAAATCCGAGGCATGAACATCAGAGGCAGTTACCCAAGAATTATCTTCCTGACCATAGCCCTTCCATTTAACCAGATATTGAAGTCTCCGTCTGGAAATACGGGAGTCCAAGATCTTTTCTACCACATATTCCAATTCACCCTCCACCAGCACAGGAGCAGGAGGTTCAGTAGAAGGAACCACCGGTACCTCATATCTCCGCAACAGCGACCGATGGAACACATTATGGATAGCGAAAGATGCCGGGAGGTCCAAACGAAAGGAGACAGGGTTAAGAATCTCCAAAATCCTATAAGGACCGATGAACCGAGGCTTAAATTTAGGAGACGAAACCCTCATAGGGACAAAACGGGAAGACAACCACACCAAGTCCCCCACACGAAGGTGGGGGCCAACACGACGACGGCGGTTAGCAAACTGCTGAGTCCTCTCCTGGGACAATTCCAAATTATCCACCACTTGTCCCCAAATCTGATGCAACCGATCCACTACCGCATCCACTCCAGGACAATCCAAAGATTCAACCTGACCAGATGAAAAACGCGGATGAAACCCTGAATTGCAAAAGAAAGGAGAAACCAAAGTGGCAGAACTAGCCCGATTATTAAGAGCAAACTCCGCCAACGGCAGAAAGGCAACCCAATCATCCTGATCCGCAGACACAAAACACCTCAAATAAGTCTCCAAAGTTTGATTAGTTCGTTCCGTCTGGCCATTGGTCTGAGGATGGAATGCAGACGAAAAAGACAAATCAATGCCCAACCTGGCACAGACTGCCCGCCAAAATCTAGACACGAACTGGGTACCCCTGTCAGAAACGATGTTTTCCGGAATACCATGCAAGCGAACCACATTTTGAAAAAACAGAGGGACCAACTCAGATGAGGAAGGCAACTTAGGCAATGGCACCAAATGAACCATTTTAGAAAAACGGTCACACACCACCCAGATGACAGACATCTTCTGAGAAACAGGGAGGTCCGAGATAAAGTCCATAGAGATGTGCGTCCAAGGCCTCTTCGGAATAGGCAAGGGCAACAACAACCCACTAGCCCTAGAACAACAAGGCTTGGCCCGAGCACACACATCACAAGACTGCACAAAAACACGCATATCTCGAGACAGGGAAGGCCACCAGAAGGATCTAGCCACCAAATCTCTGGTGCCAAAAATTCCCGGATGACCTGCCAGAGTAGAAGAATAAACTTCCGAGATGACTCTAGTGGTCCACTCGTCAGGAACAAACAGTCTACCAGACGGACAACGATCAGGTCTATCCGCCTGAAATTCTTGCAAAGCACGTCGCAAATCTGGAGAGACAGCAGACAAAACCACTCCATCCTTAAGGATACCAGCAGGTTCAGAATTCCCAGGAGAGTCAGGCTCAAAACTCCTAGAAAGAGCATCTGCCTTCACATTCCTAGAACCCGGTAAGTACGAGACCACAAAATTAAACCGGGAAAAGAACAACGACCAACGTGCCTGTCTAGGATTCAGGCGCCTGGCAGACTCCAAATAAATTAAATTCTTGTGATCAGTCAAAACTACCACCTGATGTTTGGCACCCTCAAGCCAATGACGCCACTCCTCAAATGCCCACTTCATGGCCAAAAGCTCCCGATTACCAACATCATAGTTTCGCTCGGCGGCCGAAAATTTTCGCGAAAAGAACGCACAAGGTCTCATCACTGAGCAGTCGGAACTTTTCTGCGACAAAACCGCCCCCGCTCCGATCTTGGAAGCATCGACCTCAACCTGAAAGGGAAGAGAAACATCAGGCTGGCGCAACACAGGGGCAGACAAAAAGCGGCGCTTAAGCTCCCGAAAGGCCTCCACGGCAGCAGGGGACCAATTGGCAACATCAGCACCCTTTTTAGTCAAATCCGTCAGAGGTTTAGCAACGCCAGAAAAACCAGCTATAAATCGACGATAAAAATTAGCAAAGCCCAAGAATTTCTGGAGACTCTTCAGAGAAGTAGGCTGCGTCCAGTCGTAAATAGCCCGAACCTTGACAGGGTCCATCTCAATAGAAGAAGGGGAAAAAATGTACCCCAAAAAGGAAATTTTTTGAACCCCAAAAACACACTTTGAACCCTTTACACACAAAGAATTCTCCCGCAAAACCTGAAAAACCCTCCTGACCTGCTGAACATGAGACTCCCAGTCATCAGAAAAAATCAAAATATCATCCAAGTACACTATCATAAATTTATCCAAATATTCACGGAAAATATCATGCATTAAGGACTGAAAGACAGAAGGTGCATTAGAAAGGCCGAAAGGCATTACCAAATACTCAAAATGGCCCTCAGGCGTATTAAATGCGGTTTTCCACTCATCCCCCTGCTTAATTCGCACCAAATTATACGCCCCACGGAGATCAATCTTAGAGAACCACTTAGCCCCCCTTATGCGAGCAAACAAATCAGTCAGCAAAGGCAATGGATACTGATATTTGACTGTAATTTTATTCAGGAGTCGATAATCAATACAAGGCCTCAGAGAGCCATCCTTTTTAGAGACAAAGAAAAAACCGGCTCCTAAAGGTGATGAAGAAGGACGAATATGTCCCTTTTCCAGGGACTCCTTAATATACTCGCGCATAGCAGCATGTTCAGGTACAGATAGGTTAAACAAACGACCCTTTGGAAATTTACTGCCAGGAATCAGATCTATGGCGCAATCACAATCCCTGTGAGGAGGGAGTAAACCAATTTTAGGCTCTTCAAAAATATCACGATAATCAGACAAAAATGCCGGAATCTCAGATGGAATAGATGATGAAATGGACACCAAAGGAGTGTCCCCATGAGCCCCCCGACATCCCCAGCTTAACACAGACATAGCTTTCCAGTCAAGGACTGGGTTATGAGACTGTAACCATGGTAATCCAAGCACCAAAACATCATGTAAATTGTACAACACAAGGAAGCGAATCACCTCCTGATGGTCTGGAGTCATACGCATAGTCACTTGCGTCCAGAACTGTGGTTTATTACAAGACAAAGGTGTAGAATCAATACCCTTCAGAGGTATAGGGACTTCCAGAGGCTCTAAATCAAACCCACAGCGCCTGGCAAAGGACCAGTCCATAAGACTCAGAGCGGCGCCAGAGTCCACATAGGCATCCACAGTAATAACTGATAATGAACAAATCAAGGTTACAGACAAAATAAATTTGGACTGTAAAGTGCCAATTGAAATAGACTTGTCAACCTTCCTAGTACGTTTAGAGCATGCCGATATAACATGAGCAGAATCACCACAATAGAAGCATAACCCATTTTTACGCCTATAATTCTGCCGCTCGCTTCTGGACATAATTCTGTCACATTGCATTTTCTCTGGCGTCTCTTCAGAAGATACCGCCAAATGGTGCACGGGTTTGCGCTCCCGCAAACGCCGATTAATCTGAATTGCCATTGTCATGGACTCATTCAGACCTGTAGGCGCAGGGAACCCGACCATAACATCTTTAACGGCATCAGAAAGGCCCTCTCTGAATTTTGCCGCTAAGGCGCACTCATTCCACTAAGTAAGCACAGACCATTTACGAAATTTTTGGCAGTATATCTCAGCTTCATCTTGCCCTTGAGATAGGGCTATCAAAGCTTTTTCAGCTTGAATCTCCAAATCAGGTTCCTCATAAAGCAACCCTAAAGCCAGGAAAAACGCATCCACATTGAGCAACGCAGGATCCCCTGGTGCCAATGAAAATGCCCAATTTTGAGGGTCACCTCGCAGCAAAGAAATTACAATCTTAACCTGCTGGACAGGATCTCCTGAGGAGTGAGGTCTGAGAGAAAGGAACAATTTACAATTATATTTGAAATTCAGAAACCGAGATCTATCTCCGGAAAACACCTCTGGTGTAGGGATTTTAGGTTCAGAAATAGGAGTATGCATAACAAAATCTTGTAAATTTTGAACCTTCGTAGCAAGATTATTTAAACCTGCAGCCAAACTCTGAGGATCCATCTTTAAACAGGTGAGCTCAGAGCCATTCAAGGATTATAAGGAGAGAAAGGCAAAGGCAGTAATTAGAGCTGAAATACAACTGATCCAACTATGGAGCAAGCATAGGGAAAAAGAAAAAAAAAATTTACAGACTTCTTTTTTCTCTCCTTTCTTCTGCCAATAAGTTTAACACTGGCCTGTCATACTGTCATGGTTCCCAATGGCAAGGGAACGTAAGAAACATATAAATAACGAACGAGCTCTCGGGTGATGGAAACTCGAGTTGACCGTGAGCTAAATCTACCACACAACTAATAGTAGCCAGGGAGCATACCTACGGCTTCCTAAATGCCACGCGCCAGCCGGAGGACTAACTACGCCTGGTAGAGGAAGAAACAGACCTGGCTTACCTCTAGGGAAATACCCCAAAAGATGATAGCAGCCCCCCACATGTAATAACGGTGAATTAAGAGGAAAAGACATACACAGTATGAAAGTAGATTTAGCAAAGAGAGGTCCACTTACTAGATAGCAGAAGGATACAAAAGAGGACTTCACTGTCAACTGAAAACCCTTTCAAAAACCATCCTGAAATTACTTTAAGACTCCTGTGTCAACTCATGACACAGGAGTGGCAATTTCAGCCCGCAAGAGCTTCCAGCTACAGAGAATTACAAAAACTGCAAACTGGACAAAAGATACAAAACAAAAGGACAAAGTCCACTTAGCTGATCAGCAGACTAGTAGCAGGAACATGCAACCGAAGGCTCTGGTTACAATGATGACCGGCAAGGAAATGACTGGAGAGCAAGGCTAAATAGGAAACTCCCAAACGCTGATGGAAGCAGGTGAACAGAAGCAGCAAAGTGCAAACAAGTCACCAATACCACCAGCAACCACCAGGGGAGCCCAAAAAGCGGATACACAACAGCGCATTAAGCAGGGAGATGAATGGAAAACTGCGTTTAATACGCCCGAAGGTCATTTTGAGTACTTGGTGATGCCTTTTGGGCTCTCTAATGCTCCTTCAGTGTTTCAGTCCTTTATGCATGACATCTTCCGGAAGTATCTAGATAAATTTATGATTGTTTATCTGGATGATATTCTGGTTTTTTCTGATGATTGGGATTCTCATGTAAAGCAAGTCAGGATGGTGTTTCAGGTTTTGCGTGATAATGCTTTGTTTGTGAAGGGCTCAAAGTGTCTCTTTGGAGTGCAGAAGGTTTCCTTTCTGGGTTTCATTTTCTCCCCTTCTACAGTGGAGATGGACCCAGTCAAGGTCCGAGCTATTCATGATTGGACTCAACCCACATCTGTTAAGAGTCTTCAGAAGTTCTTGGGTTTTGCTAATTTCTACCGTCGTTTTATTGCTAATTTCTCTTGCGTTGTTAAACCTTTGACGGATATGACCAAGAAAGGTTCTGATGTGGCTAATTGGGCTCCGGCAGCCGTGGAGGCTTTCCGGGAGCTGAAGCGCCGGTTTACATCGGCGCCTGTTTTGTGCCAGCCTGATGTCTCACTTCCCTTTCAGGTTGAAGTGGACGCTTCTGAGATCGGTGCAGGGGCTGTTTTGTCGCAGAGGGGCCCTGGTTGCTCTGTGATGAGACCTTGTGCTTTTTTTTCTAGGAAATTTTCGCCTGCGGAACGGAACTATGATGTTGGTAATCGGGAGTTGTTGGCCAAGAAGTGGGCATTTGAGGAGTGGCGTCATTGGCTCGAGGGAGCTAAGCATCGTGTGGTGGTCTTGACTGATCACAAAAATTTGATGTATCTCGAGTCTGCTAAGCGCTTGAATCCTAGACAGGCTCGTTGGTCGCTGTTTTTCTCCCGTTTTGACTTTGTGGTCTCATACCTGCCTGGTTCGAAGAATGTGAAGGCTGATGCTCTTTCTAGGAGTTTTGTGCCTGACTCTCCGGGAGTCTCAGAGCCAGCTGGTATTCTTAAAGAGGGAGTAATCTTGTCGGCCATTTCTCCTGATTTGCGACGTGTGTTGCAGAGATTTCAGGCTGGTAGACCTGACCCTTGCCCACCTGATAGACTGTTTGTTCCTGATAAATGGACCAGCAGAGTTATCTCCGAGGTTCATTCCTCGGTGTTGGCAGGGCATCCTGGGATTTTTGGTACCAGAGATTTGGTGGCTAGGTCCTTTTGGTGGCCTTCCTTGTCGTGGGATGTGCGTTCTTTTGTGCAGTCCTGTGGGATTTGTGCTCGGGCTAAGCCTTGCTGTTCTCGTGCCAGCGGGTTGCTTTTGCCCTTGCCCGTCCTGAAGAGGCCATGGACACACATTTCCATGGATTTCATTTCAGATCTTCCGGTGTCCCAAGGAATGTCTGTCATCTGGGTGGTGTGTGATCGCTTTTCCAAGATGGTCCATTTGGTGCCCTTTCCTAAGTTGCCTTCCTCTTCCGATCTGGTTCCTTTGTTCTTTCAGAATGTGGTTCGTTTGCATTGCATTCCTGAGAATATCGTGTCTGACAGAGGATCCCAGTTTGTGTCCAGGTTCTGGCGATCTTTTTGTGCTAAGATGGGCATTGATTTGTCGCTCTCATCTTCCTTTCATCCTCAGACTAATGGCCAAACTGAGCGAACTAATCAGACGCTGGAGGCTTATTTGAGATGTTTTGTTTCTGCGGATCAGGACGATTGGGTGACCTTCTTGCCATTGGCTGAGTTTGCCCTCAATAATCGGGCTAGTTCCGCTACTTTGGTTTCGCCATTTTTCTGCAACTCTGGTTTTCATCCTCGTTTTATCCTCGGGTCATGTTGAATCTTCTGACTGTCCTGGGGTGGATTCCGTGGTGGATAGGTTGCAGCGGATTTGGAATCATGTGGTGGACAACTTGAAATTGTCACAGGAGAAGGCTCAGCGTTTTGCCAACCGCCGCCGCGGTGTGGGTCCCCGACTTCGTGTTGGGGATTTGGTTTGGTTGTCTTCTCGGTATGTCCCTCTGAAGGTTTCCTCTCCTAAGTTTAAGCCTCGCTTTATTGGTCCTTATAAAATTTTGGAAGTACTTAATCCGGTGTCTTTTCGTTTGGATCTTCCGGTGTCGTTTGCCATTCACAATGTGTTCCATAGGTCTTTGTTGCGGAGGTACGTTGTGCCTGTGGTTCCTGCTGTTGACCCTCATGCTCCGGTCTTGGTTGAGGGCGAGTTGGAGTATGTGGTGGAGAAGATCTTGGATTCTCGTCTCTCTAGACAGAGGCTTCAGTATCTGGTCAAATGGAAGGGCTATGGTCAGGAGGATAATTCCTGGGTGGTCGCCTCTGATGTTCATGCGGCCGATTTAGTTCGTGCCTTTCACGCTGCTCATCCTGATCGCCCTGGTGGTCTTGGTGAGGGTTCGGTGACCCCTCCTTAAAGGGGGGGTACTGTTGTGAACTGTATTTCTTGGCTCCCTCTTGTGATCACTAGCGGTATGACACTTGGATTGTCTTTCTCCAGGTTTGCACCCACCTGGTTCGTTAGGCCTTGGGTGTTCCTATTTAGACTTCCTGGAAACTCAGTCTAGTGCCTGGAATCGTTGTAGTCAGTCTATGTCTGTTTGCTCCTGACTCCTGGTCTCCTGCTTTTTGCAAGATAAGCTAAGTCCTGCTTTCTTATTTTTGTTTATTTGCATTGCTGCTATTTTGTTCCAGCTTGTTACAATGTGATTCCTGATTTTTGCTGGAAGCTCTAGGGGGCTGATATTCTCCCCCCACACCGTTAGTCAATGCGGGGGTTCTTGGATATTCAGCGTGGATATTTTTGTAGGGTTTTTGCTGACCGCATAAGTTCTCTTCCTATTTTCTGCTATTAATTAGTGGGCCTCTCTTTGCTAAATCTAGTTCATACTTACGTTTGTCTTTTCTTCTTACCTCACCGTTATTATTTGTTGGGGGCTTGTATCATAACTTTGGGGTTCTTTCTCTTGAGGCAAGTGAGGTCTTATTTTCTCTGAAAGGGTTAGTTATTTCTCCGGCTGGTGCGAGACGTCTAGAATCAACGTAGGTACGTTCCCCGGCTACTTCTAGTTGTTGTGCTAGGATCAGATATACGGTCAGCCAAGTTACCACCTCCCTATGAGCTGGTTTTTGTGTTTGCGGACTTAGCTGGAACTTCTGAGATCCTCTACCACTAGGATTATAACATCTCTCCCTCACAGACTGTCCTCCATGTTATTTTCTCCCTCACACACTGTCCTCCATGTTTTTCTCTCCCTCACAGACTGTCCTCCATGTTATTCTCTCCCTCACAGACTGTCCTCCATGTTGTTTTCTCCCTCGCACACTGGCCTCCATGTTGTTCTCTCCCTCACACACTGTCCTCCATGTTATTCTCTCCCTAACAGACTGTCCTCCATGTTATTTTCTCCCTCACAGACTGTCCTCCATGCTATTTTCTCCCTCACTCACTGTCCTCCATGTTATTCTCTCCCTCACACACTGTCCTCCATGTTATTCTCTCCCATACACACTGTCCTCCATGTTATTCTCTCCCTCACAGACAGTCCTCCATGTTATTCTCTCCCTCACACACTGTCCTCCATGATATTTTCTTCCTCACAGACTATCCTCCATGCTATTTTCTCCCTCACACCCTGTCGTCCATGTTATTCTCGATCTCACAGACTGACCTCCATGTTATTCTCTCCCTCACAGACTGACCTCCATGTTATTCTCTACCTCACAGTCTGTCCTCCAGGTTATTCTCACCCTCACAGACTGTCCTACATGTTATTCTCTCCCTCACACACTGTCCTCCATGTTATTCTCTCCCTCACAGTCTGTCCTCCATGTTATTCTCTCCCTCACACACTGTCCTCCATGTTATTCCCTTTGTCTCAGACTGTCCTCCATGTTATTTTCTCACTCACACACTGTCCTCCATTTTATTCTCTCCCTCACACGCTGTCCTCCATGTTATTCTCTCCTTCACAGACTGTCCTCCATGTTATTCTCTCCCTCACACACTGTCCTCCATGTTATTTTCTCCCTCACAGACTGTCCTCCATGCTATTTTCTCCCTCACACACTGTCCTTCATGTTATTCTCTCCCTCACACACTGTCCTCCATGTTATTCTCTCCGCAACTGACATTTCTCCATGTTATTCTCTCCCTCACTCACTGTCATCCATGATATTCTCTCCCTCACACACTGTCCTCCATGTTATTCTCTGTTATGACCCCAATGGCAGAGGGTCTCAGGAATCAATACCAAGTCTGCAAACACAAAAAACCAGCTCTTAGGGCAGTGGTAACTGGGCTGACTATATATATCTAATCCTAGCACCACAAATAGAAGTAGCCGGGGAACGTGCCTAAGTTGGTTCTAGACGTCTCGCGCCAGCCGGAGAACTAACTAACCCTAGAAGGGAAAAGAAAGACCTTTCTTGCCTCCAGAGAAAAGACCCCAAAAGTTGGATACAAGCCCCCAACAAATAATAACGGTGAGGTAAGAGGAAAAGACAAACATAAGAATGAGCTAGGTATTTAGCAAAGAGAGGCCCACTAGCTAATAGCAGAATATAGTAAGATGACTTATATGGTCAGCAAAAACCCTATTAAAATATCCACGCTGGATATTCAAGAACCCCCGAACCGTCTAACGGCCGGGGGGAGAACACCAGCCCCCTAGAGCTTCCAGCAAGGTCAGAAATCACATTTAGTACAAGCTGGACAAAAATAGTAGCAAAGCAAGTAACTCAAAAAACAAAGAAGCAAGACTTAGCTTAATTTTGCAAGAGCCAGGACCAGCAGACAGGAGCAACAGAAGGATCTGATTACAACGATGCCAGGCACTGGACTAAGGATCCAGGAAGTTAATATAGCGACACCCCTGGACTAACGACCCAGGTGAGTGCCAAACAGAAAAAAGACAATCCCAGAGTCATACCACTAGTGACCACAAGAGGGAGCCAAAAAGTCTAATTCACAACAGTACCCCCCCCCTTAAGGAGGGGTCACCGAACCCTCACCAAGACCACCAGGGCGATCAGGATGAGCAGCGTGAAAGGCACGAACTAAATCGGCCGCATGCACATCAGAGGCAACCACCCAGGAATTATCCTCCTGACCATAGCCCTTCCACTTGACCAGATACTGAAGCCTCCGCCTGGAGAGACGAGAATCCAAGATCTTCTCCACCACGTACTCCAACTCGCCCTCAACCAACACCGGAGCAGGAGGCTCAGCAGAAGGAACCACAGGTACAACGTACCGCCGCAACAAAGACCTATGGAACACGTTGTGAATGGCAAACGACACAGGAAGATCCAAGCGAAAGGACACAGGATTAAGGATTTCCAATATCTTGTAAGGACCGATGAAGCGAGGCTTAAATTTAGGAGAGGAGACCTTCATAGGAACAAATCGAGAAGACAGCCATACCAAATCCCCAACACGAAGTCGGGGACCCACACCGCGGCGGCGGTTGGCAAAACGCTGAGCCTTCTCTTGTGACAACTTCAAGTTGACCACCACATGATTCCAGATCTGCTGCAACCTATCCACCACAGAATCTACCCCAGGACAGTCAGAAGGCTCCACATGTCCCGAGGAAAAACGAGGATGGAAACCAGAGTTGCAGAAAAATGGCGAAACCAATGTAGCGGAACTAGCCCGATTATTAAGGGCAAACTCAGCCAACGGCAAGAAGGTCACCCAATTATCCTGATCCGCAGAAACAAAAACAACTCAAATAAGCCTCCAGAGTCTGATTAGTTCGCTCCGTTTGTCCATTAGTCTGAGGATGAAAGGCAGATGAAAACGACAACTCAATGCCCATCCTAGCACAAAAGGATCGCCAGAACCTGGAAACAAACTGGGATCCTCTGTCAGACACAATATTCTCAGGAATGCCGTGTAAACGAACCACATTCTGAAAGAACACAGGAACCAGATCGGAAGAGGAAGGCAGCTTAGGCAAAGGTACCAAATGGACCATCTTAGAAAAGCGATCACATACCACCCAGATGACAGACATGCCCTGAGACACCGGGAGATCTGAAATGAAATCCATGGAAATGTGTGTCAAAGGCCTCTTCGGGACAGGCAAGGGCAAGAGCAACCCGCTGGCACGCGAACAGCAAGGCTTAGCTCGAGCACAAGTCCCACAGGACTGCACAAACGACCGCACATCCCGTGACAAGGAAGGCCACCAAAAGGACCTAGCCACCAGATCTCTGGTGCCAAAAATTCCCAGATGCCCTGCCAACACCGAGGAATGAACCTCGGAAATGACTCTGCTGGTCCACTTATCAGGAACAAATAGTCTGTCAGGTGGACAAGAGTCAGGTCTACCAGCCTGAAATCTCTGCAACACACGTCGCAAATCCGGAGAAATGGCTGACAAGATAACTCCCTCTTTAAGAATACCAACTGGTTCTGCGACTCCCGGAGAGTCAGGCACAAAGCTCCTTGAAAGAGCATCAGCCTTCACATTCTTTGAACCTGGTAAATACGAGACCACAAAGTCAAAACGGGAGAAAAACAATGACCAGCGGGCCTGTCTAGGATTCAGGCGTTTAGCAGACTCGAGATACATCAGATTTTTGTGATCAGTCAAGACCACCACACGATGCTTAGCACCCTCGAGCCAATGACGCCACTCCTCAAATGCCCACTTCATGGCCAACAACTCCCGATTGCCAACATCATAATTCCGCTCAGCAGGCGAAAACTTCCTCGAGAAAAAGGCACAAGGTCTCATCACAGAGCAACCAGGGCCTCTCTGCGACAAAACGGCCCCTGCCCCAATCTCAGAAGCATCCACTTCAACCTGAAAGGGAAATGAGACATCAGGCTGGCACAAAACAGGCGCCGAAGTAAACCGGCGCTTCAACTCCTGGAAAGCCTCCACGGCTGCAGGAGCCCAGTTAGCAACATCAGAACCTTTCTTGGTCATATCCGTCAAAGGTTTAGCAATGCTAGAAAAATTAGCAATAAAACGACGGTAGAAGTTAGCAAAACCCAAGAACTTCTGAAGACTCTTAACTGATGTGGGTTGAGTCCAATCATGAATAGCACGGACCTTGACTGGGTCCATCTCCACCGCAGAAGGGGAAAAAATAAACCCCAAAAAGGGAACCTTCTGTACTCCAAAGAGACACTTTGAGCCCTTAACAAATAAAGCATTCTCACGCAAAACCTGAAACACCATCCTGACCTGCTCTACATGCGAGTCCCAGTCATCAGAAAAAAACAAAAATATCATCCAGATAAACGATCATAAATTTATCCAGATACTTCCGGAAAATATCATGCATAAAGGACTGAAACACTGAAGGAGCATTAGAGAGCCCAAAAGGCATCACCAAGTACTCAAAATGACCTTCGGGCGTATTAAACGCGGTTTTCCATTCATCTCCTCGCTTAATGCGCACAAGGTTGTACGCACCACGAAGATCTATCTTGGTGAACCACTTGGCACCTTTAATTCGGGCAAACAAGTCTGACAACAGAGGCAAAGGATACTGAAATATAACAGTGATTTTATTCAAAAGCCGATAGTCAATACAAGGTCTCAAAGATCCGTCCTTCTTGGCCACAAAAAAAAATCCCGCACCAAGAGGGGAAGAGGAAGGACGGATATGCCCCTTCTCCAGAGATTCCTTGATATACGAACGCATTGCGGTATGCTCAGGTACAGACAGATTAAATAGTCTTCCCTTAGGAAATTTGCTACCTGGAATCAAATCAATGGCACAGTCACAGTCCCTATGAGGAGGCAGAACACTGGACCTGGACTCGCTGAACACATCCTGATAATCAGACAAATACTCAGGAACTTCCAAAGGAGTAGAGGAAGCAATAGACACCGGCGGGGAATCACCATGAATACCCTGACAGCCCCAACTTGACACAGACATTGCCTTCCAATCCAAGACTGGATTATGAGTCTGTAACCATGGCAACCCCAAAACGACCAAATCATGCATTTTATGCAGAACAAGAAAACGAATCACCTCCCGATGTTCAGGAGTCATGCACATGGTTACCTGTGTCCAAAACTGCGGTTTATTTTCCGCCAATGGTGTAGCATCAATACCCCTCAGAGGGATAGGATTAACCAACGGCTCAAGAACAAAACCACAGCGCTTGGCAAATGACAGATCCATAAGACTCAGGGCAGCGCCTGAATCCACAAACGCCATAACAGGGTAAGAGGACAATGAGCAAATTAAAGTCACAGACAAAATAAATTTAGGTTGCAAATTACCAATGGCGACAGGACTAACAACCCTTGTTAGGCGTTTAGAGCATGCTGATATAACATGTGTAGAATCACCACAGTAAAAACACAACCCATTCTGACGTCTATGATTTTTCCGCTCATTTCTGGTCTGAATTCTATCACATTGCATCAAATCAGGTGTTTGTTTAGACAACACCACCAGAGGATTAGCGGTTTTGCGCTCCCGCAAACGCCGGTCAATTTGAATAGCCAGCGCCATGGAATCATTCAGACTTGTAGGAATGGAGAAACCCACCATCACATTCTTAATGGCTTCAGAAAGGCCATTTCTGAAGTTTGCGGCCAGAGCACACTCATTCCACTGAGTAAGCACGGACCATTTCCGAAATTTTTGGCAATGCACTTCAGCTTCATCCTGGCCCTGAGAAATAGCCAGCAAGGCTTTTTCTGCCTGAACCTCAAGATTGGGTTCCTCGTAAAGCAATCCGAGCGCCAGAAAAAACGCATCAATATTTGCCAATGCCGGATCTCCTGGCGCTAGCGAGAAAGCCCAATCCTGAGGGTCGCCCCGTAAAAAAGAGATAACAATTTTAACTTGCTGAACTGAGTCTCCAGATGAACGGGGTCTCAGAGATAGAAACAATTTACAATTATCCCTGAAATTCCTAAACTTAAATCGGTCTCCAGAAAACAGTTCAGGAATAGGTATTTTAGGTTCAGACATAGGACTACTGGTAACAAAATCTTGTATGCTTTGCACACGAGCAGCAAGCTGGTCCACACTTGTAATCAAGGTCTGGACATTCATGTCTGCAGCAAGCTCAAGCCACTCAGAGGTAAAGGGGAGGAAGAGAGAAAAAAAAAAAAAATTCAGACTTTCCTTTCTTATATCCCACTTCTGCAATGCATTAAACATTCAATGTTGGCCTGGCATACTGTTATGACCCCAATGGCAGAGGGTCTCAGGAATCAATACCAAGTCTGCAAACACAAAAAAACAGCTCATAGGGCAGTGGTAACTGGGCTGACCATATATATCTAATCCTAGCACCACAAATAGAAGTAGCCGGGGAACGTGCCTACGTTGGTTCTAGACGTCTCGCGCCAGCCGGAGAACTAACTAACCCTAGAAGGGAAAAGAAAGACCTTTCTTGCCTCCAGAGAAAAGACCCCAAAAGTTGGATACAAGCCCCCAACAAATAATAACGGTTAGGTAAGAGGAAAAGACAAACATAAGAATGAGCTAGGTATTTAGCAAAGAGAGGCCCTCTAGCTAATAGCAGAATATAGTAAGATGACTTATATGGTCAGCAAAAACCCTATTAAAATATCCACGCTGGATATTCAAGAACCCCCAAACCGTCTAACGGCCGGGGGGAGAACACCAGCCCCCTAGAGCTTCCAGCAAGGTCAGAAATCACATTTAGTACAAGCTGGACAAAAATAGTAGCAAAGCAAGTAACTCAAAAAACAAAGAAGCAAGACTTAGCTTAATTTTGCAAGAGCCAGGACCAGCAGACAGGAGCAACAGAAGGATCTGATTACAACGATGCCAGGCACTGGACTAAGGATCCAGGAAGTTAATATAGCGACACCCCTGGACTAACGACCCAGGTGAGTGCCAAACAGAAAAAAGACAATCCCAGAGTCATACCACTAGTGACCACAAGAGGGAGCCAAAAAGTCTAATTCACAACAATTCTCTCCCTCACACACTGTCCTCCATGTTATTTTCTCCCTCACAGACTGTCCTGCATGCTATTTTCTCCCTCACACCCTGTCCTCCATGTTATTCTCTCCCTCACAGACTGTCATCCATGTTATTCCTTTCGTCACAGACTGTCCTCCATGTTATTTTCTCTCTCACACACTGTCCTCCATGTTATTCTGTCCCTCACACTCTGTCCTCCATGTTATTCTCTCCCTCACAGACTTTCCTCCATGCTATTTTCTCCCTCGCACACTGTCCTCCATGCTATTTTCTCCCTCACACACTGTCCTCCATGTTATTCTCTCCCTCATACTGTCCTCCATGTTATTCTCTCCCTCACAGACTGTCCTTCATGCTATTCTCTCCCTCACAGACTGTCCTCCATGTTATTCTCTCCCTCACAGACTGTCCTTCATGTTAGTCTCGTTCTTGTATATGTATGTAGCTTATTTATGAACGCTGATTGGTCGAGGCTAGCCGGGCGCAACCAATCAGCGACGTGGGATTTACAGACAAACAGACTCTTAGACAATTATATATATAGATATTGAGTTATTCTGAACATGGCAATACCAAATATGATATTTTTTTTCCTTTATTGTTTTATTTTGAATGGGGCAAATGGGGGCTGATTTGAATTTTATTTTTTTAGATTTTTAAAAACATTATTTACTTGCTTCAATAGTCTCCATGGGAGACTAAAAGCTGCAATAATCTGATTGCTTGTGCTACACAGAGCAGGGCTTCAGCTCTATGTGGCTAAAATGCTCACTTGCTATGAGTAGGGTTGAGCGAAACGGATCGGACAAATTCAAAAATCGCCGACTTTCGGCAAAGTCGGGTTTCATGAAACCCGACCCGATCCTATTGTGGGATCGGCCATGAGGTCGCCGATCTGCGAGCAAAAGTCGCGTTTCATATGACGCTTTCAGCGCCATTTTTCAGTCAATGAAGGGGGACGCAGAGTCTGGGCAGTGTGATGACATAGGTCTCAGTCCCCACCATCTTAGAGAAGGGCATGACAGTGATTGGCTTGCTTTCTGCGGTGTCACAGGGGCTATAAAGGGGCGTGCACGCCGACCGCCATCTTACTTCTGTGGATCTTAGCATAGGGAGAGGTTGCTGCAGCTTCATCAGAATAAGGGATATAGTTAGGGAGGGAAGATTAACCCCCAAACTGCTTGTGCTGTAGCGATTTTCACTGTCCAACACCACCTTTTTTTTCAGGGACAGTGGAGGCTATATTTTTGTGCATCAGTTCTGTAGCTTATTAGGCTGCCTTATAAGTCTCCCCAATAGCTGCATTGCTGTTTGCACGCTGCTGTGCAAACCAACTGCTTTTTTAAAAGCAAAAATCCTGTTGCTCCTTTCTGCACAGTTATCTTGTGTATTTGTCCACACTTTTGTGTGCAGCAGTCCTTTTTATTGCTGCCATACTTGTCCTGAGATCATTGTAGGGAGATTGAAATTGTACTACAGTCCTTGTATTTTTTCATATATCTTCCAGCCACTTTCTGCCACTTACATTGTGTTGTTTTATACACTGGGCCTGAGTTTTGGTTCAGTCTCCAAAAAATAAAAGTGAGATTCAAATTCTCACAAAGTGGATATACTTCAGTCCTGTTAGTTTGTCGTATATCAGCCAGCCACTTTCTGCCACTTACATTGTGTTGTTTTATGCACAAGGCCTGAGTTTTAGTTCAGTCTCCCAAAAAAAGGGAGATTTAAATTCTCAACAAGTTTATATACACCTTCTACCTTGTTTCATAGTACCATATAATGGTTGTTATTTTGGTTAGATTTTCCAAAAAATGAGGAAGTCTGGTGGAAGAGCCCGTGAGCGGTGGTTCAATACTGACCGAAAAAAGGTCAGTGCTGCTGGTTCAATACTGACCGAGAAAAGGACAGGTCTGGCTACCCAAAATGTTGATGATCTAACCTTCATTAAAATGAACCAATCATGGATTTCAAATTATTTTGCCCCACCTTCCCCTGCTGACACTTAGCTTGCCTGAAAAACGTCTTGCTTTTGGCCTCCTCTTACTGACTTCTCCAATTCCTCCATTTGCAGCTGCTGAATGTCCACCATAGGCCATTTTTATACCTCCCTAAATGGGCTGACTCCCCCCACAGGGCCGTGGTCACCACCTGGCGCAAGCACCCGTGCGAGTGCCGTTTGCCTGGACAGGTGGGTGGGCCCACTCTTGGGCGATGGCACTGGCACAGGGTCCCTCATAGTACAATGAAGTGTCTCTGATGGTGGTGGTGCACAACCAACGTCAGACACACTGTCGTAATATGAGGGGCCCTGTGTCAGTACCACCGCCCACGAGAGAGTGTTCCCCCCAGCTCGAACAGTGCTCTACCACTTGCAATTCTTACTTCTCCCTGCTACACCAATGTGTAGTTTGTGCTGTTAAATCCTTCAATGGCACTGCAAATTCAAATTTGTTTTAATGATAGATGATAGTTAAAATATACAGGGGCCCTGGCCTCCCATTTAGACCAGTTAATACATTGCGCCTACTACCACTGTCTGCTACTCAGCAGAGGAGCCCACCCCTGTACCTAGCTATGCCACCTGTTTATTTATGAACAATTTTTTGGCAGACATTTAGCCTACTTTATTATTTAGGCCTACTAACTGTGTCTGCCACTCATTACAGTTTTCCTCCACTGAACAAAGCAATGCCGCCTGTTTAGTCCTGTTACCACATTTGAACTGCATTTAGCCCACTTTATTATTTGGGCCTACTAACTTAGTCTGCTACTCATTATACTTTTCCTCCACTGAACAAAGCAATGCCGCCTGTTTAGTCCTGTTACCACATTTGAACTGCATTTAGCCCACTTTATTATTTGGGCCTACTAACTTAGTCTGCTACTCATTACAGTTTTCCTCCACTGAACAAAGCAATGCCGCCTGTTTAGTCATGTTACCACATTTGAACTGCATTTAGCCCACTTTATTATTTGGGCCTACTAACTTAGTCTGCCACTCACTTCAGTTTTCCTCCACTGAACAAAGCAATGCCGCCTGTTTAGTCCTGTTACCACATTTGAACTGCATTCAGCCCACTTTATTATTTGGGCCTACTAACTTAGTCTGCTACTCATTACAGTTTTCCTCCACTGAACAAAGCAATGCCGCCTGTTTAGTCCTGTTACCACATTTGAACTGCATTTAGCCCACTTTATTATTTGGGCCTACTAACTTAGTCTGCTACTCATTACACTTTTCCTCCACTGAACAAAGCAATGCCGCCTGTTTAGTCCTGTTACCACATTTGAACTGCATTTAGCCCACTTTATTATTTGGGCCAACTAACTTAGTCTGCTACTCATTACAGTTTTCCTCCACTGAACAAAGCAATGCCGCCTGTTTAGTCCTGTTACCACATTTGAACTGCATTTAGCCCACTTTATTATTTGGGCCTACTAACTTAGTCTGCTACTCATTACAGTTTTCCTCCACTGAACAAAGCAATGCCACCTGTTTAGTCCTGTTACCAATTTTGAACTGCATTTAGCCCACTTTATTATTTGGGCCTACTAACTTAGTCTGCCACTCATTACAGTTTTCCTCCACTGAACAAAGCAATGCCGCCTGTTTAGTCCTGTTACCACATTTGAACTGCATTTAGCCCACTTTATTATTTGGGTCTACTAACTTAGTCTGCTACTCATTACAGTTTTCCTCCACTGAACAAAGCAATGCTGCCTGTTTAGTCCTGTTACCAATTTTGAACTGCATTTAGCCTACTTTATTATTTGGGCCTATATCTGTGTTACCTCCTCATCCTGCCCATTGCCCAGCCACTGCTAGATGAGTCTGCTGGTACATTGACCCAGACCACTACATTCCCCTTGCACTCTACACAGCCAGAATCTGACCCTGCTGAAAGTCAAGTTCCCCTTCCCGCATACTATACCACCTTACACGGGGACAAAGAGGAAGGTGCAGATGAAAGTGCAGGTTCCTTCATCAGGTGGGGGGGCATACTCGTTGGCAACGTCACTGGCACAGGGCCCCTCATAGTACGCAAAAGTGTCTCTGCCAGTGGGAGGCGCCACCCGCCGTCAAACACAGCGCCGTACTATGAGGGGCCCTGTGCCAGTTCCAACGAGTGGGCCCCCCTGCTTGCTCAGGATCACAGCACTTGCAAAGTTGAAATACTTACCTCTTCCTGCTCCACCGCCATGACATATTCCGCGTTTCCTGGGCCCATGAAAATCTTGAGCCAGCCCTACCCCCCCACAACTTTAGCCAAATGACCCCCAGTTTTCAATGCCTAACTATTATTATAAGGTAAATTAAGATTGACAAGCTTAAGTAATAAGAATTGATGTTTCTGGCATTAAAATGGGCACTAGGGTTGAGCGACTTTCATTTTTTTAAGATCGAGTAGGGTTTTGGGAAACCCGATTTTGTCCAGAGTCGAGTCGAGTGCAGTCGGCCGATTATCGCTAAAAGTCGGGGATCGACCGAAACACGAAACCCAATGCAAGTCAATGGGGAAGCATAGTCGGCAGTGAGTGGAGGCCAGGAAAACACCTACAGTGCCCATTTTAATGCCAAAAACATCCATTCTTGTTTCTGAAGCTTGTCAATCTTAATTAACTTTATAATAATAGTTGGGCATAGGGAATTGGGGGTCATTTGGCAAAAGTTGTGGGGGGAGTAGGGCCGGCTCAAGTTTTTCGTGGGCCCAGGAAATGCGGACTACGTCACGGCGGTGTTGCAGGGAAAGGTAATTATTTAAAAGTTGCAAGTGCTGTGATCCTGAGCAAGCAGGGGGGGGGCCCACTCGTTCGCATTGCCACTGGCACAGGGCCCCTCAAAGTACGGCGGTGTGTTTGCATGGCGGGGGCGCCTCCCACCAGCAGCGACACTTTTGCGTACTCTGAGGGGCCCTGTGCCAGTGACGTCGCCAACGAGTATGCCCCCCCACCTGATGAAGGAACCTGCACTTTCATCTGCACCTTCCTCTTTGTCCCTGTGTAAGGTGGTATAACATGCGGGAAGGGGAACCTTACTTTCAGCAGGGACAGATTCTGGCTGTGTAGAGTACAAGGGGAATGTAGTGGTCTCGGTCAATGTACCAGCAGACTCATTTAGCAGTGGCTGGGCAATGGGCAGGATGAGGAGGAAACAGATATAGGGCCAAAGAATAAAGTAGGCTACATGCAGTTCAAAATTGGTAACAGGACTAAACAGGCGGCATTGCTTTGTTCAGTGGAGTAGCAAACCCAAGAGCAGCAGACACTGTTTCAAGGGCCTAACCACACTAGTAGGCCAAATGCAGTTTAATATCTGATAGTATAGGGCGAAAGCCAGAATGTGGAAGCTCAGCTTTGTTCAGTTGAGGACAACACCAGGGAGGGGCAGACACCTTTAGTAGGCCGGAAAAGCCTATTGCATTTTTTAAAATGGTAATTTGGAGCAGAAGGTTGAAGCTCAGCTTTATTTAGTTGAGGGCAACACCAGGGAGGGGCAGAAGCCGTTAGTAGGCCCTAACCACCTTTTTTTTTTTTAAAACCACATAATGAGAGCCGGAAGGTTGAAGCTCAGCTTTATTTAGTTGAGGACAACACCAGGGAGGGGCAGAAGCCGTTAGTAGGCCCTAACCACCTTTTTTTTTTTTAAAACCACATAATGAGAGCCGGAAGGTTGAAGCTCAGCTTTATTTAGTTGAGGACAACACCAGGGAGGGGCAGAAGCCGTTAGTAGGCCCTAACCACCTTTTTTTTTTTTAAAACCACATAATGAGAGCCGGAAGGTTGAAGCTCAGCTTTATTTAGTTGAGGACAACACCAGGGAGGGGCAGAAGCCGTTAGTAGGCCCTAACCACCTTTTTTTTTTTTAAAACCACATAATGAGAGCCGGAAGGTTGAAGCTCAGCTTTATTTAGTTGAGGACAACACCAGGGAGGGGCAGAAGCCGTTAGTAGGCCCTAACCACCTTTTTTTTTTTTAAAACCACATAATGAGAGCCGGAAGGTTGAAGCTCAGCTTTATTTAGTTGAGGACAACACCAGGGAGGGGCAGAAGCCGTTAGTAGGCCCTAACCACCTTTTTTTTTTTTAAAACCACATAATGAGAGCCGGAAGGTTGAAGCTCAGCTTTATTTAGTTGAGGACAACACCAGGGAGGGGCAGAAGCCGTTAGTAGGCCCTAACCACCTTTTTTTTTTTTAAAACCACATAATGAGAGCCGGAAGGTTGAAGCTCAGCTTTATTTAGTTGAGGACAACACCAGGGAGGGGCAGAAGCCGTTAGTAGGCCCTAACCACCTTTTTTTTTTTTAAAACCACATAATGAGAGCCGGAAGGTTGAAGCTCAGCTTTATTTAGTTGAGGACAACACCAGGGAGGGGCAGAAGCCGTTAGTAGGCCCTAACCACCTTTTTTTTTTTTAAACCTTTTTTTTTTTTAAAACCACATAATGAGAGCCGGAAGGTTGAAGCTCAGCTTTATTTAGTTGAGGACAACACCAGGGAGGGGCAGAAGCCGTTAGTAGGCCCTAACCACCTTTTTTTTTTTTAAAACCACATAATGAGAGCCGGAAGGTTGAAGCTCAGCTTTATTTAGTTGAGGACAACACCAGGGAGGGGCAGAAGCCGTTAGTAGGCCCTAACCACCTTTTTTTTTTTTAAAACCACATAATGAGAGCCGGAAGGTTGAAGCTCAGCTTTATTTAGTTGAGGACAACACCAGGGAGGGGCACACAGACAGACTCCTTTAGTAGGCCTGAAAAGCCTATTGCATTTTTCAAAATGGTAATTTGGAGCAGAAGGTTGAAGCTCAGCTTTATTTAGTTGAGGGCAACACCAGGGAGGGGCAGAAGCCGTTAGTAGGCCCTAACCAAAGTTGAAGGCCAAATGCAGTTTAATTTCTGATACTATAGGCCGAAAGCCAGAAGGTGGAAGTTCCGATTTAGACAGTGGAGCACAATTTGAATTAGGGACTGCAGACAGACTTAGTAGGCTGTCCCCTGTGGACCATGCATCCACCACATTAACCCATTGCGCCGTAATGGACACGTAATCTTCCGTGGCCATGCCTACAGGTCCATGCGTCTGTTGTCAGGTGCACCTTTGTACTCACAGATTGCCAGAGTGCATGGACAATGCGGTCTTCTACATGCTGGTGGAGGGTTGGGATGGCTTTTCTCGCAAAAGAAGTGTCGACTGGTTAGCTTGTAGCGTGGTACAGCGTAGTCCATCATGGCCTTATTAATAGTAAATAAAATATATAACTAGGCTCTATGAACTTTTAAATAGGTTCCAGGGGTACACGGGCAGCATTGGTGTGGTCAGTGGAGGAGTATTGCAAGTAGGGGCTGCAGACAGGCTATCAAAGGCCTAAAATAACAAACAGTAGGCAGTCATGGCAGTTTTACATCGGTTACATGGATACACAGGCAGGCACTCCAGGCAGCATTGTGGTCAGTGGAGGAGTATTGCAAGTAGGGGCCGCAGACAGGCTATCAAAGGCCTAAAATAACAAACAATAGGCTCATTGCAGTTTTACAGCGGTTACATGGATAGACGGGCAGGCAGCTTGGTGGTGGTGAGTGGAGGAGTATTTAAAGTAGGGACCGCAGACAGGCTTCAAAGGCCTAACATAAGAAAATGGGCTGGCTGTAGGCACTTTATAATTGGTTCCAGGGGTACACGGGCAGCAGTGGTCTGGTCAGTGGAGGAGTATTTAAAGTAGGGACCGCAGACAGGCTTCAAAGGCCTAACATAAGAAAATGGGCTGGCTGTAGGCACTTTATAATTGGTTCCAGGGGTACACGGGCAGCAGTGGTCTGGTCAGTGGAGGAGTATTTAAAGTAGGGACCGCAGACAGGCTTCAAAGGCCTAACATAAGAAAATGGGCTGGCTGTAGGCACTTTATAATTGGTTCCAGGGGTACACGGGCAGCAGTGGTCTGGTCAGTGGAGGAGTATTTAAAGTAGGGACCGCAGACAGGCTTCAAAGGCCTAACATAAGAAAATGGGCTGGCTGTAGGCACTTTATAATTGGTTCCAGGGGTACACGGGCAGCAGTGGTCTGGTCAGTGGAGGAGTATTTAAAGTAGGGACCGCAGACAGGCTTCAAAGGCCTAACATAAGAAAATGGGCTGGCTGTAGGCACTTTATAATTGGTTCCAGGGGTACACGGGCAGCAGTGGTCTGGTCAGTGGAGGAGTATTTAAAGTAGGGACCGCAGACAGGCTATCAAAGGCCTAACATAACAAACAATAGGCTCATGATGGCAGTTTCACAGCGGTTACATGGATACACGGGCAGGCAGCTTGGTGGTGAGTGGAGGAGTATTTAAAGTAGGGACCGCAGACAGGCTATCAAAGGCCTAACATAAGAAAATGGGCTGGCTGTAGGCACTTTATAATTGGTTCCAGGGGTACACGGACAGCAGTGGTCTGGTCAGTGGAGGAGTATTTAAAGTAGGGACCGCAGACAGGCTATCAAAGGCCTAACATAACAAACAATAGGCTCATGATGGCAGTTTCACAGCGGTTACATGGATACACGGGCAGGCAGCTTGGTGGTGAGTGGAGGAGTATTTAAAGTAGGGACCGCAGACAGGCTATCAAAGGCCTAAAATAACAAACAATAGGCTCATGGCAGTTTCACAGCGGTTACATGGATACACGGGCAGGCAGCTTGGTGGTGGTGAGTGGAGGAGTATTTAAAGTAGGGACCGCAGACAGGCTTCAAAGGCCTAACATAAGAAAATGGGCTGGCTGTAGGCACTTTATAATTGGTTCCAGGGGTACACGGGCAGCAGTGGTCTGGTCAGTGGAGGAGTATTTAAAGTAGGGACCGCAGACAGGCTTCAAAGGCCTAACATAAGAAAATGGGCTGGCTGTAGGCACTTTATAATTGGTTCCAGGGGTACACGGGCAGCAGTGGTCTGGTCAGTGGAGGAGTATTTAAAGTAGGGACCGCAGACAGGCTATCAAAGGCCTAACATAACAAACAATAGGCTCATGGCAGTTTCACAGCGGTTACATGGATACACGGGCAGGCAGCTTGGTGGTGAGTGGAGGAGTATTTAAAGTAGGGACCGCACACAGGCTATCAAAGGCCTAAAATAACAAACAATAGGCTCATGGCAGTTTCACAGCGGTTACATGGATACACGGGCAGGCAGCTTGGTGGTGAGTGGAGGAGTATTTAAAGTAGGGACCGCACACAGGCTATCAAAGGCCTAAAATAACAAACAATAGGCTCATGGCAGTTTCACAGCGGTTACATGGATACACGGGCAGGCAGCTTGGTGGTGGTGAGTGGAGGAGTATTTAAAGTAGGGACCGCAGACAGGCTTCAAAGGCCTAACATAAGAAAATGGGCTGGCTGTAGGCACTTTATAATTGGTTCCAGGGGTACACGGGCAGCAGTGGTCTGGTCAGTGGAGGAGTATTTAAAGTAGGGACCGCAGACAGGCTATCAAAGGCCTAACATAACAAACAATAGGCTCATGATGGCAGTTTCACAGCGGTTACATGGATACACGGGCAGGCAGCTTGGTGGTGAGTGGAGGAGTATTTAAAGTAGGGACCGCAGACAGGCTATCAAAGGCCTAACATAAGAAAATGGGCTGGCTGTAGGCACTTTATAATTGGTTCCAGGGGTACACGGGCAGCAGTGGTCTGGTCAGTGGAGGAGTATTTAAAGTAGGGACCGCAGACAGGCTTCAAAGGCCTAACATAAGAAAATGGGCTGGCTGTAGGCACTTTATAATTGGTTCCAGGGGTACACGGGCAGCAGTGGTCTGGTCAGTGGAGGAGTATTTAAAGTAGGGACCGCAGACAGGCTATCAAAGGCCTAACATAACAAACAATAGGCTCATGGCAGTTTCACAGCGGTTACATGGATACACGGGCAGGCAGCTTGGTGGTCAGTGGAGGAGTATTTAAAGTAGGGACCGCAGACAGGCTATCAAAGGCCTAAAATAACAAACAATAGGCTCATGGCAGTTTTACAGCGGTTACATGGATACACAGGCAGCTTGGTGGTGAGTGGAGGAGTAGTGCAAGGAGTGTCTGTCCCAGTACTCCCAAAATATAAATAGATGTTAATGTCTCGCAAAACAACCAAAACAAAAAAAAAAGGTGGCATACTTAGGTACAGGGGTGGGCTCATCTACTGAGTTTCTGACATTGTAATTTGGCAGTAACTATTTAATGGTGCCAATATAGGACACAGACACAGACTACTTTAAGTTGCATCATAGATGTCTACAAATTTGTATTGTCAGTGCCAGACATTGAATGATGTCAGCGAATAGACTAAAGATTGGTGGAGCTGTGCGACATAATTTTGCACGTGGTAGAGCACATTTTGAGCTGGGGTAGGGGGGAACTCTCTTGAGGCCGGCGGGACCGCCCCAGGGCCCCTCATGTTACAACGGTGTGTCTGACGTTGGGTGCGCACCACCACCGCCAGAGACACTACATTGTACTATGAGGGACCCAGTAGCAATGCCGTCAACCAAAAGCGAGCACACCCACCTCTTCAGACAAACAGCAGTCTCACGGGTGCTTGCGCCAAGTCGCGATACCACGGCCCCGTGTGGGGAGTTTTGCCATTTAGGGAGGTGTAAACATGTCGTATGCTGTACAATCAGCTGCAGCAAATTAGACATTAGAAAAGTAATTCACAGGCAAGAGCTTTTCATAGGAAAGCTAGGTGTCGGCCGGGCAAGGTGGGGCAAAAGATTTCGAAATCCAGTTGTGGTTCATTTTAATGAATGTTAGATCGTCAACATTTTGGGTAGCCAGACGAGTCCTTTTTTCGGTTAATATTGAACCTGCAGCACTGAATACTCTTTCTGATAGGACACTTGCTGCCGGGCAAGCAAGCTCCTGCAATGCATATTCTGCCAATTCTGGCCAGGTGTCTAATTTGGAGGCCCAGTAATCAAATGGGAATGACGGTTGAGGGAGAACATCGATAAGGGATGAAAAATAGTTAGTAACCATACTGGACAAATGTTGTCTCCTGTCACTTTCAATTGATGCAGCAGTACCTGTCCTGTCTGCGGTCATAGCAAAATCACTCCACAACCTGGTCAGAAAACCCCTCTGTCCAACGCCACTTCTGATGTGTGCACCCCTAACACTCCTAGTCTGCTGCCCCCTGGAGCTTGTGTGAGAACGATCACGTGCGCTGTGTGCTGGGAATGCCTGAAGCAAACGGTCAACAAGAGTTGATTGTTTGGTTGCTAATATTAGTTCCAAGTTCTCATGTGGCATAATATTTTGCAATTTGCCTTTATAGCGTGGATCAAGGAGGCAGGCCAACCAGTAATCGTCATCGTTCATCATTTTCGTAATGCGTGTGTCCCTTTTTAGGATACGTAAGGCATAATCCGCCATGTGGGCCAAAGTTCCAGTTGTCAAATCTCCGGTTGTGATTGGTTGAGGGGCAGTTGCAGGCAAATCTACGTCACTTGTGTCCCTCAAAAAACCAGAACCCGGCCGTGACACGCAACCAATTTCCTGTGCCCCCGTGAAAGTTTCCGCATTAAAAATATACTCATCCCCATCATCCTCCTCGTCCTCCACCTCCTCTTCGCCCGCTACCTCGTCCTGTACACTGCCCTGACCAGACAATGGCTGACTGTCATCAAGGCTTCCCTCTTCCTCTGGTGCAGACGCCTGCTCCTTTATGTGCGTCAAACTTTGCATCAGCAGACGCATTAGGGGGATGCTCATGCTTATTACGGCGTTGTCTGCACTAACCAGCCGTGTGCATTCCTCAAAACACTGAAGGACTTGACACATGTCTTGTATCTTCGACCACTGCACACCTGACAACTCCATGTCTGCCATCCTACTGCCTGCCCGTGTATCCTCCCACAAATAAATAACAGCACGCCTCTGTTCGCACAGTCTCTGAAGCATGTGCAGTGTTGAGTTCCACCTTGTTGCAACGTCTATGATTAGGCGATGCTGGGGAAGGTTCAAAGACCGCTGATAGGTCTGCATACGGCTGGCGTGTACAGGCGAACGTCGGATATGTGAGCAAAGTGCACGCACTTTGAGGAGCAGGTCGGAGAACCCAGGATAAGTTTTCAATAAGCACTGCACCACCAGGTTTAAGGTGTGAGCCAGGCAAGGAATGTGTTTCAGTTGGGAAAGGGAGATGGCAGCCATGAAATTCCTTCCGTTATCACTCACTACCTTGCCTGCCTCAAGATCTACTGTGCCCAGCCACGACTGCGTTTCTTGTTGCAAGAACTCGGACAGAACTTCCGCGGTGTGTCTGTTGTCGCCCAAACACTTCATAGCCAATACAGCCTGCTGACGCTTGGCAGTAGCTGGCCCATAATGGGACAACTGGTGTGCAACAGTGTCATCTGCCGATGGAGTGGTTGGCCGACTGCGTTCTGTGGAAGAGCTGTAGCTTCTGCAGGAGGACGAGGAGGAGGAGGAGGGGGTGCGAACGCCTACAGCCAACTGTTTCCTAGACCGTGGGCTAGGCACAACTGTCCCTAAATTGATGTCGCCTGTGGACCCTGCATCCACCACATTCACCCAGTGTGCCGTGATGGACACATAACGTCCCTGGCCATGCCTACTGGTCCATGCATCTGTAGTCAGGTGCACCTTTGTACTCACAGATTGCCTAAGTGCATGGACGATGCGCTGTTTAACATGCTGGTGCAGGGCTGGGATGGCTTTTCTGGAAAAAAAGTGTCGACTAGGTAGCTCGTATCGTGGTTCAGCGTACTCCATCAGGGCTTTAAAAGCTTCGCTTTCAACTAAACGGTAGGGCATCATCTCTAACGAGATTAGTCTAGCTATGTGGGCGTTAAAACCCTGTGTACGCGGATGCGAGGATAAGTACTTCCTTTTTCTAACCAGAGTCTCATGTAGGGTGAGCTGGACTGGAGAGCAGGAGATCGTGGAACTTTCGGGTGTGCCGGTGTACATGGCAGACTGAGAGACGGTTGGAGACGGTATTGTTTCCGCCGGTGCCCTAGATGCAATATTTCCTCCTACTAAACTGGTGATTCCCTGACCCTGACTGCTTTTGGCTGGCAAAGAAACCTGCACAGATACTGCCGGTGGTGCGGAAAATGGTGGCCTTACAGTGACGGAAGGGATGTTGCGTTGCTGACTAGCTTCATTGGCCGAGGGTGCTACAACCTTAAGGGACGTTTGGTAGTTAGTCCAGGCTTGAAAATGCATGGTGGTTAAGTGTCTATGCATGCAACTAGTATTTAGACTTTTCAGATTCTGACCTCTGCTTAAGCTAGTTGAACATTTTTGACAGATGACTTTGCGCTGATCAGTTGGATGTTGTTTAAAAAAATGCCAGACTGCACTCTTCCTAGACTCGGATCCCTTTTCAGGGATTGCAGACTGAGCTTTAACCGGATGGCCACGCTGTCCTCCAACAGGTTTTGGCTTTGACACGCGTTTTGGGCCAGATACGGGCCCGGCAGATGGAACCTGTTGCGATGTTGATGCCTGCTGCGGCCCCTCCTCCACCTCCGCTTCTGAACTACTGCCGCCTGCACCCTGTTCCCCCAATGGCTGCCAATCGGGGTCAATAACTGGGTCATCTATTACCTCCTCTTCGAGCTCGTGTGCAACTTCGTCTGTGTCACTGTGTCGGTCGGTGGTATAGCGTTCGTGGCGGGGCAACATAGTCTCATCAGGGTCTGATTGTGGATCTGTACCCTGAGAGGGCAATGTGGTGGTCTGAGTCAAAGGAGCAGCATAGTACTCTGGCTGTGGCTGTGCATCAGTGCACTCCATGTCAGAATCTACTTGTAATGGGCATGGCCTGTTAAATGTTTCACTTTCTAAGCCAGGGACGGTATGTGTAAAGAGCTCCATGGAGTGACCCGTTGTGTCGCCTGCTGCATCCTTCTCTCTTGTTGTAGTTTTTGCTGAGGAGGACAAGGAAGCGACTTGTCCCTGACCGTGAACATCCACAAGCGACGCGCTGCTTTTACATTTACCAGTTTCGGAAGAGGAGGCAAAAGAGCTAGAGGCTGAGTCTGCAATGTAAGCCAAAACTTGCTGTTGCTGCTCAGCCTTTAAAAGCGGTTTTCCTACTCCCAGAAAAGAGAGCGTTCGAGGCCTTGTGTAGCCTGACGACGAAACTGGCTCCACAGCTCCAGACTTAGGTGGAATATTTTTATCCCCACGACCACCTGATGCTCCACTACCACTACCATCATTACCAGCTGACAATGAACGCCCACGACGACCTCTTGCACCAGACTTCCTCATTGTTTAAAAATCGTAACCAAACTAACTTTATTTGTTGCTGTCAAACAACTTACACGGTGAGCTATAACTTCAGTATGATTTCAATATCCCTTAACAGGTTGGTGAGACCACAAGGAAAATCAGGCACAATGTTACACACTCTGTTTTCTGTGACACCAAATCACAGAGATGACACACACGCAGGACTGTCACTCAAGCACTAATGTCAATATTAATCTCCCACCTAATTTATTTATTTTTTTTTCTCTGTGAGACTTTAGAAACCAAATAATATTTAAAAAAAAAACAAAAAAACAAGGCTTTCTATGGCCCACTGAATGAGAGATGGCACGCACAGGAGTGGCACACAAGCCCTGACTGAGGCCAATATTTTTCTCCCACTGATTGATGTAGTGTTTTTGTGTTGAGGTTGATTTTAAAACACAAATGAAGGAAAAAAATAAAAAGGCTTTCTATGGCCCACAATTAGAGAGAGAGGTGGCACACCCAGGAGTCAAGACTGGCACACAAGCTGAAATGGCAATATTACTCTCCCACTGTTTTTTTATGTATTTTTTTTTTATTTTCAGGGAGACTTTAGAAACCAAATAATATTAAAAAAACCAAAAAATAAATAGGCTTTCTATGGCCCACTGAATGAAAGGGAGAGAGGTGGCACACCCAGGAGTCAAGACTGGCACACAAGCTGAAAGGGCAATATTACTCTCCCACTGTTTTTTTATGTATTTTTTTTTTTTATTTTCAGGGAGACTTTAGAAACCAAATAATATTAAAAAAACCAAAAAATAAATAGGCTTTCTATGGCCCACAATTAGAGAGAGAGGTGGCACACCCAGGAGTCAAGACTGGCACACAAGCTGAAATGGCAATATTACTCTCCCACTGTTTTTTTATGTTTTTTTTTTTTATTTTCAGGGAGACTTTAGAAACCAAATAATATTAAAAAAAAACAAAAAAACAAGGCTTTCTATGGCCCACTGAATGAGAGGGAGAGAGGTGGCACACCCAGGAGTCAAGACTGGCACACAAGCTGAAATGGCAATATTACTCTCCCACTGTTTTTTTATGTATTTTTTTTTTTTATTTTCAGGGAGACTTTAGAAACCAAATAATATTAAAAAAAAACAAAAAAACAAGGCTTTCTATGGCCCACTGAATGAGAGGGAGAGAGGTGGCACACCCAGGAGTCAAGACTGGCACACAAGCTGAAATGGCAATATTACTCTCCCACTGTTTTTTTATGTATTTTTTTTTTTTATTTTCAGGGAGACTTTAGAAACCAAATAATATTAAAAAAACCAAAAAATAAATAGGCTTTCTATGGCCCACTGAATGAAAGGGAGAGAGGTGGCACACCCAGGAGTCAAGACTGGCACACAAGCTGAAAGGGCAATATTACTCTCCCACTGTTTTTTTATGTATTTTTTTTTTTTATTTTCAGGGAGACTTTAGAAACCAAATAATATTAAAAAAACCAAAAAATAAATAGGCTTTCTATGGCCCACAATTAGAGAGAGAGGTGGCACACCCAGGAGTCAAGACTGGCACACAAGCTGAAATGGCAATATTACTCTCCCACTGTTTTTTTATGTTTTTTTTTTTTATTTTCAGGGAGACTTTAGAAACCAAATAATATTAAAAAAAAAACAAAAAAACAAGGCTTTCTATGGCCCACTGAATGAGAGGGAGAGAGGTGGCACACCCAGGAGTCAAGACTGGCACACAAGCTGAAATGGCAATATTACTCTCCCACTGTTTTTTTATGTATTTTTTTTTTTTATTTTCAGGGAGACTTTAGAAACCAAATAATATTAAAAAAACCAAAAAATAAATAGGCTTTCTATGGCCCACTGAATGAAAGGGAGAGAGGTGGCACACCCAGGAGTCAAGACTGGCACACAAGCTGAAAGGGCAATATTACTCTCCCACTGTTTTTTTATGTTTTTTTTTTTTTTTCAGGGAGACTTTAGAAACCAAATAATATTAAAAAAAAAAAAAAAAAAAAAAAAATAGGCTTGCTATAGCCCACTGAATGAGAGATAGCACACACAGCAGTGGCACACAAGCCCTGACTGAGGCCAATATTTTTCTCCCACTGATTGATGTAGTGTTTTTGTGTTGAGGTAGATTTTAGAACACAAATCACGGAAAAAATAAATAGGCTTTCTATGGCCCACTGAATGAAAGGGAGAGAGGTGGCACACCCAGGAGTCAAGACTGGCACACAAGCTGAAAGGGCAATATTACTCTCCCACTGTTTTTTTATGTATTTTTTGTTTTTTCAGGGAGACTTTAGAAACCCAATAATATTTAAAAAAAAAAATAAATAGGCTTTCTATGGCCCACTGAATGAGAGGGAGAGAGGTGGCACACCCAGGAGTCAAGACTGGCACACAAGCTGAAAGGGCAATATTATTCTCCCACTGTTTTTTTAGGTTTTTTTTTTTTTTTTCAGGGAGAATTAGAAACCAAATAATATTAAAAAAAAAAAAAAAAAATAGGCTTGCTATAGCCCACTGAATGAGAGATAGCACACACAGCAGTGGCACACAAGCCCTGACTGAGGCCAATATTTTTCTCCCACTGATTGATGTACTGTTTTTGTGTTGAGGTAGATTTTAGAACACAAATCACGGAAAAAATAAATAGGCTTTCTATGGCCCACTCAGTGAGAGATGGCACACACAGGGATGGCACTGTAGCAGAAATGCCAATCTTAATCTCCCACAAAAAAAAAAAACAAAAAAAAAAAAAAAACTGTCCTACAATTACTATCTCCCTGCAGTAATGTAAGCCAGGTATGGCAGGCAGCAATAGGAGTGGACTGATGCACAAATTAAATAAAAAGTGTGGAAAAACAGAAAAGATAGCTGTGCAGAAAGGAAGGAACAAGAGGATATGTGCTTTGAAAAAAGCAGTTGGTTTCCACAGTGGCGTACACACAGCAATACAGCTATCACGGAGCCTTCTAGGGCAGCCCAATGAGCTACAGCGCTGAGGGGAAAAAAAAAAAAAAATAGCTTCCACAGTCCCTGCACACCGAAGGTGGTGTTGGACAGTGGAAATCGCTGCAGCACAAGCGGTTTGGTGGTTAGTGGACCCTGCCTAACGCTCTCCCTGCTTCTGATGAAGCGGCAGCAACCTGTCCCTAAGCTCAGATCAGCAGCAGTAAGATGGCGGTCGGCGGGAACGCCCCTTTATAGCCCCTGTGACGCCGCAGACAGCAAGCCAATCACTGCAATGCCCTTCTCTAAGATGGTGGGGACCAGGATCTATGTCATCACGCTGCCCACACTCTGCGTTCACCTTCATTGGCTGAGAAATGGCGCTTTTCGCGTCATTGAAACGCGACTTTGGCGCGAAAGTCGCGTACCGCATGGCCGACAAGCACAGGGGTCGGATCGGGTTTCATGAGACGCCGACTTAGCCAAAAGTCGGCGACTTTTGAAAATGATCGACCCGTTTCGCTCAACCCTAATGGGCACTATAGGTGTTTTCCTGTCCTCCGACTTTGATTCCCCATTGACTTGCATTGGGTTTCGTGTTTCAGTCGGCCCCCGACTTTTCGCAATAATCGTCCGATTTCACCCGACCCGACTTTTGACAAAGTCAGGTTTCGCGAAACCCGACTCGATCCGAAAAAAGTAAAAGTCGCTCAACTCTAGGTATGAGCACTGACCTCTGGTCAGAGATTGACAAAGACATTTAACATGTTAACAGCCACAGGTAGATGGCAATTCCACCCGCAGCTGTTAGGGGCACATGTCAGCTGATCAAATCAGCTGACATGTGTCAGAAACGTTGTCGTCTCACTGCCGGAGCCTGTAGCAAACAGGGGGAGCCCACATTAGATGTAACTATATGTCTAAGGTGGGAAAAACGGTTAAAATATAAAAAATTAAAATTTTTGTTTTTACTAAAAATACAAAAGGAATGTGTCATCTTTAATTTTAGCCCTTTTAGAGATCATTACACCTAGTAGCTTGTGCCATATTTGCATTGCATTCCCTAACTGGAGACCCCCAAGAGCATTGGAAGCTTGGATGAGATAGCCCATTGCACCAGTGATGACCTTGCCTTGTTAAGTAGAAGAAATGGATGACTAGCTTGTTACTGGGCCAGGTGGATTTAGAAGACATCTGTAGAAGGTATCTGGTGACTGAAGCATCAAGAGTGCAGCTTATATTAATGTATATGCATTACGCTGAAATATCATGGCATTATGCAATGACTGGGATAAAATTACTTACCTCAGTAAACCCGTACATGCAGATACTTCAATTACTTGCTACTCATTGTTATGAAAAAGTCCTTGCAAGGGTTAGGAACACAGCTCTGTAGCTAAGTAACCTGGCACTGTCTGGAAAGCTCTCTGTTTCACTGATCTTCACAAATAATGTAATGCATGTTTTGTTTTTGTCTCTCATACCCGCTAATGTATTAGAGAATCATATAAATAGTGCAAATATATTATGACCTTGCAGTGCTGCTACATTGTTCTATTTCTGTAACCCTTTTCACTTGCATTACAGGCATTTTTATGTTTCTTTAGACTGAAGCCTTGAAATCTATTGTTATGTGTTATAATTTGAGAAAATTGAGAAATACACTGTTAAAGAGATCTTGAGCTGGTTATGCCTCCCCTCCATTGGTACAGTAGTGAGCAGTGACTTCACTGTAGATTTCTAGCTTCTTCATTGCTGTGGTCCATATTTCGTAACTCCATTATGAAGGTTTTCAAAGCATCTATTATTTTTATTGTCATGTCTCATCTCTTGAGCCGGTCATTCATGCGCTGTTACCATAGCTTTAAGTCACAGAATAAGAGGCTATTTCTTCTGACACTTACAATGAAGATGACATTGGCTACAAGAAAGCTGTGATCTCGTGTCTCGTGACATATAGTTCCAATACAAAGGGATCTCAGAAAAGACTGAAAAGCTATTAAAATAAATCCAAACTCTAAGGTTATGTTCACACATGGCATTTTTTCATCCTTATTTTTTATTAAAATTTGATTTTTCCAGTACCAGCAAAAGCAATGAGATTTCAGAAATGTTTTTTTTCTTGACCAAATTGGAAAACCGCAGTGTTATTTAAATAATCAGCATTTCAATTCTTTCCGTGTTTTTGCCTCTTTTCTTACTCATATACAGCATATAAAATGTAAAACTACTGCAAAAAAACCCTAAACCATGTGTTTTTGTTGCATTTTTGGTGAATACAACTATCTTTATTAAACATGTAAGAAATGACATCATAAAACGCATCAAAATAATCTAAGTAGAAAGTTTGCTCCCATACTTGGCAGTGTTCAAACATAAGATGAGCAATTCTGCCTCTTGGTTTGAGTGATTAGTGGAAATCCTAAGACTTGGACCCAAATTTCTCAACAATCCAGAACAGGAGCTTTAATATGTAAAAAAGTTATTTAAAAGTTTACTCATCATTAAATGGGATGTCCGGGACTTTGCAAAAACAAGTACCTAGGTATTAACAGGCTGGTAGTTGCTACCTACCGGCCTGTTGTTCCCTGCACCATTCTCTGCCTGCACAGAGAGGTCACTGACCACTCTTGCCAGTGACTCAGCATCTTCTGCTGATGTGACGTCGACCTAAGAGCAGTTTCTTTGCCGCTCTGCTCTGTTGATAGGGCGGGACTGCTGACGTCATGCTGATTGACAGCTGGATCCCCACTGCCAAACTGGGGAAGCCGGCTGTCAATAAGCATGACATCAGCAGTCCCTACCTGTCAGCAGAGCCGCCTGGAAGACTAAGTGCTGCTCTTTTGACAGAGATCAGCTGAATCAGCAGAAGCAGTTTGTGACCCCTCTGTGTCAGTGGAGAATGGCACCAGGACAGGTGGGTCACGACTACCAGCCTGCAAGTGCATTTTTTTCACAAAGTCACGGATATCCCCTTTAATATTGGCATATGCTACATACATGCACAGATTACAACAACCTACTTACAATCAGCTTTTAGCAAGGTGATACATACATTAACAAAATAAGTTGTAAACATTAAACTCCTTAATCCACGACGCAAATATACTTTAGTCAGCATTGTAAAAATGATTATTTCAAATTTAAAACATTTATAACTCTTCAAATATATTACTGTTCCTAGATTTTCAAGGTTCACATAGATGTGATATAGTCTAACATAACATATGGAAGGTCTAAGTCATCATTAATCTTGGATCTTCCCTGAATAAAGCTGCGGAGATAGTTTCATCCCAGATAAGCCAACGTTCAGTGACTATTCACCACATCTGATTATTATTTGTTGAGTCTGCAGGGGTTTGATTACCACTAAAACCCTCCTTATAATACTACCTGGATTGCACATGGGTTTCACATTGAGAACAGTTGTCTACGAATATTGCATTTCTATTCAGTCGACTGATAAGGAAAGGCTTTTGGCTTTGCTATTTTATACTGAGTTAGTAATTGGCAGATACCCAGTCTGCGAATTTGACTATCTTTTTTGTGAGCTGCAGGGGTTTGATTTCATGTCTCAGTTCACAGGTCTGTGGTCATGACTCGATGTGTTTTTCAGTGTTCAGCTTCACAAATATACCTTTGCTTTTTCAGAGTTCTACTACTGATCGGCCACTATTCACCTCATGTACTATAGGTGTATATATAGATTTAACAATGGGCAAAACCAGAAGTGAGACTTTCTGGTGACTAAAGGACTTAACCTAATGATAAACCAGGTAGGAGATGGTAAGTATTATGCACTCTTTACTCTTAAAATCCCAATCAACATTAGACTAATGAGGACTGAACCCACTGATATTGATGGTCTAATGTGAATGGGGTATAGCTGACTGACTGTTGGGGGACATGTCGATTGTGCATGCCTGATTTCGGGCTGATGATTGCATTATTCAATGTGTCAACTGGGGTTTTTCTCATAGAGAACACAGGAGCATTAAGCCAAGCAAACACTCCTATGTGTAAGAGAGTTCGGTGAGATGGCTTTGAGCCAAATGATAGGTCAAAGCAGTGGTGTAACTAGAGTCTGATGGACCCTGGTCCAAGATTTGGCATATATACAGCCCTAGAAAAAATTAAGAGACCACTGAAAAATGTTCAGTTTGTCTGATTTTTCTCTTTATAGGTATATTTTTGGGTAAAATGTAAATTGTTCATTTATTCTATAAACTTCTGACAACATGTCTCCGAATTTCCAAGCACTAAATTTTGTATTTTTTTCTGAAAAGGAGAAATGGTCAAAATTAAAAAAAAAAACAGGGCTTTTAGACCTGAAATAATGCAAAGAAAACAAGTTGATAATCATTTAGAAACAACAATGCTAATGTTTTAACTCAGGAAGAGTTCAGAAATCAATATTTTGTGGAATAACCATGATTTTTAATCACAGTTTTCATGCGTCTTGGCACGCTTTCCATCAGTCTTTCACACTGCTTCTGGAACAAAAATGTAAGCAATTCTTCTTTGTTTGATGGCTTGTGACTATCCTTCATCCTCTTATTATATTCCAGAGGTTTTCAATGGGGTTCAAGTCTGAAGATTAGGCCACCCATGACAGCGTTTTGATGTGGCGGTCTCTTAATTTTTGCCAGAGCTGTATATGTGCCTTCCATCCTGGTATATATGTCTTTCATCCAGGCCCCATACTGGTATATTTATCCCCCATTCTGGTATATCTGTCACTTATCCTGGGCTCCATCCTGGTATATATGTCTCTCATCCTGGTATATATGACCCTCATTCTGGCCCCATTCTGGTATAAATAGTCTACATACTGATATATGTCCCTTATCTTGGGCCCCATCCAAATATATATATATCTCCCTTTCAGATATATGTCCGATATCCTGAACCCTAACCTGATATATATAGCCCCCATCTCGGTATATGTACCTTATCTTGGGCCCCATCCTGGTATGTCCCCATTCTGCTGCTGTTCTTTAATGTATAGAAAAAATAAACATTATAATCACCTCCCATCCGCTCACCGTCTGTGCGGCGTCCTCTTCTGAAACCAGCATCTGACTTCATAGTGCAATCAACAGGAGCACATGAAATCACTGCCATATGTCCCCAGTCACGTGCACGTCATTGTCAGCTGCTGGCCCCTGATTGGCCAGCAGCGTGTATTGCCGCGCACAGACCTAACAGGTCGGTGCACCTCAATACATTTCAGCTGAATGTGTGTGTGAGGACGCACATTCACCTGAAGTATTTGCTAGTATCAATGAGCCCCTCAACTGCAAGGCCTGGTCACTGTGGCGACCTCTGCGACCATGGAAGTTACGCCTCTGGGCCAAAGCACTGTTTGACTGACAGTTATCTAATGTGTTTGTCCAGCTTTAACTTCCACAAGAAGATTTGATCTTTTCTACAGTGAATTAAAATTCTGCCATTTACTGCTGTAAGTCATATTAGAACTCATGTCTCAATTTTTTTTATTTGATTGGCGACTTTCCCTAATTTGTGATTTTTTGGCAGTCACACACAATGCATGAGCTATAGCCACCTCTATCTGTCTCAATGTGAAGATTTATAATGTAAATATGGAAACATAAGCTGTTCAAATACTAATTTGTAAAATCCAGTTCTAGATTCCATTATATGTTTTATATAAATGGGTAGGCCAGAATCTACACATTAGACAGCGTAAATATGTTTTTGTAAGGTCCAAAAAACTTCTGTAAATCAAAAAGCAGCCCTTTGTTCTATTTATTTCCTTGCAAAAATAAATTAGATTTGTTTGATAGCTTTTTATTTTATCTTTTATAAAACCACACTATCTTAACCCTTTGTTGATGAAAATTATTTAATTTACAGTACCTTCCACAAAATTATATAAGTGTTATGCCAGTGTTAAGGTACCGTCACACTCAGCAACGCTGCGGCGATATAGACAACGAGCCGACCTAAACTAGATCGCTGGAGCGTCACTGTTTAGGTCACTGTAGAGACGTCAAACACAGCAACTCCAGAACGATGCAGGAGCGATCCAGTGACATAACGGCGACTCACTTCTCGTTCTCGCTGGTTGTTAGCTCCATGTCAAATATTGCTGGCGTCGTTGCTTTTGATGTCAAACATGATGATACACGCCGACCTGGCGACGAAATAAAGTTCTGGACTTCTAGCTCCGACCAGCGATGGCACAGCGGGATCCAAACACGCTGCGTGTCAAACACAACGAGATCGCTATCCAGGACGCTGTAACGTCACGGATTGTTGTCGTTCTCGTTGCAAAGTTGCTGAGTGTGACGGTACCTTTAAAATATTACAAACACTGGAATTGAAATACCTGAACAAAGCTCTCTAAGGATTCTTGGGTGTAAATGGTGATTGCAAGTTATTTACCTATTATCTTCTAAGTGGTGTGATAATTTCTTCTGGACTTCTGGTTGTAAATCTGGCCATATGCAGTAGATTACTGTTGGCCAAACTCACCTATACCAGCACAATCAGTAAAATATCTAATGTGTATTGTATATTATTATTATTATACATTTATATAGCGCCATTTATTCCGTATATAGGAATGTCCCGATTTTCCCATGACTATAAATGTCAGCGGAAAAATTATTTGTGCTGGCGATAATCTGCCAACAGTGTTGTGTGACAATGGCTTACTCTCATCTCAATATTCAAAATATGATCTGTTGACCATGCATGTGGGGGAATCGATACGGATAGACATGGACCATATATTTTTGAAAGTTTATGGACAAATGTATTTAATTTTTCTTTGTACCACATTCAAGTAAATACTGCATTTGAAAGCTATAAGCTAAAAGCCTGGCACATCACTCACTTTTCTTCCAAGTAGCAATTCAAGAGGTCTTCTCATTATTATCCACTTATTCATATATCTCAACAAAATCTGAATAATTTCTTTTTGCTGTCAAAATTAGGTAGGAATATGTAAATATGGTCCATACCCAAATTTAATTTTACCTTATTTAAACTAAATGTCGGTACACATCAGTTGGACTCAAAAATGAAGATTTAATTAGAATACTTGACACCTGAAGACTAGGGCTTTCATTTGTGATTATTTTTCATAATTAAGGATCTTGGCGGAGCAGCATGATTCCAAGTTGAAAATGACATTTGAACAGTGTGTTTATTTACTGAAATTAATAAGAATCATGATTTGTTTGTCATTGTTTATCAGAACAGCTCGGTTCATTTAGTATTGGTTATGATATCTCAGTTTCATTGCATGTGTGCAGCTGGGCGCCGAGGTAGGGTCTATCGTACACTGTTTATTTCTGCTGAGACCAGTGATTTCGGCTGTTCTCTAGAAACTATTAATCAAAAGAAACACACATCATTACAACAAATTAAATGTAAAAGAAAAACTGCCTGTATATGTGTCTTCTTTAAAATGGTACACAGGTACAAAGGTCACTGTAACAGATGTCCCCAGCAGCAACGTTGCACCTCTGCGAGGACTGGCTAACGCTGTTTGTTTAACTGCATTATAAGTGACTGATTGGGATCTGGAGAAGGAGGGAGACATCTGTTCAATTTTCCAGGTGAACCATAAAAAATCCTCACCTGACAATATCTGTGGAATTAAGATTTAACTCTTGCAACAGAATTTTATTTCATTAACACAAGTCTTTCTTTTTTTTTTTTTTGTTAGAACACCTGCCTCCTCTGTTTTTTTTTACTGTCGTGATTGACCAGATCTTTGTAATTACATTTTGTAAAACCCTTTTTAATTATATATTTTACTAATTACAAGAGATTTCTTATTTTCAATGCTATATCAAATGTATGGCCACCAAAGCTGAATGTTATAATATTTAATTTAATATTTTTAATATAGATTTTTTAATATATAACTTAGAATTGAAGCAATATTTTTTACATAATTTTAACTCTATAATTCCAGCAACACATCTCATGTTTGAACAATTTTTTTTCTAAATACATTTAATGACTGTTGATTTATGTATTTTTTTTTTTGCTATAAGAAAGAAAAGTCTACTTTTATTTTCAAAAACAAAACTTATTCACTGCAGATATCTTTCTAGACATAGTGTTACGTGTGCTTTCCTGTTGCTTAGTTAAGCTCAATAATTTGTTTTGTCTGTTTTTCTTGACAAATGGATTTAAGTGCCACCTGCTATGCTTTTGAACAATCGATAAGATTTTGTTTGTCACTTAAAAAATATGAAACCCTCAAATGTCAAATCTACAAATTAATATTGCAACCTTGTAAAATATTCAGGGTCTAGTAGTGAAATAATACAACAGACCACTGCGACACGTTGCAGTGATAGAATAATTATTTATTTTAGACAAACCCTAAAAATACATATCTGTCCAGGAGTACATAAGCATTTTGAAATGTTCACTAGAAACGACGTGTTCTGCTCCCACTCCATGAGCTTTAATGTGATTCTGCATATACAGTAAGTGCCCTTTTACTGTATACCAGACTTCCTATAGGAACATGCTTTATGGTCTTAAAGTAAGAATTAAGTCAATGTCTGCAATTGCTAAGACACATCTACTACTTCTATCTATCATACGAGAGATGCTATTTCCATGGGAAATAACAAATCTTAGGCTTGGACTGAGGTGAGGCTTAACAATTTTGCTTGCAGATGGTGTGACTGATCCCCTTATTGGAGGGGGCTCACTGGTGCCAGTGCTATTTTCAGTTGGATGTATTTCTTTGGACCTATATTCAGTTAGAAAATATTGCAAGCAGAGAGCCACTAGCCCGCTGCCACGCAATGCCAATACATGTCACTTGCCAATCAGAAGCCAGGAGGAGCAGGTGACATCAGGCCATTGCAGGTGGTGCAATGATACCACTGCATGGCACCGCCACTGGGTGTTGAGGAAAAAGTTGGTACTCGTCATGGGAGTGGGGACTGGGAAAAGGGATGGTTGTTTTTTTCTTAATTGCCATGTAAAAAGTTCCATGGGGGGAAAATGTACTGAATGAGCGCTAGAATGGTAGAGAAACCGTATGGGAGGCACAATGGGAGATAAAATACTGTATGGGGACAGAATTTGGGGCATTATAATTTATTGGAGCCACAGAGAGGGACATTATATGGTATGGGGGCCCATTGGGGGATATTAGTTGCACACAAAGACTTAAATTACTACTGTATTAAGGCACAAAGGGAAATTTTACTATTGTGTGGGGACATTTGCATTAATACTGTATGGGTGCCACAAAGGGACATCATTACTATAAAAAAACAATTTTGGGTGTGGAGGGATAATGTTACAGAGGGGGGAACAAAGGGGGGTTATGTTGCTGATCAGGGCAAGATGGCGGCACTAAGTTAGTGGAAAAGAGAAGGAATGCTTTAGAAATAATCAGCCATAGATGAATGGGTATTACATTCTGCAGAGATGAGTCCTGGTTATAATAAGTCATAGAAGTCTGGATGAAGAAGAATAGGCATGTGATTATAAATACCCCTTCCCATGTGCAGCTGTAACAGGACACCTAGCTCAGCAGGGAATCAAGCCTCAAAAAGCTGGGGGTGACACATCTCACACCTTGAGCCAGCTAAGCTCAGAACAAAAGGCTTGCTTGAAAAATAGATACCATGCATCTAACTGCTTTGTTGAGTCAGCTATGATTTCAAAAGGAGAATATGGACTTATTGCACTAGTTACATTTTTGAGACCTCTGTACCAGACCGAATGCCTTCCAGGGTCTAGATCTATTCTAGCTAAACAGGGTGGGGAGATACGTCGAATGACTAGTAGGAGCCAGGTAGGAAAGCTGAGTTTGGTGTCAACAAATAGCAGGTGCCTGGCTGGATCCAATTATGCCAAAACCACCTCTGTCATGAATCCCCAATGGCAAGGGATAGCACAGGATAAGCAAAGTATAATAAATATCGGACGAGCTCTAGGGTGATGGAACCTGGGCTGACCGCTGCCCTACGCCTGACAAACGCAACTAGAGATAGCCAGGGAGCGTGCCTACGTTGGTTCTAGACGCCACGCACCAGCCTAAGAGCTAACTAGTACTGCAGAGAAAACAAAGACCTCACTTGCCTCCAGAGGAATTAACCCCAAAGATATAGTTGCCCCCCACATGTATTGACGGTGAAATGAGAGGAAGGCACACACATAGAGATGATGTATATAGCTTTAGCAAATAGAGGCCCGGTGAAAACTAGAAAGCAGAATGACACAAAAGGGGACTGAGCGGTCAGCAAAAAACCCTAATCAAAAAACCATCCTGAGATTACAAGAACCCATGTGCCAACTCATGGCACATGGGGAGAACCTCAGTCCACTAGAGCAACCAGCTAACAAAGAGACATTCTAAGCAAGCTGGACAAAAAAACCAAACAACTGAAAATCAGCACTTAGCTTATCCTGAAAGATCTGGGAGCAGGTAGGCAGGAACCAAACAGAGCACATCTGAACACATTGATAGCCGGCAAGGGAAATGACAGAAAGGCCAGGTAAAATAGGAAACACCCAGCCTCTGATGGACAGATGGAAACCAAAGGCCGCAACCCACCAAAGTCACCCAGTACCAGCAGTAACCACCAGAGGGAGCCCGCAAACAGAATCCACAACAGTACCCCCCCCTTAAGGAGGGGTCACCGAACCCTCACGAGAACCCCCAGGGCGATCAGGGTGAGCTCTATGGAAGGCGCAGACCAAATCAGTCGCATGAACATCGGAGGCGACCACCCAGGAATTGTCCTCCTGACCATAACCCTTCCACTTAACCAAATACTGGAGTTTGCGTCTGGAAACACGAGAATCCAAGATCTTTTCAACAACATACTCCAATTCTCCCTCCACCAGCACCGGAGCAGGAGGCTCGACCGAAGGAACAACAGGCACCTCATACCTCCGCAACAACGACCGATGGAACACATTATGAATAGCAAACGATGCTGGGAGATCCAAACGGAAAGATACAGGGTTAAGAATCTCCAAGATCCTATAAGGACCGATGAACCGAGGCTTGAACTTAGGAGAAGAGACCTTCATAGGGACAAAACGAGAAGACAACCACACCAAGTCCCCAACAAGAAGTCGGGGACCCACGCGGCGACGGCGATTAGCAAACTGCTGAGTCTTCTCCTGAGATAACTTCAAATTGTCCACCACCTGATTCCAAATGTGATGTAGCCTGTCCACCACCACGTCCACTCCAGGACAATCCGAAGACTCCACGTGACCAGAGGAAAAATGAGGATGAAACCCCGAATTACAAAAAAAAGGAGAGACCAACGTAGCCGAACTAGCCCGATTATTAAGAGCAAATTCGGCCAGTGGCAAAAAAGCAACCCAGTCATCCTGATCAGCAGAAACAAAACACCTCAAATAAGTTTCCAAGGTCTGATTAGTTCGCTCCGTCTGGCCATTTGTCTGAGGATGGAATGCAGACGAGAAAGACAAATCAATGCCCATCTTGGCACAAAACGTCCGCCAAAATCTAGACACAAACTGGGATCCCTTGTCAGAAACGATATTCTCCGGAATCCCATGCAAACGAACCACGTTCTGAAAAAACAAAGGAACCAACTCAGAGGAGGAGGGCAACTTAGGCAAGGGCACCAAATGAACCATCTTAGAAAAGCGGTCACACACAACCCAGATAACGGACATTTTCTGTGAAACCGGGAGATCAGAAATAAAATCCATGGAAATGTGCGTCCAAGGCCTCTTCGGGATGGGCAAGGATAACAACAACCCACTAGCCCGTGAACAGCAAGGCTTAGCTCGAGCACACACTTCACAAGACTGCACAAAGGTACGCACATCCCTAGACAAGGAAGGCCACCAAAAAGACCTGGCCACCAAGTCTCTTGTACCAAATATTCCAGGATGACCAGCCAACACAGAAGAATGGACCTCGGAGATGACTCTACTGGTCCAATCATCCGGAACAAACAGTCTTTCTGGTGGACATCGATCTGGTTTATCCACCTGAAACTCCTGCAATGCGCGTCGCAAGTCTGGGGATACGGCGGACAATATTACCCCATCCCTAAGGATACCAGCAGGCCCAGTATCTCCAGGAGAGTCAGGCACAAAGCTCCTGGAAAGAGCATCTGCCTTCACATTCTTTGAACCTGGCAGGTATGAAACCACGAAATTGAAACGAGAAAAAAATAACGACCAACGAGCCTGTCTAGGATTCAAACGCCTGGCAGACTCAAGGTAAATGAGATTCTTGTGATCCGTCAAGACCACCACGCGATGTTTAGCACCTTCAAGCCAATGACGCCACTCCTCAAATGCCCACTTCATGGCCAAAAGCTCCCGATTACCCACATCATAATTGCGCTCGGCGGGCGAGAATTTTCTAGAGAAGAAAGCACATGGCTTCATCACCGAGCCATTAGAACTTCTCTGTGACAAAACCGCCCCCGCTCCAATCTCGGAAGCATCAACCTCCACCTGGAAAGGAAGTGAAACATCTGGTTGACACAACACAGGAGCAGAAGAAAACCGGCGCTTAAGTTCCCGAAAGGCCTCCACGGCCGCAGGAGACCAATCAGCAACATCAGCACCCTTCTTAGTCAAAACAGTCAAAGGTTTAACAATACTGGAAAAATTAGCAATGAACCGACGATAAAAATTAGCAAACCCCAAGAACTTCTGAAGGCTCTTAACAGATGTAGGTTGTGTCCAGTCACAAATAGCCTGAACCTTAATGGGATCCATCTCAATAGTAGAAGGAGAAAAAATGTACCCCAAAAAAGAAATCTTCTGGACTCCGAAGAGACACTTTGAGCCCTTCACAAACAGAGAATTGGCCCTCAAAACCTGAAACACCTTCCTGACCTGTAGAACATGAGACTCCCAGTCATCAGAAAACACCAAAATATCATCCAAATACACAATCATAAACTTATCCAGATATTCACGGAAAATATTGTGCATAAAGGACTGAAAGACTGACGGAGCATTGGAGAGTCCAAAAGGCATTACCAAATACTCAAAATGGCCCTCAGGCGTATTAAATGCGGTTTTCCACTCATCACCCTGTTTTATCCGCACCAGGTTATACGCACCACGAAGATCTATCTTAGTGAACCACCTAGCCCCCTTAATGCGAGCAAACAAATCAGTAAACAATGGCAATGGATACTGGTATTTGACTGTAATCTTATTCAGAAGGCGATAATCTATACAAGGCCTCAGGGAACCATCTTTTTTTGCCACGAAAAAAAAACCTGCTCCCAGAGGGGACAAAGATGGACGAATATGCCCCTTTTCCAAGGACTCCTTAATATAATTCCGCATAGCAGTATGCTCTGGCAGTGACAGATTAAATAAACGACCCTTAGGGAACTTACTGCCAGGAATCAATTCTATAGCACAGTCACACTCTCTATGGGGAGGGAGCGAATTGAGCTTAGGCTCCTCAAAAACATCCCTATAATCCGACAAAAACGCAGGGATCTCCGAAGGAGTAGATGAAGCGATAGAAATCGGAGGTGCATCATCATGAACCCCCTGACATCCCCAGCTTAGCACAGACATTGTTTTCCAGTCCAGGACAGGATTATGAGTTTGTAACCATGGCAGACCAAGCACTAGTACATCATGTAAATTATACAGTACAAGGAAGCGAATCACCTCCTGATGAACGGGAGTCATGCGCATGGTCACTTGTGTCCAATACTGTGGTTTATTCATAGCCAATGGTGTAGAATCAATTCCTTTCAGAGGAATAGGAACTTCCAGAGGCTCTAGACTAAAACCGCAGCGTTTAGCAAATGACCAATCCATAAGACTCAGGGCAGCGCCTGAATCCACATAGGCATCGACGGAAATGGAAGACAGTGAAAAAATCAGAGTCACAGACAAAATGAACTTAGACTGCAGAGTATCAATGGCAAAAGATTTATCAACCCTTTTTGTGCGTTTAGAGCATGCTGATATAACATGAGCTGAATCACCACAATAAAAACACAAACCATTTTTCCGCCTATAATTTTGCCGTTCACTTCTGGACTGAATTCTATCACATTGCATAGTCTCAGGTGCCTGTTCAGAAGACACCGCCAACTGGTGCACGGGTTTGCGCTCCCGTAAACGCCGATCAATCTGAATGGCCATAGCCATAGACTCATTCAGACCTGTAGGCGCAGGGAACCCCACCATAATATCCTTAATGGCCTCAGAAAGACCATTTCTGAAGTTTGCAGCCAGGGCGCACTCATTCCACTGAGTAAGCACCAACCATTTCCGAAATTTCTGACAATATATTTCCGCTTCATCATGCCCCTGAGAGAGGGCTAATAAAGCCTTTTCAGCCTGAATCTCTAGGTTAGGTTCCTCATAGAGCAATCCCAATGCCAGAAAAAACGCATCCACACTGAGCAATGCATCATCCCCTGGTGCCAATGCAAATGCCCAATTCTGAGGGTCGCCCCGTAGGAACGATATAACAATCTTAACCTGTTGAGCAGGGTCTCCAGAGGAGCGAGATTTCAAAGAGAGAAACAATTTACAATTGTTCCTGAAATTCAGGAAGGTAGATCTATCTCCAGAAAAAAACTCTGGAATAGGAATTCTAGGTTCAGACATGGGAGTGTGAACAACGAAATCCTGTATATTTTGAACCTTTGCCGTGAGATTACTCAGGCTGGAAGCCAAACTCTGGACATCCATGATAAACAGCTAAGATCAGAGCCATTCAAGGGTTAAGAGGAGGTAAGAAGCAGCTAGACAGCAATTAAGGGCTAGGCAGCAAAACTCTGAAGGGAAAAAAAAAAAAAAATTTCCCTTGAACACTTCTTTTTCTCCTGCTTCAGCCCAAACAATTAACACTTTGTGGGCCGGCTATACTGTCATGAATCCCCAATGGCAAGGGATAGCACAGGATAAGCAAAGTATAATAAATATCGGACGAGCTATAGGGTGATGGAACCTGGGCTGACCGCTGCCCTACGCCTGACAAACTCAACTAGAGATAGCCAGGGAGCGTGCCTACGTTGGTTCTAGACGCCACGCACCAGCCTAAGAGCTAACTAGTACTGCAGAGAAAACAAAGACCTCACTTGCCTCCAGAGGAATTAACCCCAAAGATATAGTTGCCCCCCACATGTATTGACGGTGAAATGAGAGGAAGGCACACACATAGAGATGATGTATATAGCTTTAGCAAATAGAGGCCCGCTGAAAACTAGAAAGCAGAATGACACAAAAGGGGACTGAGCGGTCAGCAAAAAACCCTAATCAAAAAACCATCCTGAGATTACAAGAACCCATGTGCCAACTCATGGCACATGGGGAGAACCTCAGTCCACTAGAGCAACCAGCTAACAAAGAGACATTCTAAGCAAGCTGGACAAAAAAACCAAACAACTGAAAATCAGCACTTAGCTTATCCTGAAAGATCTGGGAGCAGGTAGGCAGGAACCAAACAGAGCACATCTGAACACATTGATAGCCGGCAAGGGAAATGACAGAAAGGCCAGGCAAAATAGGAAACACCCAGCCTCTGATGGACAGATGGAAACCAAAGGCCGCAACCCACCAAAGTCACCCAGTACCAGCAGTAACCACCAGAGGGAGCCCGCAAACAGAATCCACAACACACCTCCCCAAGACTGTCCCCCCAGAGGGTGTGGAACATCATCTTGGTGAAAGTGGGGAGACAGCACTGACATGATCCTTCTGATGTGATAGTGACATGAGGTGGGGTAGCGAACAGTGGGTTCATCACATGTGGTAGCAATATGGTGGGATCAAGATAACAGTGTGTGTGAGTGTGGGACCCAACCCATACTCCCAGAAACTAAAGACTACCATCAGTAACTTTTGCCACTGGGGTCTTAAGATCAGCACAGCACTAGACAGTCTGAGTGTAAATACAGTAAGGTGTGTGGGTGCATCAGCTTGCAGCTTTGTGTCAATGACCAAAGATTGCAAGGATGGCCAGTGGCACCAGAGGCAGAGCCAGGGAGATGGTCAATGCTACGGATGGTGGGAAGGAGGTGGAAGACAATGTTGCTCACATAGATGGTGAGTCCAGCCCAGGCTCTCCAAAGAACCAGTCGCTGGCAGTCAGTCCTGCGGTGGGCTGCTCACCACCTGCCTGTCCTCCCGACCAGGCAGGCTTAGATATACAGTACAGAACAAAAGTTTGGACACAGCTCCTCATTTAAAGATTTTTCTGTATTTTCATGACTATGAAAATTGTACATTTACACTGAAGGCATCAAAACTATGAATTAACACATGTGGAATTATATACCTAACAAAAAAGTGTGAAACAAATGAAATTATGTCTTATATTCTAGGTTCTTCAAAGTAGCCACCTTTTGCTTTGATGACTGCTTTGCACACTCTTGGCATTCTCTTGATGAGCTTCAAGAGGTAGTCACCGGGAATGGTTTTCACTTCACAGGTGTGCCCTGTCAGGTTTAATAAGTGGAATTTCTTGCCTTATAAATGGGGTTGGGACCATCAGATGTGTTGTGCAGAAGTCTGGTGGATACACAGCTGATAGTACTACTGAAAAGTCTGTTAGAATTTGTATTATGGCAAGAAAAAAGCAGCTAAGTAAAGAAAAATGAGTGGCCATCATTACTTTAAGAAATTAAGGTCAGTCAATCCGAAAAATTGGGAAAACTTTGAAAGTGTCCCCAAGTGCAGTGGCAAAAACCATCAAGCGCTACAAAGAAACTGGCTCATATGAGGACCGCCCCAGGAAAGGAAGACCAAGAGTCACCTCTGCTTCTGAATATAAGTTTATCCGAGTCACCAGCCTCAGAAATCGTAGGTTAACAGCAGCTCAGATTAGAGACCAGGTCAATGCCACACAGAGTTCTAGCAGCAGACACATCTCTACAACAACTGTTAAGAGGAGACTTTGTGCAGCAGGCCTTCATGGTAAAATAGCTGCTAGGAAACCACTGATAAGCACAGGCAACAAGCAGAAGAGACTTGTTTGGGCTAAAGAACACAAGGAATGGACATTAGACCAGTGGGAATCTGTGCTTTGGTCTGATGAGTCCAAATTTGAGATATTTGGTTCCAACCACCGTGTCTTTGTGCGACGCAGGGAAGGTGAACGGATGGACTCTACATGTCTGGTTCCCACCGTGACGCATGGAGGAGGAGATGTGATGGTGTGGGAGTGCTTTGCTGGTGACACTGTTGGGGATTTATTCAAAATTGAAGGCATACTGAATCAGCATGGCTACCACAGCATCTTGCAGTGGCATGCTATTCCATCCGGTTTGCATTTAGTTGGACCATCATTTATTTTTCAACAGGACAATGACCCCAAACACACCTCTAGGCTGTTTGTCCAAGAAGGAGAGTGATGGGGTGCTACGCCAGATGACCTGGCCTCCACAATCATCAGACCTGAATCCAATGGAGATGGTTTGGGGTGAGCTGGACCGCAGAGTGAAGGCAAAAGGGCCAACAAGTGCTAAGCATCTCTGGGAACTCCTTCAAGATTATTGGAAGACCATTCCCGGTGACTACCTCTTGAAGCTCATCAAGAGAATGCCAAGAGTGTGCAAAGCAGTCATCAAAGCAAAAGGTGGCTACTTTGAAGAACCTGGAATATAAGACATATTTTCAGTTGTTTCACACTTTTTTGTTAAATATATATAATTCCACATGTGTTAATTCATAGTTTTAAAGCCTTCAGTGTGAATGTACAATTTTCATAGTCATGAAAATACAGAAAAATCTTTAAATGAGAAGGTGTGTCCAAACTTTTGGTCTGTACTGTACTTCTGAAAGCTGCCCTGGCCAGACTCAGAGAAGGAGGCAAGGCCTCTTTTGAGACCCTCCCAGCAGCAGAATGCCGCGAGGCAGCGGCAGCAGCAGAACATCTTGAGGCAGCTGCAGAGCATCAGTGGGAGCACGAGCATCAGCTACAAATGCTTCAGGTACAACTTCAGCTCCAGACCCAAGTGAGTTGCAAGTCCTTTGAGATACGGGTCCTGAAGCTATGTGTGGAGGACTTCCCCCCGCTGGCCAAAGTAGGGAACTTGGACATTTTCTTGCTGGCATTTGAAAAAACTTGACATCAGAGCCATCTGCCTAGTGGGTTTGGTTCTTAACTAGAGTTAAGCGAATTTTGGAAAATTTGGTTCGGATTACGATCGGCAGTGAATATTGAATTTGCAAAATTCGCCGAATGCAGGCAAATGTCAATGGAGTCAATGATAGTTGAAATGACCCGATCTTCAAACATAAATTCGGCATGAAAAGGGTTCCAATACGGCACGATTATGGCAAATTCAGATTCGGCGATCATTTTCGAGCAAACTCGCTCATCTCTATTTTTAACCCCTTGCCTCAGGGGTAAGGCCCTGGAAATTGGCACCTGCCCAGCGAGACTCACATGCGGGCCCTACTGAGAGCAGGTGACCAATGAATCACGGAATTGGAGCTCATCACAGTCCAGGAGCTGAAGGAGCCCATCACGACTGAGCAGTTTTTGTGGAATTGTCCATAACACCTCAAGCAGTTTCTCTGTGAAAGTCAATGGAGACCTCTGCAACAGCGACACTTGCCAATGAGTAGTCCAACAGGACTCAAGAGGCCAAGAAACATGTTGGCTGGAGAAGGATTAACACAAGCATGGTGCCTGCTGTCCCTGTTTCCTAGCTCAAGGGGGCACCTGCCCATGCCTCCCTCTCCACATTGGTGGGCAAACTCCGACTATGTAACCTCTGCAAACAGCCGAGACACTTCAAAGCCATATGTCCCCTGTGCCAGAAGGACCCCTCGACCTCCCAGAAACCATCCACTGTTTTATGTGTGGGTGAGGTAGGTGGTGAGGTCCCTTAACAACTTTTAGCCTGTCACTGTAGGCCAGGCCATGGCCATGGGAGTGACACATCTAACACCTTGTGCCTGCTAAGCTCAGAACAAAGGCTTGCTTGCAAAATAGATACCATGCAGTTTAACTGCTTTGCTCAGTCAGCTATGATTTCATAAGGAGAATATCGACTTATTGTACATCCTGGTCACACACCGGTTACATTTTTGAGATCTCTGGACTGGACCAAACGCCTTCCAGGGCCTGGATGGATCCGATGGTGTCAAACCACCTCCCTTGGACCCTTAATTAAAAAGTTATGACCCATTTTCAGTTTTAGAATTTATTAGGTATTAGCGACAAGGGTAGAGGATTTAGGTTCAGCCTAGGGGGCAGATGCGAAGTGACCCAAAGGGGTTAAAGGCTAGTGTAAGGCAATATATGGTTTCTTTATCTATTATGCTTGCAGTCCACTTCGAAAGTGGGGTCCACGTTAATTAATGTGCTTTGATAGACCTTAGAACCAGCTGGCAGTGGCCCAGCACACATCAAACCCGTAATTGACACGATCCATCTGCTTATATCTTTTGTACTACCACTATTGGTATTTTAACACTACAAGAAATTGGAGTTCCATACACAAGAATTATATAAAAACGTAATAAACTTTATTAGAAATTACACAATTAAATAAATAACAAAAATAGTAAGAAAGGACGAAGCACCTAGTGTGAAGACAATTGAGTCCTCGGCATAGGCGGTAATTATTACTCACACCAAAATACGGGTACGTACTATATAATATTTTCCTCTTTGTGAACAAGCTTACGCGAAACGTGCGTTAGAGGGGGTTGACTGAGTACCTCGGCATTTCACCTGTCTCCATCATGGGTAAGAAAATTATTTATTAGGTGCATTACAATTGCCATATATGCTTAACATGTGCCGATCACTATGACAGGCACCTGGCATCTTTATTATTATATAGTACGTACCCGTATTTTGGTGTGAGTAATAATTACCGCCTATGCCGAGGACTCAATTGTCTTCACACTAGGTGCTTCGTCCTTTCTTACTATTTTTGTTATTTATTGAATTTGTGTAATTTCTAATAAAGTTTATTACGTTTTTATATAATTCTTGTGTATGGAACTCCAATTTCTTGTAGTGTTAAAATGTATTCTGGGAGTATACACCTATTAGTCCTGTAGTATTTGGGTACAGACATCCAGTCAATTTGACAGCTGGATTACTATATATGGGACCCATGTTGCTCTTTTCTGTGAGTTTTTTCATATCACTATTGGTATTTGCATATCTGGCCACATAGTGTATTGTCTAGTGTGTCCTTAAGGCAATTAAATATATAATTTAACCTTAGGATGCTTTTTTATCTCGTTCCACTAATCCACATGTCTGTTTCTTGCTTTAAATTTATGTGATTTTAGGCTGGTTTCTATCCCAATATAATCCCATTAATGGTCAGGGCTTATATCTAATGAAAAACTAGTGGCAGTACTACCAGGCTGGCAGTGATAAGTTTCACTTGTGCTAGTGAAAGAGGCCTCTCAGCTTGACAGGATTGTGAGCAAATGTGGTGCCAAATCAGTGACTGTGTGGGCCACATCCTCTCACTCCCCATGCCTTCCTGGGCCCCTGTGGACAGGGGGTGTCTGTGTAAAACTGTGCCAAGCTGACCTTATGTGTTCCCAGGGGGTGCGGAATGTCACGTTGGTGAAAGTAGGGATACCGTACTACGTGATCCTTCTGACGTGTTACTGAAGTCAGGTGGAGTGGCAGGGTGTGAGTTCATCACTGGTCTGAAAGAAGAAAAGTTAACATGAATTACTTAAATTGTAGATGTCACCAGTGAGAAAGTGGATTAACCTGTACACTAAATATTATCTACACAGCTCCTTTGTATAACTATCACTGGTGATAATATTAGTGTTAGTTCTTTAGTTTTTGGAGTAGTAACCAGTATTTGCACCCCATCAATCAACAAGTGATAAACAAATCAGCATTTTTGGACAATGTCAGAGCAAAAGAGGAAAACACAACTACTGAAGAGAATTGAAGCAGTATCCAAGAACTGCCACTACACAATGAATCACTTCATTGTTTACATCCAACTGCTGCTGGAGCTGATAACTGTAGCAGCTGGGTGTGGCATGTATTGGACCCCCACCAATCTAATATTGCTGATCTATCCAGAGGATAGACCATTATTATCGTAAGTAGTCAATGACCCCTCTCTAAAATGTGCCATGCTAATGATATAAGCAGTATATTGGTCTTAAGAAAAAGATGATGACCATTCGAAATACAGTATATAAAAAAATACTGATGCTGGTTTTATTTACATAAAATTATTTATTAGGAAAGTGCATTCTGTAAGTTTAGCTGGAGCTAGGACTTCTCTGTTGTACTGTAGGAGCAAACATATTTCAATAATATCTAGCAACAAAGGAAAAGGAGTAGCAGCAAGCCACACATAGTAAATTTACATGTAACGTTTATTAGAAAAATTACCATAAAATCAAGTTAGACATGGTATGTATAAACATATTACATAGAAGTGGAGGAGACATGAAGATAGGCAAGGGATGGGTTCAGGGTCAACATTGTAACCTGGGAAAGCTGGGTTAATGAGTGTCACATGTACAAACTTGAAATTAAGCTTCTTACCCATCATAGGTCCTGATCACACCAGCCATCCTTGCAGCCCCTGACTCGCATTTCGCATACTTCGCTTTTTCAAAGGGGAGCAAAAAGTTGGCCATATTACGTATATTGTGTTTTTTGATTACTGTTTTAGTCTATAAGTCTATATTTTAATAGTGTTTGTAGACAGTACGGATGAAAATGACACATCTATTAAGCTCAACCAAAAGAGTAGACTGGATCAATACTCGGATAATTTTTTTTACACAAGCACATAAGTATTTATGCTATTTTCATCAAAAAGAACCACCCAAGCCTTAATTGAAACCTTCAACTCTCCACGCCTTGAGCAGCTCTTTAGGTTGTTCCACTGATTAATAGTTCTCATGGTAAAAAAGTCTTGTGTCCTATAGCCATGGAACCTTTTTTTTCTCCAGAAGAAGGGGAATGCCTCCTTGTCTTTTGAGGGTGTTTTACATGAAATCGCTTTTGATCATATTTTTTGTACAGGCCATTTACTTGTACAAATTATTCATGTCCCCTTTTAGGTATCTCTTCTCAAGACTAAATACATGTCATTGTTTTTGTCTTTCCTCAGAGCTAAGATTCTCAATGACCCTTATCAGTTTTTCAGCTCTTTTTCGTACTTTCTCTAACTTTCTAATAATCGTTGTAAGAAAAATATGTAATAATATATTTCTAAGAGTTTAAGAAAAAAGTAAAAACACACTCTCCAAAATACCAGTTCCCCCCCCCCAAATTGTTTAATCTAGAAAAAGATAAACAGCTTTACAAATGACACATATTTGGTAATGTTGTGTTTGTAACAATGCATACTACAATACTATACTGTTAATTATTCCAAAATGCTCATTCCATCTCACAAAAAATGGAATATAAAGTGATCAAAAAGTTGTATTTATCCAAAAATGGTAGCAATAAAATCTACAGTTCATTGTATAAAAACAAGCCCTCATATGGCTCTGTAAACAAAAAAATTCATGAAAATTCATGATACAAAAAACTTTTTGATTTTATTGTCCAAAATAATAATAATAATAATAATAATAATAATCTTTATTTATATAACATATTCCGCAGCGCTTTACAGTTTAACAGTTTCAAACACAACAGTCATACGTAACAACATTAACAATACAATAATTAAAGCGAAATAAGAGGACCCTGCTCGTGAGAGCTTACAATCTACAATGAGGTGGGGGAGATACAAAGCACAGGTGTGAATTTACAGTGATGTATTTACAATGATGGTCCAGCCATCTTCAGGGGGTGGGGGATAGATGGGGATAGTGAATGGGCTACACACACAAATATAAAATGAGTTTGATTAGTGAATGTGGTAGGCCGCTCTGAACAAATGTGTTTTGAGGGAGCGCCTAAAACTATGCAAATTGTGGATGGTCCTAATACCTTGGGGCAGAGCATTCCAGAGGATTGGTGCAGCACGGGAGAAGTCTTGGAGTCTGGAGTGGGAGATACGGATCAGTGCAGAGGTTAGTCGGAAGTCATTTGCAGAGCGCAGAGGTTGGTTAGGCCGATAGACAGAAATGAGGGAGGAGATGTAAGGGGGTGCCGCACTGTGGAGAGCTTTGTGGGTGAGAACAAGTACTTTGAATTGTATCCGGTAATGAATGGGCAGCCAGTGTAATGACTGGCAAAGAGTGGACGCGTCCGAGTAACGATTAGCCAGATGGACAACCCTGGCTGCTGCATTAAGGATGGACTGGAGAGGGGAAAGTCGCGTGAGGGGGAGGCCAATTAATAGAGCATTACAGTAGTCCAGGCGGGAGTGGATCAGGGTGACAGTGAGGGTTTTTGTTGTTTCCATGGTGAGAAAAGGGCGGATTCTAGAGATATTCTTTAGGTGTAATCGGCACGAGCGGGCAAGAGATTGTATATGGGAGGTGAAGGAGAGATCGGAGTCAAACATAACACCAACACAGCGCGCCTGCTGCTGGGGTGTTATTATGGTGCCACCCATGGAGAGGGAAATGTCAGATTTAGAGAGGTTAGTAGATGGCGGGAGCAGAAGTAGTTCAGTTTTGGAAAGGTTGAGTTTCAAAGATGAAGAAAAAAATATATAAATTTGGTATCATTGTAATAGTAATGACATATTATTGATCCAGCATGGTGAATGTTCTATGAAAAATATAAAAAACAATACCAGAATTGCTGGCTATTGTTCATTGAGCATTACAAAAAACATAAATAAAAAAGTGGTAAAAAAAAAGTCATCTATATCCAAAAATGGCGAAAGAGAAATGTAGAGATTTTTATGCCAAAAAATACAACTCAGAAATGTAAAAATGTTGGGATTACACACAGTGGGTACATTTTTCACTCTTTGTTTCATTGCAGCCATTTGGTAAATTCAAAAAGTTCATTTTTTTCTCATTAATGTACACTCTTGCACCCCATCTTGACTGAAAAAAAACCCAGAAATGTAGTAATTTTTGCAAATTAATTAAAAAAGAAAAACTGAAATAACACATGGTCATAAGTATTCAGACCCTTTGCTCAGTATTAAGTAGAAGCACCCTTTCGAGCTAGTACAGCCATGAGTCTTCTTGGGAATGATGCAACAAGTTATTCACACCTGGATCTGGGGATCCTCTGACATTCTTCCTTGCAGATCCTCTCCAGTTCCATCAGGTTGGATGGTGAACGTTGGTGGACAGCCATTTTCAGGTCTCTCCAGAGATGGTCAATTGGGTTTAGTTTAGGGCTCTGGCTGGGCCAATCAAGAATGGTCACAGAGTTGATCTGAAGCCACTCCTTTGTTATTTTAGCTGTGTGCTTAAGATCATTGTCTTGTTGGAAGGTGAACCTTCGGCGAAGTCTGAGGTCCAGAGCACTATGGAAGAGGTTTTCATCCAGAAAGTCTCTGTATTTGGCTGCATTCTTGTTTCCTTCAATGACAATTAGTCATCCTGTCCCTGCAGCTGAAAAACACCCATATAGCATTATGCTGCCACCACCATGTTTCACTGTTGGAATTGTATTGGGCAGTTGATGAGCAGGGCCTGGTTTTCTCCACAGATACTGCTTAGAATTATTACCAAAAAGGTCTATCTTTGTCTCATCAGACCAGAGAGTCTTATTTCCCATAGTCTGGGAGTCCTTCATGTGTTTTTTATTAAACTCTATGCAGACTTTCATATGTCTTGCACTGAGGAGAGGCTTCCGTCTGGCCACTCTGCCATAAAGGCCCGACTAGTGGAGGGCTGCAGTGATAATTGACTTTATGGAACTTTCTCCCATCTGCCAACTGCATTTCTGGAGCTCAGCCACAGTGATCTTGGGGTTCTTCTTCACCTCTCTCACCAAGGCTCTTCTTCCATGATTGCTCAGTTTGGCTGGATGGCCACATCTAGGAAGACTTCTGGTGGTCCCAAACTTCTTCCATTTAAGGATTATCAAGGCCACTGTGCTATTAGGATCCTTGAGTACTGCAGAAATTCTGTGGTAACCTTGCACAATTCTCGTTCCCACTGTATGAAAGGGTCAGTCAGCAGCAAGTTGACTTTGAGTCAACTTGCAATGCATAACACACTGCGGGGCTGGGATTCACAAACTGGGTGGCCGCACAGGTGCTGTCTGCGAGTCAGATAGGCAGCGCTCACTGCGCCTGCCCCAGGCAGAACAAAACAGCGCAGGCGCTGGATTTGATTTAAAAACAGCACTGAGGGGGCGACGCCCGGCGCCGATGAAGCCTTGAGTGACGGCAGTGTGGCGTGTGCAGCAGGGGGATTAAGACCTGCCTCCACGACTAAAGACAGGTATTTTTGCAAAATTATAAAACGCTTTATTTGTGCTTTGACTGCACCAATAACTAAAAGAGCCACCTTGTCAGAATGCAGCATTACTGCTGCACAAGGTGGCTCTTTTAGTTTCTAACGGCTGGAGGGGGTGACAGAGTCCCTTTAAGGAGCTCAAAGGGGTTCAATCGAGTCCTAGGAGATCTCAGATGTATTATTGGCAATTAGAGGCTTTGAACTGTTGCAATTTGCAACATATCCATTTCACTACTGTCTCTCATATTAAACAAGGATCACTAGTAGTAATGATCGAATAGTGAAATATTCGGATTCCGAAAAATCGGCACAAATATTTTCTAATATCCGTGTATTTGTACTGAATGGGAAAGCCGAATATTTTCCTGCTGGACCCAACAAACAGGTTTGGCGGCATGGTAAAAAAGCTGAAATTGGTGGGAAAGAGCTAAAACTAAATGTGAACAGCATAGAGAAGATTCCTGCATGCCTTGCTGACTCACATACAGTGGAGAAAAAGTATTTTGTCAGCCATCAATTGTGCAAGTTCTCCCACTTAAAAAGATGAGAGAGGCCTGTAATTGACATCATAGGTAGACAACAACTATGAGAGTCAAAATGAGAAAACAAATCCAGAAAATCACCTTGCCTGATTTGGCAAGATTTATTTAGCAATGGTGGAAAATAAGTATTTGGTCACCTAAAACATGCAAGATTTCTGGTTCTCACAGACCAGTAACTTCTTCTTTAAGAGGCTCCTCTGTCCTCCACTCATTACCTGTAGTAATGACACTTGTTTGTACTTGTTATAAGTATAAAAGCCACCTGTCCACAACCTCAAACAGTCAAACTCCATGGTGGAGACCAAAGAGCTGTCGAAGGACACCAGAAACAAAATTTTAGCCCTGCACCAGGCTGGGAACACTGAATCTGCAATAGGCAAGCAGCTTTGTGTGATGAAATCAACTGTGGAAGAAATAATAAGAAAATGGAAGACATTCAAGATCACTGGACCTAGTGAATGACCTGCATAGAGCTCAGACCACCATAGCAAAGGTTACCGTCAGTAACACTCTACACCACCAGGGACTCAGATCCTGCAGTGCCAAATGTGTCCCCCTGCTTAAGTCAGTACATGTCCGACCCCATCTGAAGTTTGCTAGAGAGCATTTGGATTATCCAGAAGAGTATTGGGAGAATGGCATATGGTCTGATGTAACCAAAGTAGAACTGTTTGGTAGCTGTTTCTCTGCAAAATGCCAAGATGACTGATCCATGTACATGAAAGAATGAATGGAGCCATGTATCATGAGATTTTGAGTGCAAACCTTCTTCCATCAGCAAGGGCATTGAAGATGAAACATGGATGGGTTTTTCAGCATGAAAATGATCCCAAGCACACCACCAGGGCAATGAAGAAGTGGCTTTGTACAAAGCATAGGCAGGTTCTGGAGTTGCCTAGCCAGTCTCCAGATCTTAACTCCATAGAAAACCTTTGGAGGAAGTTGAAAGTCTGTGTTGCCCAGCCACAGGCCCAAAACATCACTGCTCTAGATGAGATCTGCATGGAGGAATGGGCCAACATACCACCAGCAGTGTGTGCCAACCTTGTGAAGACTTACAGAAAACGTTTGACCTCTCTCATTGCCAGCAAAGGATATAAAACAAAATATTGAGATGAACTTTTGTTAATGACAAAATACTTATTTTCCACCATAATTTGCAAAATAAAACTTGCCAAATCAGACAAGGTGATTTTCTGGATTTTGTTTTCTCATTTTCACTCTCATAGTTGTGGTCTACCTATGATGTCAATTACAGGGCTCTCTCATCTTTTTAATCCCTTTACCCCCAAGGGTGGTTTGCACGTTAATGACCGGGACAATTTTTACAATTCTGACCACTGTCCCTTTATGAGGTTATAACTCTGGAACACTTCAACGGATCCCAGTGATTCTGACACTGTTTTCTCGTGACATATAGTACTTCATGAGAGTGAAGTAAAATTTCTTTGATGTTACCTGCCTTTATTTGTGAAAAAAACGGAAATTTGGTGAAAATTTAGAAAATTTTGCAATTTTCCGACTTTGAATTTTTATACAATTAAATCACAGAGATATGTCACACAAAATACTTAATAAGTAACATTTCCCACATGTCTACTTTACATCAGCACAATTTTGGAACCAAAATTTTTTTTAGTTATAAGTAGGGTTGAGCGACTTTCATTTTTTTAAGATCGAGTCGGGTTTTGTGAAACCCGACTTTGTCCAGAGTCGAGTCGAGTGCAGTCGGCCGATTATCGCTAAAAGTCGGGGATCGACCGAAACACGAAACCCAATGCAAGTCAATGGGGAAGCATAGTCGGCAGTGAGTGGAGGCCAGGAAAACACCTACAGTGCCCATTTTAATGCCAAAAACATCCATTCTTGTTTCTGAAGCTTGTCAATCTTAATTAACTTTATAATAATAGTTGTTCAATGGAACTTGGGGGTCATTTGGCAAATTTGTGGGGGGTAGGGCTGGTTCAAGGTTTAAGTGGGCCCAGGAATCGTGGACTACGTCACGGCGGTGGAGCAGGGAGAGGAAAGTATTTCAACGTTGCAAGTGCTGTGATCCTGAGCAAGCAGGGGGGCACACTTGTTCGCATTGGCACTGGCACAGGGCCCCTCAAAGTACAGCGGTGTGTTTGCACGGCGGGGGCGCCTCCCACCAGCAGCGACACTTTTGCGTACTCTGAGGGGCCCTGTGCCAGTGACGTCGCCAACGAGTATGCCCCCCCCACCTGATGAAGGAACCTGCACTTTCATCTGCACCTTCCTCTTTGTCCCTGTGTAAGGTGGTATAACATTCGGGAAGGGGAACCTTACTTTCAGCAGGGTCAGATTCTGGCCGTGTAGAGTGCAAGGGGAATGTAGTGGTCTAGGTCAATGTACCAGCAGACTCATCTAGCAGTGGCTGGGCAATGGGCAGGATGAGGAGGAAACAGATATAGGGCCAAAGAATAAAGTAGGCTAAATGCAGTTCAAAATTGGTAACAGGACAGGACTAAACAGGCGGCATTGCTTTGTTCAGTGGAGTAGCAAACCCAGGAGCAGCAGACACTGTTTTAAGGGCCCAACCACACTAGTAGGCCAAATGCAGTTTAATATCTGATACTATAGGCCCAAAGCCAGAAGGTTGAAGCTCAGCTTTATTCAGTTGAGGGCAAACACCAGGGAGGGGCAGACACCGTTAGTAGGCCCTAACCACCAATTTTTAAAATAACAGCACTTAATGAGAGCCAGAAGGTTGAAGCTCAGCTTTATTCAGTTGAGGAAAAACACCAGGCAGGGGCAGACACCATTAGTAGGCCCTAACCACCAATTTTCGAAAACACAACACTTAATGAGTGCCAGAAGGTTGAAGCTCAGCTTTATTCAGTTGAGGGCAAACACCAGGGAGGGGCAGACACCGTTAGTAGGCCCTAACCACCAATTTTTAAAATAACAGCACTTAATGAGAGCCAGAAGGTTGAAGCTCAGCTTTATTCAGTTGAGGAAAAACACCAGGCAGGGGCAGACACCATTAGTAGGCCCTAACCACCAATTTTCGAAAACACAGCACTTAATGAGAGCCAGAAGGTTGAAGCTCAGCTTTATTCAGTTGAGGAAAAACACCAGGCAGGGGCAGACACCATTAGTAGGCCCTAACCACCAATTTTCGAAAACACAGCACTTAATGAGAGCCAGAAGGTTGAAGCTCAGCTTTATTCAGTTGAGGGCAAACACCAGGGAGGGGCAGACACCATTAGTAGGCCGTAACCAAAGTTGAAGGCCAAATGCAGTTTAATATCTGATACTATAGGTCGAAAGCCAGAAGGTTGAAGCTCAGCTTTATTCAGTTGAGGGCAAACACCAGGGAGGGGCAGACACCGTTAGTAGGCCCTAACCACCAATTTTTGAAAACACAGCACTTAATGAGAGCCAGAAGGTTGAAGCTCAGCTTTATTCAGTTGAGGAAAAACACCAGGGAGGGGCAGACACCGTTAGTAGGCCCTAACCACCAATTTTTAAAATAACAGCACTTAATGAGAGCCAGAAGGTTGAAGCTCAGCTTTATTCAGTTGAGGAAAAACACCAGGCAGGGGCAGACACCGTTAGTAGGCCCTAACCACCAATTTTTAAAAACACAGCACTTAATGAGAGCCAGAAGGATGAAGCTCAGCTTTATTCAGTTGAGGGCAAACACCAGGGAGGGGCAGACACCATTAGTAGGCCGTAACCAAAGTTGAAGGCCAAATGCAGTTTAATATCTGATACTATAGGTCGAAAGCCAGAAGGTTGAAGCTCAGCTTTATTCAGTTGAGGGCAAACACCAGGGAGAGGCAGACACCATTAGTAGGCCGTAACCAAAGTTGAAGGCCAAATGCAGTTTAATATCTGATACTATAGGCCGAAAGCCAGAAGGTTGAAGCTCAGCTTTATTCAGTTGAGGAAAAACACCAGGCAGGGGCAGACACCGTTAGTAGGCCCTAACCACCAATTTTTGAAGACACAGCACTTAATGAGAGCCAGAAGGTTGAAGCTCAGCTTTATTCAGTTGAGGAAAAACACCAGGGAGGGGCAGACACCGTTAGTAGGCCCTAACCACCAATTTTTAAAAACACAGCACTTAATGAGAGCCAGAAGGTTGAAGCTCAGCTTTATTCAGTTGAGGAAAAACACCAGGGAGGGGCAGACACTGTTAGTAGGCCCTAACCACCAATTTTTAAAATAACAGCACTTAATGAGAGCCAGAAGGTTGAAGCTCAGCTTTATTCAGTTGAGGAAAAACACCAGGCAGGGGCAGACACCGTTAGTAGGCCCTAACCACCAATTTTTAAAAACACAGCACTTAATGAGAGCCAGAAGGTTGAAGCTCAGCTTTATTCAGTTGAGGAAAAACACCAGGCAGGGGCAGACACCGTTAGTAGGCCCTAACCACCAATTTTTGAAGACACAGCACTTAATGAGAGCCAGAAGGTTGAAGCTCAGCTTTATTCAGTTGAGGACAAACACCAGGGAGGGGCAGACACCGTTAGTGGCCGTAACCAAAGTTGAAGGCCAAATGCAGTTTAATATCTGATACTATAGGTCGAAAGCCAGAAGGTTGAAGCTCAGCATTATTCAGTTGAGGAAAAACACCATGGAGGGGCAGACACCGTTAGTAGGCCCTAACCACCAATTTTTAAAATAACAGCACTTAATGAGAGCCGGAAGGTTGAAGCTCAGCTTTATTCAGTTGAGGAAAAACACCAGGCAGGGGCAGACACCGTTAGTAGGCCCTAACCACCAATTTTTAATAACACAGCACTTAATGAGAGCCAGAAGGATGAAGCTTAGCTTTATTCAGTTGAGGGCAAACACCAGGGAGGGGCAGACACCATTAGTAGGCCGTACCCAAAGTTGAAGGCCAAATGCAGATTAATATCTGATACTATAGGTCGAAAGCCAGAAGGTTGAAGCTCAGCTTTATTCAGTTGAGGGCAAACACCAGGGAGGGGCAGACACCGTTAGTAGGTCGTAACCAAAGTTGAAGGCCAAATGCAGTTTAATATCTGATACTATAGGCCGAAAGCCAGAAGGTTGAAGCTCAGCTTTATTCAGTTGAGGAGAAACACCAGGGAGGGGCAGACACCGTTAGTAGGCCGTAACCAAAGTTGAAGGCCAAATGCAGTTTAATATCTGATACTATAGGTCGAAAGCCAGAAGGTTGAAGCTCAGCTTTATTCAGTTGAGGAAAAACACCAGGGAGGGGCAGACACCGTTAGTAGGCCCTAACCACCAATTTTTAAAAACACAGCACTTAATGAGAGCCAGAAGGATGAAGCTCAGCTTTATTCAGTTGAGGACAAACACCAGGGAGGGGCAGACACTGTTAGTAGGCCCTAACCACCAATTTTTGAAAACACAGCACTTAATGAGAGCCAGAAGGTTGAAGCTCAGCTTTATTCAGTTGAGGAAAAACACCAGGGAGGGGCTGACACCGTTAGTAGGCCCTAACCACCAATTTTTGAAAACACAGCACTTAATGAGAGCCAGAAGGTTGAAGCTCAGCTTTATTCAGTTGAGGAAAAACACCAGGGAGGGGCAGACACCGTTAGTAGGCCCTAACCACCAATTTTTAAAATAACAGCACTTAATGAGAGCCAGAAGGTTGAAGCTCAGCTTTATTCAGTTGAGGAAAAACACCAGGCAGGGGCAGACACCGTTAGTAGGCCGTACCCAAAGTTGAAGGCCAAATGCAGTTTAATTTCTGATACTATAGGCCGAAAGCCAGAAGGTGGATGCTCCGATTTAGACAGTGGAGGACAATTTGAATTAGGGACTGCAGACAGACTTAGTAGGCTGTCCCCTGTGGACCATGCATCCAACACATTAACCCATTGCGCCATAGTGGACACGTAATCTTCCGTGGCCATGCCTACAGGTCCATGTGTCTGTTGTCAGGTGTACCTTTGTACTCACAGATTGCCAGAGTGCATGGACAATGCGGTCTTCTACATGCTGGTGGAGGGTTGGGATGGCTTTTCTCGCAAAAGAAGTGTCGACTGGTTAGCTTGTAGCGTGGAACAGCGTAGTCCATCATGGCCTTATTAATAGTAAATAAAATATATAACTAGGCTCTATGAACTTTTAAATAGGTTCCAGGGGTACACGGGCAGCATTGGTGTGGTCAGTGGAGGAGTATTGCAAGTAGGGGCCGCAGACAGGCTCACAAAGGCCTAAAATAACAAACAGTAGGCAGTCATGGCAGTTTGAAATCGGTTACATGGATACACAGGCAGGCAGCATTGTGGTCAGTGGATGAGTATTGCAAGTAGGGGCCGCAGACAGGCTCACAAAGGCCTAACATAACAAACAATAGGCTCATGGCAGTTTTATATCGGTTACATGGATACACGGGCAGGCAGCATTGTGGTCAGTGGAGGAGTATTGCAAGTAGGGGCCGCAGACAGGCTCACAAAGGCCTAACATAACAAACAGTAGGCAGTCATGGCAGTTTTACATCGGTTACATGGATACACAGGCAGGCACTCCAGGCAGCATTGTGGTCAGTGGAGGAGTATTGCAAGTAGGGGCCGCAGACAGGCTCACAAAGGCCTAAAATAACAAACAGTAGGCAGTCATGGAAGTTTTACATCGGTTACATGGATACACAGGCAGGCACTCCAGGCAGCATTGTGGTCAGTGGAGGAGTATTGCAAGTAGGGGCCGCAGACAGGCTATCAAAGGCCTAAAATAACAAACAATAGGCTCATGGCAGTTTTATATCGGTTACATGGATACATGGGCAGGCAGCATTGTGGTCAGTGGAGGAGTATTGCAAGTAGGGGCCGCAGACAGGCTCACAAAGGCCTAACATAACAAACAGTAGGCAGTCATGGCAGTTTTATATCGGTTACATGGATACACAGGCAGGCAGCATTGTGGTCAGTGGAGGAGTAATGCAAGTAGGGATGGCAGACAGGCTATCAAAGGCCTAAAATAACAAACAATAGGCTCATGGCAGTTTTATATCGGTTACATGGATACACGGGCAGGCAGCATTGTGGTCAGTGGAGGAGTATTGCAAGGAGTGTCTGACACAGTTAGTACTCCAAAAAAATAAATAGATGTTAATGTCTCGCAAAACAACTATAAGTAAAAAAAGGGTGGCATGCTTAGGTACAGGGGTGGGCTCATCTGCAGAGTTTATGACAAAGTAATTTGGCAGTAAATTAGTATTTACTGATGTCAATATAGGACACTGACCCAGACTACTTTAACTAGCATCATAGATGCAAACAAATTGGTATTGTTTGTCAGTGCCAGGCATTGAATGATGTCAGTGCATAGACTAAACATTGGTGGAGCTGTGCGAGATAATTTTGCATGTGGTACAGCACAGTTTGAGCTGGGGGGGGGGAACTCTCTTGTGGCCGGCGGTACCGCCCCAGGGCCCCTCATGTTACAACGGCGTGTCTGACGTTGGGTGCGCACCACCACCGCCAGAGACACTACATTGTACTATGAGGGACCCAGTGGCAATGCCGTCGACCAAAAGCGGGCACACCCGCCTCTTCAGACAATCAGCACTGTAACGGGTGCTTGCGCCAAGTGGCGAGACAACGGCCCCGTGGGGGGATTTTTCCCATTGGGGGAGGTGTAAACATGTCGTATGCTGGACAAACAGCTGCTGCAAATTAACAGATTGGAACACTCAGTAAGACCAGTCCACAAGCAAGACCTTTTAATAGGAAAGCTAGGTGTCAGCCGGGAAAGGTGGGGCAAAATAATTTGAAATCCAGGAGTGGTTCATTTTAATGAAGGTGAGATCATCCACATTTTGGGTAGCCAGACGAGTCCTTTTTTCGGTTAATATTGAACCAGCAGCACTGAATACTCTTTCTGATAGCACACTAGCTGCTGGGCAAGCAAGCTCCTGCAACGCATATTCTGCCAATTCAGGCCAGGTGTCTAATTTTGATGCCCAGTAATCACATGGGAATGACGGTTGAGGGAGAACATCGATAAGGGAAGAAAAATAGTTAGTAACCATACTGGACAAATGTTGTCTCCTGTCACTTTGAATAGATGCTGCAGTACCTGTCCTGTCTGCGGTCATTGCGAAATCACTCCACAACCTGGTCAGAAAACCCCTCTGTCCAACGCCACTTCTGATCTGTGCACCCCTAACACCTCTGCCATGTAGCCCCCTGCAGCTTGTGTGAGAACCATCACCGGCGCTGTGTGCTGGGAATGCCTGAATCAAACGGTCTACAAGAGTAGCTTGTTTGGTTGCTAAGATTTGTTCGAGGTTCTTATGTGGCATAATATTTTGCAATTTGCCTTTATAGCGAGGGTCAAGGATGCAGGCCAACCAGTAATCGTCATCGCTAGTGTTGAGCATTCGGGTATCGGCCGATACTTGCGGGTATCGGAATTCCGATACCGAGATCCGATATTTTTGTGGTATCGGGTATCGGTATCGAAACAACATTAATGTGTAAAATAAAGAATTAAAATAAAAAATATTGCTATACTCACCTCTCCGACGCAGCCTGGACCTCACCGAGGGAACCGGCAGCGTTCTTTGCTTAAAATGCGCGCGTTTACTTCCTTCCGTGACGTCACGGCTTATGATTGGTCGCGTGCCGCCCATGTGGGACCAATCACAGCAAGCCGTGACGTAATTTTCAGGTCCTCAATGCCTAATTCTAGGCATTCAGGATTTTAAAATTACGTTCCGGCTTGTGATTGGTCTCATCGCGGTCACATGGGCGACGTGACCAATCACAAGCCGTGACATCATGGGAGGCAGGAAACGCGCGCATTTTAAAATTACGTCACGGCTTGTGATTGGTTGCGTGCCGCCCATGTGACCGCGACGCGACCAATCACAAGCCGGAACGTAATTTTAAAATCCTGAATGCCTAGAATTAGGCATTGAGGACCTGAAAATTACGTCACGGCTTGCTGTGATTGGTCGCGTCGCAGCCACATGGGCGGCACGCGACCAATCACAAGCCGTGACGTCACGGAAGGAAGTAAACGCGCGCATTTTAAGCAAAGAACGCTGCCGGTTCCCTCGGTGAGGTCCAGGCTGCGTCGGAGAGGTGAGTATAGCAATATTTTTTATTTTAATTCTTTATTTTACACATTAATATGGATCCCAGGGCCTGAAGGAGAGTTTCCTCTCCTTCAGACCCTGGGAACCATCAGGGATACCATCCGATACTTGAGTTCCATTGACTTGTATTGGTATCGGGTATCGGTATCGGATTAGATCCGATACTTTGCCGGTATCGGCCGATACTTTCCGATACCGATACTTTCAAGTATCGGACGGTATCGCTCAACACTAGTCATCGCTCATCATTTTAGTAATGCGTGGGTCCGTTTTGAGGATACGTAAAGCATAATCCGCCATGTGGGCCATAGTTCCTGTTGGCAAATCTGCGGTTGTGCTGGTTTGAGGGGCAGTTACAGGCAAATCTACGTCACTTGTCTCCCTTAAAAAAACAGAACCCGGCCTTGCAACGCCACTAATTTCTGTTGGCCCAGGAGAAGCTTCCTCATTAAAAAAGTACTCATCCCCATCATCCTCCTCGTCCTCCTCCTCCTCTTCGCCCGCTACCCCGTTCTCTACACGGCCCTGACCAGACAATGGCTGACTGTTATCAAGGCTTTCCTCTTCCTCGGCTGCAGACGCCTGCTCCTTTATGTGCGTCAAACTTTGCATCAGCAGACGCATTAGGGGGATGCTCATGCTTATTATGGCGTTGTCTGCACTAACCAGCCGTGTGCATTCCTCAAAACACTGAAGGACTTGACACAGGTCTTGTAGCTTCGACTACTGCACACCTGACAACTCCATGTCTGCCATCCAACTGCCTGCCCGTGTATGTGTGTCCTCCCACAAAAACATAACAGCACGCCTCTGTTCGCACAGTCTCTGAAGCATGTGCAGTGTGGAGTTCCACCTTGTTGAAATGTCGATGATTAGGCGATGCTGGGGAAGGTTCAAAGACCGCTGATAGTTCTGCATACGGCTGGAGTGTACGGGCGAACGGCGGATATGCGAGCAAAGTCTGCGCACTTTGAGGAACTGGTCGGGTAACCCCGGATAACTTTTCAGGAAGCACTGCACCACCAGGTTTAAGGTGTGAGTCAGGCAAGGAATGTGTTTCAGTTGGGAAAGGGCTATGGCAGCCATGAAATTCCTTCCGTTATCACTCACAACCTTGCCTGCCTCAAGATGTACAGTGCCCAGCCATGACTGAGTTTCATTCTGCAAGAACTCGGACAGAACTTCCGCGGTGTGTCTGTTGTCGCCCAAACACTTCATTGCCAATACAGCCTGCTGACGCTTGCCACTAGCTGTCCCATAATGGCACACCTGGTGTGCAACAGTGGCAGCTTCGGATGGAGTGGATGTGCGACTGGGGTGTGTGGACGAGCTCTCGCTTCTGCATGAGGAGGAGGAAGAGGAGGAGGGGGGGCGAACGCCTACAGCCAACTCTTTCCTTGACCGTGGACTAGGCAAAACTGTCCCAATATTGCTGTCCCCTGTGGACCCTGCATCCACCACATTCACCCAGTGTGCCGTGATGGACACGTAACGTCCCTGGCCATGCCTACTGGTCCATGCATCTGTTGTCAGGTGCACCTTTGTAGTCACAGACTGCCTGAGTGCATGGACGATGCGGTCTTTAACATGCTGTTGGAGGGCTGGGATGGCTTTTCTAGAAAAGAAGTGCCAACTGGGTAGCTCGTAGCGTGGTACAGCGTAGTCCATCAGCGCTTTGAAAGCTTCGCTTTCAACTAACCGGTAGGGCATCATCTCTAATGAGATTAGTCTAGCAATGTGGGCGTTCAAACCCTGTGTATGCAGATGCGAGGATGAGTACTTCCTTTTCCTATCAAGAGTCTCATGTAGGGTGAGCTGGACTGGAGAGCTGGAGATCGTGGAACTAGCGGTGGTGCCGGTGGACATGGGTGACTGAGAGAGGGTTGGAGATGGTATTCTTGCCGGTGCCCTACATGCAGTGTTTCCTACTACTAACCTGGTGATTCCCTGACTGCTTTGGCCTGGCGACGAAAGCTGCACAGATACTGCAGGTGGTGTGGGAAATGGTCGGCTTACAGGGAGGGAAGGGATGTAGCGTTGCTGACTAGCTTCATTGGCCGAGGGTGCTGCAACCTTTAGGGACGTTTGGTAGTTAGTCCAGGCTTGCAAATGCATGGTGGATAAATGTCTACGCATGCAACTTGTATTTAGACTTTTAAGATTCTGACCTCCGCTTAAGGTTGTTGAACATTTTTGACAGATGACTTTGCGCTGATCATTTGGATGTTGTTTAAAAAAATGCCAGACTGCACTCTTTCTACTATCGGATACCTTTTCAGGCATTGCAGACTGAGCTTCTTTAACCGGATGGCCACGCTGTCCTCCAACTGGTTTTGGTTTTGCCACGCGTTTTTGGCCAGATACGGGCCCGGTAGATGGAACCTATTGTGATGTTGATGCCTGCTGCGGCTCCTCCTCCTCCGCTTCAGAACTACTGCCGCCTGCACCATGTTCCCCCAATAGCTGCCAATCGGGGTCCACAACTGGGTCATCTATGACCTCCTCTTCTATGTCGTGTGCGATTTTGTCTGTGTCACCGTGTAAGCCGGTGGTATAGCGTCCGTGACGGGGCACCATAGTCTCCGCTGGGTTTGATTCTGCCTCAGTACACTGCGAGGGCAATGTTCTGGTCTGAGTCAAAGGAACAGCATAGTAATCTGGCTGTGGCTGTGCATCTGTGCACTCCATGTCCGATTCAACTTCTAATTAACATGGCCTGTTAACTGTTTCACTGTCTAACCCAGGAACGGTATGTGTAGAGAGCTCCATGGAGTAACCCGTTGTGTCTCCTGACGCATCCTTCTCTCTTGTTCTGGGTGAAGAAGACAAGGAAGCGACTTGTCCCTGACCGGGAGCATCCACTGACGATGCACTGCTCTGACATTTGGCACTTTCCGAGGAGGAGGCGAAAGAGCTAGAGGCAGAGTCAGCAATGAAAGCCAATACTTGTTCCTGCTGCTCCGGCTTCAAAAGTGGTTTTCCTACTCCCAGAAAAGAGAGCGTTCGAGGCCTTGTGTAGCCAGACAAGGAACCTGGCTCAACAACTCGAGACTTAGGTGCTGTACTGCTTTTACCACGACCACCTGATGCTCCACCACCACTACCATCATTACCAGCTGACAATGACCGCCCACGGCCACGACCTCTTCCACTAGACTTCCTCATTGCTTGCAAAACGTAACCAAAGTAACACTATTTGTTACTGTAAAACAACTTATAAGGTGAACTCAAACTTCTGTAGGATTTATATATACCTTTATAGGTGCCTGACACTGAAAGGAAAATCAGGCCCAATGTTACACACTAGGTTTTCTGTGGCCCAATAATTTGAGACAGATGGCACACACAGGCCCAGCACTCAAGCAGAAATGCCAATCTTCATCTCCCACTATTTTTTTTTTTCTGAGAGAATTTACCCCCCCCCCAAAAAAAAGGCCCAGTATTACACAGTGTTTTCAGTGGCACACAATGAGAGAGAGATGCCACACACAGCAATGGCACGGAAGCAGACTTGACAATATTTATCTCCCACTAATTTTTTTTTTGGAAAAGGGAGAATTTAGAAAAAAAAAAAAAAAAGGCCAAGTATTACACAGTGTTTTCGGTGCCACACAATGAGAGAGAGATGCCACACACAGCAATGGCACGGAGTCAGACTTGACAATATTTATCTCCCACTAATTTTTATTTTGGAAAAGGGAGAATTTAGAAAAAAAAAAAGGCCAAGTATTACACAGTGTTTTCAGTGCCACACAATGAGAGAGAGATGCCACACACAGCAATGGCACGGAGGCAGACTTGCCAATATTTATCTCCCACTAATTTTTTTTTTTGGAAAAGGGAGAATTTAGAAAAAAAAAAAAAAAAAAAGGACAAGTATTACACAGTGTTTTCAATGCCACACAATGAGAGAGAGATGCCACACACAGCAATGGCACGGAGTCAGACTTGACAATATTTATCTCCCACTAATTTTTTTTTGGAAAAGGGAGAATTTAGAAAAAAAAAAAAAAAAAAAGGCCAAGTATTACACAGTGTTTTCGGTGCCACACAATGAAAGAGAGATGCCACACACAGCAATGGCACGGAGGCAGACTTGACAATATTTATCTCCCACTAATTTTTTTTTGGAAAAGGGAGAATTTAGAAAAAAAACAAAAGAAACAAGTATTACACAGTGTTTTCGGTGCCACACAATGAGAGAGAGATGCCACACACAGCAATGGCACGGAGTCAGACTTGACAATATTTATCTCCCACTAATTTTTTTTTTGGAAAAGGGAGAATTTAGAAAAAAAATAAAAGGACAAGTATTACACAGTGTTTTCAGTGCCACACAATGAGAGAGAGATGCCACACACAGCAATGGCACGGAGGCAGACTTGACAGTATTTATCTCCCACTAATTTTTTTTTTTGGAAAAGGGAGAATTTAGAAAAAAAAAAAAAAAGGACAAGTATTACACAGTGTTTTCGATGCCACACAATGAGAGAGAGATGCCACACACAGCAATGGCACGGAGTCAGACTTGACAATATTTATCTCCCACTAATTTTTTTTTTGGAAAAGGGAGAATTTAGAAAAAAAAAAAAAGGACAATTATTACACAGTGTTTTCAGTGGCACACAATGAGAGAGAGATGCCACACACAGCAATGGCACGGAGGCAGACTTGACAATATTTATCTCCCAATATTTTTTATTTTTTTTGAAAAGGGAGAATGTACCCCCCCCAAAAAAAATGGCCAACTATTACACAGTGTTTTCAGTGGCACACAATGAGAGAGAGTTGCCACACACAGCAATGGCACAGAGGCAGACTTGACAATATTTATCTCCCACTAATTTTTTTTTTGGAAATGGGAGAATTTAGAAAAAAAAAAAATGGACAAGTATTACACAATGTTTTCGGTGCCACACAATGAGAGAGAGATGCCACACACAGCAATGGCACGGAGTCAGACTTGACAATATTTATCTCCCACAAATTTTTTTTTTGGAAAAGGGAGAATTTAGAAAAAAAAAAAAAGGCCAAGTATTACACAGTGTTTTCAGTGGCACACAATGAGAGAGAGATGCCACACACAGCAATGGCACGGAGGCAGACTTGCCAATATTTATCTCCCACTAATTTTTTTTTTGGAAAAGGGAGAATTTAGAAAAAAAAAAAAAAAAAGGCCAAGTATTACACAGTGTTTTCAGTGCCACACAATGAGAGAGAGATGCCACACACAGCAATGGCACGGAGTCAGACTTGACAATATTTATCTCCCACTAATTTTTTTTTTGGAAAAGGGAGAATTTAGAAAAAAAAACAAAAAAAAAAAACAAGTATTACACAGTGTTTTCAGTGCCACACAATGAGAGAGAGATGCCACACACAGCAATGGCACGGAGTCAGACTTGACAATATTTATCTCACACTAATTTTTTTTTTGGAAAAGGGAGAATTTAGAAAAAAAAACAAAAGAAACAAGTATTACACAGTGTTTTCGGTGCCACACAATGAGAGAGAGATGCCACACACAGCAATGGCACGGAGTCAGACTTGACAATATTTATCTCCCACTAATTTTTTTTTTGGAAAAGGGAGAATTTAGAAAAAAAAAAAAAGGACAAGTATTACACAGTGTTTTCAGTGCCACACAATGAGAGAGAGATGCCACACACAGCAATGGCACGGAGGCAGACTTGACAGTATTTATCTCCCACTAATTTTTTTTTTTGGAAAAGGGAGAATTTAGAAAAAAAAAAAAAAAAAAAAAAGGACAAGTATTACACAGTGTTTTCGATGCCACATAATGAGAGAGAGATGCCACACACAGCAATGGCACGGAGTCAGACTTGACAATATTTATCTCCCACTAATTTTTTTTTTGGAAAAGGGAGAATTTAGAAAAAAAAAAAAAGGACAAGTATTACACAGTGTTTTCAGTGGCACACAATGAGAGAGAGATGCCACACACAGCAATGGCACGGAGGCAGACTTGACAATATTTATCTCCCAATATTTTTTTTTTTTTGAAAAGGGAGAATGTACCCCCCCCAAAAAAATGGCCAACTATTACACAGTGTTTTCAGTGCCACACAATGAGAGAGAGATGCCACACACAGCAATGGCACGGAGGCAGACTTGCCAATATTTATCTCCCACTAATTTTTTTTTTGGAAAAGGGAGAATTTAGAAAAAAAAAAAAAAAAGGCCAAGTATTACACAGTGTTTTCAGTGCCACACAATGAGAGAGAGATGCCACACACAGCAATGGCACGGAGTCAGACTTGACAATATTTATCTCCCACTAATTTTTTTTTGGGAAAAGGGAGAATTTAGAAAAAAAAACAAAAAAAAAAAACAAGTATTACACAGTGTTTTCAGTGCCACACAATGAGAGAGAGATGCCACACACAGCAATGGCACGGAGTCAGACTTGACAATATTTATCTCCCACTAATTTTTTTTTGGAAAAGGGAGAATTTAGAAAAAAAAAAAAGGCCAAGTATTACACATTGTTTTCAGTGCCACACAATGAGAGAGAGATGCCACACACAGCAATGGCACGGAGGCAGACTTGACAATATTTATCTCCCACTAATTTTTTTTTTTGGAAAAGGGAGAATTTAGAAAAAAAAAAAAAAAAAGGACAAGTATTACACAGTGTTTTCGGTGCCACACAATGAGAGAGAGATGCCACACACAGCAATGGCACGGAATCAGACTTGACAATATTTATCTCCCACTAATTTTTTTTTTGGAAAAGGGAGAATTTAGAAAAAAAAAAAAAAAAAAAGGACAAGTATTACACAGTGTTTTCAATGCCACACAATGAGAGAGAGATGCCACACACAGCAATGGCACGGAGTCAGACTTGACAATATTTATCTCCCACTAATTTTTTTTTTGGAAAAGGGAGAATTTAGAAAAAAAAAAAAAGGACAAGTATTACACAGTGTTTTCAGTGGCACACAATGAGAGAGAGATGCCACACACAGCAATGGCACGGAGGCAGACTTGACAATATTTATCTCCCAATATATATTTTTTTTTTTGAAAAGGGAGAATATACCCCCCCCAAAAAAATGGCCAACTATTACACAGTGTTTTCAGTGGCACACAATGAGAGAGAGATGCCACACACAGCAATGGCACAGAGGCAGACTTGACAATATTTATCTCCCACTAATTTTTTTTTGGGAAAAGGGAGAATTTAGAAAAAAAAAAAAAAAAAAAGGCCAAGTATTACACAGTGTTTTCGGTGCCACACAATGAAAGAGAGATGCCACACACAGCAATGGCACGGAGTCAGACTTGACAATATTTATCTCCCACTAATTTTTTTTTTGGAAAAGGGAGAATTTAGAAAAAAAAACAAAAGAAACAAGTATTACACAGTGTTTTCGGTGCCACACAATGAGAGAGAGATGCCACACACAGCAATGGCACGGAGTCAGACTTGACAATATTTATCTCCCACTAATTTTTTTTTTGGAAAAGGGAGAATTTAGAAAAAAAAAAAAAGGACAAGTATTACACAGTGTTTTCAGTGCCACACAATGAGAGAGAGATGCCACACACAGCAATGGCACGGAGGCAGACTTGACAGTATTTATCTCCCACTAATTTTTTTTTTGGGAAAAGGGAGAATTTAGAAAAAAAAAAAAGGACAAGTATTACACAGTGTTTTCAGTGGCACACAATGAGAGAGAGATGCCACACACAGCAATGGCACGGAGGCAGACTTGACAATATTTATCTCCCAATATTTTTTTTTTTTTTTGAAAAGGGAGAATATACCCCCCCCAAAAAAATGGCCAACTATTACACAGTGTTTTCAGTGGCACACAATGAGAGAGATGCCACACACAGCAATGGCACAGAGGCAGACTTGACAATATTTATCTCCCACTAATTTTTTTTTGGGAAAAGGGAGAATTTAGAAAAAAAAAAAAAAAAAAAAAGGCCAAGTATTACACAGTGTTTTCGGTGCCACACAATGAAAGAGAGATGCCACACACAGCAATGGCACGGAGTCAGACTTGACAATATTTATCTCCCACTAATTTTTTTTTTGGAAAAGGGAGAATTTAGAAAAAAAAACAAAAGAAACAAGTATTACACAGTGTTTTCGGTGCCACACAATGAGAGAGAGATGCCACACACAGCAATGGCACGGAGTCAGACTTGACAATATTTATCTCCCACTAATTTTTTTTTTGGAAAAGGGAGAATTTAGAAAAAAAAAAAAGGACAAGTATTACACAGTGTTTTCAGTGCCACACAATGAGAGAGAGATGCCACACACAGCAATGGCACAGAGGCAGACTTGACAATATTTATCTCCCAATATATATTTTTTTTTTTGAAAAGGGAGAATGTACCCCCCCAAAAAAAATAGCCAACTATTACACAGTGTTTTCAGTGGCACACAATGAGAGAGAGATGCCACACACAGCAATGGCACAGAGGCAGACTTGACAATATTTATCTCCCACTAATTTTTTTTTGGAAAAGGGAGAATTTAGAAAAAAAAAAAAAATGGACAAGTATTACACAATGTTTTCGGTGCCACACAATGAGAGAGAGATGCCACACACAGCAATGGCACGGAGTCAGACTTGGCAATATTTATCTCCCACAAATTTTTTTTTTGGAAAAGGGAGAATTTAGAAAAAAAAAAAAAGGGCCAAGTATTACACAGCGTTTTCAGTGCCACACAATGAGAGAGAGATGCCACACACAGCAATGGCACGGAGGCAGACTTGCCAATATTTATCTCCCACTAATTTTTTTTTTGGAAAAGGGAGAATTTAGAAAAAAAAAAAAAAAAAGGCCAAGTATTACACAGTGTTTTCAGTGCCACACAATGAGAGAGAGATGCCACACACAGCAATGGCACGGAGTCAGACTTGACAATATTTATCTCCCACTAATTTTTTTTTTGGAAAAGGGAGAATTTAGAAAAAAAAAACAAAAAAAAAAAAACAAGTATTACACAGTGTTTTCAGTGCCACACAATGAGAGAGAGATGCCACACACAGCAATGGCACGGAGTCAGACTTGACAATATTTATCTCCCACTAATTTTTTTTTTGGAAAAGGGAGAATTTAGAAAAAAAAAAAGGCCAAGTATTACACAGTGTTTTCAGTGCCACACAATGAGAGAGAGATGCCACACACAGCAATGGCACGGAAGCAGACTTGACAATATTTATCTCCCACTAATTTTTTTTTTGGGAAATGGGAGAATTTAGAAAAAAAAAAAAAAAGGACAAGTATTACACAGTGTTTTCGGTGCCACACAATGAGAGAGAGATGCCACACACAGCAATGGCACGGAGTCAGACTTGACAATATTTATCTCCCACTAATTTTTTTTTTGGAAAAGGGAGAATTTAGAAAAAAAAAAAAGGACAAGTATTACACAGTGTTTTCAGTGGCACACAATGAGAGAGAGATGCCACACACAGCAATGGCACGGAGGCAGACTTGACAATATTTATCTCCCAATATTTTATTTTTTTTTGAAAAGGGAGAATGTACCCCCCTCAAAAAAATGGCCAACTATTACACAGTGTTTTCAGTGGCACACAATGAGAGAGAGATGCCACACACAGCAATAGCACAGAGGCAGACTTGACAATATTTATCTCCCACTAATTTTTTTGGGGGAAAAGGGAGAATTTAGAAAAAAAAAAAAAAAAAGGACAAGTATTACACAGTGTTTTCAGTGCCACACAATGAGACAGAGAGATGCCACACACAGCAATGGCACGGAGTCAGACTTGACAATATTTATCTCCCACTAATTTTTTTTTTGGAAAAGGGAGAATTTAGAAAAAAAAAAAAAAAGGACAAGTATTACACAGTGTTTTCGGTGCCACACAATGAGAGAGAGATGCCACACACAGCAATGGCACGGAGTCAGACTTGACAATATTTATCTCCCACTAATTTTTTTTTTGGAAAAGGGAGAATTTAGAAAAAAAAAAAGGACAAGTATTACACAGTGTTTTCAGTGGCACACAATGAGAGAGAGATGCCACACACAGCAATGACACGGAGTCAGACTTGACAATATTTATCTCCCACTAATTTTTTGTTTGGAAAAGGGAGAATTTAGAAAAAGAAAAAATGGCCAACTATTACACAGTGTTTTCAGTGGCACACAATGAGAGAGAGATGCCACACACAGCAATGGCACGGAGGCAGACTTGCCAATATTTATCTCCCAATAATTTTTTTTTTTTTAAAAGGGAGAATGTACCCCCCCAAAAAAATGTCCAAGTATTACACAGTGTTTTCAGTGGCACACAATGAGAGAGAGATGCCACACACAGCAATGGCACGGAGTCAGACTTGACAATATTTATCTCCCACTAATTTTTTTTTTGGAAAAGGGAGAATTTAGAAAAAAAAAAAAAAAGGACAAGTATTACACAGTGTTTTCAGTGGCACACAATGAGAGAGATGCCATACACAGCAATGGCACGGAGGCAGACTTGCCAATATTTATCTCCCTGCAGTTATCTCAGAAAAGTATGGCAGGCAGCTGTAAAAGGACTGCTGCACACAAAAGTGTGGACAAACACACAAGATAGCTGTGCAGAAAGGAAGGAAAAACAGGATTTGTGCTTTGAAAAAAGCAGTTGGTTTACACAGCGGCGTATGTTGTGATTCGGTTCGTGGGCTCCCCCGGTGGTCTCTTGTGGTACTGGTGTCCTGCAAGCTTTGCCTTCTCAGTTCACCTGTTCCTATCAGGATGTGGGAGTATCCTATTTAACCTTGCTCCTCAGTCATTCTAATGCTGGCCATCAATGTATCCAGAGTGATTCTGTTGCATGTTCCTGCTCCCAGTTTTCTGCTCAGCTAAGTTGGACACTTTAGTCCTTAAGTCTATTTTTGTATGTTTTGTCCAGTTTGCACTTATGTGAATCTCTGCAGCTGGAAGCTCTTGTTGGGCTGAAATTACCACTCCAGTGGCATGAGTTGTCACATGAGTTAAGGTAATTTCAGGATGGTGTTTTGAAGGGATTTGCAGCTGACCGCGAAGTCCTCTGTTGTATCTTTCTGCTATTTAGTTAGCGGGCCTCTCTGTGCTAAATCTGCTTTCATACTACGTGTGTCTTTTCATCTGCTCTCACCGTTATTATATGTGGGGGGCTGCTATCTCCTGTGGGGACATTCTCTGGAGGCAAGCCAGGACTGTGTTTTCTTCTACCAGGGGTAGTTAGTTCTCCGGCTGGCGCGCGGCATCTAGAGACTACGCAGGAATGCCCCCTGGCTACTTCTAGTGTGGTGTGTAGGTTTAGCATCGCGGTCAGCTCTAGTTTCCATCACCCGAGAGCTTGTCCGTTTATTCTATGCTTCTGATGTTTCCTTGCCATTGGAAACCATAACAGTATGGCCAGCCCAAATGTTTAATCTATAGGCTGAGGCAGGAGAGAAAAGGAACTGTGTGAAACCTTTTTTTTTTTTTTTTTTTTTCTTTCCTCTGAAGTTGCACTCCAGCTCTAATTGCAGTCTCCTGTTTTCCTCTCCTCTTAACCCCTGAATGGCTCAGACTTTATCTGTTGAAATATGGATCCCCAGAGTCTGGCTACCAATTTGAATAATCTTGCCTCTAAAGTTCAGAATATACAAGATTTTTTGTTACATGCTCCTTGGTCTGAACCTAAAATTCCTATACCGGAGTTTTTTTCTGGAGATCGATCTTGTTTTCTAAATTTTAAATACAATTGTAAATTGTTTCTTTCACTGAGATCTCATTCTGCTGGAGATCCTGCCCAGCAAGTAAAAATTGTTATTTCTTTACTGCGGGGTGACCCCCAAAATTGGGCATTTTCATTGGCACCAGGGGATCCTGCGTTGCTCAATGTGGATGCGTTTTTTCTGGCTTTGGGGTTGCTTTATGAGGAACCAAATTTGGAGATTCAGGCTGAGAAAGCCCTAATAGCCCTCTCTCAGGGGCAAGATGAAGCCGAAATATATTGCCAAAAATTTCGAAAATGGTCTGTGCTTACTCAGTGGAATGAGTGCGCTCTGGCGGCAATTTTCAGAGAAGGTCTCTCTGATGCTGTAAAAGACGTCATGGTGGGGTTTCCTGCGCCTACTGGTCTGAATGAGTCCATGACAATGGCAATTCAGATTGATCGGCGTTTACGGGAACGCAAACCTGTGCACCAGTTGGCGGTGTCTTCTGAAGAGGCACCACAGAGTATGCAATGTGATAGCTTTCTGTCCAGAAGCGAACGACAGATTTATAGGCGCAAAAATCATTTGTGCTTCTATTGTGGAAATTCTACTCATGTTATATCAGCATGCTCTAAACGAACAAAGAAAGTTGATAAATCCTCTGCTATTGGCACTTTGCAGTCCAAGTTTATTTTGTCTGTAACTCTAATTTGTTCGTTATCTTCTATTGTTGCGGATGCGTATGTGGATTCTGGCGCCGCTTTGAGTCTTATGGATTGGTCCTTTGCCAGGCGCTGTGGGTTTGATCTAGAGCCTCTGGAAGTTCCTATACCTTTAAAGGGTATTGATTCTACACCATTGGCTAGTAATAAACCACAATACTGGACACAAGTGACTATGCGTATGACTCCAGACCATCAAGAGGTGATTCGCTTCCTTGTACTGTATAATCTACATGATGTGTTGGTGCTGGGATTGCCATGGTTGCAAACTCATAACCCAGTCCTTGACTGGAAAACAATGTCTGTACTAAGCTGGGGATGTCAGGGAAATCATGGGGACACATCTTTGGTCTCCATTGCTTCATCTATTCCCTCTGAAATTCCTGAGTTTTTGTCTGATTATCGTGAGGTTTTTGAGGAATCTACTCTTAATTCTCTTCCTCCTCACAGAGATTGCGATTGCGCCATAGATTTGATCCCTGGCAGTAAATTTCCTAAGGGTCGTCTATTCAATCTGTCTGTACCTGAACATGCTGCCATGCGAGAGTATATTAGGGAGTCCTTGGAAAAGGGACATATTCGTCCTTCTTCGTCTCCTCTTGGAGCGGGGTTCTTTTTCGTAGCTAAAAGCGATGGTTCTTTGAGACCTTGTATTGATTATAGACTCTTGAATAAGATCACAGTCAAGTATCAGTATCCTTTGCCATTGCTGACAGATTTATTTGCTCGCATTGAGGGGGCGAAGTGGTTCTCTAAGATTGATCTTCGCGGTGCGTATAATTTGGTGCGAATTAAGCAGGGGGATGAGTGGAAAACCGCATTTAATACGCCCGAGGGCCATTTTGAGTATTTGGTGATGCCTTTTTGTCTGTCAAATGCCCCTTCGGTCTTTCAGTCTTTTATGCACAATATTTTCCGTGAATATCTGGATAAATTTATGATTGTGTATTTGGACGATATCTTGATTTTTTCGGATGACTGGGAATCTCATGTTCAACAAGTTAGGAGGGTTTTTCAGGTTTTGCGGACCAATTCTCTGTTTGTTAAAGGTTCAAAGTGTGTTTTTGGGGTTCAGAAGATTTCTTTTTTGGGGTACATTTTTTCCCCCTCTTCTATTGAGATGGATCCTGTGAAGGTTCGGGCTATTTGTGACTGGACGCAACCGACTTCTCTTAAGGGCCTTCAGAAATTTTTGGGCTTTGCTAACTTTTATCGTCGATTCATAACTGGTTTTTCTAGCGTTGTCAGGCCTTTGACTGATTTGACTAAAAAGGGTGCTGAATGCTGATGTTGCAGATTGGTCTCCTGCTGCTGTGGAGGCCTTTCGGGAGCTTAAGCGCCGTTTTTCTTCTGCTCCGGTGTTGTGCCAGCCTGATGTTTCTCTTCCTTTTCAGGTGGAAGTTGATGCTTCCGAGATCGGAGCGGGGGCGGTTTTGTCGCAGAAAAGTTCAGATTGTTCACTGATGAGACCTTGTGCATTCTTTTCTCGAAAATTTTCGCCCGCCGAGCGAAATTATGATGTCGGTAATCGGGAGCTTTTGGCGATGAAGTGGGCATTCGAGGAGTGGCGTCATTGGCTTGAGGGTGCTAAACATCAGGTGGTGGTCTTGACTGATCACAAAAATTTGATTTATCTTGAGTCGGCCAGACGTCTGAATCCTAGACAGGCGCGCTGGTCGTTGTTTTTCTCCCGGTTTAATCTTGTGGTTTCGTATCTGCCAGGTACTAAGAATGTGAAGGCGGATGCCCTTTCTAGGAGTTTTGAACCTGATTCCCCTGGTGATTCTAAACCTACGGGTATACTTAAGGATGGGGTGATATTGTCTGCTGTCTTCCCAGACCTGCGACGTGCTTTACAAGAGTTTCAGACGGATCGGCCTGATCGTTGTCCGCCTGGTAGATTGTTTGTGCCGGATGAGTGGACCAATAGAGTCATCTCGGAGGTTCATTCTTCTGCGTTGGCAGGTCATCCGGGAATTTTTGGTACCAGAGATTTGGTGGCTAGGTCCTTCTGGTGGCCTTCCCTGTCTCGGGACGTGCATACTTTTGTGCAGTCTTGCGATGTTTGTGCTCGGGCCAAGCCTTGTTGTTCTCGGGCTAGTGGGTTGTTGTTGCCCTTGCCTGTTCCTAAGAGGCCTTGGACACACATCTCTATGGATTTTATTTCTGATCTCCCTGTTTCTCAGAAGATGTCCGTCATTTGGGTGGTGTGTGACCGCTTTTCTAAGATGGTTCATTTGGTGCCCTTGCCCAAGCTGCCTTCCTCATCTGAGTTGGTGCCCCTGTTTTTTCAGAATGTGGTTCGGCTGCATGGTATTCCGGAGAATACCGTTTCTGACAGGGGATCCCAGTTTGTGTCCAGATTTTGGCGGGCGTTTTGTGCCAGGATGGGCATTGATTTGTCTTTTTCGTCTGCATTTCATCCCCAGACAAATGGCCAGACGGAACGTACTAATCAGACCTTGGAGACTTATTTGAGGTGTTTCGTGTCTGCTGATCAGGATGACTGGGTCTCCTTTTTGCCGTTGGCTGAGTTTGCCCTTAATAATCGGGCCAGTTCTGCCACTTTGGTCTCCCCTTTCTTTTGCAATTCATGGTTCCATCCTCGTTTTTCATCTGGTCAGGTGCAGTCTTCGGATTGTCCTGGAGTGGATACCATGGTGGATAGGTTGCATCGTATTTGGGGGCAGGTGGTGGACAATTTGGAGTTGTCCCAGGAGAAGACTCAACGTTTTGCTAATCGCCATCGTCGTGTTGGTCCTCGTCTTCGTGTTGGGGACTTGGTGTGGTTGTCCTCCCGTTTTGTCCCTATGAGGGTCTCTTCTCCTAAGTTTAAGCCTCGGTTCATCGGTCCTTATAAGATTTTGGAAATTCTTAACCCTGTGTCTTTTCGTTTGGACCTCCCAGCATCCTTTGCTATCCATAATGTCTTCCATCGGTCATTATTGCGGAGGTATGAGGTACCACTTGTGCCTTCTGTTGAGCCTCCTGCTCCTGTGCTGGTTGAGGGTGAATTGGAGTACGTGGTGGAGAAAATCTTGGACTCCCGTGTTTCCAGACGGAGACTTCAATATCTGGTGAAATGGAAGGGCTACGGTCAAGAGGATAATTCTTGGGTTACAGCTTCTGATGTTCATGCTCCTGATTTGGTCCGTGCCTTTCATAGGGCTCATCCAGATTGCCCTGGTGGTTCTTGTGAGGGTTCGGTGCCCCCTCCTTAAGGGGGGGGTACTGTTGTGATTCGGTTCGTGGGCTCCCCCGGTGGTCTCTTGTGGTACTGGTGTCCTGCAAGCTTTGCCTTCTCAGTTCACCTGTTCCTATCAGGATGTGGGAGTATCCTATTTAACCTTGCTCCTCAGTCATTCTAATGCTGGCCATCAATGTATCCAGAGTGATTCTGTTGCATGTTCCTGCTCCCAGTTTTCTGCTCAGCTAAGTTGGACACTTTAGTCCTTAAGTCTATTTTTGTATGTTTTGTCCAGTTTGCACTTATGTGAATCTCTGCAGCTGGAAGCTCTTGTTGGGCTGAAATTACCACTCCAGTGGCATGAGTTGTCACATGAGTTAAGGTAATTTCAGGATGGTGTTTTGAAGGGTTTTGCAGCTGACCGCGAAGTCCTCTGTTGTATCTTTCTGCTATTTAGTTAGCGGGCCTCTCTGTGCTAAATCTGCTTTCATACTACGTGTGTCTTTTCATCTGCTCTCACCGTTATTATATGTGGGGGGCTGCTATCTCCTGTGGGGACATTCTCTGGAGGCAAGCCAGGACTGTGTTTTCTTCTACCAGGGGTAGTTAGTTCTCCGGCTGGCGCGCGGCATCTAGAGACTACGCAGGAATGCCCCCTGGCTACTTCTAGTGTGGTGTGTAGGTTTAGCATCGCGGTCAGCTCTAGTTTCCATCACCCGAGAGCTTGTCCGTTTATTCTATGCTTCTGATGTTTCCTTGCCATTGGAAACTATAACAGGCGTACACACAAAGCAACGCAGCTATCAGGGAGCCTTCTAGGGCAGCCCAATGAGCTACAGCGCTGAGGAAAAAAATGTAGCTTCCACTGTCCTGCAAACAAAAGGTGGTATTGGACAGTGGAAATCGCTACAGCACAAGCGGTTTGTGGCTTTATGTACCCTGCCTATCACTATCCCTGCTTCCGAAGAAGCTGCAGCAACCTCTCCCTACACTCAGAGCAGCAGCAGTAAGATGGCGGTCGGCGGGAACGCCTCTTTATAGCCCCTGTGATGCCGCAGAAAGCAAGCCAATCACTGCAATGCCCTTCTCTAAGATGGTGGGGACTGAGATCTATGTCATCACACTGCCCACACTCTGCGTCCACCTTCATTGGCTGAGAAATGGCGCTTTTAGCGTCATTGAAACGCGACGTTGGCGCGAAAGTCGCGTACCGCATGGCAGACCCCACACAGGGATCGGCTCGGTTTCATGAGACGCCGACTTTGCCAAAAGTCAGCGACTTATGAAAATGAACGATCCATTTTGCTCAACCCTAGTTATAAGGGTTAAAAGAGAAAGCAATTTCTCATTTTTACAACACCATTATTTTTTAGGGACCACATCTCATTTGAAGTCATTTTGAGGGGTCTATATGATAGAAAATACCCAAGTGTGACACGATTCTAAAAACTGCACCCCTCAAGGTGCTCAAAACCACATTCAAGAAGTTTATTAACCCTTCAGGTGATTCACAGGAATTTTTGGAATGTTTAAATAAAAATGAACATTTAACTTTTTTACACAAAAAATTTACTTCAGCTCCATTTCACCAAGGTTAACAGGAGAAAATGGACCCCAAAAGTTGTTGTACAAATTGTCCTGACTATGCTGATACCCCATATATGGGGGGTAAACCACTGTTTGGGCACAAGGGAGAGCTTGTAAGGGAAGGAGCACCGTTTGACTTTTCATTGCAAAATTGACTGGAATTGAGATGGGACGCCATGTTGTGTTTGGAGAGCCCCTGATGTTCCTAAACATTGAAACCCCCCACAAGTGACACCATTTTGGAAAGTAGACCCCTAAGGAACTTATCTAGATGTGTGGTGAGCACTTTAATCCACCAAGTGCTTCACAGAAGTTTATAATGCAGAGCCATAAAAATAAAAAATATTTTTTCAAAAAATGATTTTTTCGCCCCCAATTTTTTATTTTCCCAAGGGTAAGAGAAGAAATTGGACCCTAAAGTTGTTGTCCAATTTGTCCTGAGTACGCTGATACCTCATATGTGGGAGTAAACCACTGTTTGGGCGCATGGCAGAGCTCGGAAGGGAAGGAGCGCCATTTGACTTTTCAATGCAAAATTGACTGGAATTCAGATCGGACGCCATGTCGCGTTTGGAGAGCCCCTGATGTGCCTAAACAGTGGAAACCCCCCAATTATAACTGAAACCCTAATCCAAACATACCTCTAACCCTAATCTCAACTGTAACCCTAACCACACCCCTAACCCTGACACACCCCTAACCCTAATCCCAAAACTATTCCCAACCGTAAATGTAATCCAAACCCTAAACCTAACTTTAGCCCCAACCCTAACTTTAGCCCCAACCCTAACCCTAACTGTAGCCCTAACCCTAGCCCCAACCCTAACCCTAGCTCTAACCCTAACCCTAGCCCTAACCCTAGCCCCAACCCTAACCCTAGCTCTAACCCTAACCCTAGCCCTAACCCTAGCCCTAACCCTAACCCTAGCCCTAACCCTAACCCTAACCCTAGCCCAACCCTAACCCTAATGGGAAAATGGAAATAAATACATTTTTAAAATTTTTTAATTTTTTGTAACTAAGGGGGTGATGAAGGGGGGTTTGATTTATTAGCAGCCGTCACACACTAAAAGACGCTTTTTATTGCAAAAAATGTTTTTTGCGTTTCCACATTTTGAGAGCTATAATTTTTCCATAATTTGGTCCACAGAGTCATGTGAGGTCTTGTTTTTTGCAGGACGAGTTGACGTTTTTATTGGTAACATAATCGGGCACGTGACATTTTTTGATCGCTTTTTATTCTGATTTTTGTGAGGAAGAATGACCAAAAACCAGCTATTCATGAATTTCTTTTTGGGGGGCGTTTATACCATTCTGCTTTTGGTAAAATGGATAAAGCAGTTTTATTCTTCGGGTCAGTATGATTACAGCGATACCTCATTTATATTATTTTTTTTATGTTTTGGCTCCTTTATACGATAAAAACTATTTTATAGAAAAAATAATTATTTTTGCATCACTTTATTCTGAGGACTATAACTGTTTTATTTTTTTGCTGATGGTGCTGGGTGGTGGCTCGTTTTTTGCGGGACAAGATGATGTTTTCAGGGGTACCATGGTTATTTATTTCTGTCTTTTTGATCGCATGTTATTCCACTTTTTGTTCGGCGGTATGATAATAAAGGGTTGTTTTGTGCCTCATTTTTTTTTTTTTACGGTGTTTACTGAAGGGGTTAACTAGTGGGACAGTTTCATAGGTCGGGTTGTTACGGACGCGGCAATACTAAATATGTGTACTTTTATTGTTTTTTTATTTAGCTAAAGGAATGTATTTATTGGAGCAATGGTTTTTTTATTATTATTTATTTAGGAATTTTTTTTTTTTTTTTTACACATGTAAATTTTTTTTTTACATTTTTATTTTGCCCCGTGGGGGGGAGGGGCATCACAGTAAAGTGACAGATCACTGATCTGACACTTTGCTGTGCACTGTGTCAGATCAGCAATTTGACATGCACAGTAGGGAGGCTTCCCGGCACCTGATGTGAGCAGGCGCTGTGAAGCCACCTCCCTGCAGGACCCGGATGCAGCCCCGCAGCCATTTTGGATCTGTGGCCTGCAGGGAGGAGATGCTCGGTACAAGGTGAGCACATCGCCTTGTACCGATCGTCTCAGGGAAGCACGCAGGGAGCCCCCTCCCTGCGCGATGCTTCCCTGTACCGCCAGAACACTGCGATCATGTTTGATCGCAGTGTGCCGAGGGTTAATGTGCCGGGGCGGTCCGTGACCACTCATGGCAGATAGTGCCAGATGTCAGCTGCGATAGTCAGCTGACACCCGGCCGCGATCTGCCGCGCTCCCCCCGTGAGCGCGGCTGATCGCGCTGGACATACTATTCCGTCCTTGGGAAGTAGGGCCCACCCCACATGGACAGAATAGTACGTCCAATGGTAGAAAGGGGTTAAGTGGGTGAATCGCACAGCTGGTGGCTGGCTAAATACTTTTTTCCCCACTGTATGGTATCTGGGAATAATGTTGTCAGACTATTGCGCCAGTTTTGTGGATTTTTAAAAAGACCAAACCTAATTTTTTTAAAGGGAAAATGCTAAGAAACATTTTTTCCTTCATAATTACATGTATATAACGCTAAATAACCCCCCAAAAAATAAAAAAAAATTATACCTCCCTTTTAGCATATGTTCACAAGGAGCATTTTGGCTTTGGTTTTTCCTTTAACATTTATGTGGGCTCTCACTCTTACATTTGGGAGGTCCTTACCTCATGCCAAATAGTTAGTAAGATATTGGAATACATATACCCCATCCCTTCACAGTGCCATTTCAAACATGCCTTTTTAAATTTTGGGCTTTGCCCACCTCCACCTCCGTGTCCACCGCCATGTCATTTTGCAGCCCTTGCTTACAATTTGCAGAGTGCCAGCAGGTGTCGTGAAACCTGAGCTTGGTAAAGGCCAACAGGTGACCCTGTATCATACATTTGGGAGAGCTCTCACTCCTATATTTGGGAGGTCCTTCCCTCTTGCCAAATAGTTAGGAAGATTATTATCATTATGCGACCCTCACTTTAAATTTTCAGAGGGCCATCAGGTGCTGCAAAACCTGCGTTTTCTAAGGTCCACAGTTCACTTTTGCCACCAGATCCCAATAGAACCAATGTCATAGCGGGTGAAGCCGCTGTAAGATGAATGTAATACAGCAGTTGGATGAGCTGTATGATCAATGTTAGTAAATTGTATTCTACCAGACATCAAAAGCATTAGAATTAAATTCAGAACACAGCGTATGCTAGCGAGGGTATTGTGGTCAGTCTTTCTGGCCTGAAACCCATGTCAGGAACATGTATATGAGCAGTATATAGTGTATGCTAAAAGAGGTATTATGTCAAATTTCCCTGTATGAAGGGATGTGTGGGTAAGATTTTTGAACTAGCAGCATACTGTATATATAGAGCATGTTTCATTACTCATATTATTATTCTGTGTAAGGCTGAAACCTGAAGAATTGTGTGGAATATATTAATGCATTTATTTTCCAAATGCCCAAGTGCAAACCCCAAAAACAACATCAGGCTACCAGATACACGCTTAAAGAGACTGTGAACAGGGCAACACAGTTAAATTTTATTTTAGAATGATAGAATATATAGAGATTGAGAGTAGAAATTTGACCATTGCACAATGTACAGAGGTTTCCAAAAATTACCCCAAGGGGTCTGTATCATACATGAAAGAGACCGTGATGGGGACCTCACAATACATTTTGCAGTTATTAGAATAGGTAGGGAGTACATGTTTCACCATTGCACAATGTTCAAAATTTTCCAAAAATCACCCAAGGGGTCTGTATTATACAAGCTATAAGACACCGTGATGGGGACATCACAATACACATTGCAGCTATTACAAGAGGTAGAAATAGGGAGTAGCAATGTGACCATTACACAATGTACAAAGGTTTCCTAAAATTACCCTAAGGGATCTGTATCATATAAGCTGAAAGAGGCCATGATGGGGACCTCACAATACACTTAGCAGTTATTACAAGATGTAGAGATGAAGAGTACAAGTTTCACCATTGCATAAAGTGCAAAGGTTTCAAAAAATTAGCCAAGAGGATTCTCTCAGACCAGCGGAAAGATAACGTGATGGGGACATCACAATACACTTATCTACTCTAGTGAAATCGATGACACTTCTGTGGTGTAAGGCCCTCATTTGTTTAAATGTGAACACTACTGGTTGGATGTACATCTGCTGGATTGGGTGTAGTGGAAGACATGTCAGTCCCTATTGTACTATTTCTACTATGGTGAAATTGATGCCACTTTGGTATTGTCTGCCAATAATATTTGGGGATGTGAACACTCCTGGTTGGCGGTTCATCTGCTGGATTGGGTGTAGTGGAAGACCTGTTGGTCCCTGTTATACTATTTCTACTGTGATTAAATTCATGCCACTTTTTTGGTGTCTGCCAGCAATTTTTGGAAATGTGAGCACTCGTGGTTGGATGTCCATCTGCTGTATTGGGTGTAGTGGAAGACCTGTCGGTTGCTATTATACTATTTCAATTCTTGTAAAATTGATGCCACTTCTGTGGTGTAAGGCCCTCATTTGTTTAAATGTAAACACTCCTGATTAGGTGTCCATCTGCGGGATTGGGCTTAGTGGAAGACCTGTTGGTCCCTATTATACTATTTATTACTGTGGTGAAATTGATGCCACTTCTGTGGTGTAAGGCCCTCATTTGTTTAAATGTGTACACTCCTCGTTGTGTGTCCATCTGCTAGGTTGGGTGTAGTGGAAGACCTGTCAGTCCCTATTGTACTATTTCCACTGTAGTGAAAATGATATTGATGCCACTTTGGTATTGTCTTCCAATAATTTTTGGAAATGTGAACACTCCTGGTTGTGTGCCCATCTGCTGGATTGGGTGTAGTGGAAGACCTGTCGGTCCCTATTATACTATTTCTACTGTAGTGAAATTGATACCACTTTGGTATTGCCTGCCAATAATTTTCGGAAATGTGAACACTCCTGGTTGGGTCTCCTTCATGCGTGTGGCCTGTAGCAGTGAGCCTCCAAAACCGTCAGGCCTCCATTTCCTTGGACTCAACTACCCGTGTAACTATCCTTAAATTTTCCTGACAATTGTAGTCTATGAAATTTATATTTTTGCCAACAGAGTGTGGCTCAGAATGAAAGCGAGTAGAGGTGTTGCATGTAGTATCAGGGCTCCCAGCAAAGGAGGCCTACACTGATCCCTCACCCACCTCATCTTACTGTGATGGTCAATTGAAAGCTGTAAATGCTGTATCAGACCAGGATAACTCATGCCTGGCTGATTGCTGCAGTGCCATGCTACAATTTGTACTGTGGGTGCAGGGGTGGATTAAGGGTAGCCAGGGCCCCGGTCTGTTCAGACACTGTGGGCCCCCCCCCCCGGTCATGTGACGGGGTCATGTGATGGGGTCATGTGACGGGGTCATGTGACAAAGATTTTGTAAGCCGCCACCATAACACGATAGACACTTTTGGTCAGGCCCTACTCTACTGTAACCTATTAAATATTTGATATTTGTTAAAATATGCAATACAATTTAGGTATATTTTGATTTATTTTTCATTTTTTAAAATGACCAATAATATCACATACAAGGAACAAATACCATCGCACCATGACCAGACCACAAATTACAACCACAGTGATCGAATAATATCACATACAAGGAACAAATACCGCTACACCATGTCAAGACCACATGTTACCACCACTTGGTTACCAAATAGCACATACAAGGGACAAATACCGCAACACCATTTCCAGACCACATATTACCACCACACAGTGACTGAATACTACAATACTGATCAGTGATAAAAACAAAACAAAAAAAATACTATCACCATAAGTGCCAGTGTTCACAGGAGATCTGTACTTAGTATGCAGTGTCTGTGTAGAGGTTATACAGTGATCACCGGTGACATTATACACAGGACCTCTGTATATAGTATACAGTGTATAGTGTCAGTGTATAGGTAACACTGACTCACCAGTGACGTCTCTAGGTGAAGTCCTTCATCTTTCATCCAGCACAGACCGCCATCATTTCTTCCAGCCAGGGCTCGTTTCTGCAGGAAATAACACAGTTATCTAGAGCTCCGCTTGCAGAACACATTACTTAATTTTTCCCAACTTCTACATTACACCACATGAAAAAAAAGGCGATATAGTGTCACTCTGCACAGTAACAGGACCGCCCCTACATTTAAGACAATATACTCAAAAAATAAAATAAATACATCACTGAAGTAATAATATCCCTTAATTAGCCCCTATGGTAATAATATTCCCCATCCTGCCCCGTGTATCTCATTCCTGGCTCCAGCCATATGTTCTCACATCCTGCCCTCACGAGTATCCATTCTACCCCATATGATCTCCCTATCCTGCCCCATCTGTCTCCATCGTATCCATCCTGCTCCATGATCCTATCCTGCCCCATGTCTTTCAATCTGCCCCGTGTCTCCAATCATGCCCCGTATCTACATTCTGCCCATGCCTCCATTCCTGCCCCCAGTGTGTCCAGCATATTGCCCCCAGTGTGCCAAGCAATCTGCCCCAGTGTGTACAGCATTCTGCCCCAGTGTCTCCAATATTGCCCCCAATCTGTCCAGCAATATGCCCCAGTGTGTCCAGCATTCTGCCCCAGTGTCTCCAGCATATTGCCCCCAGCATTCTGCCCCAGTGTGTCCAGCATTCTGCCCCAGTGTGTCCAGCATATTGCTCCCAGTGTGTCCAGCATATTGCCCCCAGTGTGTCCAGCATATTGCCCCCAGTGTGTCCAGCAATCTGCCCCAGTGTCTCCAGCATATTGCCCCAGTGTCTCCAATATTGCCCCCAGTCTGTCCAGCAATCTGCCCCAGTGTGTCCAGCATTCTGCCCCAGTGTCTCCAGCATATTGCCCCCAGTGTCTCCAGCAATCTGCCGCAGTGTCTCCAGCATTCTGCCCCAGTGTCTCCAGCATTCTGCCCCAGTGTGTCCAGCATTCTGCCCCAGTGTGTCCAGCATATTGCCCCCAGTGTGTCCAGCATATTGCCCCCAGTGTGTCCAGCATATTGCCCACAGTGTGTCCAGCATATTGCCCCCAGTGTGTCCAGTATATTGCCCCCAGTGTGTCCAGCATATTTCCCCCAGTGTGTCCAGCATTCTGCTCCAGTGTCTCCAATATTGCCCCCAGTCTGTCCAGCAATCTGCCCCAGTGTCTCCTCTCCAGCATTGCCCCCAGTGTGTCCAGCAATCTGCCTCAGTGTGTCCAGCATTCTACCCCAGTGTGTTCAGCAATCTGCCCCAGTGTGTTCAGCAATCTGCCCCAGTGTCTCCAGCATATTGCCCCAGTGTGTCCAGCACTCTGCCCCAGTGTCTCCAATATTGCCCCCAGTCTGTCCAGCAATCTGCCCCAGTGTGTCCAGCATTCTGCTCCAGTGTCTCCAGCATATTGCCCCCCGTGTGTCCAGCATTCTGCCCCAGTGTGCTCAGCATTCTGCCCCAGTCTGTCCAGCATATTGCCCCCAGTGTGTCCAGCATATTGCCCCCAGTGTGTCCAGCAATCTGCCACAGTGTCGCCATCATATTGCCCCCAGCGTGTCCAGCATATTTCCCCCAGTGTGTCCAGCAATCTGCCCCAGTGTGTCCAGCATTCTGCCCCAGTGTGTCCAGCATTCTGCCCCAGTCTGTCCAGCAATCTGCCCCAGTGTGTCCAGCAATCTGCCCCAGTGTCTCCAGCATATTGCCCCAGTCTGTCCAGCATATTGCCCACAGTGCATGATCCAGCAATCTGCCCCAGTGTCTCCAGCATATTGCCCCCAGTCTGCCCAGCATATTGCCCACAGTGCATGATCCAGCAATCTGCCCCAGTGTCTCCAATTTTGCCCCAGTCTGTCCAGCAATCTGCCCCAGTGTCTCCAGCATATTGCCCCTGTCTGTCCAGCATATTGCCCACAGTGCATGATCCAGCAATCTGCCCCAGTGTCTCCAGCATATTGCCCCCAGTCTGTCCAGCATATTGCCCACAGTGCATGATCCAGCAATCTGCCCCAGTGTCTCCAGCATATTGCCCCCAGTCTGTCCAGCATATTGCCCACAGTGCATGATCCAGCAATTTGCCCCAGTGTCTCCAATATTGCCCCAGTCTGTCCAGCAATCTGCCCCAGTGTCTCCTCTCCAGCATTGCCCCCAGTGTGTCCAGCAATCTGGCTGTTCGCAAAGAAAAAAAAAAGAGTTCTCCTCACCTGTCCATGCTCCAGTGGCGAGCTCCCTCCAGCAGCTCGCACTGGCCGGCGACTAACAATGACATCAGACTCCGGCGACGTGCGTGCTGCACCTGCGGCCGACTTCAGCTGCCAGCCTCCAATTGGCTGGCAGCTGTTGTTAACTATTGACTTGCGGGCGCGCGCCCGCACATCAATGGGTGAAACTGCCGCAGCGCCGGTAGGGGCCCGGTGAGCAGATGAGACGGGGCCCGATGTGGGCCCCCTCTGTCCACCGGACCCATACGCCAGTCAGGGCAGTAATGCCCTGACTGGCGGCGGGCAATCTGAGCGGTAGCCAAGGGCCCCCCCACACCGCTGAACCCTGGGCTACCGCCCAGATTGACCCTATTATAATCCGCCCCTGTGTGGGTGAATTGAGGCCACTTTCCATGGTGTCTGTCCCTCATTTGATGTGTTTTGGCAGCATTTGGGGTCTTTATAAGGTGTTGTGCATGCGTTAGTTTTGCCTTCCATTGAGATGAATGGCGCTCGGTTATATTTGGCGAATATTCGACAAATTAATAGGCGAATATTACAAGTTCAGCTATCGTAATCCGAACTGAACATTGAAATATTCGCTCATCTCTAATTATTATTGGTAGATTTAAGATGGTGAAGCTCAAGCTTTTAGTTTTGTCATGTGTAGGAGGAAACAATCTTTTACCTGAGCACATCTGGACAAATGAGGGCTTTCTGCTACGTTACGGTGGATTGAAAAAGATGGGATGTGCTTGGTATCTAAGATTAGTCAAAAACAGCAGTCATGTCCACTTCTGCCACAGCTGTCTGGCTCTCACTCACTCCAACTGTAGCGGGTAAATAAGTGAAGATTCTGCGGCCAGAGACCTGTGTGACAACACTTGCCACAATGAGGGAGAAGCAAGAATCAGAAGATGCGGTTGATGGGGTGGACAGTGGTTGGTGAGGCCTGCTAGTCTGCATTTTAGCACAGTAACATTCCCAGATTAATGCATGTTGATCGCAAGTGTGCCAGTTTATGCATGTAGTAGTCAAATTATTGCATTTTTTTAACTCTACTCTGTTATTTTTAACAAATTTGGCAGATAACGTGCGTTCTCAACTCTCCTCCTTCAAAACCAATTTCGCCATCACGGAAGATCAACTGTCCTCTTTACTCTCCAAATCACATCTCACCACCTGTGAACTTGATCCAATACCGTCCCACCTCATTCCAAACCTTTCCATACTCTTCATCCCAAGCTTAACTCACCTTGTCAACCTGTTACTAACAACTGGTGTGTTCCCTTCCTGATTCAAACATACCTCCATCACACTCATCCTCAAAAAGTCCTCACTTGAACCATCCTCTATGTCTAGCTATCTCCCCAACTCACTTCTCCCCCATGCCTCCAAACTACTGGAACAAAACATCTATTTTGAACTGTCCTCCTACTTTTCCTCTTGTTCCCTCCGTGATCGCTTACAATCTGGCTTTCCACCGCACTATTCCACTGAAATTGCCCTGGCTAAAGTCACCAACAACTTATTAAGCGTCAAATCCTAGTGACGGTAGTTTGTTCTCCTCCTTTTCCTGGATTTGGCATCTGCCTTTGACACAGTGGACCATTCCTTCTTACTACAGACTTTCTGCTCTCATAGCATTACAGACTTGGCCCTTTGTTGGATCTTCTCGCACTTAACAGACAGGACATTCAGTGTCTCCCACTCACACACCACCTCCTCATCTCACCCCTATGTGTCTGTGTCCCTCAAGGTTCAGTTGTAGGCCCGGGCACTATGTTTAGGGCACATGCACTCTCCCTCCCTCTTAAAGGGACCGCGCCCATCACCCTAAGGTGTTTCCAGCCAATAGCTGGGTGACACCTTCTATTTAAGGTTCCTCCTCCAATATGTAGGTGCGTAAGCAATGTTGTTAGTTTGCCTTGAATGTTTGCTAGTTGTCAGGTTCCTCAGGTCTGCCCATGTGCTTCTCTACCCTGTACCCATCTGCTAATACTTGTATGTGCTTTTCTGTTCATCAGCAGGTCCAGCCTGCACCTACCAGTTATTATTATTTATTATTATAGCGCCATTTATTCCATGGCGCTTTACATGTGAGGAGGGGTGTTATGATGACCTGGTGGTTAGGAGCACTAGGAATGACCTGATGAGCAAACTAGTAATACAGGACAAGCTCTGGGAAGTGGGAGCTCTGCTGACCGCAACCCCTAATCCTATCACAACAACTAGAAATAGCCGTGGAGCGTACCTGACTCTGCCTAGACGCCTCTTCACAGCCTAAGAGCTAACTACCCCTAAAGATAGAAAATAAAGCCTAACTTGCCTCAGAGAAATTCCCCATAGAAAAAGGCAGCCCCCCACACATATTGACTGTGAGATAAGATGGAAGTCACAAACACAGGAATGAAATAGGTTTCAGCAAAGGAGGCCAGACTTAACTAAACAGACGTGAGGATAGAAAAGGTATCTTTGTGGTCAGCATAAAAAACTACCAAAAAACCACGCAGAGTGTGCAAAAGAGACCCCACACCGACTCACGGTGTGGAGGTGCCACTCTGCATCCCAGAGCTTCCAGCTAGCAAGGCAAAATCATGATAGCAAGCTGGACAAGAAAACAGTGGTAAACAAATAAGCTAGCAGGGACTTAGCTTTTGCTGGAGTAGACAGGTCATCTGAAAGATCCAAGAGAGAACTGAACCAGTACTAGGACATTGACAGCTGGCATCAGGTAACGATCTAAGTGGAGTTAAATATAGAAGCCAGCCTAGGACTAAACGAGGTCAGCTGAGGAAGGAACCTCAGAACCAGCAGCTCCACTCACAGCCACCAGAGGGAGTCCATGGACAGAACTCGCCAAAGTACCATTCATAACCACCGGAGGGAATTCGAGAACAGAATTCACAACAGTACCCCCCCTTGAGGAGGGGTCACCGAACCCTCACCAGAGCCCCCAGGCCGATCAGGACGAGCCAAATGAAAGGCACGAACAAGATCGGCAGCATGAACATCAGAGGCAACCACCCAGGAATTATCCTCCTGACCATAACCTTTCCACTTGACTAGGTACTGAAGTTTCCGTCTCAAAATATGAGAATCTAAAATCTTCTCCACCACATACTCCAACTCCCCCTCAACCAACACCGGGGCAGGAGGGTCAACAGAGGGAACCATAGGAGCCACATATCTCCGCAATAACGACCTATGGAACACATTATGGATGGCGAAAGAAGCTGGAAGGTCCAAGCGAAATGACACAGGATTAAGAATTTCAGAAATCTTATAAGGACCAATGAAACGAGGCTTAAACTTAGGAGACGAAACCTTCATAGGAACATAACGAGACGATAACCAAACCAAATCCCCAACACGAAGTCGGGGACCAACACAGCGACGGCGGTTAGCGAAACACTGAGCCTTCTCCTGGGACAATGTCAAATTGTCCACCACATGAGTCCAAATCTGCTGCAACCTGTCCACCACAGAATCCACACCAGGACAGTTCGAAGGCTCAACCTGTCCTGAAGAAAAACGAGGGTGGAAACCAGAATTACAGAAAAAAGGCGAAACCAAAGTGGCCGAGCTGGCGCGATTATTAAGGGCGAACTCAGCCAAAGGCAAGAAGGACACCCAATCATCCTGATCAGCAGAAACAAAGCATCTCAGATATGTCTCCAAAGTCTGATTGGTTCGTTCGGTTTGGCATTTGTCTGAGGATGGAAAGCTGAAGAAAACGACAAATCAATGCCCATCTTAGCACAAAAAGAACGCCAAAACCTCGAAACAAACTGGGAACCTCTGTCCGACACGATGTTCTCCGGAATGCCATGCAAACGAACCACGTGCTGGAAAAACAATGGAACCAAATCAGAGGAGGAAGGCAATTTAGGCAAAGGTACCAAATGGACCATCTTAGAGAAGCGATCACAAACCACCCAGATAACCGACATCCTTTGAGAGACAGGGAGATCTGAAATAAAATCCATGGAAATATGCGTCCAGGGCCTCTTCGGGACCGGCAAGGACAAAAGCAACCCACTGGCACGAGAACAGCAGGGCTTAGCCCGAGCACAAGTCCCACAGGACTGCACAAAAGAACGCACATCCCGTGACAAGGAAGGCCACCAAAAGGATCTAGCCACCAAATCCCTGGTACCAAAGATTCCTCCTCCTGCAGCACCCGCCGCAAATCAGGGGAGATGGCAGACAAAATTACCCCCTCTTTGAGAATACCAGCCGACTCAGGAACTCCCGGAGAATCAGGCACAAAACTCCTTCAAAGGGCATCAGCCTTCACATTCTTAGAACCCGGAAGGTACGAAACCACAAAATCGAAGCGGGAGAAAAACAGCGACCATCGAGCCTGTCTAGGATTCAACTGCTTGGCAGACTCGAGATAAGTCAGATTCTTGTGATCCGTCAAGACCACCACGCGATGCTTGGCTCCTTCAAGCCAATGTCGCCACTCCTCGAATGCCCACTTCATAGCCAACAACTCTCGATTGCCCACATCATAATTGCGCTCAGCAGGCGAAAACTTTCTAGAAAAGAAAGCACATGGTTTCATCACCGAGCCATCAGAACTTCTTTGAGTTAGAACAGCCCCTGCTCCAATCTCAGAAGCATCCACCTCGACCTGAAACGGGAGCGAAACATCTGGCTGACACAACACAGGGGCAGAAGAAAAACGACGCTTCAACTCCTGAAAAGCCTCAACGGCCGCAGAGGACCAATTGACCACATCAGCACCTTTCTTGGTTAAATCAGTCAATGGTTTAACAACACTAGAAAAATTAGTGATGAAGCGACGGTAAAAATTAGCAAAGCCCAGGAATTTCTGAAGGCTCTTCACAGAAGTAGGCTGAGTCCAATCATAAATGGCCTGAACTTTAACAGGGTCCATCTCGATAGTAGAAGGGGAAAAAATGAAGCCCAAAAATGAAACCTTCTGAACTCCAAAGAGACATTTAGACCCCTTCACAAACAAGGAATTAGCTTGAAGAACCTGGAACACCATTCTGACCTGCTTCACATGAGACTCCCAATCGTCCGAAAAAACCAAAATGTCATCCAAATATACAATCATGAATCTATCCAGGTACTTTCGGAAGATGTCATGCATAAAGGACTGAAACACAGATGGAGCATTAGAAAGCCCGAATGGCATCACCAGGTACTCAAAATCGCCCTCGGGCGTATTAATTGCTGTTTTCCATTCGTTGCCCTGTTTAATACGCACAAGATTATACGCCCCTCGAAGATCTATCTTGGTGAACCAGCGGCAAGGGGTACTGAAATTTGACGGTGATTTTATTGAGAAGGCGGTAATCTATACAAGGTCTCAGAGAACCATCCTTCTTGGCCACAAAAAAGAACCCTGCTCCCAATGGTGACGACGACGGACGAATATGCCCTTTCTCCAAGGACTCCTTTACATAACTCCGCATAGCGGCGTGTTCTGGCACAGATAAATTGAACAGTCGGCCCTTCAGAAACTTACTACCAGGAATCAAATTAATAGCACAATCACAATCCCTATGAGGAGGTAGGGCACTGGATTTGGGCTCATCAATTACATCCCGGTAATCTGACAAGAACTCAGGGACTTCAGAAGGATGGGAAGACGAAATTGACAACAATGGGACATCCCCATGTACCCCTTGACAACCCCAACTGGATACAGACATTGATTTCCAATCCAATACTGGATTATGGACCTGTAGCCATGGCAAACCCAAAACGACCACATCATGCAAATTATGCAACACCAAAAAGCGAATATCCTCCTGATGTGCAGCAGCCATGCACATGGTCAATTGAGTCCAGTACTGAGGCTTATTCTTGGCCAAAGGCGTAGCATCAATCCCCCTTAGGGGAATAGGGCTCCGCAAAGGCTCCAAGCATCAATTCCCCTCAATGGAATAGGATACTGTAAGGGCTCCAAGAAAAAACCACAGCGCCTGACAAACTCCAAGTCCATCAAATTCAGGGCAGCGCCTGAATCCACAAATGCCATAACAGAATAGGACGACAAAGAGCAAATCCGAGTAACGGACAAAAGAAATTTTGGCTGTACCGTACCAATGGTGGCAGACCTAGCGAACCGCTTAGTGCATTTAGGACAATCAGAGATAGCATGAGTGGAGTCACCACAGTAAAAACACAGCCCATTCTGACGTCTGTATTCTTGCCGTTCAGCTCTGGTCAAGGTCCTATCACATTGCATAGGCTCAGGCCTCTGCTCAGAAGATACCGCCAAATGGTGCACAGTTTTGCGCTCACGTAAGCGTCGATCGATCTGAAAGGCCAAGAACATAGACTCATTCAGACCAACAGGCATGGGGAATCCCACCATAACATCCTTAAGGGCTTCAGAAAGACCCTTTCTGAAAATTGCCGCCAGGGCACACTCATTCCACTGAGTAAGCACAGACCACTTTCTAAACTTCTGACAATATACCTCCGCTTCATCCTGACCCTGACACAAAGCCAGCAAGATTTTCTCTGCCTGATCCACTGAATCTGGTTCATCATAAAGCAACCCAAGCGCCAGAAAAAACGCATCTACATTACGCAATGCAGGATCTCCTGGCGCAAGGGAAAATGCCCAGTCTTGAGGGTCGCCACGTAGCAAAGAAATAATGATTTTTACTTGCTGAATGGGGTCACCAGAGGAGCGGGGTTTCAAAGCAAAAAACAGTCTACAATTATTTTTGAAATTCAGGAACTTAGATCTATCCCCAGAAAACAAATCAGGAATTGGAATTCTGGGTTCTAACATCGGGTTCTGAACTACATAATCTTGAATGCCTTGTACCCTTGCAGTGAGTTGATCCACACAAGAGGACAGACCTTGAATGTCCATATCTACACCTGTGTCCTGAACCACCCAGAGATTTAGGGGAAAAGAAAAACAAAACACGCTGCAGAGGAAAAAAAAATGGTCTCAGAACTTCTTTTTTCCCTCTATTGAGATGCATTAACACTTTACGGGCCAGCTGTACTGTTATGATGACCTGGTGGTTAGGAGCACTAGGAATGACCTGATGAGCAAACTAGTAATACAGGACAAGCTCTGGGAAGTGGGAGCTCTGCTGACCGCAACCCCTAATCCTATCACAACAACTAGAAATAGCCGTGGAGCGTACCTGACTCTGCCTAGACGCCTCTTCACAGCCTAAGAGCTAACTACCCCTAAAGATAGAAAATAAAGCCTAACTTGCCTCAGAGAAATTCCCCATAGAAAAAGGCAGCCCCCCACACATATTGACTGTGAGATAAGATGGAAGTCACAAACACAGGAATGAAATAGGTTTCAGCAAAGGAGGCCAGACTTAACTAAACAGACTTGAAGATAGAAAAGGTATCTTTGTGGTCAGCATAAAAAACTACCAAAAAACCACGCAGAGTGTGCAAAAGAGACCCCACACCGACTCACGGTGTGGAGGTGCCACTCTGCATCCGAGAGCTTCCAGCTAGCAAGGCAAAATCATGATAGCAAGCAGGACAAGAAAACAGTGGTAAACAAATAAGCTAGCAGGGACTTAGCTTTTGCTGGAGTAGACAGGTCATCTGAAAGATCCAAGAGAGAACTGAACCAGTACTAGGGCATTGACAGCTGGCATCAGGTAACGATCTGTTGTGATCCGCTTTTTGGGCTCCCCTAGTGGTGGCTGGTGGTACTGGAGACTTGTGTGTTCTTTTCTGCCTCAGCTCACCTGCTTCCATCAGTTTTGGGAGTTCCCTATTTAGCCTTGCTCTCCAGTCACTTCCTTGCCGGTCATCATTGTAACCTGAGCCTTTCAGTTGCATGTTCCTGCTACCAGTCTGCTGATCAGCTAAGTGGACTCTTGTCCTTTTTGTTTTGTATTTTTTGTCCAGTTTACAGTTTGTCATTTCCTGTTACTGGAAGCTCTTGTGGACTGAAATTGCCACTCCTGTGTCATGAGTTGACACAGGAGTCTTAAAGTAATTTCAGGATGGGTTTTTGAAAGGGTTTTTCAGCTGACCGTGAAGTCCTCTTTTGTATCCTTCCTCTATCTAGTAAGTGGACCTCGCTTTGCTAAATCTACCTTCATACTGTGTATGTCTTTTCCTCTGAACTCACCGTTAATATATGTGGGGGCTACTATCATCTTTGGGGAATTTCACTAGAGGTAAGCCAGGTCTGTTCCTTCCTCTTCCAGGCGTAGTTAGTTCTCCGGCTGGCGCATGGCATCTAGGCAGCCGTAGGAATGCTTCCTGGCTACTGTTAGTTGTGTGGTAGATTTAGGTCACGGTCAGCTTGAGTTTCCATCACCCGAGGGCTAGTCTGTTATTTTGTGTTTCTGATGTTCCCATGCCATTGGGGAATCATGACAGTATGACCGGCCACTGTTAAAGTAATTGGCAGAAGAAAGGAGAGTAAAAGAAGTCTGTAGATTTTTTTTTTTTTCCTCACATGTTTGCTACTTAGTTGGCTCAGTTGTATTTCTGCTCTATATACAGCCTTGCCTTTCTCTCCTTCTAATCCTTGAATGGCTCTGATCTCTCCGGTTTAAGGATGGACTCTCAGAGTTTGGCTGCAGGTTTAAATAATCTTGCTACGAAGGTTCAGAATTTACAAGATTATGTTATACGTACTCCTATTTCTGAACCTAAGATTCCTACACCAGAGGTATTTTCCGGAGATAGATCTCGGTTTCTGAATTTCAAATGTAATTGTAAATTATTCCTTTCTCTCAGACCTCACTCCTCTGGAGATCCTGTTCAGCAGGTTAAGATTGTGATTTCTTTGCTGCGAGGTGACCCTCAAAATTGGGCATTTTCATTGACACCAGGGGATCCTGCGTTGCTCAATGTGGATGCGTTTTTTCTGGCTTTAGGGTTGCTGTATGAGGAACCTAATTTGGAGATTCAAGCTGAAAAAGCTTTAATAGCCCTGTCTCAAGGGCAAGATGAAGCTGAGATATACTGCCAAAAATTTCGTAAATGGTCTGTGCTTACTCAGTGGAATGAGTGTGCCCTAGCGGCAATTTTCAGAGAAGGCCTTTCTGATGCCGTTAAGGATGTCATGGTGGGGTTTCCTACGCCCACAGGTCTGAATGAGTCCATCACAATGGCGATTCAGATTGATCGGCGTTTGCGGGAGCGCAAACCCGTGCACCATTTGGCGGTATCTTCTGAAGGGACGCCAGAGAAAATGCAATGTGACAGAATTCTGTCAAGAAGCGAGGGGCAGAATTATAGGCGCAAAAATGGCTTGTGCTTCTACTGTGGTGATTCCGCGCATGTTATATCAGCATGCTCTAAACGTACTAGGAAGGTTGACAAGTCTGTTTCTATTGGCACTTTACAGTCTAAATTTCTTCTGTCTGTAACTCTGATTTGTTCATTATCAGTTATTACCGTGGATGCCTATGTGGACTCTGGCGCCGCTCTGAGTCTCATGGATTGGTCCTTCGCCAGGCGCTGTGGGTTTGATTTGGAGCCTCTGGAAGTTCCTATACCTCTGAAGGGTATTGATTCTACACCTCTGGCTTGTAATAGACCACAGTTCTGGACGCAAGTGACTATGCGTATGACTCCAGACCATCAGGAGATGATTCGCTTCCTCGTGTTGCATAATTTACATGATGTGTTAGTGCTTGGATTACCATGGTTGCAATCTCATAACCCAGTACAGGACTGGAAAACTATGTCTGTGTTAAGCTGGGGATGTCGGGGGGCTCATGGGGACATACCTTTGGTTTCTATCTCGTCATCTATTCCCTCTGAGGTTCCGGCATTTTTGTCGGATTTTGGGGATATTTTTGAAGAGCCTAAAATTGGTTCTCTCCCTCCCCACAGAGAGTGTGATTGCGCCATAGATCTTATTCCAGGCAGTAAATTTCCAAAGGGTCGTTTGTTTAACCTATCTGTACCTGAGCATGCTGCCATGCGAGAGTATGTTAAGGAGTCCCTGGAAAAGGGACATATTCGTCCTTCTTCATCACCTTTAGGAGCTGGGTTTTTCTTTGTCTCTAAAAAGGATGGCTCGCTGAGGCCTTGTATTGATTATCGACTCCTGAATAAAATTACTGTCAAATATCAGTATCCGTTGCCACTGCTTACTGATTTGTTTGCTCGCATAAGGGGGGCTAAGTGGTTCTCCAAGATTGATCTCCGTGGGGCGTATAATTTGGTGCGAATTAAGCAAGGGGATGAGTGGAAAACCGCATTTAATATGCCTGAGGGCCACTTTGAGTATTTAGTAATGCCTTTCGGCCTTTCTAATGCACCTTCAGTTTTTCAGTCCTTTATGCATGATATTTTCCGTGAATATCTGGATAAATTTATGATTGTGTATTTGGACGATATTTTGATTTTTTCTGAGGACTGGGAGTCTCATGTTCAGCAGGTCAGGAGGGTTTTTCAGGTCTTGCGGGAGAATTCTCTGTGTGTAAAGGGTTCTAAGTGTGTTTTTGGGGTTCAAAAGATTTCCTTTTTGGGGTACATTTTTTCCCCTTCTTCTGTTGAGATGGACCCTGTCAAGGTTCGGGCTATTTGTGACTGGACGCAGCCTACTTCTCTAAAGGGTCTTCAGAAGTTCTTGGGCTTTGCTAATTTTTATCGTCGATTTATAGCTGGGTTTTCTGGTGTTGCTAAGCCTCTTACGGATTTGACTAAGAAGGGTGCTGATGTTGCCAATTGGTCCTCTGCCGCTGTGGAGGCCTTTCAGGAACTTAAGCGCCGCTTTTCGTCTGCCCCTGTGTTGCGCCAGCCTGATGTCTCTCTCCCCTTTCAGGTTGAGGTCGATGCTTCCGAGATCGGAGCGGGGGCGGTTTTGTCGCAGAAAAGTTCCGATTGCTCAGTGATGAGACCTTGTGCTGTTGTGAATTTGGTTTCTGGGCTCCCCCGGTGGTTTCTGGTGGTACTGCACTTGTGTGCTTCATCTCCTCTGTTCACCTGTTTCCATCAGGATGTGGGAGTTTTCTATTTAACCTTGCTCCTCAGTCATTTCTATGCCGGCCAACAATGTTACCAGAAGCCTTTCTGTTGCATGTTCCTGCTCCTAGACTACTATCAGCTAAGTTGGACTTGTAGTCCTAAGTTTGTTTTGCATTTTTGTTCCAGTTCTCTGCGATTGATTATTTCTGAGGCTGGAAGCTCTTGTGAGCTGAAATTGCCACTCTGGTGTCATGAGTTGATATTAGAGTCTTAAAGTAATTTCAGGATGGGGTTTTGAAAGGGTTTTCAGCTGACTGTGAAGTTCCCTTTTCTGTCTTCCTACTATCTAGTAAGCGGACCTCAATTTGCTAAACCTATCTTCATACTTCGTATGTCAATTTCCTCTGAAATCACCGACAATATATGTGGGGGCTACTGTCTGCCTTTTGGGGAAAATTTCTCTAGAGGTAAGCCAGGTCTGTATTTTCCTCTGCTAGGGTCAGTCAGTTCTCCGGCTGGCGCTGGGCGTCTAGGGATAAAACGTAGGCACGCTACCCGGCCACTGTTAGTTGTGCGGTAGGTTTAACTCACAGTCAGCTCGAGTTCCCATCTTCCAAGAGCTAGTCCTTTTTGTATGCTTTACTATGTTCTCATGCCATTGAGAACCATGACAGTTTGGCCGGCCAAGGGTTAAAATAATTGGCAGAAGAAAGGAGAGAAAAGAACTCTGCAGAGAATTTTTTTTTTTTTTTTCCTGAGTTTGCTCATTAGTTGATTCACTTGCATCTCTGCTTACTGCAGCCTTCGTCTCTCTCTCCTTCTAATCCTTGAATGGTTCTGATTTCACCTGATTAATATGGATCCTCAGAGTTTAGCTACAGGTTTGGATAATCTCGCTGTGAAGGTTCAAAGTTTACAGGATTTTGTTATTCATGCTCCTATATCTGAACCTAGAATTCCTTTACCTGAATTTTTCTCCGGGGATAGATCTCGCTTCCAGAATTTCAAACATAATTGTAAATTATTTTTGTTTCTGAGATCTCGCTCCGCTGGAGTTCCTGCACAGCAGGTCAGGATTGTAATTTCCTTGCTCCGGGGCGACCCTCAGGACTGGGCATTTGCTTTGGCACCAGGGGATCCTGCGTTGCTCAATGTGGATGCGTTTTTCCTGGCTTTGGGGTTGCTTTATGAGGAACCTCATTTAGAGATTCAGGCTGAAAAAGCCTTAATGGCCCTGTCTCAAGGGCAAGATGAGGCTGAAATATACTGCCAAAAATTTCGTAAGTGGTCTGTGCTTACTCAGTGGAATGAGTGCGCCCTGGCGGCGAATTTCAGAGAGGGTCTCTCTGATGCCATTAAGGATGTTATGGTGGGGTTCCCTGTGCCTACAGGTCTGAATGAGTCCATGACAATGGCTATTCAGATTGATCGGCGTTTGCGGGAGCGCAAACCTGTGCACCATTTGGCGGTGTCTACTGAGAAGGCGCCAGAGATTATGCAATGTGATAGAATTCTGTCCAGAAGCGAACGACAGAATTTTAGGCGAAAAAATGGGTTATGCTTCTATTGTGGTGATTCAACTCATGTTATATCAGCATGCTCTAAACGTACTAAGAAGGTTGATAAGTCTGTTTCAATTGGCACTTTACAGTCCAAGTTTATTCTATCTGTGACCCTGATTTGCTCTTTATCGTCTATTACCGCGGACGCCTATGTCGACTCTGGCGCCGCTTTGAGTCTTATGGATTGGTCCTTTGCCAAACGCTGTGGGTTTGATTTAGAGCCTCTGGAAGTTCCTATACCTCTGAAGGGTATTGACTCCACGCCATTGGCTAGTAATAAACCACAATACTGGACACAAGTAAATATGCGTATTAATCCGGATCACCAGGAGATTATTCGCTTCCTTGTGTTGTATAATCTACATGATGTGTTGGTGCTTGGATTGCCATGGCTGCAATCTCATAACCCAGTCCTCGACTGGAAAGCAATGTCTGTGTTAAGCTGGGGATCTCAGGGGACTCATGGGGACGTACCTTTGGTTTCCATTTCGTCATCTATTCCCTCTGAGATTCCGGAATTTTTATCTGATTATCATGATGTTTTTGAGGAGCCTAAAATTGGTTCACTACCTCCGCACAGAGAGTGCGATTGTACTATAGATCTGATTCCGGGCAGTAAGTTTCCAAAGGGTCGTTTATTTAATCTATCTGTGCCTGAACATGCTGCTATGCGGGAATATATTAAGGAGTCCTTGGAAAAGGGACATATTCGTCCTTCGTCATCTCCCTTAGGAGCCGGTTTTTTCTTTGTATCTAAAAAAGATGGCTCTTTGAGGCCGTGTATTGATTATCGGCTTTTGAATAAAATCACGGTTAAATATCAGTATCCTTTGCCACTGCTTACTGATTTGTTTGCTCGAATAAAGGGGGTCAAGTGGTTCTCTAAGATTGATCTTCGTGGGGCGTATAATTTAGTGCGAATTAAGCAGGGGGATGAGTGGAAAACCGCATTTAATACGCCTGAGGGCCATTTTGAGTATTTAGTAATGCCTTTTGGTCTTTCAAATGCCCCTTCAGTCTTTCAGTCCTTTATGCATGACATTTTCCGTGAATATTTGGATAAATTTTTGATTGTGTATCTGGATGATATTTTGATTTTTTAGGAGGACTGGGACTCTCATGTCCAACAGGTCAGGAGGGTTTTTCAGGTTTTGCGCTCTAATTCCTTGCGTGTAAAGGGTCCTAAGTGCGTTTTTGGGGTTCAAAAGATTTCGTTTTTGGGGTACATTTTTTCCCCCTCTTCCATTGAGATGGACCCTGTCAAGGTTCAGGCTATTTGTGATTGGACGCAACCCTCTTCTCTTAAGAGCCTTCAGAAGTTTTTGGGCTTTGCTAATTTTTATCGTCGATTTATAACTGGTTTTTCTGATGTCGCTAAACCGTTGACTGATTTGACTAAGAAGGGTGCTGATGTTGCTGAGTGGTCCCCTGCTGCTGTGGAGGCCTTTCGGGAGCTTAAGCGCCGCTTTTCTTCCGCCCCTCTATTGCGTCAGCCTGATGTTACTCTTCCTTTTCAGGTTGAGGTCGACGCTTCAGAAATCGGAGCTGGGGCGGTTTTGTCGCAGAAAAGTTCCGACTGCTCCGTGATGAGACCTTGTGCGTTCTTTTCTCGTAAGTTTTCGCCCGCTGAGCGAAATTATGATATTGGTAATCGGGAGCTCTTGGCTATGAAGTGGGCTTTTGAGGAGTGGCGTCATTGGCTTGAGGGGGCTAGACATCAGGTGGTGGTATTGACCGACCACAAGAATTTGATTTATCTTGAGTCCGCCAGGCGCCTGAATCCTAGACAGGCGCGCTGGTCGTTATTTTTCTCTCGGTTTAATTTTGTGGTTTCTTACCTACCGGGTTCTAAAAATGTGAAGGCGGATGCCCTTTCTAGGAGTTTTGAGCCTGATTCCCCTGGTAATTCTGAACCTACAGGTATCCTTAAGGATGGAGTGATATTATCTGCTGTTTCGCCAGATTTGCGACGGGTCTTGCAGGAGTTTCAGGCGGATAGACCTGATCGTTGCCCGCCTGGTAGATTGTTTGTTCCTGATGATTGGACCAGTAGAGTCATCTCGGAGGTCCATTCTTCTGCGTTAGCAGGTCATCCTGGAATCTTTGGTACCAGGGATTTGGTGGCTAGGTCCTTCTGGTGGCCTTCCCTGTCGCGAGATGTGCGAGGTTTTGTGCAGTCTTGTGATGTTTGTGCTCGGGCCAAGCCTTGTTGTTCTCGGGCTAGTGGATTGTTGTTATCCTTGCCTATTCCGAACAGGCCTTGGACTCACATCTCCATGGATTTTATTTCTGATCTCCCTGTTTCTCAGAAGATGTCTGTCATCTGGGTGGTGTGTGACCGTTTCTCTAAGATGGTCCATTTGGTTCCCTTGCCTAAATTGCCTTCTTCATCCGAGCTGGTTCCTCTGTTTTTTCAAAATGTGGTGCGCTTGCATGGTATTCCGGAGAATATCGTTTCTGACAGGGGAACCCAATTCGTGTCTAGATTTTGGCGAGCGTTCTGTGCTAGGATGGGCATTGATTTGTCTTTTTCGTCTGCTTTCCACCCTCAGACTAATGGCCAGACCGAGAGAACTAATCAGACCTTGGAGACTTATTTGAGGTGTTTTGTGTCTGCGGATCAGGATGATTGGGTTGCCTTTTTGCCCTTGGCGGAGTTTGCCCTCAATAATCGGGCTAGTTCTGCCACCTTGGTTTCTCCTTTCTTCTGTAATTCGGGGTTTCATCCTCGTTTCTCTTCCGGTCAGGTGGAGTCTTCGGATTGTCCTGGAGTGGATGCTGTGGTGGAGAGGTTGCATCAGATTTGGGGGCATGTGGTGGACAATTTGAAGTTGTCCCAGGAGAAGACTCAGCATTTTGCCAACCGCCGTCGTCGTGTTGGTCCTCGTCTTTGTGTTGGGGACTTGGTGTGGTTGTCTTCTCGTTTTGTCCCTATGAAGGTTTCTTCTCCTAAGTTTAAGCCTCGGTTCATCGGCCCGTACAAGATATTGGAGATTCTTAACCCTGTGTCCTTTCGTTTGGACCTCCCTGCATCTTTTTCTATTCATAATGTCTTCCATCGGTCATTGTTGCGCAGGTATGAGGTACCGGTTGTGCCTTCCGTTGAGCCTCCTGCTCCGGTGTTGGTTGAGGGTGAGTTGGAGTACGTTGTCGAGAAGATCTTGGACTCCCGTGTTTCCAGACGGAGACTTCAGTATCTGGTCAAGTGGAAGGGCTACGGTCAGGAGGATAACTCTTGGGTGACAGCCTCTGATGTTCATGCCTCCGATTTGGTCCGTGCCTTTCATAGGGCTCATCCTGATCGCCCTGGTGGTTCTGGTGAGGGTTCGGTGCCCCCTCCTTGAGGGGGGGGTACTGTTGTGAATTTGGTTTCTGGGCTCCCCCGGTGGTTTCTGGTGGTACTGCACTTGTGTGCTTCATCTCCTCTGTTCACCTGTTTCCATCAGGATGTGGGAGTTTTCTATTTAACCTTGCTCCTCAGTCATTTCTATGCCGGCCAACAATGTTACCAGAAGCCTTTCTGTTGCATGTTCCTGCTCCTAGACTACTATCAGCTAAGTTGGACTTGTAGTCCTAAGTTTGTTTTGCATTTTTGTTCCAGTTCTCTGCGATTGATTATTTCTGAGGCTGGAAGCTCTTGTGAGCTGAAATTGCCACTCTGGTGTCATGAGTTGATATTAGAGTCTTAAAGTAATTTCAGGATGGGGTTTTGAAAGGGTTTTCAGCTGACTGTGAAGTTCCCTTTTCTGTCTTCCTACTATCTAGTAAGCGGACCTCAATTTGCTAAACCTATCTTCATACTTCGTATGTCAATTTCCTCTGAAATCACCGACAATATATGTGGGGGCTACTGTCTGCCTTTTGGGGAAAATTTCTCTAGAGGTAAGCCAGGTCTGTATTTTCCTCTGCTAGGGTCAGTCAGTTCTCCGGCTGGCGCTGGGCGTCTAGGGATAAAACGTAGGCACGCTACCCGGCCACTGTTAGTTGTGCGGTAGGTTTAGCTCACAGTCAGCTCGAGTTCCCATCTTCCAAGAGCTAGTCCTTTTTGTATGCTTTACTATGTTCTCTTGCCATTGAGAACCATGACATTGTGCGTTCTTTTCTCGAAAATTTTCTGCCGCCGAAAGAAATTATGATGTCGGTAACTGGGAGCTTTTGGCCATGAAGTGGGCATTTGAGGAGTGGCGTCATTGGCTTGAGGGTGCTAGACATCAGGTGGTGGTTTTGATTGATCACAAGAATCTGATTTATCTTGAGTCTGCCAGGCGCCTGAATCCTAGACAGGCGCGCTGGTCGTTGTTTTTCTCTCGGTTTAATTTTGTGGTCTCATATCTACCAGGTTCTAAGAATGTGAAGGCAGATGCCCTTTCTAGGAGTTTTGAGCCTGATTCTCCTGGTGATTCAGAACCTACAGGTATCCTTAAGGATGGGGTGATATTATCCGCTATTTCCCCAGATCTGCGACGTGCTTTGCAAGAGTTTCAGGCGGATAGACCTGATCGCTGTCCACCTGGTAGACTGTTTGTTCCTGATGATTGGACCAGTAGAGTCATCTCGGAGGTTCATTCTTCTACGCTGGCGGGTCATCCTGGAATTTTTGGTACCCGGGATTTGGTGGCTAGATCCTTCTGGTGGCCATCTCTGTCTCGAGATGTGCGTGTTTTTGTGCAGTCTTGTGATGTGTGTGCTCGGGCCAAGCCTTGTTGTTCTAGGGCTAGCGGGTTGTTGTTGCCCTTGCCTATTCCGAAGAGGCCTTGGATGCACATCTCGATGGACTTTATTTCTGATCTTCCTGTCTCTCAGAGGATGTCTGTTATCTGGGTGGTGTGTGACCGTTTTTCTAAGATGGTTCATTTGGTGCCATTGCCGAAGTTGCCTTCCTCGTCTGAGTTGGTTCCTTTGTTTTTTCAAAATGTGGTTCGCTTGCATGGTATTCCTGAAAATATCGTTTCTGATAGGGGTACCCAGTTCGTTTCTAGATTTTGGCGGGCATTCTGTGCCAGGTTGGGCATTGATTTGTCTTTTTCGTCTGCCTTCCATCCTCAGACTAATGGCCAGACGGAGAGAACTAATCAGACTTTGGAGACGTATTTGAGGTGTTTTGTGTCTGCGGATCAGGATGATTGGGTTGCCTTTTTGCCGTTGGCGGAGTTTGCTCTTAATAATCGGGCTAGTTCGGCCACTTTGGTTTCCCCTTTCTTTTGCAATTCGGGGTTTCATCCCCGTTTTTCTTCTGGTCAGGCGGAGTCTTCGGATTGTCCTGGAGTAGATGCTGTGGTGGATCGGTTGTATCGGATTTGGGAACAAGTGGTGGACAATTTGAATTTGTCCCAGGAGAAGACTCAGCGGTTTGCTAACCGCCAGCGTCGGGTTGGTCCTCGCCTTCGTGTTGGGGACTTGGTGTGGTTGTCTTCCCGTTTTGTCCCAATGAGGGTTTCTTCTCCTAAATTTAAGCCTCGGTTCATCGGTCCCTATAGGATTTTGGAGATTATTAACCCTGTTTCCTTTCGTTTGGACCTCCCGGCATCTTTCGCTATCCATAATGTGTTCCATCGGTCGTTGTTGCGGAGATACGAGGTGCCGGTGGTTCCTTCTGCTGAGCCTCCTGCTCCTGTGCTGGTTGAGGGTGAATTGGAGTACGTTATAGAGAAGATCTTGGACTCTCGTATTTCCAGGCGGAGACTCCAGTATCTGGTTAAATGGAAGGGCTATGGTCAGGAAGATAATTCTTGGGTAACTGCCTCTGATGTTCATGCCTCGGATTTGGTTCGTGCCTTTCATAGGGCTCATCCAGGTCGCCCTGGCGGTTCTTGTGAGGGTTCGGTGCCCCCTCCTTAAGGGGGGGGTACTGTTGTGATCCGCTTTTTGGGCTCCCCTAGTGGTGGCTGGTGGTACTGGAGACTTGTGTGTTCTTTTCTGCCTCAGCTCACCTGCTTCCATCAGTTTTGGGAGTTCCCTATTTAGCCTTGCTCTCCAGTCACTTCCTTGCCGGTCATCATTGTAACCTGAGCCTTTCAGTTGCATGTTCCTGCTACCAGTCTGCTGATCAGCTAAGTGGACTCTTGTCCTTTTTGTTTTGTATTTTTTGTCCAGTTTACAGTTTGTCATTTCCTGTTACTGGAAGCTCTTGTGGACTGAAATTGCCACTCCTGTGTCATGAGTTGACACAGGAGTCTTAAAGTAATTTCAGGATGGGTTTTTGAAAGGGTTTTTCAGCTGACCGTGAAGTCCTCTTTTGTATCCTTCCTCTATCTAGTAAGTGGACCTCGCTTTGCTAAATCTACCTTCATACTGTGTATGTCTTTTCCTCTGAACTCACCGTTAATATATGTGGGGGCTACTATCATCTTTGGGGAATTTCACTAGAGGTAAGCCAGGTCTGTTCCTTCCTCTTCCAGGCGTAGTTAGTTCTCCGGCTGGCGCATGGCATCTAGGCAGCCGTAGGAATGCTTCCTGGCTACTGTTAGTTGTGTGGTAGATTTAGGTCACGGTCAGCTTGAGTTTCCATCACCCGAGGGCTAGTCTGTTATTTTGTGTTTCTGATGTTCCCATGCCATTGGGGAATCATGACAACGATCTAAGTGGAGTTAAATAGAGCAGCCAGCCTAGGACTAAACGAGGTCAGCTGAGGAAGGAACCTCAGAACCAGCAGCTCCACTCACAGCCACCAGAGGGAGTCCATGGACAGAACTCGCCGAAGTACCATTCATAACCACCGGAGGGAGTTCGAGAACAGAATTCACAACAGAGGGGTATACATAATAAAAAACAAGTACAGTAATCCTAAACAATGCAAGTCACAACTGGTACAGCAGGAGAGAGGACCCTGCCCACAAGGGCTCAAAATCTACAAGGAATGGGTGAGGATACAATAGGTGAGGGCAGAGCTGGTCGTGTAGTGGTTTGGTGGATCGGTGGTTACTGCAGGTTGTAGGCTTGTCAGAAGAGGTAAGGTAGGTATTCAGGTTCCTTTTGAAAGTTTCAACAGTAGGCAAGAGTCTGATATGTTGGGGTAGAGTTCCAGAGGAGGGGGGATGCACGGAAGAAATCTTGTAGGAAGAAGAGATAAGAGGCGAGTCGAGAAGGAGATCTTGTGAGTATCAGAAGTTGCGTGCTGGTAGGTATCGGGAGACGAGGTCACAGATGTATGGAGGAGACAGGTTGTGGATGGCTTTGTATGCCATGGCTAGGGTTTTGAAGTGGAGTTTCTGGGTAATGGGGAGCCAGTGAAGGGATTGACAGAGAGGAGAGGCTGTGGAATAGCGGGGGGATAGGTGGATTAGTCGGGCAGCAGAGCTTAAGCTAGATTGGAGGGGCGTGAGAGTGTTAGAGGGGAAGCCACACAGTGGGAGGTTGCAGTAGTCAAGAAGGGAGATGATGAGGGCATGCACTAGAGTTTTTGCAGATTCTAGGTTGAGGAATGTATGGATCCGGGAGATGCTTTTGAGTTGAAGTCGGCAAGAGGTGGAAAGGGCCTGGATATGTAGTTTGAAGGAGAGATCAGAGTCAAGGATTACACCAAAGCAGCGAGCTTGTGGGACTTGGGAGAGTGAGCAGCCATTTACTTTAATTGATAGGTTTGTTGGGAGAGCCGAGTGAGGTGGGGAAAAGATGATAAATTCTGAGATATCAGGGTCTGGGCCAGAATTTTCAGCTTTGAATTGAACTTCAAATTAAGATGAGGCTGGTCAGACATTGGTGTAGGCCTGATGTGCTGGGAGCCCTAATACCACATGCTCAACTCACTTTTATGCTCAGCCACACTCGGGTGGCACAAATATCAGTTTCGCAGACTACTATTGTCAGAAAAATGTAAGGATAGTAACACGGGTAGTTGACTTAAAGATGCTGGAGGTCTGCCTGTCTCAAAGGCCTACTACTACAGGCAACACACACACAAAGCAGTCGCGTCCGCACCTGCCAGTGCGCATCTGTCTATCAGCCGGTCCAGTCTGCACCTGCCAATGATTTTCTGTTCCTCAGCCAGTCCTATCTGCACCCATGGTTCCAGTGTCCCTACAGTGCCTGCCTGCATTCTTCATGCATCTTTCGGTCTGTAGCAACCTATCCATTGTAGGGGTTCAGCTGCCACCCTCTGTAGGTTAGCCCTGGGGTAGTACCTTGTGCCACCTCCTTGTCCCTCCTTAGGTCATGGTTTTCGCCTGCTGACTCTTATCTGAAGTCAAATTTGGTAGGCCACCTAGTCACACCCCTCCAGGCTTTCTGAGGACTATGACACAGTGGTTCCACCACATTGTCCGTTAGAGTCTCCATCTGCTGGGTTGGCTGTAGTGTAAGAGATGTTGGTCCCCATTATACTAGTTCTCTTTTGCAACTGATGCCACTTTGGTGGTGTCTACCACTAATTTTTGGAAATGTGTAGACTCCTGGTTGGGTCTCCATCATGTGTGTTGCTTGTAGCAGTAGGCCTCTGAGACAGGCAGACCTCCACCACCTTTAAGTCAACTACCCGTGTTACTATCCATACATTTTTCTGATAATAGTAGTCAACGAAACTGATATTTGTGCCACCTGAGTGTGGCTAAGCATAAAAGCAAGTTGAGCGTGTGGTATTAGGGTTCCCAGCACAGCAGGCCTACACCAAAGTCTGACACACCTCATATTAATTTGAAGATCAATTCAAAGCTGTTAATTCTGGCCCAGACCCTGATATCTCATGCATGGCTGATTGATGCCATTCTATTCTTAAATTTGTACTGTGAGTCAATTGAGGCCACTTTCCTGGTGTCTGCCTTTGATTTGATGTGTTTTGGCAGCTTTTGAACCTGTTTGAAGGTGTTGTTCATGCGTTTGTTTTTGCCTCTCGTTGACTCCAATGACGTTCTTCTATGTTCAGTGAAAATTCCACAAATATATCGACGAACATTGCAAAATCGGTGATCGTAATCCGAACCAAACATTGTAATATTCACTCATCTCTAATCATTAGTAATTTGCAGAGCCTTTAACCCCTTCACCCCGAGCCATTTTTCGTTTTATTTTTTCCTTCCCTTCTTCCAACAGCAATACATTTTTTATTTTTCCATCATTATTGTTAGGGCTAGCGGAACGCACCAAATGAATATATAGATTTTATTATGATAGATGCGTTCGCAGCCCGGGGTCCACCGTGCAGGAGAACCTGCTGCTAGCAAATAGCGAAACAAAATGACGGTGTTAGCTAACTCTGTTACTTCACAGAGTTAGACTCCACATAGGCACAGGCTAACTGCCTAAACAAGAGCAGTCAGTGGTCATGCATGCACACGAAACTCCTCGCTGGAGGTGCCAGCATTCTAAGGGCTTATTTCGGCCAGGTCCCTGAATACCCAAGCATACAAACTCCTCGCCGGAGGTGCCAGCATTCTAGGGGCTTATTTCAGCCGGGTCCCTGAACACACTCATACAAGACCACACTGGCGCAAAGTACATAAATAAAGAGCAATACTAGCACATGGCCGTGCGACCATGCGAGCCTTAAATAGTTGCAGCACGTACAGGACCTTCCTGGAAGGACCAATGAGAGGCTGCCACAGAGCGTGAGCACCTACAGGACCTTAGCTGCAGCGTCTGATCATGTGACCCTTGATCTCCACTGAGAGATCTTACTCTGGGCATGCTCAGAACGAGAAAAGCAGGACTTAGTCCCAGAAACGTCTGCTCGCCGCTGCCCAGCACTGACTTCAATGGCAGAAGCAGGAAAAGCAGCAGTAACCCTTTGCACAGAGTCAGACTGAGCGAGACGCTGGGACCAACGTCTCCGCTGAGCAGACTCCACTGCAGCAGGAGAAGAATGGGAGACTGCAGCGGAGATGGCCCGAGATTCCCCCTGTGCAGAGAAAGGAACTGGACCCCTAACAATTATAGCAGAATGAAAGCTTGTTTTTTGCTCTGGAAAGCAGGAAAAAAATCAAGTACTTTAAAATTGCATAAAGTGCAATTTTTTACAAAAAAGTTTTTTTATTTACTGTTTTCACTATGTGATAAAACTGGCCTGGCAATATGATTGTCGTACCAGTACCTCATATGTCGGTAAGGGGTTAATATTGTCAAGTGACCTGCTTTCGATAAATCATCCCATTATTCTACAAATGGTTCTTCTTCCTTTTCTCATCTTCTTCATAGGGATTCATATGACACTTGGAGAACTGTACAATTTTCTGAATGAGGCTATACATTTCATTCTAATCCACATAAATAGTTCTCAAGGACTTATCTAGTAGTGGTGAACAAATGGTTATTATAGAAGGCTGAGTTCTCCAATATTAATAATCACTTGGATCAACCACGCGCCTGTATCTTTCTAAATATTAGGGACATATAATAACTTACCTTCCGCTGCTTGGAGACTAAACAATTTTATCATTTCAGTTTCTGGTTCTGAGAAAATTATAGAAAAAGGTTTAAAGAAATGTTTTCTTTTAAATGATAATTCGAAAGTTTTGAATGAAACACAATGGAATGCTCATAAAATATTTATCAGAGGTAGATTTATTGAATTATACTCCAAAATTTGCTTTTAAATGGCTAAAGTATATTAAAATAATGAAGATATCATACAATTTGAAATATTAAAAAAAATAAGTCAAAGCAGCCCATGCATAAAATACATGAATTATATCAAAAAGTCCAATATAAACTTGAATACATTTTAAAGTACAGTTTACTTATAGGATAACAAAGCCACCTCTTTATTGGATAACAATATTAAAATGTAGCTGTAGTTTCGGGGGAACTTGAAGAAGAATGTGTGTCTCTGCCTTTAGCTGTTGCCAGCTTTCCCCCCCCTTTCCTTTCCATAAAATTTATAAGCAGGAACTGTTATTTCTTATTTTAGTAAAAGGAAAATCTTTACTCACTGAAGACAGATTTACCCCATTAATTGAGACTATTGAGAACGAAAGGTCAGTTCAGGATGAAAAGATGAAAATTTCACTTTCAAGATACGGTAGATTACAAAGTTTATTATTTTCATGTGTACTACTAATTTATATTAAAAACAATTATTGTCACTGCTTAAATTACTTTTAAAACATGAAAAATACATATTTGATAGAGATAAGAACAAGAAAAATAGACAACAATTTAGTTAACAATCACAATTCCCTGAATAATTCAAAGACAACAATTTTTACTAACCTAGTTATGTTCAATATAATAATTTCTAGATAAAGAATCACTACCCAAACTCCAGGATGATCAAATCTTACAATTTAATACATTAATTTCTTAAGAAAACCATCACATTTGCATGGGCTAAGAAAGATATATTACAAAATATGGTCTGGGGGAAAATGTGTGTAAATGGGTTAGTAACTGGCTTATTGATAGAAAGCAGAGGGTGGTTATAAATGGTATAGTCTCTAACTGGGTCGCTGTGACCAGTGGGGTACCGCAGGGGTCGGTATTGGGACCTGTTCTCTTCAACATATTCATTAATGATCTGGTAGAAGGTTTACACAGTAAAATATTGATATTTGCAGATGATACAAAACTATGTAAAGCAGTTAATACAAGAGAAGATAGTATTCTGCTACAGATGGATCTGGATAAGTTGGAAACTTGGGCTGAAAGGTGGCAGATGAGGTTTAACAATGATAAATGTAAGGTTATACACATGGGAAGACGGAATCAATATCACCATTACACACTGAACGGGAAACCACTGGGTAAATCTGACAGGGAGAAGGACTTGGGGATCCTAGTTAATGATAAACTTACCTGGAGCAGCCAGTGCCAGGCAGCAGCTGCCAAGGCAAACAGGATCATGGGGTGCATTAAAAGAGGTCTGGATACACATGATGAGAGCATTATACTGCCTCTGTACAAATCCCTAGTTAGACCGCACATGGAGTACTGTGTCTAGTTTTGGGCACCGGTGCTCAGGAAGGATATAATGGAACTAGAGAGAGTACAAAGGCGGGCAACAAAGTTAATAAAGGGGATGGGAGAACTACAATACCCAGATAGATTAGCGAAATTAGGATTATTTAGTCTAGAAAAAAGACGACTGAGGGGCGATCTAATAACCATGTATAAGTATATAAGGGGACAATACAAATATCTCGCTGAGGATCTGTTTATACCAAGGAAGGTGACGGGCACAAGGGGGCATTCTTTGCGTCTGGAGGAGAGAAGGTTTTTCCACCAACATAGAAGAGGATTCTTTACTGTTAGGGCAGTGAGAATCTGGAATTGCTTGCCTGTGGAGGTGGTGATGGCGAACTCAGTCGAGGGGTTCAAGAGAGGCCTGGATGTCTTCCTGGAGCAGAACAATATTGTATCATACAATTATTAGGTTCTGTAGAAGGATGTAGATCTGGGGATTTATTATGATGGAATATAGGAATATAGGCTGAACTGGATGGACAAATGTCTTTTTTCGGCCTTACTAACTATGTTACTATGTTACTATGTAACCCCATTCTAGTTCCATACCATATATCATCTTATGATAAAATAATTTCTTTATGGGATTCACAAAATGAATTTTTACAAGATCTTATAGATTTTTTTCCAAAACCGGGAAAGCGATAAGATGTCCAGAGTAATTTTAGATCAATCTCCCACTTAAAGTCAGACCTAAAGATCTATTCTAAACTAACAGCAACTAGAATTTTTAGCCATTTACCTAATCTAACTAGCCTTAATCAAATGTCTTTTGTCAAAACAATTCAAACTACAGCAGTGCTTGAAAGTTTGTAAACTCTTTGGGGTTTTCTAAATTTCTTCAGAATGCTCTATTTTGGTTTCATCCATGCACAAAACATTGTTCCAATAGCATAGCTGCACACAGGTAGCAATATTCAGTGAATTTCTCCTTTCAATACAGCAATGCACTATAGTTGTTCAATGATGGTGCACTCAAGAGCATTAACATTAGCTAATGTAAAAGAGGCCAGGCCTTCAGTTTGATAGAGATCACCTTGGGGTGCTTTGTGACCACACAGACTACAACCCCTGGCAAAAATTATGGAATCACCGGCCTTGGAGGATGTTCATTCAGTTGTTTAATTTTGCAGAAAAAAGCAGACCACAGACATGACACAAAACTAAAGTCATTTCAAATGGCAACTTTCTGGCTTTAAGAAACACTAAAAGGAATCAAGAACAAAAATGTGGTAGTCTGTAATGGTTACTTTTTATAACCAAGCATAGGGAAAAAATTATGGAGTCACTCAATTCTGAGGAAAAAATTATGGAATCATGAAAAACAAACAAAAAAACACTCCAAAACATCACTAGTATTTTGTTGCACCACCTCTGGCTTTTATAACAGCTTGCAGTCTCTGAGGCATGGACTTAATGAGTGTCATACAGTACTCTTCATCAATCTGGCTCCAACTGTCTCTGATTGCTGTTGGCAGATCAGCTTTGCAGGTTGGAGCCTTGTCATGGACCATTTTCTTCAACTTCCACCAAAGATTTTCAATTGGATCGAGATCCGGACTATTTGCAGGCCATGACATTGACCTTATGTATCTTTTTTCAAGGAATGTTTGCAGTTTTTGCTCTATGGGAGGATGCATTATCATCTTGAAAAATGATTTAATCATTCCCAAACATCCTTTCAATTGATGTAATAAGAAAAGTGTCCAAAATATCAACGTAAACTTGTGCATTTATTGAAGATATAATGACAGCCATCTCCCCAGTGCCTTTACCTGACATGCAGCCCTATATCATCAATGACTGTGGAAATTTGCATGTTCTCGTCAAGGCAGTCATCTTTATAAATCTCATTGGAACGGCACCAAACAAAGGTTCCAGCATCATCACCTTGCCCAATGCAAATTTATGATTCATCGCTGAATATGACTTTCATCCAGTCATCCACAGTCCGCGATTGCTTTTCCTTAGCCCATTGTAACCTGGTTTTTTTCTGTTTAGGTGTTAATGATGGCTTTCATTTAGCTTTTCTGTATGTAAATCCCATTTCCTTTAGGCAGTTTCTTACAGTTCGGTCACAGATGTTGACTCCAGTTTCCACCCATTTGTTCCTCATTTGTTTTGTTGTACATTTCCTGTTTTGGAGACATATTGCTTTAAGTTTCTGGTCTTGTCACTTTGATATCTTCCTTGGTCTACCAGTATGTTTGCTGTTATGATCCCTAGTGGCTGAGGATCACAAATAGATCAGCAAGTGATTAAACTAAGGACGAGCTCTAGGGAGATGGTAACTGGACTGATCGCAAATCTGAACCTATCCAAAACAACTAGAGGTAGCCGGTGAACGTGCCTAAAAAATTCCTAGACGTCTCGAGCCAGCCTGAGGAACTAGCTACCACTAAAGAGAAAGAAAGACCTCGCTTGCCTCCAGAGAAATAATCCCCAAAGATATAGAAGCCCCCAACAAATATTAACGGTGAAGTAAGAAGAAGGCACATACATAGGGATGAAATCAGATTCAGCAAAAGTAGTACTAGAAAGCAGAAAATAGAGCAGGGGTCTATGCGATCAATAAAAAACCCTTACAAAATATCCATCCTGAGATTTCAAGAACCCACACACCAACTAACGGTGTGTGGGGAGAAACTCAGCCCACTAGAGCAACCAGCAAGCGAGGGAATTACATTTTAGCAAGCTGGAACAGAAAACATGATAAACACTGCTGATCAAAAAATGAGCAAACAAAACTTAGCTTATCCTGGATGGACTAGGAGCAAGGTAGTCAGAAGGAATCTGAGTAGCACTGATTACATCGACAGCCGGCAACAAGTGGAAGCAAAACAGAGCTATATAGGAACCTCCCAGAGGATAACGAACCAGCTGATAGCCAGAGACCAGCAGGATAACATGCAAAGCCACCAGGGGGAGCCCAAAGCAAAAGTCACACCATACCACCAGTGACCACAAGAGGGAGCCTGACCACAGAGTTCACAACAGTTTGCCTTTACCAACCTTCCCATGTTGTTTGTATTTGGTCCAGATTTTAGACACAGCTGACTGTGAACAACCAACATCTTTTGCAACATTGCGTGATGATTCACCCTCTTTTAAGAGTTTGATAATCCTCTCCTTTGTTTCATTTGACATCTCTAATGTTGAAGCCATGATTCATGTCAGTCCACTTGGTGCAACAGCTCTCCAAGGTGTGATCACTCCTTTTTAGATGCAGGCTAACGAGCAGATCGAATTTGATGCAGGTGTTATTTTTCGGTATGAAAATTTACAGAGTAATTCCATAACTTTGTCCTCAGAATGGAGTGATTCCATATTTGTTTCCCTATGCTTGATTAAAAAACTAACCATTCCTGACTACCACATTTGTTGTTCTTGATTTCTTTTAGTGTTTCTTAAAGCCAGAAAGCTGCCATTTGAAATGACTTTAGTTTTGTGCCATGTCTGTGATCTGCTTTTTTTCTACAAAATTAAACAACTGAATGAACATCCTCCAAGGCTGGTGATTCCATAATTTTTGCCAGGAGTTGTATTATACGTCTTGCTCTGGGAGTGATCTTTGTTGGCTGACTACTCCTGGGGAAGGTAACAATGGTATTGAATTTCCTCCATTTGTACACAATTTGTATGACTGTGAATTCATGGAGTCCAAACTCTTTAAAGCTAGGTTTTATAATAATTTCCAGCCTGATGGGCATCAACAACTCTTCTTTTGAGGTCTTTAGAAATATGAAAATCAGACTTTGATAAATCCCTGAGCTTTAAAAAAAACAAGTCGAACACTCACACCTGATTATCATCCCATTGACTGAAAATGCCAGACTCTAATTTTATACTCAAATTTTCTGCTAATCTTAAGGATTGACAAACTTTTGCTACTCATAGACATGATCGTTTTCCACATTTAGATTTTTTCCGATGTGTTCAAAATTAGCAATGGACCAAGACAAGGATTTCCCCTTTCTCCGTCAATTTTTTCTCTCGCAATTCTATTTTAGCAGAATATATTAAAATAAATCTCCACATTGTAGGTCTGAACATTAACAATAGAATTAATAAAACAGGGTTATTTGCCAACAACATTATTTATTCCTAAAAGACCCTTAACAATCTCTACTGGAAACTATGAAAATATTATACTGGTTTATACAAGTCTCTTATTATAAACTAAATAAAACAAAATGTCAAGTTCTTACTTTAGGAATATAGCCAGGTTTATATGATGATGACCCCAAAAAATAATATCCATTTCAATGGAATAAAGATTTACTGTATTTTTCGGACTATAAGAAGCACCAGACCATAAGATGCACCTAGGTTTTAGAGGAGGAAATTAGGAAAAAAATTGAAGCCAAAAATGTGGTAAATTCTGTACTTAATATTCCCTATCCTGGTATATATGGTCTCCTCATCCTCATCCTGATACACATGGCCACCCACTCATCCCTAGCCTGGTATGCATGGCCTCCTCATCCTTATCTTGGTATGCATGGATCCCTCATCCCTATCCTGATATGCATGACCCCTTCATCCCTATCCTGGTATGCATGCCCCCTCATCTCTTCCCTGGTGTGCATGGCCCCTCATCCCTATCCTCATAGGAATGGTCCCCTTCATCCCTATCCTGGCAGGAATGAACACCCTCATCCCTATCCTAGTATGCATGGCCCCATCCCTATCCTGGTATGCAGGGCCCCATTCCTATCCTTGTATGCAGGGCCCCATCTCATCCTATTATGCCTGGTCCCATCCCTATCATGGTATGCAGTGCCCCCATTTCATCCTTGTATGCATGGTCCCATCCCTTTTTCCTGGTATGCAGGACCCCCATCTCATCCTAGTATGCATGGCACCAGCCTTATCCTTGTATGCAGAGCCCCATCTCCTCCTAGTATACATGGCCCCATCCCTATTCTGGTATGATTGGCCCCCATCCCAGTCCTGGTATGCATGGCCCCATCCTTATAATTGGTCCCCCACCCCCATCCTGGTATGCATGGCCCCATCAGAAAACATAAAATAATTACACTTACCTTCCCGGCGCTCCCTCGCAACATTTTGTTCCGGTGCCAGCAGCTGCTTTATGCTTGTAAGCAGTGCATGGCAGGGATGTCATGCGCAGTTCATAAGCAGAGCACAGCAGCCAGAATACTCACTGCTCCCCATTCCAGGACTATGCACGCAGTGAGTATTCATTGCTCTTCAGTAGACCGCACAGTGTCAGCCGGAGCCTTCCTGCAGCTGCCGGTGGTCACATGTGCCGCTACTTAAGAGAAATGAATATTCACCTCTCTTAAGTAGCGGCACATGTGACCGCCAGCAGCAGCAGGAAGCTGGCGGCTGACTGTGCACACTACCAAAGAGCAGTGAATATGCATTGCTCTCTGCGCGCACAGTTCCTGCGTGGGGAGCAGCGAGTATTCTGGCAGCTGCCCTTCAGTTTGGAAGCAATGCATTAAGTCCCTGCCATGTGCTGCTTATGAACATAAATCAGCTGCTGGCATCGGAACAAGATGCTTCGAGGGAGCGCAGGGAAGGTAAGTGTAATTTTTTTTATGTTTTTCTGATGGGACCATGCGTACCAGGATGGGGGTGCAGGGCCAATCATAAGGATGGGGCCATGCGTATTATCAACATATTAATTGCTGATAATTGTATGTTTAGGCATAAGTTCTAGGCCTGCCGGGGTGTAATAACACCTTCCTGGTACATGAGAATATATTGTTTGTGTTTTTCACATGTATATCTTCTATACACAAATCCTAGTATAACACAACCATATTTCAGGTACAGATGTAAGGAACATTTCTTCCTCTCCTTGTAGATTGTAAGCTTGCGAGCAGGGACCCCACTTCTAATGTCACTGTTTAAATTGTCTTAACTTGTTTTGAATTTGTCTGTACATGTCCCCGCTTAATTGTAAAGTGCTGCGGAATATGTTGGCGCTATATAAATAAAAATTATTATTATTATTATTATTATGCGTACCAGGACCAGGGCTGAGGGACAATTATACCAAGATGCTACTAAAGAGAAATGAATATTCATTGCCCTCCATGCCCATGGGTGTGAAATGCAATGAATATTCATTTTTCTTTAGCAGCAGGCACAGGAGTTAGATGCAGCTGTGGGCTCTAGCATCCTGTGACCCGTTGCTCTGCTGATGCCACTCTCCCACCTCAGCCAGTGTTAGTACATCTGGACTATAAGACGCACCCCCCATTTTCCTCCATATTTTTGGAGGAAAAAAGTGCGTCTTATAGTATGAAAAATATGGTAATTCTTTATTTGGGGATACACCTGACAAATCCTTTATCAAAAATGTCAACAAACTGTACATTTTTATTAAACAAAGTAAAAAAATTGACATCTAGGTCAGAATATTAACTATCCCGGGTTGGACACATTGCTTCTATTTCAAAAAAATTAAGTTTTTAATTTTTTTGGTGAAATTGAATTCCTTCATTGCTGGAGACTACTCCTTTCTTTTCTGCTTTATTGAACACATATGAGACTGGGACGACTCCGTGCGGATGATATTCAGGATCAAGGTGCAAGGCATTTTGGTGAGCTGACTTTCCATGGTTTTCCTTCTTCCCTCTTTTTTGCTCAAGTACTATGGGTATGAAAAGAATGACATAGTTTTTCGACAGGACAACAGCACAAAATATATGTCAGGATTGTCTAAGAAATGGTTCAATGACAATGAAATAGAGGTGCTGGAATTGTCCCCACAGTCCCCAGACCTCAACTTAACCCCTTTGAAACAAAGCCTGTTTTCACCTTAATGACTAGGCCAATTTTCACAATTCTGACCACTGTCAGTTTATGAGGTCATAACTCTGAAACACTTCAATGGATCCCGCAGATTCTGAGATTGCTTTCTCGTGACATATTGTACTTTATGATAGTGGTAAAATTTATTCAGTACAACTAGCGTTTATTTGTGAAAAAAAAGGAAATATGGCGAAAATTTTGAAAATTTCGCAATTTTCAAACTTTTAGTTTTTATCCCCTTAAATTAAGGAGTCTTATCACACAAAATAGTTAATAAATATAATTTACCACATGTCTGCTTTACATCAGCACAATTTTGGAAACAATTTTTTGGTTAGGAAGTTATAAGGGTTAAAAGTTGACCAGCGATTTTCATTTTTACAACAAAATTTGCAAAACCATTTTTTTAGGGACCACCTCACACTTGAAGGGACATTCAAGAAGTTTATTAACCCTTTAGGTGCTTCACATGAATTTTTGGAATGTTTAAAAAAATGAACATTTACCTTTTTTTTCACAAAAAATTACTTCAGATCCAATTTGTTTTATTTTACTGAGGGTAACAGGAGAAATTGGACCCTAAAAGTTGTTGTACAATTTGTCCTGAGTACACTGATATCCCATATATGCAGGTAAACCACTGCTCGGAAGGGAAGGAGTGCCGTTTGACTTTTCAATGCAAAATTGGCTGGTATTGAGATCGGGCGCCATGTCGCGTTTGGAGAGCCCCTGATGAGCCTAAACAGTGGAAATCCCCAACAAGTGACACCTTTTTGGAAAGTAGACCCCCTTTGTGTGTAATTTCACAAAAAATTACTTCAGATCCAATTTGTTTTATTTTACTGAGGGTAACAGGAGAAATTGGACCCTAAAAGTTGTTGTACAATTTGTCCTGAGTACACTGATATCCCATATATGCAGGTAAACCACTGCTCGGAAGGGAAGGAGTGCCGTTTGACTTTTCAATGCAAAATTGGCTGGTATTGAGATCGGGCGCCATGTCGCGTTTGGAGAGCCCCTGATGAGCCTAAACAGTGGAAATCCCCGACAAGTGACACCTTTTTGGAAAGTAGACCCCCTAAGGAACTTATTTAGATGTGTGGTGAGCACTTTGATCCCCCAAGTGCTTCACAGAAGTTTTATAATGTAGACCCTTACAAATAAAGAATCATATTTTTTTCACAATTTTTTGTTTTCCCAAGGGTAACAAGAGAAATTGGACCCCAAAAGTTGTTGTGCAATTTGTCCTGATACACCATATGTGGGGATAAACCACTGTTTGGGCACATGGCAGAGCTCGGAATGGAAGGAACGCCGTTTGACTTTTCAATGCAAAATTGGCTGGAATTGAGATCAAATGCCATGTCGCGTTTGGAGACCCCCTGATGTGCCTAAACAGTGGAACCCCCCCCTTTTAACTCCAACCCTCACCCAAACACACAAATAACCCTAATCCCAACTCTAACCATAACCCTAACCATAAACCTAAGCCTAACACACCCCTAACCTAACCCTAACCCCAACACTAACCCTAATGGGAAAGGGGGTGATAAAGGGGGGTTTGATATACATATTTATAGCGGGGTTTTATGTTTGGCAGCTGTCACACACTAAAAGATGCTTTTTATTGTATTGGGGGAGGTGGCGGAGACATTAAAGGCATAGAGGTTTAGCCCAATCAAATAGAATAGCAGGAATTTTAATTTTTTTTTAAAACGTTCGGAGTTACAAAGATATTGACTATGTTAAGATTTTTAAAATTTTGTCAGATATTGATGTTTCACTACTTCCATGCCCTTCACCCTCTTTTTTACTTCTCCCACACTTTCTTCTTCATCATCATCAGCATCTTTGACATCAAGTTCTTCTTCACCTTATTCATCTTCTTCTTCATCTTCTACCTATAATTTTTTTTTGCTACATTGTTCATATTCTTTTTATTTAACTATTATTCTTCTTCATATTCAAGTTGTTCATCATATTCTTATTTGTGACAGGCATTCCCGTAGTTGTTATCTATAAAAGTTTGAAGATTACACCTTCCGTTCTGCCTGTCACAAAAGAGTTAGATTTGTCCGCGTTCAGTTTGGCCTGCAGCATCAGGCTTTATCCAGGGGCACCACGAGGAGGAACGGACTCACCCCCATACACTGCTTAGTCTTCTTCTGCTTATAATTTAGATAATATCTTTTGCTCTGATATTTAGTGTTATGCTTAATGTTCTTCTGCTCTTTGTTCTGCAGCCTCTTGTTCTTCTGCTTCTCGGTCTCCCATGTCGTCGTCGTCTCCAGGGTCGTCGTCATCTCAGTGGTTGTCGTCTCTGGTGTCGTCGTCATCTTAGGGGTGGTCTTCCGGGTCATCGTCTTTAGGGTCTTGAACTTGGAAATGTAGCAGAAGGTACAAGAAGGCTGAGAAAATGCCGAGAAACAGCTGATGGAACTGGTACTCGGATGGCTACCCAAAGGTCCAAGAGCCAATGGAACTACCGAGGACCAGCTGACGTTACTGGAACCCGGTTACTAAGCAGGAGGTACCCGTGCCTGAAAGCACTACCAAGGACCACCTGACGTTGGTGGAACTCGGATACCCAGATGGAGGCACCTAAGCCAAAGGCTCTGCCCGGAACCAGCTGACGGTACTGGAACCAGGATGGGGAGCAGAAGGTACAAGAGCAAAAGACACTGCCGAGAACCAGCTGACGGTACTAGAACCCGGATGGGTAGCCGAAGGTCCAAGAGCCAATGGAACTACCGAGGACCAGCTGACGTTACTGGAACCCGGTTACTAAGCAGGAGGTACCCATGCCTGAAAGCACTACCAAGGACCACCTGACATTGGTGGAAATCGGATACCCAGAGGGAGGCACCTAAGCCAAAGGCTCTGCCTGGAACCAGCTTACGGTACTGGAACCAGGATGGGGACCTATTCAAGCTTGTCTTCTTAGAGCCCCAACTAGTGGGGTTGGAGCAAAGGGTCAGCAGGGGGAGCAGAGTGTAGGCCAAAGCCTGCACTGGAGGCATTTGGAGGTCTGTTGTGTCTGCGTGGCATTTGCAGGACACGATGCCGGCTACACAGCAGGGGAACAGCTGGCGTTGCTGAACCCCACTGACACATTGGCGGGTGTTTTTCTCTGTGCAGCTAGCACTTCCGGGCGCCAACTGGCGGTGTTAGAGCCCAGGGTCAGCAGGAGGAGAGGGAGCAGAGTGTAGGCCGAAGCCTGCACTGGCAGCAGCTTTGTGTCTGCGTGGCGTTTGCAGGACACATTGCCGGCTACACAGCAGGGGAACAGCTGGCGTTGTTGAACCCCACTGACACAATGGCGGGTGTTTTTCTCTGTGCAGCTAGCACTTCCGGGCGCCATCTGGCGGTGTTAGAGCCCAGGGTGTTGTGAATTCTGTTGTGGGTTCTGCTCTTAGGCTCCCTCCGGTGGTTATAAGTGGTAGTGCTGCTGTTTGTCCTTCACAACAGTCATCAGCTGCTTCCACTTTGGGCGGGGCTATTTAGTCTGGCTCCTTCCTTTAGTGAGTGCAAGTTGTCCATTGTTTTCTAGGGATCCACATCTCTGCTTGGTTTCTCCTTCTGGATTGTCCAAATCATCAACGATAAGTCCTGGCTCTGTTTTTGCAGTCCACATGCGGTGGACTTATTAGTTCTGTGAATTGCTATGTTTTTTCTTGTCCAGCTTTGTCTGTGTTAAGATTTACTCAGCCAAGTTGGAAGCTCTGGAGTCACAGAGTTACCCTCCATGCCTTTAGTTAGGTGTAGAGATTTTTGTATTCTCTGTGGTGGATTTTGTAGTATTTTTTATACTGACCGCACAGTACTCTTTCCTGTCTTTTCTTTCTAGGTAGCGTGGCCTCCTTTGCTAAATTCTGTTTTCAGTCTGCATTTGTAATTTCCCTCTCCTCTCACAGTCAATATTTGTGGGGGGCTGCCTTTCCTTTGGGAATTTTCTCTGAGGCAAGATAGTATTCCTGTTTCTTTCTTTAGGTGTAATTAGTCCTCCGGCCGTGACGAGGTGTCTAGGGAGTGACAGGAACATCCCACGGCTACTTCTAGTTGATGTGTTAAGTTCAGGGTCTGCGGTCAGTTTAGAGGTCACCTACTCCAGAGCTCGTCCATGCTGCTCCTAGGCCACCAGTTCATAACAGTACAACTGGCCAACAATGAGTTAACCGCATCTCAAAAGAAGGGAAAGAAAGTGCTGAGCCATTTTTTTTCTGTACTCTGTTGTGTTTTTTTTCCCCTCTTCACTTCTGGGTGGCTCAGGAGTTAGGCGTTGACATGGATGTTCAGGGACTTGCTTCTCGGGTGGATCAACTTGCTGCTAGAGTACAGGGTATTTCTGATTATATCGTGCAGACTCCTGTTTTAGAGCCTAGAATTCCTACCCCCGATCTGTTCTTCGGGGACAGGTCCAAATTTTTGAGCTTTAAAAATAACTGTAAACTGTTTTTTACTCTTAAGCCCCATTCCTCTGGTGATCCTATCCAGCAGGTAAAAATTGTCATTTCTCTGTTGCGCGGTGACCCGCAGGATTGGGCATTTTCCCTGGAATCTGGGAATCCGGCCTTGCTTAATGTAGACACCTTTTTTCAGGCGCTTGGGTTATTGTATGATGAACCTAACTCTGTAGAGCATGCTGAGAAAACACTTTTGGCCCTGTCAGGGTCAAGAAGCGGCAGAGTCATATTGCCAGAAATTCAGAATATAGTCTGTGCTTACTAAGTGGAATGAGGATGCTTTGGCCGCAATTTTCAGAAAGGGTCTTTCTGAATCTGTTAAAGATGTTATGGTGGGGTTCCCCACGCCTGCAGGTCTGAGTGATTCTATGTCTCTGGCCATTCAAATTGATCGGCGCTTGCGTGAGCGCAGAGTTGTGCACACTATGGCGTTGTCTTCCGAGCGGAGTCCTGAGCCTATGCAGTGTGATAGGATTGTGTCTAGAGCGGAACGCCAAGGATTCATACGTCAGAATAGGTTGTGCTTTTACTGCGGCGATTCTGCTCATGTTATTTCTGATTGCCCTAAGCGTGCCAAGAGAATCGCTAATTCCGTTACTATCAGTACTGTACAACCTAAATTTCTGTTATCTGTGACCCTGATCTGCTCATTATCGTCATTCTCTGTCATGGCATTTGTGGATTCAGGCGCCGCCTAAAATTTAATGGACTTAGAATTTGCCAGACGTTGTGGTTTTTCCTTACAGCCTTTGCGGAGTCCTATCCCTTTGAGGGGGATTGATGCTACACCATTGGCTAAAAATAAACCTCAGTTTTGGACACAGTTAACCATGTGCATGGCGCCAGCCCATCAGGAAGATTGTCGCTTCCTGGTGTTACATAATTTGCATGATGCTGTTGTGCTGGGGTTTCCATGGTTACATGTACATAATCCGGTATTGGATTGGAAATCTATGTCTGTGACTAGTTGGGGTTGTCAGGGGGTTCACGATGACGTTCCTCTGATGTCAATTTCCTCCTCCCCCTCTTCTGAAATTCCTGAGTTTCTGTCAGATTTCCAGGATGTTTTCGATGAGCCCAAGTCCAGTTCCCTTCCACCGCATAGGGACTGTGATTGTGCTATTGATTTGATTCCAGGCTATAAGTTTCCTAAGGGCCGACTTTTCAACCTGTCTGTGCCTGAACATGCCGCCGTGCGGAGCTATGTAAGGGAGTCTTTGGAGAAGGGGCATATTCGGCCATCTTCTTCTCCATTAGGAGCAGGGGTTTTTTTTGTTGCCAAGAAGGATGGCTCCTTGAGACCCTGTATTGATTATCGCCTCTTGAATAAGATCACGGTCAAATTCCAATACCCTTTGCCTTTGCTTTCTGATTTGTTTGCCAGAATTAAGGGGGCTAGTTGGTTTACTAAGATTGACCTTCGAGGGGCATATAATCTGGTTCGTATTAAGCAGGGTGATGAATGGAAAACTGCGTTTAATACGCCCGAGGGCCCTTTTGAGTATCTTGTGATGCCATTCGGACTCTCTAATGCCCCATCTGTGTTTCAGTTCTTCATGCATGATATTTTTCGGAATTATCTTGATAAATTCATGATTGTATATTTGGATGCTATTTAGATTTTTTCAGGTGATTTGGAGTCTCATGTGAAACAAGTTAGGATGGTATTACAGGTCCTTCGTGACAATGCCTTGTTTGTGAAGGGGTCTAAGTGCCTCTTTGGAGTACAGAAGATTTCTTTTTTGGGCTTCATTTTTTCTCCATCATCTATAGAAATGGATCCGGCTTAGGTTCAGGCCATTCATGATTGGATCCAGCCCACATCTGTGAAGAGCCTTCAGAAATTTTTGGGCTTTGCTAATTTTTATCGCCAACTTCTCCAGTGTGGTTAAACCCCTGACCGATTTGACGAGGAAGGTCGCTGATGTAGCTAATTGGTCCTCTGAGGCCGTTTCTGCCTTTCAGGAGCTTAAGCGCCGATTTACTCCTGCCCCTGTGTTGCGTCAGCCGGATGTTTCTCTTCCTTTTCAGGTTGAGGTTGACGCTTCTGAGATTGGGGCAGGGGCCGTTTTGTCTCAGAGGAATTCTGATGGTTCCTTGATGAAACCGTGTGCCTTCTTTTCTCGAAAGTTTTCACCTGCGGAACGCAATTATGATGTCGGCAATCGTGAGTTGTTGGCTATGAAGTGGGCATTTGAGGAGTGGCGACATTGGCTTGAGGGGGCCAAGCACCGTATTGTGGTCTTGACCGATCATAAGAATCTGATTTACCTCGAGTCTGCCAAATTGCTGAATCCTAGACAGGCTTGTTGGTCCCTGTTTTTCTCCCGTTTTGATTTTGTTGTCTCGTATCTTCCAGGTTCTAAGAATGTTAAGGCTGATGCCCTCTCTAGGAGTTTCTTGCCTGATTCCCCTGGGATTCTTGAGCCGGTTGGTATTCTTAAAGAGGGGGTGATTCTTTCTGCCATCTCCCCTGATTTGCGACGGGCTCTTCAGGAGTTTCAGGCTGATAAACCTGATCGCTGTCCAGCGGGGAAACTGTTTGTTCCTGACAGATGGACTAGTAAAGTGATTTCTGAGGTTCACTGTTCTGTGTTGGCTGGCCATCCTGGGATTTTTGGTACCAGAGATTTGGTTAGTAGGTCCTTTTGGTGGCCTTCTTTGTCACGGGATGTGCGTTCTTTTGTGCAGTCCTGTGGGACTTGTGCGCGGGCCAAACCTTGCTGCTCCCGCGCCAGTGGGTTGCTTTTGCCTTTGCCGGTCCCTGAGAGGCCTTGGACGCATATTTCTATGGATTTTATTTCAGATCTTCCTGTTTCCCAGAGGATGTCTGTTATCTGGGTGGTCTGTGACCGGTTTTCTAAGATGGTTCATTTGGTACCTTTGCCTAAGTTGCCTTCCTCTTCTGAGTTGGTTCCGTTGTTTCTTCAGCATGTGGTTCGTTTGCATGGCATTCCGGAGAATATTGTGTCCGATAGAGGTTCCCAGTTTGTTTCTAGGTTTTGGCGGTCCGTTTGTGCTAAGCTGGGCATTGATTTGTCTTTTTCTTCCGCATTTCATCCTCAGACAAACGGCTAAACCGAGCAAACTAACCAGACTTTGGAAACTTATTTGAGATGCTTTGTGTCTGCCGATCAGGATGATTGGGTGGCTTTCTTGCCATTGGCCGAGTTTGCCCTTAATAATCGGGCTAGTTCTGCTACCTTGGTGTCACCATTCTTTTGTAATTCTGGGTTTCATCCTCGTTTTTCTTCAGGGCAGGTTGAGTCTTCTGATTGTCCTGGGGTGGACTCTGTGGTTGACAGGATGCAGCAGATTTGGGCTCATGTTGTGGACAATTTGGTGTTGTCTCAGGAGGAGGCTCAGCGTTTTGCCAACCGTCGTCAGCGTGTGGGTTCCCGGCTTCGGGTTGGGGATTTGGTCTGGTTGTCTTCTCGTCATGTTCCTATGAAGGTTTCTTCCCCGAAGTTCAAGCCTCGGTTTATTGGTCCTTATAGGATTTCTGAGATTATCAATCCAGTGTCTTTTCATTTGGCCCTTCCAGCCTCTTTTTCCATCCATAATGTTTTTCATAGATCTTTGTTGCGGAAATATGTGGTGCCCGTGGTTCCCTCTGTTGATCCTCCTGCCCCGGTGTTGATTGATGGGGAGTTGGAGTATGTTGTGGAGAAGATCTTGGATTCTCGTTTTTCTAGACGGAGGCTTCAGTATCTTGTCAAGTGGAAGGGTTGTGGCCAGGAGGATAATTCTTGGGTTGTTGCCTCCGATGTTCATGCTGACGATTTGGTTCGTGCCTTCCATTTGGCTCGTCCGGATCGGCCTGGGGGCTCTGGTGAGGGTTCGGTGACCCCTCCTCAAGGGGGGGTACTATTGTGAATTCTGTTGTGGGTCCTGCTCTTAGGCTCCCTCCGGTGGTTATAAGTGGTAGTGCTGCTGTTTGTCCTTCACAACAGTCATCAGCTGCTTCCACTTTAGACGGGGCTATTTAGTCTGGCTCCTTCCTTTAGTGAGTGGCAGTTGTCCATTGTTTTCTAGGGATCCACATCTCTGCTTGGTTTCTCCTTCTGGATTGTCCAAATCATCAAAGATAAGTCCTGGCTCTGTTTTTGCAGTCCACATGCGGTGGACTTAATAGTTCTGTGAATTGCTATGTTTTTTCTTGTCCAGCTTTGTCTGTGTTAAGATTTACTCAGCCAAGTTGGAAGCTCTGGAGTCACAGAGTTACCCTCCATGCCTTTAGTTAGGTGTGGAGATTTTTGTATTCTCTGTGGTGGATTTTGCAGTATTTTTTATACTGACCGTACAGTACTCTTTCCTGTCTTTTCTTTCTAGGTAGCGTGGCCTCCTTTGCTAAATTCTGTTTTCAGTCTGCGTTTGTAATTTCCCTCTCCTCTCACAGTCAATATTTGTGGGGGCTGCCTTTTCTTTGGGAATTTTCTCTGAGGCAAGATAGCATTCCTGTTTCTTTCTTTAGGTGTAATTAGTCCTCCGGCCGTGACGAGGTGTCTAGGGAGTGACAGGAACATCCCACGGCTACTTCTAGTTGATGTGTTAAGTTCAGGGTCTGCGGTCAGTTTAGAGGCCACCTACTTCAGAGCTCGTCCATGCTGCTCCTAGGCCACCAGTTCATAACACCAGGGACAGCAGGAGGAGAGGGAGCAGAGTGTAGGCCGAAGCCTAATTGAACCAATTTTAAAGGTAACCTTTAACCCCCCCTCAGGTGTTACAAACTAGAAGAGCCACACCTTGTGCAGCTGTAATGCTGCACAAGTCAAAGGTTGCTCTTTAAGGTTTGAATCTTGCAGACGTTGAATGAAACACGTATAACATTTAGCCCCTTATACAGTCAAACTGTCTTGGAGGCGTGACTTTCCTTCTTAATGAGACGCAGCACAGCTGTCAAAAATCCCACCTTGGTGCTGGGCGCAGCCTCCTGAGCGTTGTTATTAGCTGTACAGGAGTGTGCGCTGTCGTGTTATCCCTTGGCCATGCACTGTTAGCGCTGCCCGTCTTCTGACATCATTTCATGTCGGCCGGTGCGGTTCGCGTTGACCGTGAATCCCAGCCCTGCAGTGTCTTTTCCTTAATTCACACTATGGGGCTGGGATTCATGGCCTTGCGCAGTAAATATGTTTGCCTCTCACTCGTGTCCTTACACCTGCTTCAGACTGTGCGGCGTCAGCTGATCCCTTATCGCATGCCACGGCCATGAAGCCATACAGTCTGAAGAAGGCGGAAGGAGATGAGTGACAGGCGAAGATATGCACTGCTCATGCCCGTCAATCACACCCTCGCAGTCAAAATAAATAAGACAACGAGGGGCGTTGTGTCGGGCAGGGCGGCCGCAGAGGCGCAGCCAGCCAAACAATGATGCCAGAAGATGGGCAGCGCTACCAAGGGGGTTGCAGCGTGTCATTACAAAGGAAAGTCACACCTCAGGGACGGTTTAATGGTCTCTGGAGACACAGTTTAGACGTGTTGCCTTCGGCGTGTGCAAGGAGAGTAACTTAATGAGCCACCTTGTACAAATGCAGCATTACTGCAGTACAAGGTGGCTGTTATACATGCCAACGCCTGGGGGGGACAGGTTCCCTTCAATTTCAGTTCTTGTGTCTGCGTGGCGTTTGCAGGACACCATGCCGGCTACACAGCAGGGGAACATCTGGCGTTGCTGAACCCCACTGACACATTTGCGGGTGTTTTTCTCTGTGCAGCTAGCACTTCCAGGTGCTAACTGGCGGTGTTAGAGCCCAGGGTCAGCAGGAGGAGAGGGAGCAGAGTGTAGGCCGAAGCCTGCACTGGCGGCAGCTTTGTGTCTGCGTGGTGTTTGCAGGACACGATGCCGGCTACACAGCAGGGGAACAGCTGGTGTTGCTGAACCCCACTGACACATTGGCGGGTGTTTTTCTCTGTGCAGCTAGCACTTCCGGGCGCCAACTGGCGGTGTTAGAGCCCAGGGACAGCAGGAGGAGAGGGAGCAGAGTGTAGGTTGAAGCCTGCACTGGCGGCAGCTTTGTGTCTGCGTGGTGTTTGCAGGACACGTTGCCAGCTACACAGCAGGGGAACAGCTGGCGTTGCTGAACCCCACTGACACCTTGGTGGGTGTTTTTCTCTGTGCAGCTAGCACTTCCGGGCATCAACTAGCGGTGTTAAAGCCCAGGGTCAGCAGGAGGAGAGGGAGCAGAGTGTAGGCCGAAGCCTGCACTGGCGGCAGTTTTGTGTCTGCGTGGCGTTTGCAGGACACGTTGCCGGCTACACAGCAGGGGAACAGCTGGCGTTGCTGAACCCCACTGACACCTTGGCGGGTGTTTTTCTCTGTGCAGCTAGCACTTCCGGGCATCAACTAGCGGTGTTAAAGCCCAGGGTCAGCAGGAGGAGAGGGAGCAGAGTGTAGGCCGAAGCCTAATTGAACCAATTTTAAAGGTAACCTTTAACCCCCCCTCAGGTGTTACAAACTAGAAGAGCCAGCTTGTGCAGCAGTAATGCTGCACAAGTCAAAGGTTGCTCTATTAATTTTGTAACTTGCACACGCTGAATGAAACACATATAAAATTTAGCCCCTTATCCAGTCAAAACTGTCTTGGAGGCGTGAGTTCCCTTCTTAATGAGACGCAGCACAGCTGTCAAAAAAACCACCTTGGTGCTTGGCGCGGCCTCCTGAGCGTCGCATTTTGCTGTACAGGAGTCTGCGCTGTTGCGTTATCCCTTAGCCCTGCGCTGTTAGCGCTGCCCGTCTTCTGACATCATTTCATGTCGGCCGGTGCGGTTCGCAATGCCCATGAATCCCAGCCCCGCAGTGTCTTTTCCTTAATTCACACTGTGGAGCTGGGATTCATGGCCTTGCGCAGTACATATGTTCGCCTCTCGCTCGGGTCCTTACACCTGCTTCAGACTGTGCGGCGTCAGCTGATCCCTTATCGCATGCCACGGCCATGAAGCCGCACAGTCTGAAGAAGGCGGAAGGAGATGAGTGACAGGCGAAGATATGCACTGCTCATGCCCATCAATCACACCCTCGCAGTCAAAATAAATAAGACACCGAGGGGCGTTGTGTCGGGCAGGGAGGCCGCAGAGGCGCAGCCAGCCAACCAATGATGTCAGAAGATGGGAAGCGCTACCAAGGGGGCTGCAGCGTGTCATTACAAAGGAAAGTCACACCTCAGGGATGGATAATGGTCTCAGAGGACACATTTTATACGTGTTGAGTTCGACGTGTGCAAGGACAATAAATGAATGAGCCACCTTGTACAAATGCAGCATTACTGCTGTACAAGGTGGCTGTTATACATACAAACACATGGGGGGAGACAGGTTCCCTTCAATTTCAGTTCTTGTGTCTGCGTGGCGTTTGCAGGACATGTTGCCGGCTACACAGCAGGGGAGCAGCTGGCGTTGCTGAACCCCACTGACACATTGGCTGTTTTTCTCTGTGCAGCTAGCACTTCCGGGCACCAACTGGCGGTGTTAGAGCCCAGGGTCAGCAGGAGGAGCAGAGGGAGCAGAGTGTAGGCCGAAGCCTGCACTGGATGCAGATTTAGGTCTGTTGTGTCTGCTTGGCGTTTTCAGGACACGATGCCGGCTACACAGCAGGGGAACAGCTGGCATTGCTGAACCCCACTGACACATTGGCTGGTGTTTTTCTCTGTGCAGCTAGCACTTCCGGGCGCCAACTGGCGGTGTTAGAGCCCAGGGTCAGCAGGAGGAGCAGAGGGAGCAGCGTGTAGGCCGAAGCCTGCACTGGAGGCAGTTTTAGGTCTGTTGTGTCTGCGTGGCGTTTGCAGGACACGATGCCGGCTACACAGCAGGGGAACAGCTGGCATTGCTGAACCCCACTGACACATTGGCTGGTGTTTTTCTCTGTGCAGCTAGCACTTCCAGGCGCCAACTGGTGGTGTTAGAGCCCAGGGTCAGCAGGAGGAGCAGAGGGAGCAGAGTGTAGGCCAAAGCCTGCACTGGAGGCAGTTTTAGGTCTGTTGTGTCTGCGTGGCGTTTGCAGGACACGATGCCGGCTACACAGCAGGGAAACAGCTGGCATTGCTGAACCCCACTGACACATTGGCTGGTGTTTTTCTCTGTGCAGCTAGCACTTCCGGGCGCCAAATGGCGGTGTTAGAGCCCAGGGTCAGCAGGAGGAGCAGAGGGAGCAGAGTGTAGGCCGAAGCCTGCACTGGAGGCAGTTTTAGGTCTGTTGTGTCTGCGTGGCGTTTGCAGGACACGATGCCAGCTACACAGCAGGGGAACAGCTGGCGTTGCTGAACCTCACTGACACATTGGCTGGTGTTTTTCTCTGTGCAGCTAGCACTTCCGGGCGCCAACTGGCGGTGTTAGAGCTTAGGGTCAGCAGGAGGAGCAGAGGGAGCAGAGTGTAGGCCGAAGCCTGCACTGGAGGCAGTTTTAGGTCTGTTGTGTCTGCGTGGCGTTTGCAGGACACGATGCTGGCTGTTATGATCCTTAGTGGTTGAGGATCACAAATTACTCCAGCTACGTAACAAACATAGGACAAGCTCTAGGGAGGTGGCAAGCTGGACTGACCGCAAATCTGAACCTAACCAAACACACTAGAAGTAGCCGGTGAACGTGCCTGAATTCCTAGACGTCTCGAGCCAGCCTAAGGAACTAACTACCCCTAGAGAGAAAGAAAGACCTCTCTTGCCTCCAGAGAAATAATCCCCAAAGATATAGAAGCCCCCAACAAATAATAACGGTGAGGTAAGAGGAAGGCACATACACAGGGGTGAAAGCAGATTCAGCAAATGAGGCCCACTAATACTAGATAGCAGAAAATAGAAAAGGGAATCTATGCGGTCAGTAAAAAACCCTTACAAAATATCCACTCTGAGATTTCAAGAACCCCCACACCAACTAACGGTGTGGGGGGAGAAACTCAGTCCCCTAGAGCAACCAGCAAGCGAAGAAATCACATTTTAGCGAGCTGGACTAAAAACATAATGAACACTGATAATCAAAAAATGATCAAACAAAAACTTAGCTTGTCTTGGAGAGACTGGGAGCAAGGTAGACACACGGAATCTGAAGAGCACTGAACACATTGATAGCAGGCAAGGAACTGAGTATCCAGGTGGGCTAAATAGAAAACCAACCAAGGATAACGAACCAGCTGATGAAGCCAACCTGCAGAAGGACAACACTACACAGTACCGCTTGTGACCACTATAGGGAGCCCAGAAATAGAGTTCACAACAGTACCCCCCCTTGAGGAGGGGTCACCGAACCCTCATCAAGACCCCCAGGGCGATCAGGACGAGCTGCGTGGAAGGCGTGAACCAAATCGGCCGCATGAACATCAGAGGCGACAACCCAGGAATTATCCTCCTGACCATAGCCCTTCCACTTAACCAGATGCTGAAGTCTCCGTCTAGAGATACGAGAATCCAAAATCTTCTCCACCACGTACTCCAATTCGCCCTCAACCAGCACCGGAGCAGGAGGCTCAACAGAAGGAACCACAGGTACCACATACCTCCGCAACAAAGACCTATGGAACACATTATGGATGGCAAACGATGGCGGGAGATCCAAACGAAAAGACACCGGGTTAAGGATTTCCAAGATCTTATAAGGACCGATGAAGCGAGGCTTAAACTTAGGAGACGAGACCTTCATAGGAACATACCGAGAAGACAGCCACACCAAATCCCCAACACGAAGTCGGGGACCCACACCGCGGCGGCGGTTGGCAAAGCGCTGAGCCCTCTCCTGTGACAATTTCAGATTGTCCACCACATGGCTCCAAATCTGCTGCAACCTATCCACCACAGAATCCACCCCAGGACAGTCAGAAGACTCAACCTGACCCGAGGAAAAACGAGGATGGAAACCAGAATTGCAGAAAAAAGGCGAAAGCAAGGTAGCAGAACTAGCCCGATTATTAAGGGCAAACTCGGCCAATGGCAAAAAAGTCACCCAATCATCCTGATCAGCAGAAACAAAACATCTCAAATAAGTCTCCAACGTCTGATTAGTTCGCTCGGTTTGGCCATTAGTCTGAGGATGGAAGGCCGACGAAAAAGACAAATCAATGCCCATCTTAGCACAAAAAGTTCGCCAAAACCTGGACACAAACTGGGATCCTCTATCAGACACAATATTTTCAGGAATGCCGTGCAAGCGAACCACATTCTGAAAAAATAGAGGAACCAAATCGGAGGAGGAAGGCAGCTTAGGCAAGGGCACCAAATGGACCATCTTGGAAAAACGATCACACACCACCCAGATGACAGACATTCTCTGAGATACTGGCAGATCCGAAATAAAATCCATGGAGATGTGCGTCCAAGGCCTTTTCGGGACAGGCAAAGGCAAAAGCAACCCGCTGGCACGAGAACAGCAAGGCTTAGCCCGAGCACAAATCACACAAGACTGCACAAAGGAACGCACATCCCGTGACAAGGAAGGCCACCAGAAGGACCTAGCCACCAAATCTCTGGTACCAAAAATCCCAGGATGACCCGCCAACACCGAAGAATGAACCTCGGAAATAACTCTGCTGGTCCATCTATCCGGGACAAACAGTCTCTCTGGTGGACAACGGTCAGGTCTATCCGCCTGAAATTTCTGCAGCACTCGTCGCAAATCTGGAGAAATGGCAGACAAAATCACTCCCTCTCTAAGAATACCAGCCGGCTCAGAAACTCCCGGAGAGTCAGGCACAAAGCTCCTAGAAAGTGCATCAGCTTTCACGTTCTTCGAACCAGGCAGGTATGAGACCACGAAGTTGAAACGGGAGAAAAACAACGACCAACGAGCCTGTCTAGGATTAAGGCGCTTGGCCGACTCGAGGTAAATCAGATTTTTGTGATCAGTCAGGACCACCACACGATGTCTAGCTCCCTCGAGCCAATGACGCCACTCCTCAAATGCCCACTTCATAGCCAACAACTCCCGATTACCAACATCATAATTTCGCTCGGAAGGCGAAAACTTTCTTGAAAAGAAAGCACACGGCTTCATCACAGAGCCCTCAGAACTTCTCTGTGACAAAACAGCCCCTGCTCCAATCTCGGAAGCATCAACCTCAACCTGAAAGGGGAGAGAGACATCTGGCTGACATAAGACTGGAGCTGAAGAAAACCGGTGCTTAAGCTCCCGAAAGGCCTCCACGGCCGCAGGAGACCAATTAGTCACATCAGAGCCCTTCCTGGTCAAATCCGTCAAAGGTTTAACCACGCTAGAAAAATTAGCGATGAAACGACGGTAAAAATTAGCAAAACCCAAGAACTTCTGAAGACTCTTAACAGACATGGGCTGAGTCCAGTCATGAATAGCCTGGACCTTGACTGGGTCCATCTCCACAGCAGAAGGAGAAAAAATAAAACCCAAAAAGGAGGCCTTCTGTACTCCGAAGAGGCATTTTGAGCCCTTCACAAATAAAGCATTGGCACGCAGGACCTGAAACACCATCCTGACCTGCTTCACATGGGACTCCCAATCATCAGAAAAGACCAAAATGTCATCCAGATAAACAATCATAAATTTATCCAGATATTCACGGAAAATGTCATGCATGAAGGACTGAAACACAGAAGGAGCATTAGAGAGTCCAAAAGGCATCACCAAGTACTCAAAATGGCCTTCAGGCGTATTAAATGCTGTTTTCCATTCATCTCCCTGCTTAATGCGCACAAGATTATACGCACCACGGAGATCTATCTTGGTGAACCAACTGGCACCCTTAATCCGAGCAAACAAATCAGATAATAGTGGCAAAGGATACTGAAATTTGACTGTAATTTTATTCAGAAGGCGATAATCTATACACGGTCTCAAAGAACCGTCCTTCTTGGCCACAAAAAAGAATCCTGCACCAAGAGGGGAAGAGGATGGGCAAATATGTCCCTTCTCCAAAGACTCCTTTATATAACTCCGCATCGCGGCATGCTCTGGTATAGACAAATTAAAAAGTCGTCCCTTAGGGAATTTACTACCAGGAATTAAATTTATAGCACAGTCACAATCCCTATGAGGGGGCAGGGCACCAGACCTGGGCTCATCAAATACATCCTGGTAGTCAGACAAAAACTCAGGGACCTCAGAAGGAGTGGAAGAAGCAATAGACACCAATGGAGTATCGCCATGAATTCCCTGACAACCCCAACTAGACACAGACATAGCTTTCCAATCTAAAACTGGATTATGAGCCTGCAACCATGGCAGACCCAAAACGACAACATCATGTAAATTATGCAGAACAAGAAAGCGAATCACCTCCTGATGAACGGGAGTCATGCACATGGTCATTTACATCCAATACTGAGGTTTATTCTCAGCCAATGGCGTAGCATCAATTCCCCTCAGAGGAATAGGAAATTCCAAAGGCTCCAGGACAAAACCACAGCAACTGGCAAATGACAAATCCATCAGATTCAGGGCAGCACCCGAATCCACAAAGGCCATAACCGAGTAGGACGACAAAGAACAAATCAAAGTAACAGACAAAATAAACTTAGGCTGTATAGTACCAATGGTGACAGGTTTAGCGACCTTTTTTAAGCGTTTAGAGCATGCTGAGATAACATGAGCAGAATCACCACAGTAAAAGCACAACCCATTTTGACGTCTATGCCTTTGTCGCTCAATTCTGGTCAGAGTTCGATCACATTGCATAGACTCAGGTCTCTGTTTAGAAAATACCGCCAAAGGATGAGCAGATCTGCGCTCCCGCAAACGCCGATCAACCTGAATGGCTAAAGCCATAGAATCACTCAGACTTGTAGGGGTGGGGAACCCCACCATACCATCCTTAATGGCTTCAGAAAGACCTTCTCTGAAATTTGCAGCCAGGGCACACTCATTCCATTGAGTAAGCACTGACCATTTCCGAAATTTTTGACAATACACCTCTGCTTCATCCTGCCCTTGAGAAAGGGCCAGCAACGCTTTTTCTGCCTGATTCTCAAGATTAGGCTCCTCATAAAGCAGTCCAAGAGCCAGAAAAAACGCATCCACGTTAAGCTATTCAGGATCTCCTGGCGCCAGAGAGAAGGTCCAATCCTGAGGGTCGCCACGTAACAAGGAGATAACAATCTTTACTTGCCGAGCGGAATCACCAGAGGAACGAGGTCTCAGAGATAGAAATAACTTACAATTATTCTTAAAATTCTGAAACCTAGATCTATCTCCAGAAAACAACTCAGGAATGGGTATCTTTGGTTCTGACATAGGGCTATGAATAACAAAATCCTGAATACTTTGCACCCGTGCAGCAAGATGATCCACACTAGAAGTCAGAGTCTGAACATCCATGTCTGCAGCTGAGCTCAAAACCACCCAGAGTTCAAGGGGATGAAAGAAGCTAAACAGACTGCAGCAAAGGAAAAGCGGGAGGAGAAAAAAAAATGTATTCAGGTCTTCTTTTTATCCCACTTCTGCGATGCATTAAACACTTTTTGGCCTGCTATACTGTTATGATCCTTAGTGGTTGAGGATCACAAATTACTCCAGCTAAGTAACAAACATAGGACAATCTCTAGGGAGGTGGCAAGCTGGACTGACCGCAAATCTGAACCTAACCAAACACACTAGAAGTAGCCTGTGAACGTGCCTGAATTCCTAGATGTCTCGAGCCAGCCTAAGGAACTAACTACCCCTAGAGAGAAAGAAAGACCTCTCTTGCCTCCAGAGAAATAATCCCAAAGATATAGAAGCCCCAAACAAATAATAACGGTGAGGTAAGAGGAAGGCACATACACAGGGGTGAAAGCAGATTCAGCAAATGAGGCCCACTAATACTAGATAGCAGAAAATAGAAAAGGGAATCTATGCGGTCAGTAAAAAACCCTTACAAAATATCCACTCTGAGATTTCAAGAACCCCCACACCAACTAATGGTGTGGGGGGAGAAACTCAGTCCCCTAGAGCAACCAGCAAGCAAAGAAATCACATTTTAGCGAGCTGGACTAAAAACATAATGAACACTGATAATCAAAAAATGATCAAACAAAAACTTAGCTTGTCTTGGAGAGACTGGGAGCAAGGTAGACACATGGAATCTGAAGAGCACTGAACACATTGATAGCAGGCAAGGAACTGAGTATCCAGGTGGGCTAAATAGAAAACCAACCAAGGATAACGAACCAGCTGATGAAGCCAACCTGCAGAAGGACAACACTACACAGTACCGCTTGTGACCACTAGAGGGAGCCCAGAAATAGAGTTCACAACAGACGGCTACACAGCAGGGGAACAGCTGGCATTGCTGAACCCCACTGACACATTGGCTGGTGTTTTTCTCTGTGCAGCTAGCACTTCCGGGCGCCAAATGGCGGTGTTAGAGCCCAGGGTCAGCAGGAGGAGCAGAGGGAGCAGAGTGTAGGCCGAAACACCTATAGTGAAACAGCCTAACATATGATCACTAAGTGATCCCTTCTACTATCAACATGAATCCGATAGAGAACACAGAAGGTGCAAAATATGTAAAAAATATAAATTTTATTAAATACACCTATATCAATAAATACATGCACTAAATGGCAAAAGACAAATATGACTGTACAATTACATAACAATTCCCTAAAAATAGGGGGGGAATAAGGCAAAATTGTATATCAGCAAAGAACCGACAGGGACCACATTACATCTGGGACATATACCATAATGGCTCAGGATATATGTATAATGTTGGCAATAAATATAAGCTCACATAGCTTGTGGTGCCCATAGACTACCGGTGTATGGATGTAGCAGTGAGACAAGGTTTATATCAGATATTAAAAGAGGTCATACACCTTTAGACATATGTCAAAAAGCTGTGTCAATCCCAGAAAAGTAGCACCAGGTATATTTATGTCCACAATGATACCTATTTACAGTCTCACTGACAGTAAATATTAGCCCAATAAGAATACTGGTTGGGTAACCTACAGCTATACTAATGCCCCCCGTGTGGTGTGTCCTAATAGTATCACCAACACACTGGTACCAAGTAACTGAGCTAAATGCTATCAATAAGGTAATAGTGTAATTAGAATACCAGCCACGTCACATGGAGCACATAAATTACCTGCAGCCATGAGGTAATCCCAGATGTGTGGTCCCGTAGCGCACCTCGACGCGCGTTTCACTGCCCCCGCAGTTTCGTCAGGAGTAGGCCGAAGCCTGCACTGGAGGCAGTTTTAGGTCTGTTGTGTCTGCGTGGCGTTTGCAGGACACGATGCCGGCTACACAGCAGGGGAACATCTGGCGTTGCTGAACCCCACTGACACATTGGCTGGTGTTTTTCTCTGTGCAGCTAGCACTTCCGGGCGCCAACTGGCAGTGTTAGAGCCCAGGGTCAGCAGGAGGAGCAGAGGGAGAAGAGTGTAGGCCAAAGCCTGCACTGGAGGCAGTTTTAGGTCTGTTGTGTCTGCGTGGCGTTTGCAGGACACGATGCCGGCTACACAGCAGGGGAACAGCTGGCATTGCTGAACCCCACTGACACATTGGCGAAGTGTTTGGCTCTGTGCAGCCAGCACTTCCGGGCGCCAACTGGCGGTGTTAGAGCCCGGGGTCAGCAGGAGGAGCGGAGTGTAGGCCGAAGCCTGCACTGGAGCAAGTTGAAAGGGAACCTTTAACCCCCAACCCAGGCGTTTGTTGCTGAAAGAGCCATCTTGTACAGCACTAATGATGCAAAAGGAAAAGGTGGCTCTTTTAATTATGCTCCTTTCAAATGCTGAACTACACACTTATGAAATGTGTCCCCTCACACCGTTAAACCGTCCCGGAGGTGGGACTTTCCTTTGTAATGTGACGCAGCACAGCCGTCATTCCTACCCCCTTGGCGCTGTGCGCCGCCTCCTCAGCGTTGTTTGATTCTGTCCCGGAGCCTGCGCTGTTATGTTATCCCTTGGCCAGGCACACTTAGCGCTGCCCATCTTCTGACATAATTTGGTGTCAGGCTGGCTGCGCCTGTGCGGCCGCGCTGGCCTAGATCCCGCCTCGCAGTGTCGTCTAATGTAATCCCACCATGGGCCTGGGATCTGTGGCCATGCGCAGTGCATATCCTCGCCTCTCACTCCCCTCCCTCCGGCTTCTTCAGACTGTGCGGTGTCACGGCCGTGGCATGCTATTAGGGATCAGCTGACGGCGCACAGTCTGAAGAAGGCGGAGGGAGATGAGTGACAGCCTGAGGTGAAGATATGCACTGCGCATGCCCATGGATCCCAGGCCCGCAGTGTGATTAAATCAGAAGACACTGCGAGGCGGGATCTCGGCCAGCGCGGCCGCACAGGCGCAGCCAGCCTGACACCAAATGATGTCAGAAGACGGGCACCGCAAAGTGTGCCTGGCCAAGGGATAACATAACAGCGCTGGCTCTGGGACAGAATTAAACAACACGGAGGAGGCGGCGCACGGCGCTAAGGGGGTAGGAATGACGGGTGTGCTGCGTCACATTACAAAGGAAAGTCCCACCTCCGGGATGGTTTTACGGTATCAGTGGACACACTTTAAAAGTGTTAAGTTCTGCGTGTGCTAGGAGCTAAACAAAAATAGCTACCTTTTCCTTGTGCAGCATTACTGCTGCACAAGGTGGCTATTTCAGTAACAAATGCCTGGGGGGGGCAGGCTCCCTTACATTTCAGTTGTTGTGTCAGCGTGGCGGTCGCAGGACACATTGCCGGCTACACAGCTGGGGATCAGCTGACGTTACTGACACCCAATAACACTGGGTCGTATGTTTTGACTGTGCAGACGGCACTTCTGAGCCTCAACTGGCGGTGTTGGAGCCCAGGAATTACAGTTCAGGTGGTAGAAAGGTAGAAAAATGAACACAACAGGAGACCTGGATACTGTAGACAGTCACCCAATTATTTAATCAGGAAGAGGAGTAGCAAATTCCTGCGAGATCCAGGCCTGGTTCATTTTCAGGAAAGTAAGCCGGTCAACGCTATCGGAGGATAGTCGCATGCGACGGTCTGTTAGTACACCACCTGCAGCACTAAAGACGCGTTCCGATAATTCACTAGCCGCAGGGCAAGCCAGCACCTCCAATGCATACTGGCTTAGCTCTGGCCATGTATCCAGCTTAGAGACCCAAAACTTGAAAGGGGAAGAGCCGTCTGGGAGTACAGCAAGAGGGCAAGACATGTAGTCTGTCACCACCTGACGGAACCGTTGCCTCCTGCTGACTGGAGCCATCTGTGATGGTGTAGACATTTGTGGCGGGCACAAAAAACTGTGCCACAGTTGGGCCATACTGGTCTTGCCTTGGGCAGAGGCACTGCTTCTGCTCCCTCTTTGTGCAGAGCCTCCTCCACTGCCTGGACGCACTGAGCTGCTTTGTAAAGCACTAGCAGCACTTCTCTCAGTTGGACTGGAGAAGATGATGGAATTCACCAGTGTGTCTTGGTCCTCCCGCATTTTACGCTCCCGGTTCAACGGTGTGATGAGGCTTTGTACGTTGTCCCGGTAGCAAGGATCGAGGAGGGTGAACACCCAATAATCAGACATGTTGAGAATGTGGGCGATGCGGTGGTCGTTTCTCAGGCACTGCAACATGTAATCAACCATGTGCTGCAGACTGCCAACTGGCCAAGAAACGCTGTCCCCTGCTTGAGGCGTGATCTCTGCCCGCTCGTCATCACCCCACCCTCATTGTACACACTGACTACTGGACAATTGTGTAACTCCGTCCTCTGGAACGATGTCTTCCTCCTCCATTGACTCCTCCTCATCCTCCTCACAAACTGTCCCCTGCCTACGCGTTTGTGAGGAACCACGTGGCGCTGACTGTCCAGAAGATGATGGAAATGGTGAATCCTCATCCTCCACCTCTTCCACAACATCATCCCTTAGCACTTGCAGTGATTTTTCCAGCAGGCAGATAAGGGGGACAGTCATGCTGACTAGTGCATCATCTGCACTCGCCATCCGCGTGGAATAATCGAAGGGACGCAAAACCTGGCAGACGTCCTTCATAGTGGCCCACTCTGTGGTTGTGAAGTCTGAACGGCGCGGAGTGCGACTTCTTTGCGCCTGATGCAGCTGGTACTCCATTACTGCTTGCTGCTGCTCACACAACCGCTCCAACAAATGTAACGTGGAATTCCACCTGGTAGGTAGGTCACATATGATGCGATGTTCCGGAAGGCGGAATCGGCGCTGCAGAGCCGCAATGCGCGATTTTGCCGTGCTGGAACGCCGCAAGTGAGCACACTCTAGGCGGACCTTGTGCAGCAGTGCATCAAGATCCGGATAGTCCCTCAAAAAACTCTGCAGGACCAAGTTGAGCACATGTGCCAGACTGTTGTGATTCGGTTCGTGGGCTCCCCCGGTGGTCTCTTGTGGTACTGGTGTCCTGCAAGCTTTGCCTTTTCAGTTCACCTGTTCCTATCAGGATGTGGGAGTATCCTATTTAACCTTGCTCCTCATTCTAATGCTGGCCATCAATGTATCCAGAGTGATTCTGTTGCATGTTCCTGCTCCCAGTTTTCTGCTCAGCTAAGTTGGACACTTTAGTCCTTAAGTCTATTTTTGTATGTTTTGTCCAGTTTGCACTTATGTGAATCTCTGCAGCTGGAAGCTCTTGTTGGGCTGAAATTACCACTCCAGTGGCATGAGTTGTCACATGAGTTAAGGTAATTTCAGGATGGTGTTTTGAAGGGTTTTGCAGCTGACCGCGAAGTCCTCTGTTGTATCTTTCTGCTATTTAGTTAGCGGGCCTCTCTGTGCTAAATCTGCTTTCATACTACGTGTGTCTTTTCATCTGCTCTCACCATTATTATATGTGGGGGGCTGCTATCTCCTGTGGGGACATTCTCTGGAGGCAAGCCAGGACTGTGTTTTCTTCTACCAGGGGTAGTTAGTTCTCCGGCTGGCGCGCGGCATCTAGAGACAATGCAGGAATGCCCCCTGGCTACTTCTAGTGTGGTGTGTAGGTTTAGCATCGCGGTCAGCTCTAGTTTCCATCACCCGAGAGCTTGTCCGTTTATTCTATGCTTCTGATGTTTCCTTGCCATTGGAAACCATAACAGTATGGCCAGCCCCAAATGTTTAATCTATAGGCTGAAGCAGGAGAGAAAAGGAACTGTGTGAAACTTTTTTTTTTTTTTCCTTCCTCTGAAGTTGCACTCCAGCTCTAATTGCAGTCTCCTGTTTTCCTCTCCTCTTAACCCCTGAATGGCTCAGACTTTATCTGTTGAAATATGGATCCCCGGAGTCTGGCTACCAATTTGAATAATCTTGCCTCTAAAGTTCAGAATATACAAGATTTTTTGTTACATGCTCCTCGGTCTGAACCTAAAATTCCTATACCGGAGTTTTTTTCTGGAGATCGATCTTGTTTTCTAAATTTTAAATACAATTGTAAATTGTTTCTTTCGCTGAGATCTCATTCTGCTGGAGATCCTGCCCAGCAAGTAAAAATTGTTATTTCTTTACTGCGGGGTGACCCCCAAAATTGGGCATTTTCATTGGCACCAGGGGATCCTGCGTTGCTCAATGTGGATGCGTTTTTTCTGGCTTTGGGGTTGCTTTATGAGGAACCAAATTTGGAGATTCAGGCTGAGAAAGCCTTAATAGCCCTCTCTCAGGGGCAAGATGAAGCCGAAATATATTGCCAAAAATTTCGAAAATGGTCGGTGCTTACTCAGTGGAATGAGTGCGCTCTGGCGGCAATTTTCAGAGAAGGTCTCTCTGATGCTGTAAAAGACGTCATGGTGGGGTTTCCTGCGCCTACGGGTCTGAATGAGTCCATGACAATGGCAATTCAGATTGATCGGCGTTTACGGGAACGCAAACCTGTGCACCAGTTGGCGGTGTCTTCTGAAGAGGCACCACAGAGTATGCAATGTGATAGCTTTCTGTCCAGAAGCGAACGACAGATTTATAGGCGCAAAAATCATTTGTGCTTCTATTGTGGAAATTCTACTCATGTTATATCAGCATGCTCTAAACGAACAAAGAAAGTTGATAAATCCTCTGCTATTGGCACTTTGCAGTCCAAGTTTATTTTGTCCGTAACTCTAATTTGTTCGTTATCTTCTATTGTTGAGGATGCGTATGTGGATTCTGGCGCCGCTTTGAGTCTTATGGATTGGTCCTTTGCCAGGCGCTGTGGGTTTGATCTAGAGCCTCTGGAAGTTCCTATACCTTTAAAGGGTATTGATTCTACACCATTGGCTAGTAATAAACCACAATACTGGACACAAGTGACTATGCGTATGACTCCAGACCATCAAGAGGTGATTCGCTTCCTTGTACTGTATAATCTACATGATGTGTTGGTGCTGGGATTGCCATGGTTGCAAACTCATAACCCAGTCCTTGACTGGAAAACAATGTCTGTACTAAGCTGGGGATGTCAGGGAAATCATGGGGACACATCTTTGGTCTCCATTGCTTCATCCATTCCCTCTGAAATTCCTGAGTTTTTGTCTGATTATCGTGAGGTTTTTGAGGAATCTACTCTTAATTCTCTTCCTCCTCACAGAGATTGCGATTGCGCCATAGATTTGATCCCTGGCAGTAAATTTCCTAAGGGTCGTCTATTCAATCTGTCTGTACCTGAACATGCTGCCATGCGAGAGTATATTAGGGAGTCCTTGGAAAAGGGACATATTCGTCCTTCTTCGTCTCCTCTTGGAGCGGGGTTCTTTTTCGTAGCTAAAAGCGATGGTTCTTTGAGACCTTGTATTGATTATAGACTCTTGAATAAGATCACAGTCAAGTATCAGTATCCTTTGCCATTGCTGACAGATTTATTTGCTCGCATTGAGGGGGCGAAGTGGTTCTCTAAGATTGATCTTCGCGGTGCGTATAATTTGGTGCGAATTAAGCAGGGGGATGAGTGGAAAACCGCATTTAATACGCCCGAGGGCCATTTTGAGTATTTGGTGATGCCTTTTGGTCTGTCAAATGCCCCTTCGGTCTTTCAGTCTTTTATGCACAATATTTTCCGTGAATATCTGGATAAATTTATGATTGTGTATTTGGACGATATCTTGATTTTTTCGGATGACTGGGAATCTCATGTTCAACAAGTTAGGAGGGTTTTTCAGGTTTTGCGGACCAATTCTCTGTTTGTTAAAGGTTCAAAGTGTGTTTTTGGGGTTCAGAAGATTTCTTTTTTGGGGTACATTTTTTCCCCCTCTTCTATTGAGATGGATCCTGTGAAGGTTCGGGCTATTTGTGACTGGACGCAACCGACTTCTCTTAAGGGCCTTCAGAAATTTTTGGGCTTTGCTAACTTTTATCGTCGATTCATAACTGGTTTTTCTAGCGTTGTCAGGCCTTTGACTGATTTGACTAAAAAGGGTGCTGATGTTGCAGATTGGTCTCCTGCTGCTGTGGAGGCCTTTCGGGAGCTTAAGCGCCGTTTTTCTTCTGCTCCGGTGTTGTGCCAGCCTGATGTTTCTCTTCCTTTTCAGGTGGAAGTTGATGCTTCCGAGATCGGAGCGGGGGCGGTTTTGTCGCAGAAAAGTTCAGATTGTTCACTGATGAGACCTTGTGCGTTCTTTTCTCGAAAATTTTCGCCCGCCGAGCGAAATTATGACGTCGGTAATCGGGAGCTTTTGGCGATGAAGTGGGCATTCGAGGAGTGGCGTCATTGGCTTGAGGGTGCTAAACATCAGGTGGTGGTCTTGACTGATCACAAAAATTTGATTTATCTTGAGTCGGCCAGACGTCTGAATCCTAGACAGGCGCGCTGGTCGTTGTTTTTCTCCCGGTTTAATTTTGTGGTTTCGTATCTGCCAGGTACTAAGAATGTGAAGGCGGATGCCCTTTCTAGGAGTTTTGAACCTGATTCCCCTGGTGATTCTAAACCTACGGGTATACTTAAGGATGGGGTGATATTGTCTGCTGTCTTCCCAGACCTGCGACGTGCTTTACAAGAGTTTCAGGCGGATCGGCCTGATCGTTGTCCGCCTGGTAGATTGTTTGTGCCGGATGAGTGGCCAATAGAGTCATCTCGGAGGTTCATTCTTCTGCGTTGGCAGGTCATCCGGGAATTTTTGGTACCAGAGATTTGGTGGCTAGGTCCTTCTGGTGGCCTTCCCTGTCTCGGGACGTGCGTACTTTTGTGCAGTCTTGCGATGTTTGTGCTCGGGCCAAGCCTTGTTGTTCTCGGGCTAGTGGGTTGTTGTTGCCCTTGCCTGTTCCTAAGAGGCCTTGGACACACATCTCTATGGATTTTATTTCTGATCTCCCTGTTTCTCAGAAGATGTCCGTCATTTGGGTGGTGTGTGACCGCTTTTCTAAGATGGTTCATTTGGTGCCCTTGCCCAAGCTGCCTTCCTCATCTGAGTTGGTGCCCCTGTTTTTTCAGAATGTGGTTCGGCTGCATGGTATTCCGGAGAATATCGTTTCCGACAGGGGATCCCAGTTTGTGTCCAGATTTTGGCGGGCGTTTTGTGCCAGGATGGGCATTGATTTGTCTTTTTCGTCTGCATTTCATCCCCAGACAAATGGCCAGACGGAACGTACTAATCAGACCTTGGAGACTTATTTGAGGTGTTTCGTGTCTGCTGATCAGGATGACTGGGTCTCCTTTTTGCCGTTGGCTGAGTTTGCCCTTAATAATCGGGCCAGTTCTGCCACTTTGGTCTCCCCTTTCTTTTGCAATTCAGGGTTCCATCCTCGTTTTTCATCTGGTCAGGTGGAGTCCTCGGATTGTCCTGGAGTGGATACCATGGTGGATAGGTTGCATCGTATTTGGGGGCAGGTGGTGGACAATTTGGAGTGGTCCCAGGAGAAGACTCAACGTTTTGCTAATCGCCATCGTCGTGTTGGTCCTCGTCTTCGTGTTGGGGACTTGGTGTGGTTGTCCTCCCGTTTTGTCCCTATGAGGGTCTCTTCTCCTAAGTTTAAGCCTCGGTTCATCGGTCCTTATAAGATTTTGGAAATTCTTAACCCTGTGTCTTTTCGTTTGGACCTCCCAGCATCCTTTGCTATCCATAATGTCTTCCATCGGTCATTATTGCGGAGGTATGAGGTACCACTTGTGCCTTCTGTTGAGCCTCCTGCTCCTGTGCTGGTTGAGGGTGAATTGGAGTACGTGGTGGAGAAAATCTTGGACTCCCGTGTTTCCAGACGGAGACTTCAATATCTGGTGAAATGGAAGGGCTACGGTCAAGAGGATAATTCTTGGGTTACAGCTTCTGATGTTCATGCTTCTGATTTGGTCCGTACCTTTCATAGGGCTCATCCAGATCGCCCTGGTGGTTCTTGTGAGGGTTCGGTGCCCCCTCCTTAAGGGGGGGGTACTGTTGTGATTCGGTTCGTGGGCTCCCCCGGTGGTCTCTTGTGGTACTGGTGTCCTGCAAGCTTTGCCTTTTCAGTTCACCTGTTCCTATCAGGATGTGGGAGTATCCTATTTAACCTTGCTCCTCAGTCATTCTAATGCTGGCCATCAATGTATCCAGAGTGATTCTGTTGCATGTTCCTGCTCCCAGTTTTCTGCTCAGCTAAGTTGGACACTTTAGTCCTTAAGTCTATTTTTGTATGTTTTGTCCAGTTTGCACTTATGTGAATCTCTGCAGCTGGAAGCTCTTGTTGGGCTGAAATTACCACTCCAGTGGCATGAGTTGTCACATGAGTTAAGGTAATTTCAGGATGGTGTTTTGAAGGGTTTTGCAGCTGACCGCGAAGTCCTCTGTTGTATCTTTCTGCTATTTAGTTAGCGGGCCTCTCTGTGCTAAATCTGCTTTCATACTACGTGTGTCTTTTCATCTGCTCTCACCATTATTATATGTGGGGGGCTGCTATCTCCTGTGGGGACATTCTCTGGAGGCAAGCCAGGACTGTGTTTTCTTCTACCAGGGGTAGTTAGTTCTCCGGCTGGCGCGCGGCATCTAGAGACAACGCAGGAATGCCCCCTGGCTACTTCTAGTGTGGTGTGTAGGTTTAGCATCGCGGTCAGCTCTAGTTTCCATCACCCGAGAGCTTGTCCGTTTATTCTATGCTTCTGATGTTTCCTTGCCATTGGAAACCATAACACCAGACATGGGATGTGAGTGAGGTTGCCGAGGCCCAGAGCTGCCACCAGATTTCAGCCATTATCACACACTACCATGCCTGGCTTGAGATTCACTGCCACAAACCACACATCGCTCTCCTGCTTGATGGCATTCCAGAGCTCCTGCGCTGTGTGGCTTCGATTCCCCAAAGAAATTAATTTCAAGACGGCCTGTTGATGTTTGGCCACGGCTGTGCTCATGTCGGTCGTAACAGGTAAATGTTCACGGGTCCATGTGGAGGTGGACTGTGACGGCTCATGCAGCGATGATTCTGAGGAACTTGTGTAAGAGGAGGAGTCAATGCGTACAGACTGGATTCCTGCAATCCTTGGAGTGGGCAGTGTTGTGAATTTGGTTTCTGGGCTCCCCCGGTGGTTACTGATGGTACTGAACTTGTGTGCTTCATCTCCTCTGTTCACCTGTTTCCATCAGGATGTGGGAGTTTCTATTTAGCCTTGCTCCTCAGTCATTTCTATGCCGGCCAACAATGTTACCAGAAGCCTTTCTGTTGCATGTTCCTGCTCCTAGACTACTATCAGCTAAGTTGGACTTGTAGTCCTAAGATTGTTTTGCATTTTTGTTCCAGTTCTCTGTTTTTGAATATTTCTGAGGCTGGAAGCTCTTGTGAGCTGAAATTGCCACTCTGGTGTCATGAGTTGATATTAGAGTTTTAAAGTAATTTCGGGATGGTGTTTTGAAAGGGTTTTCAGCTGACTGTGAAGTTCCCTTTTCTGTCTTCCTACTATCTAGTAAGCGGACCTCAATTTGCTAAACCTATCTTCATACTTCGTGTGTCATTTTCCTCTAAAATCACCGACAATATATGTGGGGGCTACTGTCTGCCTTTTGGGGAAAATTTCTCTAGAGGTAAGCCAGGTCTGTATTTTCCTCTGCTAGGGTCAGTCAGTCCTCCGGCTGGCGCTGGGCGTCTAGGGATAAAACGTAGGCACGCTACCCGGCCACTGTTAGTTGTGCGGTAGGTTTAGCTCACAGTCAGCTCGAGTTCCCATCTTCCAAGAGCTAGTCCTTTTGTATGCTTTACTACGGTCTCTTGCCATTGAGAACCATGACAGGGCAGGACACGTCCTGCGCCACTCGCACGATCTGTACCTGGCTCAACAACATTAACCCAATGGGCAGTGAGGGAAAGGTATCGCCCCTGTCCATGGTGACTGGTCCACGCATCGGTGGTGAGGTGGACCTTGCTACTGACGGAGTTCAGTAGCGCGTGTTTTATGTGTCCCTCCACATGCTTGTGCAGGGCAGGGACGGCTTGCCTGCTGAAATAAAAGCGGCTGGACACATTGTACTGTGGGACTGCCAATGACACCAAGTCACGGAAGCTGTCAGTCTCCACCAGCCTGAATGACAGCATTTCCAGTGACAGAAGTTTGGCAATGCCTGCAGTCAGAGCCTGTGCTCGTGGGTGGTTTGCCGAGAAAGGCCGCCTTTTCTCCCATGCCTGTACAACCGATGGCTGTAGACTGGGCTGGGAGTGTGAGGATGACTGGGAACATGGTGCTGCGGGTGGAATTACAGTGGGTCTCTGGACAACAGTGCCAGAGGTTCTTCCATGGGAGGAAGCCGAACCAGCTGTGTGTGAGCTGGAGGAAGAGGCAACACGAGCTGAAGAGGTGCTAGCTGCCGCTGTTGGTTGGCCTAGGTCTTCAGTGTGTTTTTGTAACTCCGCCGCGTGCCTGGTCCGCACATGTTTCCACATGTTGGCGGTATTGAGGTTGCTGACATTTTTCCCTCTTTCGATTTTATGATGACACACCTTGCATTTGACATAGCAAATGTCATCTGCAACTGTGTCAAAAAAGGACCAGGCACTGCAAGTCTTGGGAGCGCCTTTTTGGCTTTTGGAAGAGACATGCTCCTAACGGGTGCCAAAGTGGAGGCTACAGGATCCGCAGTCTTCCCCCTCCCTCTCCCTCTTTGGCCCGTTCGGGGAATCTCTTCCTCAGAGCTGCTCCCACACCCTTCCTGTCCCTCATGCCATGATGGGTCAAGGACCTCATCATCTACACTACCCTCTGCCACCAACTGCTCCTCCTGGGTAGTCTCAGCAGCACAGCATGCACCAGAAAGTGGCACCTGAGTGTCATCAGCAGATGCGTTCTGCGGTGTGGTGACTGGAGGCACTGGCCCACCCACCTCTTCAGACTCAGAGAGAAAAAGCTGTTGGGCATCACTGCACACTGCCTCTTCTTCCATTTCTCCAATGCTGCTTGGCTGGGCCCCTGTTTCCAAGCCAAGAGATTCAGAGAACAGAAGTAGAGATGGCTCCTGTCCTGGGCTCTCTGTCTGCCTGGGCAATTTGGCAGGTGGCGAAGAGACAGATGGGTGCTCTCCAGTGCTCTGTGTCTGAGAGGATGTGGCACTAATTAAAGTCGATGCGTTAGCTGCCATCCATCCGACAACGGCTTCAATTTGGTCTTCACGCAGCAGCGGTGTACGGCGCTCTCTGACAAAGCTGCGCATGAAGGACTGTTCCCTGCTGAAACTGGGTGATGATGAGTCACCGGTGCCCGCAGCAGGCACAGAATCCCCACGTCCTCTCCCTGCTCCGCGCCCACACCCACATGCCTTACTCCCTGCCTTCTTCATCTTGGTTAACTGATAAAGATAAGCAGAAAAGTACTAACAGCTTAGTGTACTTATTCCTGAACAGCTCCTAACAGGTATAAGAAACACTAATTTTCTAAAGTGTGGACTAGACTTTAATATGAGCTAATGTGGCCTACACAACTGTAAAGTGGTGTGTTTGGTGAACTTTATTATTTATTTATTTTTTGGGGGCTGAACTGACAACAGGGCGAGCTGCAATCACACGGAGACCGTGCAGACAGCCGTAAACGGCGCTGCAAGGCCCCAAAAACCTTCTCTACGTTATCCTATGTAGTGTTTTTCCACAATTTAGCTGGATACGGGTGGAAAGCCACTAATAGGAATTATTTGAAAAAATGTGCAGCGGGCTGCACTATTTGCAAAAAAGGACAATGGAATGGATAGAACTGTATGAGTCAGTGAACCACCCTGAGCTGGATACAACCGGCTGTGGCTGCACACAGACTACAGGGCGAGCTGCACTCACACGGAGACCATGCAGACAGCCGTAAACGGCGCTGCAAGGCCCCAAAAACCTCCTCTACATTATCCTATGTAGTGTTTTTCCACAATTTAGCTGGATACAGGTGGAAAGCCACTAATAGGAATTATTTGAAAAAATGTGCAGCGGGCTGCACTATTTTCAAAAAAGGACAATGGAATGGATAGAACTGTATGAGTCAGTGAACCACCCTGAGCTGGATACAACCGGCTGTGGCTGCACACAGACTACAGGGCGAGCTGCACTCACACGGAGACCGTGCAGACAGCCGTAAACGGCGCTGCAAGGCCCCAAAAACCTCCTCTACGTTATCCTATGTAGTGTTTTTCCACAATTTAGCTGGATACGGGTGGAAAGCCACTAATAGGAATTATTTGAAAAAATGTGCAGCGGGCTGCACTATTTGCAAAAAAGGACAATGGAATGGATAGAACTGTATGAGTCAGTGAACCACCCTGAGCTGGATACAACCGGCTGTGGCTGCACACAGACTACAGGGCGAGCTGCACTCACATGGAGACCGTGCAGACAGCCGTTAACGGTGCTGCAAGGCCCCAAAAACCTCCTCTACATTATCCTATGTAGTGTTTTTCCACAATTTAGCTGGATACGAGTGGAAAGCCACTAATAGGAATTATTTGAAAAAATGTGCAGCAGCCTGCACTATTTGCAAAAAAGGACAATGGAATGGATAGAACTGTATGAGTCAGTGAACCACCCTGAGCTGGATACAACCAGCTATGGCTGCACACAGACTACAGAGTGGGCTGCACTCACTCACACACACACACACAGAGACCTTGCAGATCGCTGTGAAAACAGCGCTGCAAGGCAAAAGCAAGGTGAACACCAAGCAGTTGCTAAATTAGCCTAAGAAAAGCACAAAGAAGAAAATCGCTATCTCAACTGGCCCTCAGTCAGAACACAGCGTCCTATGCCTAACTGAATTCACAGCAGAGTGAGCCCAAAATGGCGCCAGCGACTTTTAAACTGCAGCATGACATCATTTCAGCAGCCAATCACAGCCTTGCCAGTAGTTTCATGCCCACCATGCTGAACAGGATGTGCCCACACTTGTAATCAGTCCTCATTGGCTGAATTCGTGCTGTTTGAATTGAGAACTTCCGATTCCGGTATCCGATATGCGGCAAGTATCGGATCTCGGTATCGGAATTCCAATACCGCAAATATCGGCCGATACCCGATACTTGCGGTATCGGAATGCGCAACACTAGTGATAACAAAAATTCCCCATTAAGTGTCACCTGCTTAAGCCAGCAGGAAGTACGACGGCATCTAAAAATCACTAAAATTGACAAATCTTCGGGCCCGGATGGGATACACCCCCGAGTACTGCAGGAATTAAGTACAGTCATTGATAGACCATTAGTCCATAATAACAGGGTCTGTACCACAGGACTGGCGTATAGCAAATGTGGAGCCAATATTGAAAAAGGGGCCAAAAACTGAACTCGGTAATTATAGGCCAGTAAGCTTAACCTCTACTGTGGGTAAAATCCTGGAGGGCATTCTAAGGGATGCTATACTGGAGTATCTGAAGAGGAATAACCTCATGACCCAATATCAGCATGGGTTTAAAAGGGACCGTTCATGTCAGACTAATTTGATCAGCTTTTATGAAGAGGTAAGTTCTGGACAGGACCAAGGGAACCCAGTAGATGTAGTGTATATGGACTTTTCAAAAGCTTTTGATACGGTGCCACACAAAAGGTTGATACATAAAATGAGAATAATGGGGATAGGGGAAAATATGTGTAAGTGCGTTGAGAGCTGGCTCAGGGATAGGAAACAAAGGGTGGTTATTAATGGAGCACACTAAGACTGGGTCACGGTTAGCAGTGGGGTACCACAGGGGTCAGTATTGGGCCCTCTTCTTTTTAACATATTTATTAATGACCTTGTAGGGGGCATTCAGAGTAGAATTTCAATATTTGCAGATGACACTAAGCTCTGCAGTGTAATCAATACAGGGGAGGACAATTTTATATTACAGGATGATTTATGTAAACTAAAAGCTTGGGCTGATAAATGGCAAATGAGCTTTAATGGGGATAAATGTAAGGTCATGCACTTGGGTAGAAGTAGTAAGATGTATAACTATGTGCTTAATTCTAAAACTCTGGGCAAAACTGTCAATGAAAAAGACCTGGGTGTATGGGTGGATGACAAACTCATATTCAGTGGCCAGTGTCAGGCAGCTGCTACAAAGGCAAATAAAATAATGGATGCATTAAAAGAGGCATAGATGCTCATGAGGAGAACATAATTTTACCTCTATACAAGTCACTAGTTCGACCACACTTAGAATACTGTGCACAGTTCTGGTCTCCGGTGTATAAGAAAGTCATAGCTGAACTAGAGCGGGTGCAGAGAAGAGCGACCAAGGTTATTAGAGGACTGGGGGGTCTGCAATACCAAGATAGATTATTACACTTGGGGCTATTTAGTTTGGAAAAACGAAGACTAAGGGGTGATCTTATTTTAATGTATAAATATATGAGGGAACAGTACAAAGACCTTTTTGATGAGCTTTTTAATCATAGTCCTGAGACAGGGACAAGGGGGCATCCTCTACATCTGGAGGAAAGAAGGTTTAAGCATAATAACAGACGTGGATTCTTTACTGTAAGAGCAGTGAGACTATGGAACTCTCTGCCGTATGATGTTGTAATGAGTGATTCGTTACTTAAATTTAAGAGGGGACTGGATACCTTTCTGGAAAAGTATAATGTTACAGGTTATATATACTAGATTCCTTGATAGGGCGTTGATCCAGGGAATTAGTCTGATTGCTGTATGTGGAGTCGGGAAGGAATTTTTTTCCCCAATGTGGAGCTTACTCTTTGCCACATGGGTTTTTTTTTTGCCTTCCTCTGGATCAACATGTTAGGGCATGTTAGGTTAGGCTATGGGTTGAACTAGATGGACTTAAAGACTTCCTTCAATCTTAATAACTATGTAACTATGTAAATCCAAAGGTCATTGCTCTCTGCTGATTCTCCTGGATCTATCTGCCGCATTTGACACTGTGGATCACCAGCTCCTTCTCACTATGCTCCGCTCCATAGGCCTCAAGGACACAGCCCTCTCCTGGTTCTCCTCCTACCTCTCTGACCACTCCTTCACTGTATCTTTTGCCAGCTCCTCTTCCTCTCCTCGTCCCCTTACTATTGGGGTTCCGCAAGGCTCAGTCCTAGGCCCCCTCCTTTTCTCTCTATACACTGCCCCCATTGGACAAACAATCAGCAGATTTGGGTTCCAGTACCATCTCTATGCTGACGACACCCAATTATACACTTCTTCCTCTGACATCACCCCTACCCTAATTCAAAATACCAAGGACTGTCTGTCTGCTGTCTCTAACATCATGTCCTCCCTCTATCTGAAACTAAATCTCTCCAAAACGGAACTACTTGTGTTTCTCCCTTCTACTAACCTCAATCTACCCAACATCAAAATTACCCTAGAGGGTTCAACCATAACTCCCAAGCAGCATGCCCGTTGTCTTGGGGTCATATTCGACACCGAACTTTCCTTTACTCCCTATATCCGATAACTCACTCGCTCTTGTCACCTGCATCTTAAAAACATCTCCAGAATCCGACCTTTTCTCACCTTTGAAACTGCTAAGATTCTTACTGTCGCTCTTATTCATTCTCATATAAAGGTTTAGTGGCTGACAGCACTTCTGACAATAAACAAAATAGAGGCAGATGCACGTTCTAATTCCACCGGAGCCAAGTGGAAGAGTACATACCATAGGTTGAAGTGAAGGACAGCATCCAGTCAGGGTGAAAAAATTCTTATTTATTAAGCCATAAATGCGACGTTTCAACCTCAAGGGTCTTTATCAAGCATACATAATAATCAAACTGGCAGCCTTAAATAGGAAGTGGGTCATCACCCACCAATCACCTCATCATAGACCGCCCACAGAATTTACATAAAAAAGTTCAGTGGTATACAAAAACAACACAAAATATACATCATATAAAAACAATATGGTTAAAACTGTGACACCATGTTATATACAACCCACTTAACCCATAACGTAACCTGTAATAAAGCTATCTAGCACATGTATGGAAGGGGCCCAATCACAGAAAGCGACATATACTAATCATGTTCATCAAAACCCAATCCAGGTTTAACACACATATGGATCCATGGATCATATGACTTCGGTCAGGTGGGGATATATGGGCGTTCAAGATAGCATTGTGTGTTAAACCTGGATTGGGTTTTGATGAACATGATTAGTATATGTCGCTTTCTGTGATTGGGCCCCTTTGTACAAGGCTAGTGATTTGCTGGCATTATTGAAGTGAGGAACAGGCTACACCATTGGTTGAGCAATGCAGGTTGATTCTTTATGGATCTGATGATTGGTTCTGACATGACAGGCATCTTTGTTTACAGACATTTGATTCCATACATGTGCTAGATAGCTTTATTACAGGTTACGTTATGGGTTAAGTGGGTTGTATATAACATGGTGTCACAGTCTTATTCATTCTCGTCTGGACTACTGCAACTCTCTTCTGATCGGTCTCCCTCTTACCAAACTTTCTCCTCTCTAATCCATCTTGAATGCGGCAGCCAGGGTCATATTTCTGTCCAGCCACTTCACCGATGCCTCCATCTTGTGCCAGTCATTACACTGGCTACCCATTTGCTACAAGGTCCAGTATAAACTCATCTCTCTCACCCACAAAGCTCTCCACAGTTCTGCACCACCTTATATCTCCTCTCTCATTTCTGTCTATCACCCTACACGTGCCCTCCGTTCTACAAATGACCTAAGACTAGCATCCCCCGTAATCCGCACCTCGCACCTCCGTCTCTAAGACTTCTCTCGTGCTGCGCCAGCTCTCTGGAATGCACTTCCCCAGACAATCAGACTGATACCTAGACCCCGACCTATTCAAGCACGCTTTAAAAACCCATCTCTTCAAACAAGCCTATCACATCAATTACTCAGTAAACTAACTTTGTCCTGTTCCCTCCTTCCAAATATTATCTGCATCTAAATCTGCACCCTACTATTCATCTGTCTCCACACCCTCCATGCACATGATAACTGCACTTGATACTTGACTATTCCACTTAAACACACGGGTTGATGACCGGATCATGCAGCTTTATATGAAAATCCCTCTTTATTATAATTGCCAGACCTGAAATAATAAGCACTTTTCACCTGTTGTGTCCCCCCATTTCCTTGTAAATTGTAAGCTTGCGAGCAGGGACCTCACTCCTAATGTCACTGTTTAAATTGTCTTAACTTGCACTGAATTTATTGTCTGTACATGTCCCCGCTTAATTGTAAAGTACTGCGGAATATGTTGGCGCTATATAAATAAAAAATTACTATTATTATTATTATTATTATAAGCTCAAAAGCTGAACATCGCAATCTCCAGTCAGCCCTCCCCTTACTTAAATTACTTAACAATCCATGAAGTCAAATAAAAGTATTATCCTTAAGTAAACAAATTGTCATTGATGTCAATAACAGTTTAAGATTCCATCATATACAGAAATGAGTGACAGATCCCCAATGCTTCCTCCAAATGTTGGAAGCGCAACAATAAACACACCAATGTGTTTCATGCTTGGTGAGAATGTGAAATGATAACATTTCTTTGGAAGGCTATTTTAGACATGCTTTCAATAATTTGTGGATTTAAGATAAACCTTACTTCAAAGCAGTGCTTACGTACTATATAATTGTCTAAGGGTCACTTCCGTCTTTCTGTCTGTCCTTCTGTCTGTCCTTCTGTCTGTCACGGATATTCATTGGTCGCGGCCTCTGTCTGTCATGGAATCCAAGTCGCTGATTGGTCTCACCAGCTGCCTGTCATGGCTGCCGTGACCAATCAGCGACGGACACAGTCCGATTAGTCCCTCCGTACTCCCCTTCAGTCAGTGCCCGGCACCCGCTCCATACTCCCCGCAGTCACGGCTCACACAGGGTTAATGCCTATGGTAACGGACCGCGTTATGCCATGGGTAACTCACTCCGTTACCGCCGCTATTAACCCTGTGTGACCAAGTTTTTACTATTGATGCTGCCTATGCAGCCTCAATAGTAAAAACATCTAATGTTAAAAAAAAATAAAAAAAATGAAAAATCATTATATACTCACCTTCCGCCTCCTTTCCCGCTCCTCGCGACGCTCCGGTGACCGGTCCATGCAAGCAGCAGTTTCCAGTGCTAAGGATGGTATGCGACAAGGACCTGCCATGATGTCACGGTCATGTGATCGCGACGTCATCACACCCTGGGACCGGAAGCTGCCGCCTGCACCACACACAGGCGACAGCACTACAAGGGTACCCTCGGAAGGTGAGTATATGTTTATTTTTTATTTTTTAACCTGTGACATACGTGGCTGGGCAATATACTACGTAGCTGGGCAATATACTATGTGACTGGCCAATATACTACGTGGCTGGGCAATATACTACGTGGCTCTGTGCTGTATACTATGTCGCTGTGCAACATACTATGTGGCTCTGTGCTGTATACTACGTAACTGGGCAATATACTATGTAACTGGGCAATATCTTACATCACTGGGCAATATACTATGTGGTTCTGTGCTGTATACTACGTCACTGGTCAATATACTACGTAACTGGGCAATATACTACATGGCTGGGCAATATCCTACATCACTGGGCAATATACTACGTGGCTGGGCAATATACTACGTCACTGTGCAATATACTACGTGGCTCTGTGCTGTATACTACGTCACTGGGCAATATACTACGTCACTGGGCAATATACTACGTCACTGGGCAATATACTACATGGCTGGGCAATATACTATGTGGCTGGGCAATATACTACGTCACTGGGCAATATACTATGTAACTGGGCAATATACTATGTGGCTGGGGAATATACTATGTGGCTGGGAAATATACTACTTAACTGGGCAATATACTGCGTCACTGGGCAATATACTATGTAACTGGGCAATATACTATGTGGCTGGGCAATATACTACGTAACTGGGCAATATACTACGTAACTGGGCAGTATGCTGCGTGCGCTGTGCAATATACTACGTGTAGCTCAGAAATATACCGCACTCACAAGTGGAATATCATGCAAAGTGTGAACAATTTATTGTGTACATAAACAACGTAGCATCACTGTACAAATGAAATTTACAAAGCATTATGAACAAATGACGTTTGGGACCCTCCGGGTCCTTAATCATATATCGCTTTGGCAAAGTGATGAGTGGTAAACGAACACACCCAAAGGGAAGGAACAAATGAAGTCAGTCTGTTTGCTAGAGACGTGGTGTACCGCGTTCGTATGGAGAATAAGTCACATTAGCTGAGCCTTAAGTGAGCCAGGAAGAGTGGTGCTCCCGAGCCCTGCTGTAGCTGTGTGTACATACTACATACTACAATATACTACGTGGACATGCATATACTAGAATACCTGATGCATTAGAATCGGGCCACCATCTAGTTAATAATAAACATGGACATATTTTTCCTCATGCTCACAAAGCAAGTAAATCACATGCAACTATTGCGACCAGAATCAAACTTGTAAAACCATGGAAGGAGGCAAACTCCTCAACGTTAGCCGAAATAATAAGCAATGCAAATGAAAACTCTTTATTGGAAAAAATCTAGTAATAAAAAGTGGCGCCAAGTACCACAATGATTTGATATCCTGCAGCGAAGCCAACAATTCCCCACAAAATAAAATTGTGCGATAAAATATAATGTTATATATATACACTCACTGGCCACTTTATTAGGTACACCTGTCCAACTTCTTGTTAACACTTAATTTCTAATCAGCCAATCACATGGCGGCAACTCAGTGCATTTAGGCATGTAGACATGGTCAAGACAATCTCAGCAGTTCAAACCGAGCATCAGTATGGGGAAGAAAGGTGATTTGAGTGCCTTTGAACGTGGCATGGTTGTTGGTGCCAGAAGGGCTGGTCTGAGTATTTCAGAAACTGCTGATCTACTGGGATTTTCACGCACAACCATCTCTAGGGTTTACAGAGAATGGTCCGAAAAAGAAAAAAAATCCAGTGAGCGGCAGTTCTGTGGGCGGAAATGCCTTGTTGATGCCAGAGGTCAGAGGAGAATGGGCAGACTGGTTCGAGCTGATAGAAAGGCAACAGTGACTCAAATCGCCACCCGTTACAACCAAGGTAGGCCTAAGAGCATCTCTGAACGCACAGTGCATCGAACTTTGAGGCAGATGGGCTACAGCAGCAGAAGACCACACCGGGTACCACTCCTTTCAGCTAAGAACAGGAAACTGAGGCTACAATTTGTACAAGCTCATCGAAATTGGACAGTAGAAGATTGGAAAAACGTTGCTTGGTCTGATGAGTCTCGATTTCTGCTGCGACATTCGGATGGTAGGGTCAGAATTTGGCGTAAACAACATGAAAGCATGGATCCATCCTGCCTTGTATGGAGCATCTTTGGGATGTGCAGCCGACAAATATGCGGCAACTGTGTGATGCCATCATGTCAATATGGACCAAAATCTCTGAGGAATGCTTCCAGCACCTTGTTGAATCTATGCCACGAAGAATTGAGGCAGTTCTGAAGGCAAAAGGGGGTCCAACCCATTACTAGCATGGTGTACCTAATAAAGTGGCCGGTGAGTGTATATATACAGGTCCTTCTCAAAAAATTAGCATATAGTGTTAAATTTCATTATTTACCATAATGTAATGATTACAATTAAACTTTCATATATTATAGATTCATTATCCACCAACTGAAATTTGTCAGGTCTTTTATTGTTTTAATACTGATGATTTTGGCCTACAACTCCTGATAACCCAAAAAACCTGTCTCAATAAATTAGCATATTTCACCCGTCCAATCAAATAAAAGTGTTTTTTAATAACAAACAAAAAACCCATCAAATAATAATGTTCAGTTATGCACTCAATACTTGGTCGGGAATCCTTTGGCAGAAATGACTGCTTCAATGCGGCGTGGCATGGAGGCAATCAGCCTGTGACACTGCTGAGATGTTATGGAGGCCCAGGATGCTTCAATAGCGGCCTTAAGCTCATCCAGAGTGTTGGGTCTTGCGTCTCTCAACTTTCTCTTCACAATATCCCACAGATTCTCTATGGGGTTCAGGTCAGGAGAGTTGGCAGGCCAATTGAGCACAGTAATACCATGGTCAGTAAACCATTTACCAGTGGTTTTGGCACTGTGAGCAGGTGCCAGGTCGTGCTGAAAAATGAAATCTTCATCTCCATAAAGCATTTCAGCTGATGGAAGCATGAAGTGCTCCAAAATCTCCTGATAGCTAGCTGCATTGACCCTGCCCTTGATGAAACACAGTGGACCAACACCAGCAGCTGACATGGCACCCCACACCATCACTGACTGTGGGTACTTGACACTGGACTTCAGGCATTTTGGCATTTCCTTCTCCCCAGTCTTCCTCCAGACTCTGGCACCTTGATTTCCGAATGACATGCAAAATTTGCTTTCATCAGAAAAAAGTACTTGGGACCACTTAGCAACAGTCCAGTGCTTCAAAAGTGGCTTTACCTGGGGAATGTGGCACCTGTAGCCCATTTCCTGCACACGCCTGTGCACGGTGGCTCTGGATGTTTCCACACCAGACTCAGTCCACTGCTTCCTCAGGTCTGGAATCGGTCCTTCTCCACAATTTTCCTCAGGGTCCGGTCACCTCTTCTCGTTGTACAGCGTTTTCTGCCACATTGTTTCCTTCCAACAGACTTACCATTGAGGTGCCTTGATATAGCACTCTGGGAACAGCCTATTTGTTGAGAAATTTCTTTCTGGGTCTTACCCTCTTGCTTGAGGGTGTCAATGATGGCCTTCTTGACATCTGTCAGGTCGCTAGTCTTACCCATGATGGGGGTTTTGAGTAATGAACCAGGCAGGGAGTTTTTAAAAGCCTCAGGTATCTTTTGCATGTGTTTAGAGTTAATTAGTTGATTCAGAAGATTAGGGTAATAGGTCATTTAGAGAACCTTTTCTTGATATGCTAATTTATTGAGACAGGTTTTTTGGGTTATCAGGAGTTGTAGGCCAAAATCATCAGTATTAAAACAATAAAAGACCTGACAAATTTCAGTTGGTGGATAATGAATCTATAGTATATGAAAGTTTAATTGTAATCATTACATTATGGTAAATAATGAAATTTAACACTATATGCTAATTTTTTGAGAAGGACCTGTATATATATATACACCTGACCGTGTATATAGGTTCGCGCTGGAAAAGACGGCAAATAAGCCAAATAGCTATCCACAAATTTGGAGAAACCAACAGGCACCAATGCAAAAGTACATGAACCTGCGTGGTTCAGATATAGGGCCGAAATAGTCAAATACAGCGTTATAAAGGCAGCGGTAGAAAGGACATAACAAGCTTACCCGCTGTGTAGAATTAGCGCAGGACGCCTGATGGTACTGTCATGCGGTAACGAATGTCCGTCCAGGAGAGGCTTTTGTTGAAGTTAGTCCAATAATAAACAGAGCTAGTGGCTGCCCCGGCCGGTAGCAGCCACTGTTCACCCGAAAGCAAGTAGAAGCGGGGTCCAGCTATGCCGACGCCGCGTGTGATCTGAGCGGTGCGTGCGGCTGAGCTGCAGGACCTGTGTGGCGTATCGCTCACGTGACCGCCGTTACAGCTCGGTGATGTGTACGGAGTGCGGTAAGGACCTCTATCCTACGAGTTTCAGAGACGCCTGTCTCCTTCTTCAGGGATCCCTGAAGAAGGAGCCAGGTGTCTCTGAAACGCGTAGGATAGAGGTCCTTACCGCACTCCGTACACATCACCGAGCTGTAACGGCGGTCACGTGAGCGATACGTCACACAGGTCCTGCAGCTCAGCCGCATGCACCGCTCAGATCACACGTGGCGTCGGCATAGCTGGACCCCGCTTCTACTTGCTTTCGGGTGAACAGTGGCTGCTACCGGCCGGGGCAGCCACTAGCTCTGTTTATTATTGGACTAACTTCAACAAAAGCCTCTCCTGGACGGATATTCGTTACCGCATGACAGTACCATCAGGCGTCCTGCTCTAATTCTACACAGCGGATGAGCTTGTTATGTCCTTTCTACAGCTGCCTTTTTAATGCTGTATTTGACTATTTCGGCCCTATATCTGAACCACGCAGGTTCATGTACTTTTGCATTGGTGCCTGTTGGTTTCTCCAAATTTGTGGATAGCTATTTGGCTTATTTGCCGTCTTTTCCAGCGCGAATCTTTATTGGAAAAAACTATTGTTGTACAGTAAGTTTCAATAAATTCTCATCCATTTATAAAAGCTGGACTGCATGGCTCAAATTAACCTACAAAAATATTTTGGTTTTCATAATTGCTATATTGTCTAATGGTAAAATAACTCTAATAAATCAATGTCACGTAAATGCTCTTTTAACTTGTTTTCTCAATTTTTCCATAGTTACAAAATATAATGAGTGTACTGTTTTATTAAAATAAAGTAAAACATAATTTAAAAAATGAAAAATGAAAAAAAGAAATATTAAATTCTAACATGTCACACTGCTCTTGATTTTAAAAAAGTATGTGCTTGCAGAGTATTTTGCGAGGTCAAAAATAAAATCTTGCTAATGAAAACAGCTTTAGGAAATGCTCCTTTTTTGAAAATGTTTTGGAGGAGCTTTCATTGGCTCAATGGTTTTCAAGCATTTTCAAGCAAGTTTTTTTAAAACTGATTTTTACAGCATTTGATTGGACACTGCATATTCTTAGAGTGTTTTCCATCAGGAAACAATTCAAAGAAGTGATATGTACTTTCCTTTCTATCACCAGGTGTTTTTTGAAACTTGAAGTGGAGGAGTAGCTCTCAAAATACTGAATAAGTGACCAGCAAGGTTTTCTTAGTGATTTTTCATGCGGTTTACAAAATGATGAGAAAAAAGGGATAAACACATTAAAAATTAATACTGAAATAGGCAAAGTGACCAAAAACACCCATGGTGGTGTAGGGAGGTTAAACACCTTACAATAAAATATATGACACTGCGCTAGATGGATATACAGTGCCTACAAGTTGTATTCAACCCCCTGCAGATTTAGCAGGTTTACACATTTGGAATTAACTTGGCATTGTGACATTTGGACTGTAGATCAGCCTGGAAGTGTGAAATGCACTGCAGCAAAAAAGAATGTTGTTTCTTTGTTTATTTATTTTTTTTAAATTGGGAAAAGTTTTTTCAGAGGGTCATTTATTATTCAACCCCTCAACCCACCAGAATTCTGTTTGGTTCCCCTAAAGTATTAAGAAGTAGTTCAGGCACAAAGAACAATGAGCTTCACATGTTTGGATTAATTATCTCTTTTTCCAGCCTTTTCTGACTATTTAAGACCCTCCCCAAACTTGTGAACAGCACTCAAACATGGTCAACATGGGAAAGACAAAGGAGCATTCCAAGGCCATCAGAGACAAGATCGTGGAGGGTCACAAGGCTGGCAAGGGTTACAAAACCCTTTCCAAGGAGTTGGGCCTACCTGTCTCCACTGTTGGGAGCATCATCCGGAAGTGGAAGGCTTATGGAACTACTGTTAGCCTTCCACGGCCTGGACAGCCTTTGAAAGTTTCCTCCCGTGCCGAGGCCAGGCTTGTCTGAAGAGTCAAGGCTAACCCAAGGACAGCAAGGAAGGAGCTCCGGGAAGATCTCATGGCAGTGGGGACATTGGTTTCAGTCAATACCATAAGTAACGTACTCCACCGCAATGGTCTCCGTTCCAGATGAGCCCATAAGGTACCTTTACTTTCAAAGCGTCATGTCAAGGCTCGTCTACAGTTTGCTCATGATCACTTGGAGGACTCTGAGACTGACTGGTTCAAGGTTTTCTGGTCTGATGAGACCAAGATCGAGATCTTTGGTGCCAACCACACACGTGACGTTTGGAGACTGGATGGCACTGCATACGACCCCAAGAATACCATCCCTACAGTCAAGCATGGTGGTGGCAGCATCATGCTGTGGGGCTGTTTCTCAGCCAAGGGGCCTGGCCATCTGGTCCGCATCCATGGGAAGATGGATAGCATGGCCTTCCTGGAGATTTTGGCCAAGAACCTCCGCTCCTCAGTCAAGGATCTTAAGATGGGTCGTCATTTCATCTTCCAACAAGACAAAGACCCCAAGCACACAGCCAAGAAAACCAAGGCCTGGTTCAAGAGGCAAAAATCAAGGTGTTGCAATGGCCAAGTCAGTCTCCTGACCTTAACCCAATTGAAAACTTGTGGAAGGAGCTCAAGATTAAAGTCCACATGAGGCACCCAAAGAACCTAGATAACTTGGAGAAGATCTGCATGGAGGAGTGGGCCAAGATAACTCCAGAGACCTGTGCCGGCCTGATCAGGTCTTATAAAAGACGATTATTAGCTGTAATTGCAAACAAAGGTTATTCCACAAAATATTAAACCTAGGGGTTGAATAATAATTGACCCACACTTTTATGTTTAAAATTTATAAAAATTTAACTGAGCAACAAAACTTTTTGGTTTGTAAGATTTATGCATCTGTTAATAAATCTTGCTCTTGTTTGAAGTTTGAAGGCTCTAACTTATTTGCATCTTATTAAAGGGAACCTGTCACCTCGTTTTTTCGGTATGAGATAAAAATACTGTTAAATAGGGCCTGAGCTGTGCATTACATTAGTGTACTTTGTGGACCCCGATTCCCCACCTATGCTGCCGAAATACGTTACCAAAGTAGTCGTTTTCGCCTGTCAATCAGGCTGGTCAGGTCGGATGGGCGTGGTGTCTTCCCCCAGATCTTGCGTAGTTTTCCGTTGGTGGCGTAGTGGTGTGCGCATGTCCAAGGTCCCGAATCCTGCACAGGGGTGTGAAAATAGCAGCGATGTCCGTTATTCCATTGGTGGTCGGTGGGCGCGGCCATCTTGCTTTGGCCGCGCGTGCGCAGAAGCGGCGCTCTGCTGGCCGCGGCTTCAGGAAAATGGCCGCGGGCATCCGAGCGTGCGCAGATGGCTATCGCGGCGGCCATTTTCGTGAAGCCGAGTTCGCATCTCTATGCACAGTCACACGTCTGGACCCCGAGAGCGTCATAGGCTATGTTGTGAGGTGAAATTTTAACCCCGCGCTTTCCAATTCACCAAACAATTTTGCCCCTATCTACATAATGGGGAAAAAATGAAAGGAAAAGTGTTGGAGGCAAATTAACAGCAGCCAGATGTGAACAAGGGGGACTTACAGAATGAGAGTGATGGCGCCAAAGAGTATATACTGTACAGTTGCTAAGGTGGGGCCCCGACATGGGATAATCACCACACCACCACGGGGATATGAACACACACACAAAATGCGCCACACACTACCACGTGCTCGAACACATATACCACCCTCAGCGCACATTTCACCACACATACACCAACCTCGCCACATAAAAGTTGAAACACAAAAGTCGCCGCTCAAAACTCGCCACGCGCAAAACTCTCCACATGCAAAACTCGCCACACGTGCAAAACTCACCTCATGGAAAACTCGCCACACGCAAAACTTGCACACGCGGAAAAATTGCCACATGCACAAAAGTTGCAACACATGCAAAAGTTGCCTCACACAAAACTTGCACATACTCAAAAGGCACCACACATAAAACTCGCCATGCGCAAAACTCGCCATGCGCAAAACTTGCTGCACACAACTTGCTACACTAACCTGTCACATGCAACTCGACACACAAAAATTTGCTACACGCATGTCGCCACACAAAACTCATCTCACAAAAGTCGCTACATGCATGTCGCCACACGCAACTCAACACACACAACTTGACACACGAAACTCGCCCTAAAACACACACAAGTCTGGTATTATCCTTCAAAAATAAAAATCTGATTAATAAGCTGACAAACTACAAGAGCAACAAATGTACCATATAGGAATCCGGCAGCTGTCAGTCACATGACCAGTCTATTATGTGTATGTGTGAGCTAATATATACTGCCAGGGGGTGGGCTTACTGTTGGCTGGGGATTTATCAGGCTGCCAATTTAGCTTACAAATACTGAGGTAAAAATACTGACCAAATAACGTGTGAACGAGGTCTAATACAGGAGGAGATGACATACAGATATATACTATATACAGGAGGAGATGACACACAGGTATATATTATTTACAGGGGAGATGACACACAGGTATATACTATATGCAGGAGGAGATGACACACAGATATATACTATATACAGGAGAGATGACACACAGATATATACTATATAGAGGAGGAGATGACATACAGGTACATACTACATACAGCAGGAGATGACATACAGGTATATACTATATACAGAAGGAGATGACACACAGGTATATACTATATACAGGAGCAGATTACCTACAGGTATTGTTGTGGATTCTGTTTTTGGGCTCCCTCTGGTGGTTACAACTGGTACTGGGTGACTTTGGTGGGTTGCGGTTTCTGGTTTCCACCTGTCCATCAGAGGCTGGGTGTTTCCTATTTAACCTGGCTTCCCTTTCTTTCCCTTGCCGGCTATCAATGTTCTCAGATGTTCTCAGTTTGGTTCTGACTACCTGCTTCCAGATCTCTCAGGATAAGCTAAGTTACAGTGCCTACAAGTAGTATTCAACCCCCTGCAGATTTAGCAGGTTTACACATTTGGAATTAACTTGGCATTCTGACATTTGGACTGTAGATCAGCCTGGAAGTGTGAAATGCACTGCAGCAAAAAAGAATGTTGTTTCTTTGTTTATTTTTTTTTTTTAAATTGGGAAAAGTTTTTTCAGAGGGTCATTTATTATTCAACCCCTCAACCCACCAGAATTCTGTTTGGTTCCCCTAAAGTATTAAGAAGTAGTTCAGGCACAAAGAACAATGAGCTTCACATGTTTGGATTAATTATCTCTTTTTCCAGCCTTTTCTGACTATTTAAGACCCTCCCCAAACTTGTGAACAGCACTCATACATGGTCAACATGGGAAAGACAAAGGAGCATTCCAAGGCCATCAGAAACAAGATCGTGGAGGGTCACAAGGCTGGCAAGGGGTACAAAACCCTTTCCAAGGAGTTGGGCCTACCTGTCTCCACTGTTGGGAGCATCATCCGGAAGTGGAAGGCTTATGGAACTACTGTTAGCCTTCCACGGCCTGGACAGCCTTTGAAAGTTTCCTCCCATGCCGAGGCCAGGCTTGTCCGAAGAGTCAAGGCTAACCCAAGGACAACAAGGAAGGAGCTCCGGGAAGATCTCATGGCAGTGGGGACATTGGTTTCAGTCAATACCATAAGTAACGTACTCCACCGCAATGGTCTCCGTTCCAGACGAGCCCGTAAGGTACCTTTACTTTCAAAGCGTCATGTCAAGGCTCGTCTACAGTTTGCTCATGATCACTTGGAGGACTCTGAGACTGACTGGTTCAAGGTTCTCTGGTCTGATGAGACCAAGATCGAGATCTTTGGTGCCAACCACACACGTGACGTTTGGAGACTGGATGGCACTGCATACGACCCCAAGAATACCATCCCTACAGTTAAGCATGGTGGTGGCAGCATCATGCTGTGGGGCTGTTTCTCAGCCAAGGGGCCTGGCCATCTGGTCCGCATCCATGGGAAGATGGATAGCACGGCCTGCCTGGAGATTTTGGCCAAGAACCTCCGCTCCTCCATCAAGGATCTTAAGATGGGTCGTCATTTCATCTTCCAACAAGACAACGACCCAAAGCACACAGCCAAGAAAACCAAGGCCTGGTTCAAGAGGCAAAAAATCAAGGTGTTGCAGTGGCCTAGTCAGTCTCCTGACCTTAACCCAATTGAAAACTTGTGGAAGGAGCTCAAGATTAAAGTCCACATGAGACACCCAAAGAACCTAGATAACTTGGAGAAGATCTGCATGGAGGAGTGGGCCAAGATAACTCCAGAGACCTGTGCCGGACTGATCAGGTCTTATAAAAGACGATTATTAGCTGTAATTGCAAACAAAGGTTATTCCACAAAATATTAAACCTAGGGGTTGAATAATAATTGACCCACACTTTTATGTTTAAAATTTATAAAAATTTAACTGAGCAACAAAACGTTTTGGTTTGTAAGATTTATGCATCTGTTAATAAATCCTGCTCTTGTTTGAAGTTTGAAGGCTCTAACTTATTTGCATCTTATTAAACCTGCTAAATCTGCAGGAGGTTGAATACTTCTTGTAGGCACTGTATGCTTTTCAGTTGTTTTGTTTTTTTGTCCAGCTTGCTAAATATTACTCTATGCTAGTTGGAAGCTCTAGTGGGCTGAGGTGCTCCCCATGTGCCATGAGTTGGCACATGGGTGCTTGTAATCTCAGGATGGTTTTTGATTAGGGTTTTTTGCTGACCGCTCAGACCCCTTTTGTATCCTTCTGCTTTCTAGTTATAGCGGGCCTCGTTTTGCTAACTCTATTTTCATATCTATGTGTGTGCCTTCCTCTCATTTTCACCGTCAATACATGTGGGGGGCAACTATACCTTTGGGGTTTATTTCTCTGGAGGCAAGTTAGGTCTTTATTTTCTCTGCAGTGCTAGTTAGCTCTTAGGCTGGCGCGAAGCGTCTAGAATCAACGTAGGCACGCTCCCTGGCTATTTCTAGTTGTGTTTGTCAGGAGTAGGGCAGCGGTCAGCCCAGGTTCCATCACCCTAGAGCTCGTCCGTTATTTTAGTTATTTTTGCTTGTCCAGTGCGATCCCCTAGCCATTGGGATCCATAACAGGTATATAGTATATACAGGAGGAGATGACATACAGGTATATGCTATGTATAGGAGGAGATGACATACAGGTATATACTATATACAGGAGGAGATGACACACAGATATATACTATATATAGGTGAGATGACACACAGGTATATACTATATACAGGAGGAGATTACATACAGGTATATACTATATATAGGAGGATATGACATACAGGTATATACTATATACAGGGGAGATGACACACAGCAGGTATATACTATATACAGGGGAGATGACATACAGGTATATACTATATACAGGAGATGACATACAGGTGTATACTATATATAAGGGAGATGACAAACATGTATATACTGAGGTGAAAATGAGAGGTGTGAGGTGAAAATGAAAAGGTGTGAGTGCAAAATGAGAGGAGTGAGGGAAAATAGTGGAGTGATCGGAAAATGACAGATGTGAGGTCGAAATGACAAGTGTTAGGGGGGAATGAGAGGAGTGAGGGGGAAAATAAGAGGAGTGAGGGGGAAAATGAGAGGTGTGAGGGAGAAAATGAGAGATGTGAGGGGGAAAATAAAAGATGTGATGGGGAAAATGAGAAAAGAAAATTGGCGCGCACTCAGGATGATGAGGGAGCGAGGTGCAGGTGTAGTGGGCTGTGAGGAGCCCCGTGTACATGGAAGATATAGTACACCGCACACTCTATAAGTATTTTGCAATAGTGAAAATTTATTTTAAAGGAACAACTATGCGATGTGAAAGCGACCAGAAGCAATTATGACGTTTCGGCCCTACCAGGGCCTTAATCATACAATCGCTAAGGGAAAAAGAAACAGAAAAACATACATAAGTATACGGTATACATAATAAACACTCTTCAACATAAACAAAATGAAATCCCATCTGGAAAAAAGGCAAAGAAAAACAAAAAAAGGGGAAAAGGACATAGGATATAGTAACTGTGGGAACATGATATGCACAATATCGGAGACACCGCGTACATCTGTGGAACAGAAGGCATAAGCATTATTGCAATCATAGGAGAAGAGAAGGCTGAGGTAGCCAGGTCACACGACTATATACATATGAGAGACAAGAGGATGTTATTACCTTATTAATGCAGAGGAGAGAGGATAAAGATCCTTGAGGGAAGAGGCATAAACTGCAGAGAAAATAGTTGAGGCATATAAGTAGGAGGAGGTACAAGGAGGACACACTGATCATAGTTGAATGGTGTGTAATCTACCTTAAGTGCCAGATTGCTGAGGGCATGCAAACGCATAGGCTGCCCTACTGTGAGGGTCTGTGGACAAATGAGAGTGAATAGGTAATGGTAAATAAAAAATGAAAAGTAAAAATAGCGCCCATATACGTATATATATATATATATATATATATATATATATATATATATAGAAGAGAATCTACAGGAACGAAAAAGACTTAAGTTCCAGAGGGACAGCGAAGACTACTCCAACGACAGGGTGTATAAATGGAGCGACTACAACAACACCACAAATTGGCGGCGACGCAACAACTACAGAAGACCAGGGTCGTTCAGCTCCGGCAGCGATTCCTCCACCAGTTCCACCAGGCAACATTTTTTAGCCACAGGCCGCGGAGGGGGACGACACCCAACAGACCGACCCGAAGATCGCGGCGAAAGGATGGTGACCCGAAGTCAGGTAAGCCCGCCAATCAGGTTGTCAACATTTCCAGTTACTCCCTATTACCAGCGGAATTGACGGTTCTACAGAAAGGACTATTCTTTTGTCCAACACCCCACTGGGATCCATTCCAACTGGAAAAAGACTTGCATCGATTCTACAGGACTATCAGACTTAAGACTCATTTTGGCACCACGCCCCTATTGGACCCCGTGGTGGGATCCTCTACATCTACTAATGTCATTTCTGAATTATCAATTTCTTCTCTGGGTCTCCGCAATGTCAGCACTTTTTCACCTCCTCATTCCTTTCATGCCATTGAAACCTTTATCTCTCTCGTGGACCGCGACATTAAATCTTTATCGCACCAACAGAGATTGGGCTTATTTCCAACTCATACTAATTTGACACTTGAGGAAAAACAGTCACTCTCCACATTACGGTCCAATAACAGCATCGTGATTAAACCCGCGGACAAAGGGGGAGCGATAGTCGTTATGGATTGGTCACAATACCGGGGCGAGATCCATAGACAACTCTCTGACACAAATACTTATAGGGTCATATCCAGGGACCCCACTGCAGCCATTTCCAACAAAATCAAGGATCTTATTGGTATATACCTTGATAATAAGACCATAGATGGCAGGACAGCCACCTTTCTGCAGAACCCCCATCCCATTATCCCGGTCTTCTACGTTCTTCCCAAAATACATAAATCCCTCCATAATCCACCAGGCAGACCAATCGTGGCCTCCACGGATTCGGTCCTTTCACCACTCTCCATATTTCTAGAAAAAATCTTAACCCCTCTGACCAAAAACACCAGGTCATATATACTGGACACAAGCCATTTTCTTGAAAAAGTGAAACAAATACATCAAGTACCGTCCCATAGTTTATTGGTCACGATGGACGTTAACAGCCTTTACACATCAATAACACATGAGAAGGGTATGCGTGCCACGAGGGACCTCCTAGAACAGACCGACATGTCTCAGAATGCCATTTCCCTTTGTCTTGACCTCCTAAGAACAGTCCTTTTTGAGAACTATTTCCTGTATGAGGATACCTATTACGTTCAAGCGTGCGGGACCGCAATGGGCTCAAACGTAGCCCCGGCCTACGCTAATGCGTATATGAATCATTTTGAGCTGCATTACGTTTACAACAATGAGCTTTTTTCCAGGTATGTCCTAAACTACTGTAGGTACATAGATGACATCTTCCTGGTCTGGACCGGGACATCCGGGACCTTGGATTTATTCTACTCTACGCTTAACTCCATTTTTCCAGAGCTCAAGTTTACCATTCATGCCCATGAGACACAAATTGCCTTTTTGGACACCCTGGTCCTGAAGGACACTAATGGATTCCTCAAAACAGACTTGTACACAAAACCCACTGATTGCAACAGCCTACTACTCTATTCAAGCTGCCATCCAGTCACCACCAAAAATAGCCTACCGCGTTCTCAATTTAAACGGGTCTCCCGCATTGTCACTGATCCTGAAACACGCAAAATCAGGTTAACCTCCATGGCACAGAAGTTCAGGGACAGGGACTACCCCTCCACCCTTTTGACACAGGAACTCAATAGGTTCTCTGGTCCTCCTATAAGCCCTACACCGCGCCAACCCCAAGAGAGGATTCCATTTGTGCACACGCACCATCCTTTTATGACTAAGGTTTATTCGGTCATCAAGAAGCACTGGCCTCTTCTTGGAAGAGCCCACCCCGAGATTGCATCTTTCAGGGTACCGGCACTCATGAGCACCAGGAGACCCCCCAATATCCGTGACCAAGTAGTCAGGGCGGACCTAGGTAGCACACTCCGAGTGCCAACTCAACAATTTCTATGTTCACGCCGTAATGGTACTTTTCCCTGCCTGAGCTGTGCCGCCTGCTCAAACGTGATTAAGTCTGACAATGTAACCCACCCTAGGACCGGGAAATCTTATCCTATCCGTGGATTTTACACGTGTGACACAAGTTTCGTAGTTTACGTCATCAAATGCCCTTGCGGCCTACTATACGTGGGGGAGACCACCCAGCATATACGAGACAGGATCGCCAGCCACAAATCTACAATCAGGTGTAACAAAACCTGGCTTCCCCTTCCTGACCATTTTTCCAAGGCTAGACACTCAGTGGCGCAATTAAAATTCCAAGTATTAGAACAGGTACCTCGCCCCAGACGGGGTGGCAACCATATCAAACAGCTGAGGGCCCGGGAAACATACTGGATCTATACACTAGATACTCTTGCACCCAGGGGCCTTAACAGGGAAATTGATTGGCTACTTTAAATTATTCTTTGAACACTAATTTCTTTTCCCTTCCCTTACAGATTCGTTGAACCCCCTGGTGAGTTCTTTTAGGTATAGAATTATACTATACTATTGCTCCGCAATACTAATTACCAGGCATTTCCCTATTTAATTCCTATATTGGCCCCTCGCATATAGGCTCATCCCCCTGGTGAGGTCTTGTGGACATAGAATTTTACTGTACTATCATCCCCTGAAATATCAATCATCAGGCTTTTGCCTATTTAATTTCTGTATTGGCTTTTTTTATATATAGGCCCCTCCCCCTTGGCACCTTATAAGTCCGACCTGTTGCCATTTTACCGACTCAATACTTAGGTACATTAACGTGGTCCTTTTTTTTATATCACACATGCCACTACATAGGGTCCTTTTATTACATTATCAGGGCCTAGATAGCGTCTGCTATCTCCAATTGTTATTTCAGACTCGTACGCAGACTCCTCTATTGTTCACCTGTCCCAGGAGCCGTACACTATAGCGCCTGTGTCACCTAGCAACATCCACCGCACTCTCAGCGGATATACTCTATGTCGCTGTCCAAGTACAGCGCCTGGGTTCCCTAGCAACCAGATATGCACAGAAGCGCTGCCCGCGCATGCACAGTAGCTCCTTTACACCGCCGACATCACTTCCGGTTTCGGAAGCCCCACTTCCGGTACGCGCATTTAAAGCATAACACCGCCGGCCACGCTACACACTGTCAGCAGGGCGCGGGAGCGCCGCTTAGCAGCCTTATACATAAGGTAATCTTACTCCCTAGACCCGGACACCACCTTCTCTTCTATATATATATATATATATATATATATATATATATATATACGTATATGGGCGCTATTTTTACTTTTCATTTTTTATTTACCATTACCTATTCACTCTCATTTGTCCACAGACCCTCACAGTAGGGCAGCCTATGCGTTTGCATGCCCTCAGCAATCTGGCACTTAAGGTAGATTACACACCATTCAACTATGATCAGTGTGTCCTCCTTGTACCTCCTCCTACTTATATGCCTCAACTATTTTCTCTGCAGTTTATGCCTCTTCCCTCAAGGATCTTTATCCTCTCTCCTCTGCATTAATAAGGTAATAACATCCTCTTGTCTCTCATATGTATATAGTCGTGTGACCTGGCTACCTCAGCCTTCTCTTCTCCTATGATTGCAATAATGCTTATGCCTTCTGTTCCACAGATGTACGCGGTGTCTCCAATATTGTGCATATCATGTTCCCACAGTTACTATATCCTATGTCCTTTTCCCCTTTTTTTGTTTTTCTTTGCCTTTTTTCCAGATGGGATTTCATTTTGTTTATGTTGAAGAGTGTTTATTATGTATACCGTATACTTATGTATGTTTTTCTGTTTCTTTTTCCCTTAGCGATTGTATGATTAAGGCCCTGGTAGGGCCGAAACGTCATAATTGCTTCTGGTCGCTTTCACATCGCATAGTTGTTCCTTTAAAATAAATTTTCACTATTGCAAAATACTTATAGAGTGTGCGGTGTACTATATCTTCCATGGGGAAAATGAGAGGCGTGATGGGAAAATAAGAGAAGTGAGGTGCTATAACTAACCACAGATACTTACCAGGCAACGCCGGGCTCTTCAGCTAGCTTAGATTTACAATCTCCATGCTTTTCTCATGGTCAACTTTATGTGGCCTGTTCAAGAGTTGGAACAGCCAAAAATCTGTTTGTCTTTGCACCTGAAGGAAAAACTAAGAATGTCGTTTATCAAAAGGCTCTCGAATAAGTAGTAGATTACTTCACATTACTTGGCCAATTTAGTTAAATCTGTGTGGAATATCTCTGGTGTTGAAATATATGTTGTAAAATGCTTCTATTAGCTTAGTTTTTGCCTTTTAATAATTACATTTCTATCTATTTGTTTTGTGTTTTTTTTGTGCAGAATACATTTTTGTTAACACATTCTATTTTGCTAACAGCAGTTATTACCCCGGGCGAAGCCGGGTAGTACAGCTAGTGACTATATAAATGTGTAAAAGAGTGTGACTTCTCCCTCTTTATCACCATCAGCACCCTGAGATCATGATTCTGTGGTCCTGATGTTTGCCATGGCAACTCACGAGCAAATAGTGGCCTTAGAGTCTGCCGGTACCAGTGACCTGTTCAAAAGTTAGCGACATTTCGGTGGCAAAAATACACCTTTTCATTCCTGACATGTAACTTTGTATTAATTCCTGAAAATCATCTGAAGGGTTAAAAATCTACACGATGGCAAATTATAATATTTTGAGGGGTTCTGTTTTTAATATTGTATCACTTTTGTTTTTTTTCAATATATAGGACTCCTAAAATCACTTCAAACATGGATATGTCCCTAAAAATATAATTTTGTAAGTTTCCAGGAAAAAATTTAAAATTACTGCTACATTTTTAAACCTTCTAAAATGCTAACAAAATAAGATAACATTTTACAAATGGTGCTGATGTAAGGCAGACATGAGGGAAATGTTATTTATTAACCCCTTCATGACCTTGCCGTTTTTTGCAATTCTGACCAGTGTCCCTTTATGAGGTAATAACTCAGGAACGCTTCAACGAATCCTAGCGATTCTGAGATTGTTTTTTCGTGACATATTGGGCTTCATGTTAGTGGTAAATTTAGGTCGATAATTTCTGAGTTTATATGTGAAAAAAATGGAAATTTGGCAAAAATTTTGAAAATTTCGCAATTTTCACATTTTTAATTTTTATTCTGTTAAACCAGAGAGTTATGTGACACAAAATAGTTAATAAATAACATTTCCCACATGTCTACTTTACATCAGCACAATTTTGGAAACAAATTTTTTTTTTTGCTAGGAAGTTATAAGGGTTAAAATTTGACCAGTGATTTCTCATTTTTACAACAAAATTTACAAAACCATTTTTTTTAGGGACCACCTCACATTTGAAGTCAGTTTGAGGGTTCTATATGGCTGAAAATACCCAAAAGTGACACCATTCTAAAAACTGCACCCCTCAAGGTGCTCAAAACCACATTCAAGAAGTTTATTAACCCTTCAGGTGTTTCACAGCAGCAGAAGCAACATGGAAGGAAAAAATGAACATTTAACTTTTTAGTCACAAAAATGATCTTTTAGCAACAATTTTTTATTTTCCCAAGGGTAAAAGGAGAAACTGGACAACGGACGTTGTTGTCCAATTTGTCCTGAGTACGCTGATACCTCATATGTGGGGGTAAACCACTGTTTGGGCGCACGGCAGGGCTCGGAAGGGAAGGAGCGCCATTTGACTTTTTGAATGAAAAATTGGCTCCAATCTTTAGCGGACACCATGTCGCGTTTGGAGAGCCCCCGTGTGCCTAAACATTGGAGCTCCCCCACAAGTGACCCCATTTTGGAAACTAGACCTCCCAAGGAACTTATCTAGAAGCATAGTGAGCACTTTAAACCCCCAGGTGCTTCACAAATTGATCCGTAAAAATGAAAAAGTACTTTTTTTTCACAAAAAAATTATTTTAGCCTCAATTTTTTCATTTTCACATGGGCAACAGGATAAAATGGATCCTAAATTTTGTTGGGCAATTTCTCCTGAGTACACCAATACCTCACATGTGGGGGTAAACCACTGTTTGGGCACATGGTAAGGCTCGGAAGGGAAGGAGCGCCATTTGACTTTTTGAATGAAAAATTATCTCCATCGTTAGCGGACACCATGTCGCGTTTGGAAAGCCCCTGTGTGCCTAATCATTGGAGCTCCTCTACAAGTGACCCCATTTTGGAAACTAGACCCCCCAAGGAACTCATCTAGAGGCATAGTGAGCACTTTAAACCCCCAGGTGCTTCACAAATTGATCCGCAAAAATGAAAAAGTACTTTTTTTTCACACAAAATTTCTTTTAGCCTCAATTCTTTCATTTTCACATGAGAAACAGGATAAAATGGATCCTAAAATTTGTTGGGCAATTTCTCCTGAGTATGCCGATACCTCATATGTGGGGGTAAACCACTGTTTGGGTGCACGGCAAGGCTCGGAAAGGGGAGGCGTGCCATTTGACTTTTTGAATGGAAAATTAGCTCCAATCGTTAGCGGACACCATGTCGCGTTTGGAGAGCCCCTGTGTGCCTAAACATTGGAGCTCCCCTACAAGTGACCCCATTTTGGAAACTAGACCCCCCAATGAACGTATCTAGATGCATAGTGAGCACTTATAACCCCCAGGTGCTTCACAGAAGTTTATAACGCAGAGCCGTGAAAATAAAAAAATAATTTTCTTTCCTCAAAAATGATATTTAGCCCAGAATTTTTTATTTTCCCAAGGGTAATAGGAGAAATTGGACCCTAAATGTTGTTGTCCAGTTTGTCCTGAGTACGATGATACCCCATATGTGGGGGTAAACCACTGTTTGGGCGCACGGCAGGGCTCGGAAGGGAAGGCACGCCATTTGGCTTTTTGATTGGAAAATTAGCTCCAATCATTAGCGGACACCATGTCGCGTTTGGAGAGCCCCTGTGTGCCTAAACATTGGAGCTCCCGCACAAGTGACCCCATTTTGGAAACTAGACCTCCCAAGGAACTAATCTAGATGTGTGGTGAGCACTTTGAACCCCCAAGTGCTTCACAGAAGTTTATAACGCAGAGCCATGAAAATAAAAAATAATTTTTCTTTTCTCAAAAATATTTTTTAGCCCAGAATTTTTTTATTTTTGCAAGAGTAACAGGAGAAATTGGACCCCAAAACCTGTTGTCCAGTTTCTCTTGAGTACGCTGATACCCCATATGTGGGGGTAAACCACTGTTTGGGCACATGCCGGGGCTCGGAAGGGAAGTAGTGACGTTTTGGAATGCAGACTTTGATGGAATGGTCTGCGGGCATCATGTTACGTTTGCAGAGCCCCTGATATGCCTAAACAGTAGAAACCCCCCACAAGTGACCCCATTTTGGAAACTAGACCCCCCAAGGAACTTATCTAGATGTGTGGTGAGCACGTTCAACCCCCAAGTGCTTCACAGAAGTTTACAACGCAGAGCCGTGAAAATAAAAAATCATTTTTCTTTCCTCAAAAAAGATGTTTTAGCAAGCAATTTTTTATTTTCACAAGGGTAACAGGAGAATTTGGACCCCAATATTTGTTGCCCAGTTGGTTGTGAGTATGCTGATACCCCATATGTGGGGGTAAACCACTGTTTGGGCACACGTCAGGGCTCGGAAGGGAAGTAGTGACATTTGAAATGCAGACTTTGATGGAATGGTCTGCGGGCGTCACATTGCATTTGCAGAGCCCCTGATGTGCCTAAGCAGTAGAAACACCCCACAAGTGACCCCATTTTGGAAACTAGACCCCCGAAGGAACTTATCTAGATGTGTGGTGAGCACTTTCAACCCCCAAGTGCTTCACAGAAGTTTATAACGCAGAGCCGTGAAAATAAAAAATAATTGTTCTTTCCTCAAAAATTATGTTTTAGCAAGTAATTTTTTATTTTTGCAAGGGTAACAGGAGAAATTGGACCCCAACAGTTGTTGCCCAGTTTGTCCTGAGTACGCTGGTACCCCAAATGTGGGGGTAAACCACTGTTTGGGCGCACGTCGGGGCTTGGAAGGGCGGGAGCACCATTTGACTTTTTGAACGCAAGATTGGCTGGAATCAATGGTGGCGCCATGTTGCGTTTGGAGACCCCTGATGTGCCTAAACAGTGGAAACCCCTCAATTCTAACTTCAACACTAACCCCAACACACCCCTAATCCTAATCCCAACTGTAGCCATAACCCTAATCACAACCCTAACCCCAACACACCCCTAACCACAACCCTAACCGCAACACACCCGTAACCCTAATTCCAACCCTAATCCTAACCCTAATCCCAACCGTAACCCTAATCCCAACCCTAACCACAACTGTAACCCCAACACACCCCTAACCCTATCCGTAACCCTAACCACAAGCCTAATCTTAACCCTATTTCAAACCCTAGCCCTAGTTCCAACCCTAACTCTAATTCCAACCCTAACCCTAAGGCTATGTGCCCACGTTGCGGATTCGTGTGAGATTTTTCCGCACGATTTTTGAAAAATCTGCAGGTAAAAGGCACTGCGTTTTACCTGCGGATTTACAGCAGATTTCCAGTGTTTTTTTGTGCGGATTTCACCTGCGGATTCCTATTGAGGAACAGGTGTAAAACGCTGCGGAATCCGCACAAAGAATTGACATGCTGCGGAAAATACAATGCAGCGTTTCTGCACGGAATTTTCCGCACCATGGGCACAGCGGATTTGGTTTTCCTTAGGTGTACATGGTACTGTAAACCTGATGGAAAACTGCTTCGAATTCGCAGCGGCCAATCCGCTGCCAATCCGCGGCGGATCCGCGGCCAATCCGTTGCCAATCCGCTGCGGATCCGCGGCCAATCCGTTGCCAATCCGCTGCGGATCCGCGGCCAATCCGTTGCCAATCCGCTGCGGATCCGCGGCCAATCCGTTGCCAATCCGCTGCGGATCAGCGGCCAATCCGTTGCCAATCCGCTGCGGATCCGCGGCCAATCCGCTGCCGATCCACTGCGGATCCGCTGCCGATCTGCTGCGGATCCGCGGCCGATCCGCTGCGGATCCGCGGCCGATCCGCTCTGTGTGCACATGCCATAACCCTAACCCTACCCGTAACCCTAACTCTACCCCTAACCCTACCCCTAGTTCTAACCCTAGTTCTAACCCTAACCCTAGTGGAAAAAGAAAAAAAAATATTTTCTTTATTTTATTATTGTCCCTACCTATGGGGGTGATAAAGGGGGGGGGTTTATTTATTATTTTTTTATTTTGATCGCTGTGATAGAACCTACCACAGCGATCAAAATGCACTTGTAATGAATCTGCCGGCCGGCCGATTCGGCGGGCGCACTGAGCATGCGCCCGCCATTTTGGAAGATGGCGGTGCCCAGCGAGGAGACGGACCGACACCGGGAGCCTCGGTAAGTATAAGGGGGGGGAGATCGGGGCACGGGGGGGGCGTCGGAGCATCGGGAGGTGACATAGGAGCAGGGGGGAGCGGGCAGGAGGATGGGGGAGCGGAGCACAGGACGGAGGGGACCGGACCCCATAACGGAGCACTGGGGGGGCGATCGGTGGGGTGGGGGGGTCACTTCAGGTTTTCCAGCCATGGCCGATGGTATTGCAGCATCGGCCATGGCTGGATTGTAATATTTTACCAGTTTTTTAGGTGAAATATTACAAATCGCTCTGATTGGCAGTTTCACTTTCAACAGCCAATCAGAGCGATGGTAGCCACAGGGGGGTGAAGCCACCCCCCCTGGGCTGAAGTACCACTCCCCCTCTCCATGCAGATCGGGTAAAATAGGAGTTAACCCCTTCACCCGATCTGCAGGGACGCGATCATTCCATGACGCCACATAGGCGTCATGGGTCGGGAGTTGTGTGGTATGACTATCTGAATTAAAGGGATAATAATTCAAAGTTTGAAAATTGCTAATGTTTTAAATTTTTTGTCAAATTTCTGATATTTTTTATATTATAAATAAACACAAAACATATCAACCTAAATTCATTATTAACATAAAGTATAATGTGTCACGAATAAACAATCTCAAAATCACTGGAATTCGTCACAGCATTCCAGAGTTATTACCACATAAAGTGACACTGCTCAGATTTTTAAAATTTGGCTCTTACTAAGGGGTTAATTAACCTGTCTGTTGTGGATTTACAGTATCTAATCCTTGATAGCTTTTATATTCTGGGGTTTATTGTTCATTGTCTGATGTTTGCCTGGTATCTCTGATTCATCTTATCCCGAAAGCTGGCCACTAGAAGAGGCTAAAACCAGAGTTACACAGTGTAAATCACTATAAGGCCAGAGAAACATGACTAAAACAGAAGCAGAAAGTAGGTCACCTGTACTTATATGTGTACAGTGTTGTGATACCTGCATAAGTGGGGATGCCCATGCAGTGTTGTGAATTTCCCAGGGGTTCTCTGTTCTCTGTTCTCTGTTATTCTAGTCAGATGATGTTTAAAAGCTCCTTGGTGATGATGTGAGTATATGTAATTAATTTTATATGTACTAAATCATTATATGTATTTAATCTTTATATGTACTTAATCTTTGTATGTTAAAATTTACAAAAGTGTATGAAATTATGCTATTCCTTTAATTTTGCACTTTGAAATAAAATTGCATTATTTCGCAAATAGTAGCCTTCTTTAAAGCCGTATCTGAACCTCAGTGTTAAAATCTTGGCAACACATAATTTGGCGTAGTCGGCAGGGTACGCAGAAGGCTCAGAAGTTTTTTTAATAATATTACCAGGACTCTACTTGATAGTGTGATATTGCATAAAACATGCCTCTCTAAGAAAAAGTTGGCCTTGAGTAAGTCTATTGAGATTCCAGGTTGGGAACAGGCTCCTCATCATATTTTGGCAACCAAGTGGTTGCACAGTGGTGGTTTGGGTGAAGCATGGGATAAACGTTTGAAGGATTCTGAACCTACTGATGTGGCTGCATGATTACAGAAAGTGAAAGTGGAGAAAGGTAAAGAGTTGGGCGCTGTTGCTAGGTGCAGATGGATGTTGCTGTCTGCATATAGAAAACAGCATGATGAAAGAATATACAGTATATGTTAACAAAAGTACAGGAATTGGAAAAATAGTTGTGTGAGGCCCAGAATGCATTAGTTATAGTGCAATGTCAGAATAAGTTATTAATGGACAGATGTGATGGATATCAGCATGTTGCAGAAAAGGCTGCCATACGTGTTGCAGAGTATAAGTACAGAAGGAGGCGAGGGAAGGTAAATAAAAAGAGTAGCTTTGGCCATAGCCAAAGCAGAGATAGAGTGGAACCCGGATCAGTGAGATGATGATGTTTGGAATTCAACTGACTCTGAAAACATCACCGATCCCGAGTCTGAGGATGAACATTTCCATGGGAAGAGGGAAATTGCTCCTCCTCTTAACCCAGTGAAAGTTCATCCTGTATATCGGAGACAGATTGTAGAGACAGCTGCAGGTAAACAGAATGAGAATGTGGTAGAGAATTACAGTCAGCAGGAGCTTAATGACCTTCATGATCATTTTTCTCAAATCCAAATGAACCCCTGGTAGCTTGGGCAGTCAGATTATGGGAGATGGGGGCTCATGGAGTACAGATGGATGCTGAAGATGGCCCAATATTTGTCCAACTCAGTCATGAGCCTGAAGTGAAGGAGACATTCCGTACCTTGATAATCCAGCAACCACATGTGGTGAGTAGAATGCTTGACGTTGTACAGTTAGGTCCATATATATTTGGACAGAGACAACATTTTTCTCATTTTGGTTATAGACATTACCACAATTAATTTTATCCCCTTTCTGCCATTGGACGTACTATTCCGTCCATGTGGGGTGGGCCCTAATTCCCAAGGACGGAATAGTACGTCCAGCGCGATCGGCCGCGCTCACGGGGGGAGCGCGGCCGATCGCGGCCGGGTGTCAGCTGCCTATCACAGCTGACATCCGACACTATGTGCCAGGAGTGGTCACGGACCACCCCCGGCACATTAACCCCTGGCACACCGCGATCAAACATGATCTCGGTGTGCCGGCGGTACAGGGAAGCATCGTGCAGGGAGGGGCTCCCTGCGGGCTTCCCTGAGACCCCCGGAGCAACGCGATGTGATCCTGTTCCTGCGAGGGTCTCTTACCTCTCCTCCCTGCAGCAGGCCCAGATCCAAAATGGCCGCGACATCCGGGTCCTGCAGGGAGGGAGGTGGCTTACCAAGTACCTGCTCAGAGCAGGCGCTGGTAAGCCTGCAGCACTGTAAGTCAGATCGCCGATCTGAAAGTGTGCTGTGTAAACTGTCAGATCAGCGATCTGTGATGTCCCCCCTGGGACAAAGTAAAAAAGTTAAAAAAAAAATGTCCACATGTGTAAAAAAAAAAGAAAAAAAAATCCTAAATAAAGAAAAAAAAAATATATTATTCCCATAAATACATTTCCTTATCTAAATAAGAAAAATCAAACAATAAAAGTACACATATTTAGAATCGCCGCGTCCGCAACGACCCCACCTATAAAACTATATCACTAGTTAACCCCTTCAGTAAACACCGTAAAAAAAAAACGAGGCAAAAAACAACGCTTTATTCTCACACCGCCAAACAAAAAGTGGAATAACACACGATAAAAAAGATGGATATAAATAACCATCGTACCGCTGAAAACGTCATCTTGTCCCGCAAAAAACGAGCCGCCATACAGCATCATCAGCGAAAAATAAAAAAGTTATAGTCCTCAGAATAAAGCGATGCAAAAATAATTATTTTTTCTATAAAATAGTTTTAGTTCAGTTTAAATAGTTTAGTTTTTAGTTCTTTCAGTGTGTGACGGCTGCCAATCATAAAAATCCGCTAAAAAACCCGCTATAACAGTAAATCAAACCCCCCTTCATCACCTGCTTAGTTAGGGAAAAATTAAAAAATTTAAAAAATGTATTTATTTCCATTTTCCCATTAGGGCTAGGGTTAGGGTTAGGGCTAGGGTTAGGGTTAGGGTTAGGGTTAGGGTTAGGGCTAGGGTTAGGGCTAGGGTTAGGGTTGGGGCTAGGGTTAGGGTTGGGGCTAGGGTTAAGGCTACAGTTAGGGTTGGGGCTAAAGTTAGGGTTAGGGTTTGGATTACATTTACGGTTGGGAATAGGGTTGGGATTAGGGTTAGGGGTGTGTCTGGGTTAGAGGTGTGGTTAGGGTTACCGTTGGGATTAGGGTTAGGGGTGTGTTTGGATTAGGGTTTCAGTTATAATTGGGGGTTTCCACTAGGGTTGAGCGACTTTCATTTTTTTAAGATCGAGTCGGGTTTTGCGATCGAGTCGAATGCAGTCGGCCGATTATCGCGAAAAGTCGGGGATCGACCGAAACATGAAACCCAATGCAAGTCAATGGGGAATCATAGTCAGCAGTGAGTGGAGGCCAGGAAAACACCTACAGTGCCCATTTTAATGCCAAAAACATCCATTCTTGTTTCTGAAGCTTGTCAATCTTAATTAACTTTATAATAATAGTTGGGCATTGGAAATTGGGGGTCATTTGGCAAAAGTTGTGGGGGGTAGGGCTGGTTCAAGGTTTTAGTGGGCCCAGGAAACGTGGACTACGTCACGGCGGTGGAGCAGGGAGAGGTAAGTATTTCAACGTTGCAAGTGCTGTGATCCTGAGCAAGCAGGGGGGGCCCACTCGTTCGCATTGGCACTGGCACAGGGCCCCTCAAAGTACAGCTGTGTGTTTGCACGGTGGGGGCGCCTCCCACCGGCAGTGACACTTTTGCGTACTCTGAGGGGCCCTGTGCCTGTGACGTCGCCAACGAGTATGCCCCCTACCTGTTAAAGAAACCTGCACTTTCATCTGCACCTTCCTCTTTGTCACTGAGTAAGGTGGTATAGTATGCGGGAAGGGGAACCTGACTTTCAGCAGGGTCAGATTGTGGCTGTGTAGCGTGCCAGGGGAATGTAGTGGTCTGGGTCAAAGTACCACAAGACTCATGTAGCACCGGCTGGGCAATGGGCAGGATGAGGAGGAAACACTGATATAGGGCCAAATAATAAAGTGGGCTAAATGCAATTCAAAATTGGTAACAGGACTAACCAGGCAGCATTGCTTAGTTCAGTGGAGGACATCTGTAATGAGAGGCAGACACAGTTAGTAGGCCCAAATAATAAAGTGGGCAAAATAAAGTTCAAAATTGGTAACAGGAGTAAACAGGCGGCACTGCTTTGTTCAGTGGAGGAGAACACCTTTGAGCGGTAGACACCGTTAGTAGGCCCAACCCAACTAGTAGGCCCTATGCAGTTTAATATTACAAATGAAGGCCGAAAGCCTGAAGATTAAAGGTCAGGAAAATAACACAAGACAACAACAAGGTGCGGCACACACCGTTAGTAGGCCCCAACCACCAAATTTTTAAAAAACAGCACTTAATGAGAGCCAGAAGGTTGAAGATCAGATTTATACAGTGGAGGACAACACCAGGGAGCGGCAGACACCGTTAGTAGGCCCAACCACCAAATTTTTAAAAAACAGCACTTAATGAGAGCCAGAAGGTTGAAGCTCAGATTTATACAGTGGAGGACAACACCAGGGAGCGGCAGACACCGTTAGTATGCCCCAACCACCAAATTTTTTTTAAAAAGCACTTAATGAGAGCCAGAAGGTTGAAGCTCAGATTTATACAGTGGAGGACAACACCAGGGAGCGGCAGACACCGTTAGTAGGCCCTAACCACCAATTTTTTTTTAAAAAGCACTTAATGTGAGCCAGAAGGTTGAAGCTCAGATTTATACAGTGGAGGACAACACCAGGGAGCGGCAGACACCGTTAGTAGGCCCTAACCACCAATTTTTTTTTAAAAAGCACTTAATGAGAGCCAGAAGGTTGATGCTCAGATTTATACAGTGGAGGACAACACCAGGGAGTGGCAGACACCGTTAGTAGGCCCCAACCACCAAATTTTTAAAAAACAGCACTTAATGAGAGCCAGAAGGTTGAAGCTCAGATTTATACAGTGGAGGACAACACCAGGGAGCGGCAGACACCGTTAGTAGGCCCTAACCACCAATTTTTTTTAAAAAAGCACTTAATGAGAGCCAGAAGGTTGAAGCTCAGATTTATACAGTGGAGGACAACACCAGGGAGCGGCAGACACCGTTAGTAGGCCCTAACCACCAATTTTTTTTAAAAAAGCACTTAATGAGAGCCAGAAGGTTGAAGCTCAGATTTATACAGTGGAGGACAACACCAGGGAGCGGCAGACACCGTTAGTAGGCCCTAACTTCTTTTTAAAAAGCACTTAATGAGAGCCAGAAGGTTGAAGCTCAGATTTATACAGTGGAGGACAATTTGAATTAGGGACTGCAGACAGACTTAGTAGGCTGTCCCCTGTGGACCATGCATCCACCACATTAACCCATTGCGCCGTAATGGACACGTAAACTTCCGTGGCCATGCCTACAGGTCCATGCGTCTGTTGTCAGGTGCACCTTTGTACTCACAGATTGCCAGAGTGCATGGACAATGCGGTCTTTTACATGCTGGTGGAGGGTTGGGATGGCTTTTCTCGCAAACGAAGTGTCGATTGGTTAGCTTGTAGCGTGGTACAGTGTAGTCCATCATGGCTTTATTAATATTAAATAAAATATATAAATAGGATCTATGAACTTTTAAATAGGTTCCAGGGGTAAACGGGCAGCATTGGTGTGGTCAGCGGAGGACGATTGCAAGGAGGGACCGCAGACAGGCTTACTAGGCCTAAAATAAATAAAAATAGGCTCAAGGCACTTAGAGTTATCTCGCAGGGGTACACAGGCAGCATTGTTGTGGTCAGTGGAGGAGGATTGCAAGGAGGGACCGCTGACAGGCTTACTAGGCCTAAAATAAATAAAAATAGGCTCAAGGCACTTAGAGTTATCTCGCAGGGGTACACAGGCAGCATTGGTGTGGTCAGCGGAGGACGATTGCAAGGAGTGTTTGACACAGTTAGTACTCACAAAAAATAAATAGATGTTAATGTCTCGCAAAACAACAAAACAAAAAAACAAAAGTGTGGCATACTTAGGTACAGGGGTGGGCTCATCTGCTGAGTTTCTGACATAGTAATTTGGCAGTAAGTATTTACTGGTGTCAATATAGGACACTGACCCAGACTACTTTAACTAGCATCATAGATGTCAACAAATTTGTATTGTCAGTGCCAGGCATTGAATGATGTCAGGGCATAGACTAAACATTGGTGGAGCTGTGAGAGATAATTTTGCACGTGGTAGAGCACAGTTTGAGCTGGGGGGGTGAACTCTCTTGTGGCCGGCGGTACCGTCCCAGGGCCCCTCATGTTACAACGGTGTGTCTGACGTTGGGTGCGCGCCACCACCACCAGAGACACTTTATTGTACTATGAGGGACCCAGTGGCAGTGCCATCGACCAAAAGCGGGCACACCCACCTCTTCAGACAAACGGCACTCTAACGGGTGCTTGCGCCAAGTGGCGAGACCACGGCCCCGTGGGGGGAGTTTTCCCATTGAGGGAGGTGTAAACATGTCGTATGCTGGACAAACAGCTGCTGCAAATTAAGAGATTGGAACACTCAGTAAGACCAGTCCACAAGCAAGACCTTTTTATAGGAAAGCTAGGTGTCAGCCGGGAAAGGTGGGGCAAAATAATTTGAAATCCAGGAGTGGTTCATTTTAATGAAGGTTAGATCATCCACATTTTGGGTAGCCAGACGAGTCCTTTTTTCGGTTAATATTGAACCAGCAGCACTGAATACTCTTTCTGATAGCACACTAGCTGCTGGGCAAGCAAGCTCCTGCAATGCATATTCTGCCAATTCAGGCCAGGTGTCTAATTTGGATGCCCAGTAATCAAATGGGAATGACGGTTGAGGGAGAACATCGATAAGGGATGAAAAATAGTTAGTAACCATACTGGACAAATGTCGTCTCCTGTCACTTTGAATAGATGCTGCAGTACCTGTCCTGTCTGTGGTCATTGCGAAATCACTCCACAACCTGGTCAGAAAACCCCTCTGTCCATCGCCACTTCTGATTTGTGCACCTCTAACACCTCTGCCCTGTAGCCCCCTGCAGCTCGTGTGAGAACCATCACCGGCGCTGTGTGCTGGGAATGCCTGAATCAAACGGTCTACAAGAGTTGCTTGTTTGGTTGCTAATATTTGTTCGAGGTTCCCATGTGGCATAATATTTTGCAATTTGCCTTTATAGCGAGGGTTAAGGATGCAGGCCAACCAGTAATCGTCATCGCTCATCATTTTAATAATGCGTGGGTCCCTTTTGAGGATACGTAAGGCATAATCCGCCATGTGGGCCAAAGTTCCAGTTGTCAAATCTGCTGTTGTGCTGGATTGAGTGGCAGTTACAGGCAAATCTACGTCACTTGTCTCCCTTAAAAAAACAGAACCCAGCCTTGCAACGCCACTAATTTCTGTTGGCCCAGGAGAATCTTCCTCATTAAAAAAGTACTCATCCCCATCATCCTCCTCGTCCTCCTCCTCCTCTTCGCCCGCTACCGCGTCCTCTACACGGCCCTGACCAGACAATGGCTGACTGTCATCAAGGCTTTCCTCTTCCTCGGCTGCACACGCCTGCTCCTTTATGTGCGTCAAACTTTGCATCAGCAGACGCATTAGGGGGATGCTCATGCTTATTATGGCATTGTCTGCACTAACCAGCCGTGTGCATTCCTCAAAACACTGAAGGACTTGACACAGGTCTTGTAGCTTCGACCACTGCACACCTGACAACTCCATGTCTGCCATCCAACTGCCTGCCCGTGTATCTTCCCACAAATACATGACAGCACGCCTCTGTTCGCACAGTCTCTGAAGCATGTGCAGTGTGGAGTTCCACCTTGTTGCAACGTCGATGATTAGGCGATGCTGGGGAAGGTTCAAAGACCTCTGATAGTTCTGCATACGGCTGGAGTGTACGGGCGAACGGCGGATATGCGAGCAAAGTCTGCGCACTTTGAGGAGCAGGTCAGGTAACCCCGGATAACTTTTCAGGAAGCACTGCACCACCAGGTTTAAGGTGTGAGCCAGGCAAGGAATGTGTTTCAGTTGGGAAAGGGCTATGGCAGCCATGAAATTCCTTCCGTTATCACTCACTACCTTGCCTGCCTCAGGATGTACAGTACCCAGCCATGACTGAGTTTCTTTCTGCAAGAACTCGGACAGAACTTCCGCGGTGTGTCTGTTGTCGCCCAAACACTTCATTGCCAATACAGCCTGCTGACGCTTGCCACTAGCTGTCCCATGATGGCACACCTGGTGTGCAACAGTGGCAGCTGCGGATGGAGTGGATGTGCGACTGCGGTCTGTGAACGAGCTCTCGCTTCTGCAGGAGGACGAGGAAGAGGAGGAGGGGGGGCGAACGCCTACAGCCAACTCTTTCCTTGACCGTGGGCTAGGCAGAACTGTCCCAATATTGCTGTCCCCTGTGGACCCTGCATCCACCACATTCACCCAGTGTGCCGTGATGGACATGTAACGTCCCTGGCCATGCCTACTGGTCCATGCATCTGTTGTCAGGTGCACCTTTGTAGTCACAGACTGCCTGAGTGCATGGACGATGCGGTCTTTAACATGCTGTTGGAGGGCTGGGATGGCTTTTCTAGAAAAGAAGTGTCGACTGGGTAGCTCGTAGCGTGGTACAGCGTAGTCCATCAGCGCTTTGAAAGCTTCGCTTTCAACTAACCGGTAGGGCATCATCTCTAATGAGATTAGTCTAGCAATGTGGGCGTTCAAACCCTGTGTACGCGGATGCGAGGATGAGTACTTCCTTTTCTTAACAAGAGTCTCATGTAGGGTGAGCTGGACTGGAGAGCTGGAGATCGTGAAACTAGCGGTGGTGCCGGTGGACATGGCAGACTGAGAGAGGGTTGGAGATGGTATTCTTGCCGGTGCCCTACATGCAGTGTTTCCTACTACGAACCTGGTGATTCCCTGACTGCTTTGGCCTGGAGACAAAAGCTGCACAGATTCTGCAGGTGTTGCGGGAAATGGTGGGCTTACAGTGAGGGAAGGGATGTAGCGTTGCTGACTAGCTTCATTGGCCGAGGGTGCTGCAACCTTTAGGCACGTTTGGTAGTTAGTCCAGGCTTGCAAATGCATGGTGGATAAATGTCTATGCATGCAACTTGTATTTAGACTTTTAAGATTCTGACCTCTGCTTAAGGTAGTTGAACATTTTTGACAGATGACTTTGCGCTGATCATTTGGATGTTGTTTAAAAAAATGCCAGACTGCACTCTTTCTACTATCGGATACCTTTTCAGGCATTGTAGACTGAGCTTCTTTAACCGGATGGCCACGCTGTCCTCCAACTGGTTTTGGTTTTGCCACACGTTTTTGGCCAGATACGGGCCCGGCAGATGGAACCTGTTGTGATGTTGATGCCTGCTGCGGCTCCTCCTCCTCCTCCACTTCAGAACTACTGCCGCCTGCACCCTGTTCCCCCAATGGCTGCCAATCGGGGTCAACAACTGGGTCATCTATGACCTCCTCTTCTATCTCGTGTGCAACTTCGTCTGTGTCACCGTGTAAGCCGGTGGTATAGCGTTCGTGACGGGGCACCATAGTCTCAGCTGGGTTTGATTCTGGCTCAGTACACTGCGAGGGCAATGTTCTGGTCTCAGTCAAAGGAACAGCATAGTAATCTGGCTGTGGCATGCATCAGTGCACTCCATGTCCGATTAAACTTCTAATGGGCATGGCCTGTTAACTGTTTCACTGTCTAACCCAGGAATGGTATGTGTGAAGAGCTCCATGGAGTAACCCGTTGTGTCTCCTGACGCATCCTTCTCTCTTGTTCTGGCTGAAGAAGACAAGGAAGCGACTTGTCCCTGACCATTAACATCCACTAATGACGCGCTGCTTTTACAGTTTGCACTTTCAGAAGAGGAGGCAAAAGAGCTAGAGGCTGAGTCAGCAAGGAAAGCCAAAAATTGTTCTTGCTGCTCCGGCTTTAAAAGCGGTTTTCCTACTCCCAGAAAAGGGAGCGTTCGAGGCCTTGTGTAGCCAGACGACGAACCTGGCTCAACAACTCGAGACTTAGGTGCTGTACTGCTTTTACCACGACCACCTGATGCTCCACCACCACTACCATCATTACCAGCTGACAATGACCGCCCACGGCCACGACCTCTTCCACCAGACTTCCTCATTGTTTGCAAAACGTAACCAAAGTAACGGTATTTGTTACTGTAAAACAACTTATAAGGTGAACTCTAACTTCTGTAGGATTTATATACACCTTTATAGGTGGCTGACACTGAAAGGAAAACCAGGCCCAATGTTACACACTAGGTTTTCTGTGCCCCAATAATTTGAGACAGATGGCACATACACGACCGGCACTCAAGCAGAAATGCCAATCTTAATCTCCCACTATTTATTTATTTTTTTCAGGGAGAATTTACAAAAAAAAAAAAAATGGCCCAGTATTACACACTGGTTTTCTGTGGCACACAATGAGAGACAGATGCCACACACAGCAATGGCACAGAGGCAGACTTGCCAATCTTTATCTCCCACTATTTATTTTTTTTTTTCAGGGAGAATAAAAAAAAAAAAAAAAAGGGCCCAGTATTACACACTGGTTTTCTGTGGCACACAATGAGAGACAGATGCCACACACAGCACTGGCACAGAGGCAGACTTGCCAATCTTTATCTCCCACTATTTATTTATTTTTTTTCAGGGAGAATAAAAAAAAAAAAAAATGGCCCAGTATTACACACTGGTTTTCTGTGGCACACAATGAGAGACAGATGCCACACACAGCAATGGCACAGAGGCAGACTTGCCAATCTTTATCTCCCTGCAGTAATCTCAGAAAAGTATGGCAGGCAGCTATAAAAAGGACTGCTGCACACAAAAGTGTGGACAAACAAACAAGATAGCTGTGCAGAAAGGAAGGCACAACAGGATTTGTGCTTTGAAAAAAGCAGTTGGTTTGCACAGCGGCATACACACACAGCAACGCAGCTATCAGGGAGCCTTCTAGGGCAGCCCAATGAGCTACAGCGCTGAGGAAAAAAAATGTAGCTTCCACTGTCCCTGCAAACAAAAGGTGGTGTTGGACAGTGGAAATCGCTACAGCACAAGCGGTTTGGGGGTGAAAGTACCCTGCCTAACACTATCCCTGCTTCTGACGAAGCGCGGCAGCAACCTCTCCCTATGCTCAGATCAGCAGCAGTAAGATGGCGGTCGGCGGGAACGCCCCTTTATAGCCCCTGTGACGCCGCAGAAAGCAAGCCAATCACTGCAATGCCCTTCTCTAAGATGGTGGGGACTGAGATCTATGTCATCACGCTGCCCACACTCGGCGTCCACCTTCATTGGCTGAGAAATGGTGCTTTTAGCATCATTGAAACGCGACTTTGGCGCGAAAGTCGCGTACCGCATGGCCGACCCCACACAGGGATCGGGTCGGGTTTCATGAGACGTCGACTTTGCCAAAAGTCGGCGACTTATGAAAATGACCGATCCGTTTCGCTCAACCCTAGTTTCCACTGTTTAGGCACATCAGGGGCTCTCCAAACGCGATATGGCGTCTGATCTCAATTCCAGCCAATTCTGCGTTGAAAAAGTAAAACTGCTCCTTCCCTTCCGAGCTCTCCCGTGCGCCCAAACAGGGGTTTACCCCAACATATGGGGTATCAGCGTACTCGGAACACATTGGAGAACAACTTTTGGGGTCCAATTTCTCCTGTTACCCTTGGGAAAATACTAAACTGGGGGCTAAAATATAATTTTTGTGGAAAAAAAAATATTTTTTATTTGCACGGCTCTGCGTTATAAACTGTAGTGAAACACTTGGGGGTTCAAAGCTCTCACAACACATCTAGATGAATTCCTTAGGGGGTCTACTTTCCAAAAAAGTGTCACTTGTGGGGGGTTTCTACTGTTTAGGTACATTAGGAGCTCTGCAAACGCAATGTGATGCCTGCAGACCATTCCATCTAAGTCTGCATTCCAAATGGCGCTCCTTCCATTCCGAACCCTCCCATGCGCCAAAACAGTGGTTTCCCCACACATATGGGGTATCAGCGTACTCAACACAAATTGGACAACAACTTTTGAGGTCCAATTTCTCCTGTTACCTTTGGGAAAATACAAAACTGCGGGCTAAAATATAATTCTGGGGGGGAAATTTTTATTTTTTATTTTCACGCCTCTGCGTTATAAACTGTAGTGAAACACTTGGGGGTTCACAGTTCTCACAACACAACTAGATAAGTTCCTTGGGGGGTCTAGTTTCCAATATTGGGTCACTTGTGGGGGTTTCTACTGTTTAGGTACATTAGGGGTTCTGCAAACGCAATGTGACGCCTGCAGACCAATCCATCTAAGTCTGCATTCCAAATGATGCTCCTTCCCTTCCGAGCTCTGCCATGTGCTCAAACGGTGGTTCCCCCCCCACATATCAGGTATCAGCGTACTCAGGACAAATTGGACAACAACTTTTGGGGTCCAATTTCTCCTGTTACCCTTGGGAAAATACAAAACTGGGGGCTAAAAAATAATTTTTGTGGTAAAAAATTTGTGTTTTATTTTTACGGCTCTGCATTATAAACTTCTGTGAAGCACTTGGTGGGTCAAAGTGCTCACCACTCCTCTAGATAAGTTCCTTAGGGGGTCTACTTTCCAAAATGGTGTCACTTGTGGGGGGGTTTCAATGTTTAGGCACATCAGTGGCTCTCCAAACGCAACATGGCGTCCCATCTCAATTCCTGTCAATTTTGCATTGAAAAGTCAAACGGCGCTCCTTCCCTTCCGAGCTCTCCCATGCGCCCAAACAGTGGTTTACCCCCACATATGGGGTATCAGTGTACTCAGGACAAATTGTACAACAACGTTTGGGGTCCAATTTCTTTTCTTACCCTTGGGAAATCAAAAAATTGGGGGCGAAAAGATTATTTTTGTGAAAAAATATGATTTTTTATTTTTACGGTTCTGCATTATAAACTTCAGTGAAGCACTTGGTGGGTCAAAATGCTCACCACACCTCTAGATAAGTTCCTTAGGGGGTATACTTTCCAAAATGGTGTCACTTGTGGGGGATTTCAATGTTTAGGCACATCAGGGGCTCTCCAAACGCAACATGGCGTCCCATCTCAATTCCAGTCAATTTTGCATTGAAAAGTCAAATGGCGCTGCTTCGCTTCCGAGCTCTGTCATGCGCCTAAACAGTGGTTTACCCCCACATATGGGGTATCAGCATACTCAGAACAAATTGTACAACATCTCTTGGGGTCCACTTTTTCCTGTTACCCTTGGTAAAATAAAACAAATTGGAGCTGAATTAAATGTTTTGTGAAAAAAAGTTAAATGTTCATTTTTATTTAAACATTCCAAAAATTCCTGTGAAACTCCTGAAGGGTTAATAAACTTCTTGAATGTAGTTTTGAGCACCATGAGGGGTGCAGTTTTTAGACTGGTGTCACACTTGGGTATTTTCTATCATATAGACCCCTCAAAATGACTTCAACTGAGATGTGGTCCCTAATAAAAAATGGTGTTGTAAAAATGAGAATTTACTGGTCAACTTTTAACCCTTATAACTCCCTAACAAAAAAAATTTTTGGTTCCAAAATTGTGCTGATGTAAAGTAGACATGTGGGAAATGTTACTTATTAAGTATTTTGTGTGACATATCATTGTGATTTAATTGCATAAAAATTCAACTTTGGAAAATTGCGAAATTTTCAAAATTTTTGCCAAATTTCCATTTTTTTCACAAATAATGCAGGTAATATCAAAGAAATGTTACCACTATCATGAAGTACAATATGTCACGAGTAGGGTTGAGCGAAACGGATCGGTCATTTTCATAAGTCGCTGACTTTTTGCAAAGTCGGGTTTCATGAAACCCGACCCGATCCCAGCGTGGGATCGGCCATGCGGTACACGATCTTCGCGCCAAAGTTGCGTTTCATATGACGCTTAAAGCGCCATTTTTCAGCCAATGAAGGTGCATGCAGAGTGTGGGCAGTGTGATGACATAGGTCCTGGTCCCCACCATCTTAGAGAAGGGCATGGCAGTGATTGGCTTGCTTTCTGCGGCGTCACAGGAGCTATAAAGGGGCGTTCCCGCCGACCACCATCTTACTGCTGCTGATCTGAGCGTAGGGAGAGGATGCTGTCGCTTCGTCAGAAGCAGGGATAGCATTAGGCAAGGTAAATTGACCCCAAAACCGCTTGTGCTGTAGCAATTTCCACTGTCCAACACCACCTTTTCTTTGCAGGGACAGTGGAGGCTAGATTTCTCTTCATCATCTCTGTAGGTTATAAGGCCCCCTGATAGCTGCGTTGCTGTGTGTACGCCGCTGTGCAAAGCAACTGCTTTTTTCAAAGCACAAATCCTGTTGCTCCTTCCTTTCTGCACAGCTATCTTGTTTGTTTGTCCACACTTTTGACTTTTGTGTGCAGCACTCCTTTTTATTGCTGCCTGCCACACTTTTCTGAGATTACTGTAGGGAGATAGAAATTGTAGTACTTATTTTTTTTTTGTTATATCTCTTCAAGCCACTTTCTGCCACAGAAAACCTACTGTATAACAGTGTGTGCCTGATTTCTTCCTAATTCTCCCATAAAACAAAAAAAAAGTGGGAGATTAAGACTGACAAATCTGCATTAGTGCCAGTCCTGTGTGTGGCATCTGTCTTTTTTTTCTGCCACAGAAAACCTACTGTATAACAGTGTGCCTGATTTCTTCCTAATTCTCCCATAAAGCAAAAAAAAAGTGGGAGATTAAGACTGGCAAATCTGCATTAGTGCCAGTCCTGTGTGTGGCATGTCTTTTTTTTCTGCCACAGAAAACCTACTGTATAACAGTGTGCCTGATTTCTTCCTAATTCTCCCATAAAAAAAAGTGGGAGATTAAGACTGGCAAATCTGCATTAGTGCCAGTCCTGTGTGTGGCATCTGTCTTTTTTTTCTGCCACAGAAAACCTACTGTATAACAGTGTGCCTGATTTCTTCCTAATTCTCCCATAAAACAAAAAAAAAAGTGGGAGATTAAGACTGGCAAATCTGCATTAGTGCCAGTCCTGTGTGTGGCTTCTGTCTTTTTTTCTGCCACAGAAAACCTACTGTATAACAGTGTGCCTGATTTCTTCCTAATTCTCCCATAAAACAAAAAAAAGTGGGAGATTAAGACTGGCAAATCTGCATTAGTGCCAGTCCTGTGTGTGGCTTCTGTCTTTTTTTTCTGCCACAGAAAACCTACTGTATAACAGTGTGCCTGATTTCTTCCTAATTCTCCCATAAAACAAAAAAAAAGTGGGAGATTAAGACTGGCAAATCTGCATTAGTGCCAGTCCTGTGTGTGGCATGTCTTTTTTTTCTGCCACAGAAAACCTACTGTATAACAGTGTGCCTGATTTCTTCCTAATTCTCCCATAAAGCAAAAAAAAAGTGGGAGATTAAGACTGGCAAATCTGCATTAGTGCCAGTCCTGTGTGTGGCATCTGTCTTTTTTTTCTGCCACAGAAAACCTACGGTATAACAGTGTGCCTGATTTCTTCCTAATTCTCCCATAAAACAAAAAAAAAGTGGGAGATTAAGACTGGCAAATCTGCATTAGTGCCAGTCCTGTGTGTGACTTCTGTCTTTTTTTTCTGCCACAGAAAACCTACTGTGTAGCAGTGGGCCTGATTTCTTCACAATTCTCCCATAAAACAAAAAAAAAGTGGGAGATTAAGATTGGCAAATCTGCATTAGTGCCAGTCCTGTGTTTCGCATTTTTTTTTTCTGCCACAGAAAACCTACTGTGTAACAGTGGGCCAGATTAAATCACTTGTCTCACATATCCCCCCAAAAAATTAAAATAAAGGGAGAATAATCTTGCCAAACCTGTGCATGTGTCCGAGTGCTGTCTGTGGTATCTGTCAGTCATTTTGTGCCACAGGAACTATACCGTGATATAGTGGGCCTGATTCAATCCCTTGTCTCCCATATCAAAAAAAAGAGGGACATTTCTATTGCCAGTGTGTGCATCTGCGTCAGTCCGGCTAGTGCCATATCTGCCAGCCTCTTTCTGCTAATCAAACTGTGTATTGTGTAATACAGTGGGCCTGATTTTTCCCTGCATTCTCCCACACATAAAGAGGGACATTTCTATTGCCAGTGTTTTTATCTGCGTCACTCCTGTTAGTGCCATATCTGCCAGCCTCTTTCTGCTAATCAAACTGTGTTGTGTAATACAGTGGGCCTGATTTTTCCCTGCATTCTCCCACACATAAAGAGGGACATTTCTATTGTCATTGTTTTTATCTGCGTCAATCCTGTTAGTGCCATATCTGCCAGCCTCTTTCTGCTAATCAAACTGTGTACTGTAATATAGTGGGCCTGATTTTTCCCTGGATTCTCCCACACATAAAGAGGGACATTTCTATTGCCAGTGTGTGCATCTGCGTCACTCCTGTTAGTGCCATATCTGCCAGCCTCTTTCTGCCAATCAAACTGTGTACTGTAATATAGTGGGCCTGATTTTTCACTGCATTCTCCCACACACGAAGAGGGACATTTCTATTGCCAGTGTTTTTATCTGCGTCACTCCTGTTAGTGCCATATCTGCCAGCCTCTTTCTGCCAATCAAACTGTCTAGTGTAATACAGTGGGCCTCATTTTTCACTGCATTCTCCCACACATAAAAAAGGGAGATTTACATTCCCAACAAGTTCACGCACACCTTGTACCTGGTTTTACAGGACCACATAACGGTTGTTAGTTTGGTAACATTTTTTTAAAAATGAGGAAGTCTGGTGGAAGAGGTCGTGGCCGTGGGCGGTCATTGGCAGCTGGTAATGATGGTAGTGGTGGTGGTCGTGGAGCATCAGGTGGTCATGGGAAAAGCAGTATAGCCCCTAAGTCTCGAGTTGTTGAGCCAGCGTCATCGTCTGGCTGCACAAGGCCTCGAAGGCTCCCTTTTCTGGGAGTAGGAAAACCGCTTTTGAAGCCAGAGCAGCAGGAACAAGTATTGGCTTTCATTGCTGACTCTGCCTCTAGCTCTTTCGCCTCCTCCTCGGAAAGTGCCAAATGTCAGAGCAGTGCGTCGTCAGTGGATGCTCCCGGTCAGGAACAAGTCGCTTCCTTGTGTCCTTCACCCAGAACAACAGTGAAGGCTGTGTCAGGCGACACAACTGGTTACTCCATGGAGCTCTTTACACATACCGTGCCAGGGTTAGAAAGGGAAATTGTTAACAGGCCATGCCCATTACAAGATGAATCGGACATGGAGTGCACAGATGCACAGCCACAGCCAGATTATTATGCTGTTCCTTTGACTCAGATCAGAACATTGCCCTCGCAGTGTACTGATCCAGAATCTGACCCCGATGAGACTATGGAGCCCCGTCACGAACGCTTTAGCACCGGCTTACACGGTGACCCAGAGGAAGGTGCACAGAACATAGAAGAGGAGGTCATAGATGACCCAGTTGTTGACCCCAATTGGCAGCCATTGGGGGAACAGGGTGCAGGCGGCAGTAGCTCTGAAGCGGAGGAGGAGGAGCCGCAGCAGGCATCAACATCGCAACAGGTTCCATCTGGCAGGCCCGTATCTGGCCAAAAACGTGTGGCAAAACCAAAACCAGTTGTAGGACAGCGTGGCCATCAGGTTAAAGTAGCTCAGTGTGCAATGCCTGAAAAGGTATCCGATAGGAAGAGTGCAGTCTGGAATTTTTTTAACCAAGATCCCAATGATCAGCGCAAAGTCATCTGTAAGAAATGCTCAAGGACCTTCAGCAGAGGTCAGAGTGTTAAAATTTAAATACAAGTTGCATGCATAGACATTTAACCACCATGCACTTGCAAGCCTGGACAAACTACCAAACGTCCCTTAACGTTGTAGCACCCTCTCACAATGAAGCTAATCAGCAAGGCGACATCCCTTCCCTCACTGTAAGCCCACCGTTTACCACACCACCTGCAGGTAATGTTGCGGTTTCATCGCAAGGCCAAAGCAGTCAGGGAATCACCAGGTTTGTGGTCGGAAAAACTGTATGTAGGGCACCATCAAGAATACCATCACCAACCCTCTCTCAGTCACCCATGTCCACCGGCACCCCCGCTAGTTCCACCGTATGCAGCTCTCCAGTCCAGCTCACCCTACATGAGACTCTCGTTAGGAAAAGGAAGTACTCATCCTCGCATCCGCGTACACAGGGTTTGAACGCCCACATTGCTAGACTAATCTCGTTAGAGATGATGCCCTACCGGTTAGTTGAAACCGAAGCTTTCAAAGCCCTGATGGACTACGCTGTACCACGCTATGAGATACCTAGTCAACACTTCTTTTCGAGAAAAGCCATCCCAGCCCTCCAACAGCATGTAAAAGACCGCATTGTCCATGCGCTCAGGCAATCTGTGAGTAGAAAGGTGCACCTGACAACAGATGCATGGACCAGTAGGCATGGCCAGGGGCGTTACGTCTCCATCACGGTACACTGGGTTAATGTGGTGGATGCAGGGTCCACAGGGGACAGTAATATTGGGACAGTTCTGCCTAGCCCACGGTCTAGGAAACAGTTGGCTGTAGGCGTTTGTCCTCCCTCCTCGTCCTCCAGTAGAAGCGAGAGCTCGTCCACAGACCGCAGTCGCACGACCACTCCATCTGTAGCTGCCACTGTTGCACACGAGGTGTCCAATTATGGAACAGCTAGTGGCAAGCGTCAGCAGGCTGTATTGGCAATGAAGTGTTTGGGCGACAACAGACACACCACGGAAGTTCTGTCCGAGTTCTTGCAGCAAGAAACTCGGTCATGGCTGGGCACTGTACATCTTGAGGCAGGCAAGGTAGTGAGTGATAACGGAAGGAATTTTATGGCTGCCATAGCCCTTTCACAACTGAAACACATTCCTTGCCTGGCTCACACCTTAAACCTGGTGGTTCAGTGCTTCCTGAAAAGTTATCCGGGGTTACCCGACCTGCTGCTGAAAGTGCGCAGACTTTGCTCTCACATCCGCCGTTCGCCCGTACACTCCATCCGTATGCAGAACCATCAGCGGTCTTTGAACCTTCCCCAGCATCGCCTAATCATTGACGTTGCAACAAGGTGGAACTCCACACTGCACATGCTTCATAGATTGTGCGAACAGAGGCGTGCTGTTATGTATTTGTGGGAGGATATACATACACGGGCAGGCAGTTGGATGGCAGACATGGAGTTGTCAGGTGTGCAGTGGTCGAAGCTCCAAGACCTGTGTCAAGTCCTTCAGTGTTTTGAGGAATGCACATGGCTGGTTAGTGCAGACAACGCCGTAATAAGCATGAGCATCCCCCTAATGCGTCTGCTGATGCAAAGTTTGACGCACATAAAGGAACAAGCGTCTGCAGCCGAGGAGGAGGGAAGCCTTGATGACAGTCAGCAATTGTCTACTCAGGGAAGTCTACAGGACGAGGTGGCGGGCGAAGAGGAGGAGGACGAGGAGGATGATGGGGATGACTATTTTTTGGATGAGGAAGTGCAGCGCCCCAGAGTCCTGGTCGTTGCAGTACAGTGGCTCCGCCACTAAGGGGAGCTATGGTGCGTCTGATGGCACTGAAGGAGTTCATCTGATCAGGTATCACAGACACCAATACATTTCACAGTCGGGCCTCCGGGGGGAGCTAAGGGTTCTATTCACTAGGCCACTCCCCACCATAGTGGGTAAACTGGGGGTCAGGCAGGAAGTTAGATCAGAAAGCTGACTGGGTTGGAACCAGGCAGCACCTTGTGGCAGAAGGTGTTGTGGGGGGAAGATACAGTAGGGTCTCTGTCAGGGGTGGGATCCTGACAGAGGCTTGGCAACTGGAACGAACGTAACGGGACCGTGCCTGCTCAGGATAGCGGCGGTGCCCAAGGAAGGACCAGAAGCGAGATAGATTGTGCTGAGTGAGAAACGAGATCAAGCAATAGGAGAATACCAGTAGGGGTCGTGCTGTAAGACCAAAGCAACACCCTACTGAGGCGCACTACCGGTGGCCGGAACGCCGAGAGGGTATTTCAACATCCAGCTTCAAGCAATACTCTAAACAGCAGCAGGGCAGTCAGTCTAAGGCGGGCTGTCTAACTTAAATCACCTATGCAGTCTTGGGGGGCAACTTGTGGAGAGGGGCGACTCTAGGGTCCCGGAAGAGCTCCGAGCCTACCTGTCAAACGGGTGCCGTCCCAACCAGAACACCAGGGAGGGACGGAGAATTAGCAGAACATCATCTAATCGAGTTGTGAGGGAACTTAAGAAACAGACACAACAGTTGTGGGGACTTTCTGTAAGCACAGCAGGGAAGGACCGCAACACATAGCGCTAGCAGGAAGGCACAGATTTCCACCTGCTAAGAGAACTCCGGAGGTGCCATTGGACCGGCCAAACTTGTGTAGCCTGTTTATCCGGATTCCGGACTGAGGACCCAGAGATCTTCAGTAAAGAGGTAAAGAGACTGCAACCTGGTGTCCTCATTATTTACCGCGACCTGCACCCCACAACTGCACCACTATCATCATTCATTACTCTTTCACTGGACGTCTCTCCCACTGAGCGACAGGGCCACGGACCGGGTCTATCCACCGTGACAACCCCAGAACAGAGACTCAGAGGCCCGGTACCGGGTACCCCTCAGCCCTGCGGCAGTGGGGGCGCTCCAACTTGGCGTCACGAACAGGATCTACTTAAGCCTGAAGAATCAGGTCATGTGTGCCTTGGAACTGTGATTTATTGTGTTTGGACTGTACTTTATTGCAAAGACTGTGGATTGTCACTTGCCGCCAAAAGTTCGCGCCAAAACCGCCACCATTACAGCGTCACAGGGAGCGCGGAGGAAGAAGAAGGGCATGCCATGGGAGGAGACTACCAAAGCGGCACCAGAAGTAGCGACCGCCCCCTCCAACTCCTGCTGTGAGAGGACGACCTGCCCAGCAGCAGAGGAGAACCGCCCCCTGATTCGCAACGGCGGGAACGAGGTGAAGGAGGAGCCCGACCTCAGAGAAATGGCGGAGCCAGGTGTATGCGTTGCCGCCGAATGCCAGCCAGCGACGATGAGCAGCAAGTGCCCGAGCAACGGCGAGGTGATCCCGGCTTGCCCTAACCCATCAGAAGCGGACTCGCGTCCACTGCCGGTGAGGGACCTGAACTCCTTGGAGCCGCCAGTGGAGGAGCCGAGCCTACCTACCCCAGCCACGGAACCATGGAGGGCGGAGTTACATCAAGAGGTGACTCCGGAGGAGCCGCGGTCCGGGCTGCAGCCGATTCCAGTGCCCTTGTCAACGGACCGGAGCGACATCGGTGGAATCACATCAGGCGCAGGTATGGACGGCATCCCTACTCCCCTGGCCGATTCTGCTCTCCCGACCGATCCGGCTCCCCTGACTGATCCCGCTCCTGTGACCGCTCCTCACCCCAGCAATGATCGTTCCTTCTTGGTGGAGCGGGTCATCCTCACCTCTAACGCGATGGGGAAGCTAGTGCCTCCGCTACCAACCAAGATGGGAGAACCCATAGATGTGGGCCTAGACGGGGTGATCCTCCGGTGGGACACCCCCTGGACCGGGCCGGATGGGACCCGGGAGGATGGCCTCACCCTTGCGGTACTTACCTGGGAACAGTATAAGCAATGTCTAATACAACACTGGAAAGATCGAGACGAGACCGAACAACCTGACACACAACGTAAGAAGTCTGCGCCCGGCAGGAAAGACGTAGTAAAGCGGGGAACTGTGCTGGCCTACCACCCGAAGAGGGGATGGGGCTCCATACAGGAACCGGGGCTAGAAACTGATGTCTTTGTTACTAGCTACAATGTGAAAACCCCCTGCTGCAGTCGAGATGGTGACCCATTACAAAGGGGGGATCAGGTGACTTACACCCGTCATCGGAATGCACAAGGGTGGTGTGCCCGGAACGTTCGACGATATGAACCTGAGAGAGCGCCCCCTGTTGCCCCGATCAAGACTGATCCCGATTTGCCAGATCTTGTTCCTATCACCACCGTACGCCTTGTAGCGGCTACTGAACTCGCAAGCAGGATTAGCCTTCAAATCCAGACACCGGCTGATCTGATGGCGCCTGAGAGACCAACTACCAGCATGGATGCTGCCTCAGCCAGGGGTGGGGAACCACCCTCAGCATCAAAAGAGTAAGAAACTGCAGTACCTGTAAATAGTTCTTTAACTGTTTGTTCGTTTCCTGTTTTGCTGCTAGACCCGTCCAGGGTTAACTCTTAAAGGGATCCCTTTGTTGACCCGGGATCCCTATTGTTTTGTTTGTTCTTCTAAGTTTTTACACAAGTTTCCAGAACTGCCGCAATCATGAACAGTGCATGATACAAACTTTTTGTAAATAGTTTGCACCTTATTAAGGGTGCTCCCTACTGGTTTTACTTCAAAAAGGACTCTTTGTGAAGATACCACACTGGAACCTTTGCCGAGTATGGACTGGTAGCTTGAGAAGATATGCTACCTCATAGAGACTGGGTCCCCTCTTAAAGGGGATGTTCATTTGTTGTACTTAAATGGTGATATTGCTTTAAGACAGGTGGCAATAATGTTTGATGAAAGGAAGTGATGATAATGTTTACATGAGAAAGTTATATGTATCCAACTAGTTAATTGTGAAGAAATGCTGATAATGTTGATAGACAATGAGGATAGAAGGTGAACCCTGAGTCCTCCTAGGAGCCATATAGAAATGGCTCAGTACTCTTAAACTGAAAGTAATGTTATGCTCTATACTGTGTATAGTAGTTGAAAAGGCAGTAGGCCCGGGCTGAACGGGGCGGTCCTGTAACAGAAAGGAGAGGCAGAAGGTCTGGTGCCGTTAGGACAGGCGGTCCTGCAGATCTAAAGTAGGAGAATGGAAAAGTTAAATTGCCTTATAATGTGATTATAAGAAGGTCTTTAGTGGATTCAGAGTGTATGTCCTTAAAGGCAATGTTAAATTATCGTTCAACAATTTTGCACTTAGTAGAATACCCGGTTGGGTAAAAGTAAGTTATTTATAGCATGTTGCTATGACATTTAACTATGTTTGTAACGTTCAAGTGTCCTCACCTCCCATAAAGGGAAGCTCTGTTTAAGTATACTTATTGTTATTGCACTCAACAAAACTGTATGTCTTTTTGCTAACTTGTATTGTTGTTTTCTTCTCAGTCCCGGAGTACTGTGTTTAACCAGGGGGGAGTGCAGCGCCCCAGAGTCCTGGTCATTGCAGTACTGTGGCTCCGCCACTAAGGGGAGCTATGGTGCGTCTGATGGCACTGAAGGAGTTCATCTGATCAGGTATCACAGACACCAATACATTTCACAGTCGGGCCTCCGGGGGGAGCTAAGGGTTCTATTCACTAGGCCACTCCCCACCATAGTGGGTAAACTGGGGGTCAGGCAGGAAGTTAGATCAGAAAGCTGACTGGGTTGGAACCAGGCAACACCTTGTGGCAGAAGGTGTTGTGGGGGGAAGATACAGTAGGGTCTCTGTCAGGGGTGGGATCCTGACAGAGGCTTGGCAACTGGAACGAACGTAACGGGACCGTGCCTGCTCAGGGTAGCGGCGGTGCCCAAGGAAGGACCAGAAGCGAGATAGATTGTGCTGAGTGAGAAACGAGATCATGCAATAGGAGAATACCAGTAGGGGTCGTGCTGTAAGACCGAAGCAACACCCTACTGAGGCGCACTACCGGTGGCCGGAACGCCGAGAGGGTATTTCAACATCCAGCTTCAAGCAATACTCTAAACAGCGGCAGGGCAGTCAGTCTAAGGCGGGCTGTCTAACTTAAATCACCTATGCAGTCTTGGGGGGCAACTTGTGGAGAGGGGCGACTCTAGGGTCCCGGAAGAGCTCCGAGCCTACCCGTCAAACGGGTGCCGTCCCAACCAGAACACCAGGGAGGGACGGAGAATTAGCAGAACATCATCTAATCGAGTTGTGAGGGAACTTAAGAAACAGACACAACAGTTGTGGGGACTTTCTGTAAGCACAGCAGGGAAGGACCGCAACACATAGCGCTAGCAGGAAGGCACAGATTTCCACCTGCTAAGAGAACTCCGGAGGTGCCATTGGACCGGCCGGACTTGTGTAGCCTGGTTATCCGGATTCCGGACTGAGGACCCAGAGATCTTCAGTAAAGAGGTAAAGAGACTGCAACCTGGTGTCCTCATTATTTACCGCGACCTGCACCCCACAACTGCACCACTATCATAATTCATTACTCTTTCACTGGACGTCTCTCCCACTGAGCGACAGGGCCACGGACCGGGTCTAGCCACCGTGACAACCCCAGAACAGAGACTCAGAGGCCCGGTACCGGGTACCCCTCGGCCCTGCGGCAGTGGGGGCGCTCCAGAAGCTTCTCAGGGGGCAATAGAAACTGCTGGCGGTGCAAGGCCGGGTTCAGGGTTTTTGAGGGAGACAAGTGACGTTGATTTGCCAGAAAGTGCTCCTCAACCCAGCATATGCACTGACTTGACAACTGGAACATTGGCCCACATGGCGGATTATGCCTTGCGTATCCTCAAAAGGGACCCACGCATTATAAAAATGATGACAGATGACGATTACTGGTTGGCCTGCCTCCTTGATCCTCGCCATAAAGGCAAATTGCAAAATATCATGCCACATGAGAACCTCAAACAGATATTGGCAACCAAACAAGCTACTCTTGTAGACCGTTTGATTCAGGCATTCCCAGCACACGGCGCCGGTGATGGTTCTCACACGAGCTGCAGGGGGCAACAGGGCAGAGGTGTTAGAGGTGCACAGATCAGAAGTGGCGTAGGACAGAGGGGTTTTTTGACCAGGTTGTGGAGTGATTTTGCAATGACCACAGACACGACAGGTACAGCAGCATCCATTCAAAGTGACAGGAGACAACATTTGTCCAGTATGGTTACTAACTATTTTTCCTCCAATACCGATGTTCTCCCTCAACCGTCATTCCCCTTTGATTACTGGGCATCCAAAATAGATACCTGCCCTGAATTGGCTGAATATGCATTGCAGGAGCTTGCTTGCCCAGCAGCTAGTGTGCTGTCAGAAAGAGTATTCAGTGCTGCTGGTTCAATACTGACCGAAAAAAGGACTCGTCTGGCTACCCAAAATGTTGATGATCTAACCTACATTAAAATTAACCACTCATGGATTTCAAATTATTTTGCCCCACCTTTCCCGGCTGACACCTAGCTTTCCTGTAAAAAGGTCTTGCTTTGGGACTGGTGTTACTGACTGTTCCAATCTCGTAATTTGCAGCTGCTGTTTGTCCAGCATACGACATCTTTACACCTCCCTAAATGCCCTAACTCCCCCCACGGGGCCGTGGTCTCGCCACTTGTGGCAAGCACCCGTCAGTGCCGTTTGTCTGAAGAGGTGGGTGGGCCCACTTTTGGTCGACGGCACTGGCACTGGGTCCCTCATAATACAATGAAGTGTCTCTGGCGGTGGTGGCATGCACCCAACGTCAGGCACACCATTGTAACATGAGGGGCCCTGGGCTTGTACCGCCGGCCAGGAGAGAGTGTCCCCCCCAAGGTAAAACAGTGCTCTACCACTTGCAAAATTATCTGTCGCTGCTCCACCACTGTTTAGTCTATGCGCTGAAATCATTCCATGCCTGGCACAGACAATAACAATTTGTTGACAAGTATGATGCTAGTTAAAATAGTCAGGGGCCCTGTCCTACATTTACACAAGTAAACACTTTGCGCAAAATTACAATGTCTGAAAGTCAGCATAGGAGCACACCCCTGTACCTAAGTATGCCACCCTTTTTTTTTTTTGGGGGGGGGGTTGGGAGACATTAACATCCAGTTTGTTTTTGGGAGTACTTACTGTGTCAGACACTCCTTCCAATTGTCCTGCACTGACCACACCAATGCTGCCTGTGTACCCCTGTTACCAATTTAAAACTGCATAGAGCCTATTTTATTATTTTAGGCCTAGGAAGTCTGTCTGCGGTCCCTCCTTCCAATTGTCCTCCACTGACCACACCAATGCTGCCTGTGTACCCCTGTAACCAATTTAAAACTGCATAGAGCCTATTTTATTATTTGAGGCCTAGGAAGTCTGTCTGCGGTCCCTCCTTCCAATTGTCCTCCACTGACCACACCAATGCTGCCTGTGTACCCCTGTAACCAATTTAAAACTGCATAGAGCCTATTTTATTATTTGAGGCCTAGGAAGTCTGTCTGCGGTCCCTCCTTCCAATTGTCCTCCACTGACCACACCAATGCTGCCTGTGTACCCCTGTTGCCAAATTTAAGCTGCATAGAGACTATTTTATTATTTTAGGCCTAGGAAGTCTGTCTGCGGTCCCTCCTTCCAATTGTCCTTCACTGACCAAACCAATGCTGCCTGTGTACCCCTGTAACCAATTTAAAACTGCATAGAGCCTATTTTATTATTTGAGGCCTAGGAAGTCTGTCTGCGGTCCCTCCTTCCAATTGTCCTCCACTGACCACACCAATGCTGCCTGTGTACCCCTGTAACCAATTTAAAACTGCATAGAGCCTATTTTATTATTTGAGGCCTAGGAAGTCTGTCTGCGGTCCCTCCTTCCAATTGTCCTCCACTGACCACACCAATGCTGCCTGTGTACCCCTGTTGCCAAATTTAAGCTGCATAGAGCCTATTTTATTATTTTAAGCCTAGGAAGTCTGTCTGCGGTCCCTCTTTCCAATTGTCCTCCACTGACCACACCAATGCTGCCTGTGTACCTCTGTAACCAATTTAAAACTGCATAGAGCCTATTTTATTATTTTAGGCCTAGGAAGTCTGTCTGTAGTCCCTCCTTCCAATTGTCCTGCACTGACCACACCAATGCTGCCTGTGTACCCCTGTTACCAATTTAAAACTGCATAGAGCCTATTTTATTATTTTAGGCCTAGGAAGTCTGTCTGCGGTCCCTCCTTCCAATTGTCCTCCACTGACCACACCAATGCTGCCTGTTTACCCTTGTAACCAATTTAAAACTGCATAGAGCCTATTTTATTATTTGAGGCCTAGGAAGTCTGTCTGCGGTCCCTCCTTCCAATTGTCCTCCACTGACCACACCAATGCTGCCTGTGTACCCCTGTAACCAATTTAAAACTGCATAGAGCCTATTTTATTATTTGAGGCCTAGGAAGTCTGTCTGCGGTCCCTCCTTCCAATTGTCCTCCACTGACCACACCAATGCTGCCTGTGTACCCCTGTTGCCAAATTTAAGCTGCATAGAGCCTATTTTATTATTTTAGGCCTAGGAAGTCTGTCTGCGGTCCCTCCTTCCAATTGTCCTTCACTGACCAAACCAATGCTGCCTGTGTACCCCTGTAACCAATTTAAAACTGCATAGAGCCTATTTTATTATTTGAGGCCTAGAAAGTCTGTCTGCGGTCCCTCCTTCCAATTGTCCTCCACTGACCACACCAATGCTGCCTGTGTACCCCTGTAACCAATTTAAAACTGCATAGAGCCTATTTTATTATTTGAGGCCTAGGAAGTCTGTCTGCGGTCCCTCCTTCCAATTGTCCTCCACTGACCACACCAATGCTGCCTGTGTACCCCTGTTGCCAAATTTAAGCTGCATAGAGCCTATTTTATTATTTTAAGCCTAGGAAGTCTGTCTGCGGTCCCTCTTTCCAATTGTCCTCCACTGACCACACCAATGCTGCCTGTGTACCTCTGTAACCAATTTAAAACTGCATAGAGCCTATTTTATTATTTTAGGCCTAGGAAGTCTGTCTGTAGTCCCTCCTTCCAATTGTCCTGCACTGACCACACCAATGCTGCCTGTGTACCCCTGTTACCAATTTAAAACTGCATAGAGCCTATTTTATTATTTTAAGCCTAGGAAGTCTGTCTGCGGTCCCTCCTTCCAATTGTCCTCCACTGACCACACCAATGCTGCCTGTTTACCCCTGTAACCAATTTAAAACTGCATAGAGCCTATTTTATTATTTGAGGCCTAGGAAGTCTGTCTGCGGTCCCTCCTTCCAATTGTCCTCCACTGACCACACCAATGCTGCCTGTGTACCCCTGTAACCAATTTAAAACTGCATAGAGCCTATTTTATTATTTGAGGCCTAGGAAGTCTGTCTGCGGTCCCTCCTTCCAATTGTCCTCCACTGACCACACCAATGCTGCCTGTGTACCCCTGTTGCCAAATTTAAGCTGCATAGAGCCTATTTTATTATTTTAAGCCTAGGAAGTCTGTCTGCGGTCCCTCTTTCCAATTGTCCTCCACTGACCACACCAATGCTGCCTGTGTACCCCTGTAACCAATTTAAAACTGCATAGAGCCTATGTTATTATTTTAGGCCTAGGAAGTCTGTCTGCGGTCCCTCCTTCCAATTGTCCTCCACTGACCACACCAATGCTGCCTGTGTACCCCTGTAACCAATTTAAAACTGCATAGAGCCTATTTTATTATTTTAGGCCTAGGAAGTCTGTCTGCGGTCCCTCCTTCCAATTGTCCTCCACTGACCACACCAATGCTGCCTGTGTACCCCTGTAACCAATTTAAAACTGCATAGAGCCTATTTTATTATTTGAGGCCTAGGAAGTCTGTCTGCGGTCCCTCCTTCCAATTGTCCTCCACTGACCACACCAATGCTGCCTGTGTACCCCTGTTGCCAAATTTAAGCTGCATGGAGCCTATTTTATTATTTTAGGCCTAGGAAGTCTGTCTGCGGTCCCTCCTTCCAATTGTCCTCCACTGACCACACCAATGCTGCCTGTGTACCCCTGTAACCAATTTAAAACTGCATAGAGCCAACTTTTTTAGTTAACACATACTACCTTTGTCTGTCTGCGCCACTAAACCACGCTGTCCTCCACTGAAAAAGCTGAGCTTCAACCTTCAGGCTCTCATTAAGTATTTTTAAATGTAACACTGCAATTGCCCTACTATTTGGGTTGGGGCCTAGTAACGGTGTCTGCCGCTCCTTGGTGTTCTCCTCCTCCTTGGTGTTCTCCTCCAGGTTTCCTTGTCTGAGCTTCAACCTTCAGGCTCTCATTAAGTATTATTAAATGTAACACTTTTGTTGCCCTACTACTTGGGTTGGGGCCTAGTAATGGTGTCTGCCGCTCCTTGGTGTTCTCCTCCTCCTTGGTGTTCTCCTCCAGGTTTCCTTGACTGAGCTTCAACCTTCAGGCTCTCATTAAGTATTTTTAAATGTAACACTTTTGTTTCCCTACTACTTGGGTTGGGGCCTAGTAACGGTGTCTGCCGCTCCTTGGTGTTCTCCTCCTCCTTGGTGTTCTCCTCCAGGTTTCCTTGTCTGAGCTTCAACCTTCTGGCTCTCATTAAGTATTTTTAACTGTAACACTTTTGTTGCCCTACTACTTGGGTTGGGGCCTAGTAACGGTGTCTGACGCTCCTTGGTGTTCTCCTCCTCCTTGGTGTTCTCCTCCAGGTTTCCTTGTCTGAGCTTCAACCTTCAGGCTCTCATTAAGTATTTTAAAATGTAACACTTTTGTTGCCCTACTACTTGGGTTGGGGCCTAGTAACGGTGTCTGCCGCTCCTTGGTGTTCTCCTCCTCCTTGGTGTTCTCCTCCAAGTTTCCTTGTCTGAGCTTCAACCTTCAGGCTCTCATTAATTAATTTAAAATGTAACACTGCAGTTGCCCTACTACTTGGGTTGGGGCCTAGTAACGGTGTCTGCCGCTGCTTGGTGTTCTCCTCCACTGAACAAAGCAATGCCGCCTGGTTAGTCCTGTTTCCAATTTTGAACTGCAGTTAGGCCACTTTATTATTTGGGCCTAGATCTGTGTTTCCTCCTCATCCTGCCCATTGCCCAGCCACTGCTAGATTAGCCCGCTGGTACATTGACCCAGACCACTACATTTCCCTTGCACTCTACACAGCCTGAATCTGACCCTGCTGAAAGTCTGGTTCCTCTTCCCGCATACTATACCACCTTACAAGGGGACAAAGAGGAAGGTGCAGGTGAAAGTGCAGGTTCCTTCATCAGGTGGGGGGGCCCACTCGTTGGCGATGTCACTGGCACAGGGCCCCTCATAGTACGCAAAAGTGCCGCTGCCGGTGGGACGCGCCCCCGCCGTGCAAACACACCGCCGTACTGTGAGGGGCCCTGTGCCAGTGCCAATGCGAACGAGTGGGACCCCCTGCTTGCTCAGGATCACAGCACTTGCAACATTGCAATACTTACCTCTAACTGCTCCACCGCCGTGACGTAGTCCACGTTTCCTGGGCCCACTAAAACCTTGAACCAGCCCTACCCCCCACAACTTTTGCCAAATGACCCCCAATTTCCAATGCCCAACTATTATTATAAAGTTAATTAAGATTGACAAGCTTCAGAAACAAGAATGGATGTTTTTGGCATTAAAATGGGCACTGTAGGTGTTTTCCTGGCCTCCACTCACTGCCGACTATGCTTCCCCATTGACTTGCATTGGGTTTCGTGTTTTCTTTTCAAGAAGATCGGCCGATTTCACTCGACTTGATTTTTGACAAAGTTGGGTTTCGCAAAACCCGACTCGACCCCCAAAAATTAAAAGTCGCTTAACCCTAGTCACGAGAAAACAGTGTCAGAATCACCGGGATCCGTTGAAGCGTTCCAGAGTTATAACCTCATAAAGGGACAGTGGTCAGAATTGTAAAAATTGGCCTGGTCATTAACATGCAAACCAGCCTTGGAGGTGAAGGGGTTAAACAAAACAATTCAGATGCAGTTGAAGTTCAGACTTTTAGCTTTCATTTGAGGGTATCCATATTAAAATTGGATGAAGAGTTTAGGAGTTTCAGCTCCTTAACCTGTGCCACCCTGTTTTTAAAGGGACCAAAAGTAATTGGACAATTGACTACAAGGCTATTTCATGGACAGGTGTGGGCAATCCCTTCATTATGTAATTCTCAATTAAGCAGATAAAAGGCCTGGAGTTGATTTGAGGTGTGGTGCTTGCATTTGGAAGGGTTTCCTATGAAGTAAACATGCGGTCAAAAGCGCTCTCCGTGCAGGTGAAACAAGCCATCCTTAAGCTGTGAAAACAGAAAAAACCCATCCGAGAAATTGCTACAATATTAGGAGTGGCAAAATGTACAGTTTGGTACATCCTGAGAAAGAAAAAAAGCACTGGTGAACTCATTAATGCAAAAAGACCTGGGCGCCCACGGAAGACAACAGTGGTGGGTGATCGCAGAATAATCTCCATGGTGAAGAGAAACCCCTTCACAACAGCCAACCAAGAGAACAACACTCTCCAGGAGGTAGGCGTATCAATATCCAAATCTACCATAAAGAGAAGACTGCATGAAAGTAAATACAGAGGGTTCACTGCACGGTGCAAGCCACTCATAAGTGTCAAGAATAAAAAGGCTAGACTGGACTTTGCTAAAAAAAATCTAAAAAAGCCAGCACAGTTCTGGAAGAACATTCTTTGGACAGATGAAACCAAGATCAACCTCTACCAGAATGATGGAAAGAGAAAAGTATGGCAAAGGCGTGGTACAGCTCATGATCCAAAGCATACCACATCATCTGTAAAACACGGCGGAGGCAGTATGATGGCTTGGGCATGCATGGCTGCCAGTGGCACTGGGTCGCTAGTGTTTATTGATGATGTGACACAGGACAGAAGCAGCCAAATGAATTCTGAGGTATTCAGAGCCATACTGTGTGCTCAGATCCAGCCAAATGCAGCAAAACTGATTGGTCGTCGTTTCATACTACAGATGGACAATGACCCTAAACATAAAACCAAAGCAACCCAGGAGTTTATTAAAACAAAGAAGTGGAATATTCTTGAATGGCCAAGTCAGTCACCTGAACTCAACCCAATTGAGCATGCATTTCATTTGTTAAAGACTAAAACTTCAGACAGAAAGGCCCACAAACAAACAGCAACTGAAAACCACCACAGTGAAGGCCTGGCAGAGCATCAAAAAGGAGGAAACACAGCGTCTGGTGATGTCCATGAGTTCAAGACTTCAGGCAGTCATTCCCAACGAAGGGTTTTCAGCCAAGTACTAAAAATGAACATTTTATTTAAAATTATTGAATCTGTCCAATTAATTTTGGTCCCTTTAAAAACAGGGTGGCACATGTTAAAGAGCTGAAACTCCTAAACCCTTCATCCAATTTTAATGTGGATACACTCAAATAAAAGCTGAAAGTCTGAACTTCAACTGCATCTGAATTGTTTTGTTTAAAATTCATTGTGGTAATGTCTATAACCAAAATGAGAAAAATGTTGTCTCTGTCCAAATATATATGGACCTAATTGTAGCTATGGCTTTGTAGCATAAATACCCATCTGAGGCGGACTGGCCGCCCAATGAAAAAACATGGTTTACTTTAAAAGATTGTGCTCAGAGGTTGAAGGAGGTGATCATGAAAAATGCTATTTCAGCAAACACGTATGATGATTATAGGCAAATTGTTGTTAGTGTATCTGTTTGAAATCATATAATTAAAAATGCCTCTCCAGCTTATAAACATATCATGATGTTGCTAATGGTAAATCAGACTGGGAAAACAATCGCTAATACATTGGAGACAATTCAACAGTTGAGGGATCTGGGAGATTGGGGTCCCAAACAAAAGGGTAATTTTTCCCTCCAAAGAGCAGCATGACAATGTCAAAAGTCATTACAATCCTAGGTCTCGTATTACCTGGAAATTTATGTTTGTGGCCTTAATAAAGGATGGCATGCACAGGGATAAAAATAGACGGGATTGGTACTGACGAGATGTGGACATTGTATTAAAAGAGAGGAATTACTGTATATACTCGAGTATAAGCCGAGATTTTCAGCCCAAATTTATACTCGAGTCACGGTCGGTGGCAGGGTTGGCGGGTGAGGGGGAGAGAGGTCTGTCATATACTCACCTGCTTCCGGGGCTCCTGGCGCTCCCCCTGCCTGTCCCATGGTCTTCAGGTGCCGCAGCTCTTGCCCTGTTCAGCGGTCACGTGGGACCGCTCATTAAAGTTATGAATATGGACTCCACTCCAATAGGGGTGGAGCCGCATATTCATTCCTCTAATGAGCGGTAACAGTGACCGCTGACAGAGGAAGAGGCTGTGGCACCCGGAGACCATCTGTCCGGGATAAGGAGCCAGGGACGCCGGGAGAAGGTGAGTATTACATATTTACCTGTCCACGTTCCACCCGCCGGGTGCTGCTCCGTCTTCCCGTCCTCTTGCTCTGACTGTTCAGGTCAGAGGGCGCAATGATGTACTAATCTGCGCGCCGCCCTCTGCCTGAACAGTCAGTGAGGAGAGACGCCGAGACGGGAAGCTGAGGAGCTGCGGGCAGCAAGAGAGGTGAGTATGTTATTTTTTTTTTTATTGCAGCAGCAGCATTATATATTGCACAGCTTTATATGGAGCATCTATGGGGCAATAATGAACGGTGCAGAGCATTATATATGGCACAGTTTTATGTGGAGCAACTATGGGGCAATAATGAAATGTATGGAGCATTATATGTGGCACAGTTTTATATGGAGCATCTATGGGGCCATAATGAAATGTATGGAGCATTATATGTGGCACAGTTTTATATGGAGCATCTATGGGGCCATAATGAAATGTATGGAGCATTCTATATGGCACAGTTTTATATGGAGCATCTATGGGGCCATAATGAAATGTATGGAGCATTCTATATGGCACAGTTTTATATGGAGCATCTATGGGGCCATAATGAAATGTATGGAGCATTATATGTGGCACAGCTTTATATGGAGCATCTTATGGGGCAATAATGAACGGTATGGAGCATCTATTTTTATTTTTGAAATTCACCGGTAGCTGCTGCATTTCCTACCCTAGGCTTATACTCGAGTCAATAAGTTTTCCCAGTTTTTTGTGGCAAAATTAGGGGGGATGGCTTATACTCGGGTCGGCTTATTCTCGAGTATATACGGTAATAAAATGCCAGGTGTTTCACATAATAAAAAGGTTATGGTAAAAGATTCTGATTCTCCACAGCAGGGGTGAGACAGGACATGGGGAGAGAGAGGGCCCACTCCCTCTTTGTCTCCAACAAAGTCCACAGCACCGTGGTTTGAGGATCTTTATGCTTAAGTCAAATCCTTGATATAGGAATTCAAAGACCAACTGAAGGGGCTATTATATTCCACTTCCTAATGTAGATGTTTTCATCTGAAATGGAGGATCAAAGGGGGGGGAAGATAAAAGTGATTGACTTGCTGGCCACACCCCACCTGTGTGCTTGTGCCTACTACTACTGAATGGAACAATCCTGTACTGTGGGAAAAAGAGTTGTGGCAAGATATATTGGCAATTGTACAAATAATTATAGTGACTGTTTAATGTTGGTGCTCATTGTGCTTCAGGTACACTGGAAAGACTCTTCAACTCAGTAGCAGATGACATTCCAAAATATCAGTAGCTGAATCCAGTTCAAAGATTGACACCACTGAGGGACTGATCGAATTGACTCAGTGAGCACACAAGAAATATGGACACCTGGGAGAAAAAGCTACTTACCAATGAGCACAGACCAGAGGGGTGCCCATCAGGTTTGATTTGATAAAGGATTTGGAACCTCACATCCTATCAATGATGGTGCAAAAACTGGGTGAAACAACTGGGTCACAAAAGTCCTCCAGACCTGCTAAAGTAATTGCTCGTGGGGCAGATGACAGTTATGAAATCCAAGCAAGAGAAGAGGGAACAAGTCCCAACAGATAGGTGTTATCTCATAGAATAATACAGTATATATATTGTGGTAGTCCAACTTACGTGGTGGTATACAGAGGAAAAAAATTTGAACATTGTCTCTTTAAATCTTCAGTTGGTTTATTGGATTGCGGCATAAACCAACAGGAAGGGGAAATAAATGCAGCCTTTCTGGCTAAAACAGAATACAATGGAAAAACAAAACACTGCAACACAGTTTATACGTATGCGGGTGGCATCCCGCTCTGGAGCAATACAGGTTCAGTCTTTCTTCAGATCACAAAAACCACTGAAGATGCCTCTCTCCAGCCTAGCTGACCCAAAACTGCCTGTAGACCTCATTTATTAAAACCTCCGACCATGTGACTCTTTCCATCATGTTACTGACCACAATGGGGAAGGTGCAGCTGTGCTGGGGGAGAAAATGGCTAGAAGGTTGGAGGAGTGTTTAATCTAGGGATTGAGGGGGAGGGTATTCATTTTATAGGAGGGGAAGATAGTGCAGATAGAGACCTTGGCACAAATAAGGAAGTTGGGGGTGGCGGTGGCATGGGGGGTGGGGTTAGAAAAGTTAGTAATTTAAGAAAGAATAGAGGTACAGAGAGGAACATCAAGTGCATGTATACTAATGCCAGAAGCCTCGCCAACAAAATGGACGAATTAGAACTAATGTTGTTGGAGCATAATTATGAAATGGTGAGGATATCTGAAACATGGCTGGATGAGAGCCATGACTGGGCTGTTAACTTGCAGGGCTATAGCCTTTTCAGAAATGACCGTATAGATAAGCGAGGGGGTGGGGTGTGTCTGTATGTAAAATCGACCTTAAAACCCATCCTGCGTGATAATATAGGTGAATCTAATGAAAATGTAGAGTCCCTGTGGGTGGAGATAAGGGGAGGGGGAAAAAATAATAAATTACTGATAGGGGTTTGTTATAAATCTCCAAAAATAATGGAAGCAATGGAGAATATCCTCGTAAAGCAAATAGATGAAGCTGCGACTCAAGGAGAAGTCATTATTATGGGGGACTTCAACTACCCTGAAATAGATTGGGGAACAGAAACCTGCAGTTCCAGTAAAGGTAATCGGTTTTTGACAACTATGAGAGACAATTACCTTTCACAACTGGTTCAGGACCCAACAAGAAGGGGGGCACTGCTAGACCTAATATTAACCAACAGGCCAGACCGCATATCAAATATAAGGGTTGGGGGTCACTTGGGGAATAGTGATCACAAAATAATAAGTTTTCATGTCTCCTTTAATAAGATGTGTAGTAGAGGGGTGACAAGGACACTAAACTTCAGGAGGGCAAATTTCCAACGGATGAGAGAGGATCTTGGTGCAATTAACTGGGACGATATCCTGAGACATAAAAGTACACAAAGAAAATGGGAGACATTTATTAGCATCCTGGATAGGACCTGTGCACAGTATATACCGTATGGGAATAAACATACTAGAAATAGGAGGAAACCAATATGGCTAAATAGAGCTGTAAGGGGTGCAATAAGTGACAAAAAGAAAGCATTTAGAGAATTAAAGGAAGTAGGTAGTGAGGAGGCATTAAATAAATACAAAAAATTAAATAAATTTTGTCCGTTCATGTCAGACTAATTTGATCAGCTTCTATGAAGAGGTAAGTTCCGGACTGGACCAAGGGAACCCAGTAGATGAAGTGTATATGGACTTTTCAAAAGCTTTTGATATGGTGCCACACAAAAGGTTGATACATAAAATTGAGAATAATGGGGATAGGGGAAAATATGTGTAAGTGGGTTGAGAGCTGGCTCAGGGATAGGAAACAAAGGGTGGTTATTAATGGAGCACACTCGGACTGGGTCGCGGTTAGTAGTGGGGTACCACAGGGGTCAGTATTGGGCCCTCTTCTTTTTAACATATTTATTAATGACCTTGTAGGGGGCATTCAGAGTAAAATTTCAATATTTGCAGATGACACTAAACTCTGCAGGGTAATCAATACAGAGGAGGACAATTTTATATTACAGGATGGTTTATGTAAACTAGAAGCTTGGGCTGATAAATGGCAAATGAGCTTTAATGGGGATAAATGTAAGGTCATGCACTTGGGTAGAAGTAATAAGATGTATAACTATGTGCTTAATTCGAAAACTCTGGGCAAAACCGTCAATGAAAAGGACCTGGGTGTATGGGTGGATGACAAACTCATATTCAGTGGCCGGTGTCAGGCAGCTGCTACAAAGGCAAATAAAATAATGGGATGCATTAAAAGAGGCATAGATGCTCATGAGGAGAACATAATTTTACCTCTATACAAGTCACTACTGCGACCACACTTAGAATACTGTGCACAGTTCTGGTCTCCGGTGTATAAGAAAGACATAGCTGAACTGGAGCGGGTGCAGAGAAGAGCGACCAAGGTTATTAGAGGACTGGGGGGTCTACAATACCAAGATAGGTTATTACACTTGGGGCTATTTAGTTTGGAAAAACGAAGGCTAAGGGGTGATCTTATGTTAATGTATAAATATATGAGGGGACAGTACAAAGACCTTTCTGATGATCTTTTTAATCATAGACCGGTGACAGGGACAAGGGGGCATCCTCTACGTCTGGAGGAAAAAAGGTTTAAGGATAATAACAGACGCGGATTCTTTACAGTAAGAGCAGTGAGACTATGGAACTCTCTGCCGTATGATGTTGTAATGAGTGATTCATTACTTAAATTTAAGAGGGGACTGGATACCTTTCTGGAAAAGTATAATGTTACAGGGTATATATATTAGATTCCTTGATAAGGCATTGATCGAGGGAACTAGTCTGATTGCCGTATGTGGGGTCGGGAAGGAATTTTTTTCCCCATGGTGGAGCTTACTCTTACCACATGGGTTTTTTTTGCCTTCCCCAGGATCAACATGTTAGGGCATGTTAGGCTATGGGTTGAACTAGATGGACTTAAAGTCTTCCTTCAACCTTAATAACTATGTAACTATGTAACACATGATCATGACATCACACAGGTCCTAGCAGCTCTTCAGGTGGAGATAAAGTGGACCTCCTCCCACCCGCTCTATGAAGGTCCACATGAAACCAGCCCATTATGCAACTTTAACTTAACACTCCATTACCTTACCAGTGACTTTGTCACAATATACAGAATTTTTGCTTTCTTGGCCTTTTTTTCAGAGGATATGAATGACAACACCAAAATTTTTCTCCACTCATGGTTAGTGATTGGGTGAAGCCATTTATTGTCAAACTACTGTGTTTTCTCTTTTTAAATCATAATGACAACCCAAAACATCAAAATAACCCTCATCAGAAGTTCACAAACCCCATTTCTTAATACAGTGTATTGCCCCCTCTAACATCAATGACAGTTTGAAGTCTTTTGCGGTAGATGTGGATGAGGTTCCTTATTTTCTTAGATGGTAAAGCTGCCCACTCTTCTTGGCAAAAAGCCTCCAGCTCCTGTAAATTCCTAGGATATCTAGTATGAACTGTGTGCTTGAGATCTCCCCAGAGTGGCTCAATGATACTGAGGTCAGGAGAATTATATGGCCACTCCAGAACCTTCACTTTGTTCTGCTGTAGCCAATGACAAGTCGACTTGGCCTTGTGTTTTGTATCGTCATGTTGGAAGTTCCAAGTACGTCCCATGCGCACCTTCAGGGCTAATGATTGCAAATTTGAATCCAGTATTTGCTGATAACATGCTGCATTCATCTTTCCATCAACTTTGATCAACTTTCCTGTGCCTTTGTAGCTCACACATTCCCAAAATATCAGCGATCCACCTCTGTGCTTTACAGTAGGAATGGTGTTCCTTTAATCATAGGCATTGTTGACCTCTTTCTAAATGTAACATTTATGGTTGTGGTCAAAAAGTTAAATTTTAGTCTAGTCACTCCAAATTACCTTGTTCCACAAGTTTTAAGGCTTGTCTCTGTGCTGTTTTGCGTATTGTAGGCGAGATACTTTGTGACATTTGGGCAGTAATGGCTTTCTTTTGGCGACTCAACCATGCAGTCCATTTTTCTTCAAGTGCCTCCTTATTGTGAATCTTGATACAATCACACCACTAGTTTTCAGAAAGTCCAGTATTTCAGCTGTTATTTGTGGGTTTTTCTTTGCATCCCAAATAATTTTCCTGGCAGTTGTGGATGACATTTTTATTGATCTACTTAACCGTGGTTTTGTTTTTACTGAGCCCCTGATTTTCAATTTGTTAATCACAGTTTGAACGCTGCTGACTGGCATGATCAGTTCCTTGGATATCTTTTTGTATTTCTTTCCTTTCCTGTTTTATACAGTCCAACTACCTTTCCCATAGATCTGTTGACAATTCTTTTGTTTTCCCCATGACTCACAATCCAGAAATGTCAGTGGCTGGGTGAAAGATTCAAGAGTCTGTCTGGATCCCAGAAACTCACTCAGCTTTTATGCACACAATCAGATTGCAAGCAATCAGGTCACAGGTGAGGATGTTACTTTTGTTAGCCATTCAAACTCATTTGTGTCAACTTCTGAGCATGTTATCAGGCCAAAATCACCAGGGTATATGAACTTTTAATCAGGGTCTTTTGGATGTTTTGGGTTGTCATTATGATTTAAAAAGAGAAAACACAGTAGTTTGACAGTAAATGGCTTCACTCAACCACTTACCAAAGCTGATAGTGGTATCTACTCAAGATGAAGACATACATAGTTACATAGTTACATAGTTATTAAGGTTGAAGGAAGAATTTAAGTCCATCTAGTTCAACCCATAGCCTAACCTAACATGCCCTAACATGTTGACCCAGAGGAAGGCAAAAAAAAACCATGTGGCAAAGAGTAAGCTCCACATTGGGGAAAAAATTCCTTCCCGACTCCACATACGGCAGTCAGACTAGTTCCCTGGATCAACGCCCTATCAAGGAATCTAGTGTACATACCCTGTAACATTATACTTTTCAAGAAAGGCATCCAGTCCCCTCTTAAATTTAAGTAATGAATCACTCATTACAACATCATATGGCAGAGAGTTCCATAGTCTCACTGCTCTTACAGTAAAGAATCCGCGTCTGTTATTATGCTTAAACCTTCTTTCCTCCAGACGTAGAGGATGCCCCCTTGTCCCTGTCTCAGGGCTATGATTAAAAAGATCATCAGAAAGGTCTTTGTACTGTCCCCTCATATATTTATACATTAAAATAAGATCACCCCTTAGTCTTCGTTTTTCCAAACTAAACAGCCCTAAGTGTAATAACCTATCTTGGTATTGCAGACCCCCCAGTCCTCTAATAACCTTGTTTGCTCTTCTCTGCAGCCGCTCTAGTTCAGCTATGTCTTTCTTATACACCGGAGACGAGAACTGTGCACAGTATTCTAAGTGTGGTCGAACTAGTGACTTGTATAGAGGTAAAATTATGTTCTCCTCATGAGCATCTATGCCTCTTTTAATACATCCCATTATTTTATTTGCTTTTGTAGCAGCTGCCTGACACTGGCCACTGAATATGAGTTTGTCATCGACCCATACACCCTGGTCTTTTTCATTGACGGTTTTGCCCAGAGTTTTAGAATTAAGCACATAGTTATACATCTTATTACTTCTACCCAAGTGCATGACCTTACATTTATCCCCATTAAAGCTCATTTGCCATTTATCAGCCCAAGCTTCTAGTTTACATAAATCATCCTGTAATATAAAATTGTCCTCCCCTGTATTGATTACCCTGCAGAGTTTAGTGTCATCTGCAAATATTGAAATTCTACTCTGAATGCCCCCTACATGGTCATTAATAAATATGTTAAAAAGAAGAGGGCCCAATATTGACCCCTGTGGTACCCCACTGCTAACCACGACCCAGTCCGAGTGTGCTCCATTAATAATCACCCTTTGTTCCCTATCCCTGAGCCAGCTCTCAACGCACTTACACATATTTTCCCCTATCCCCATTATTCTCATTTTATGTATCAACCTTTTGTGTGGCACCGTATCAAAAGCTTTTGAAAAGTCCATATACACTTCATCTACTGGGTTCCCTTGGTCCAGTCCGGAACTTACCTCTTCATAGAAGCTGATCAAATTAGTCTGACATGAACGGACCCTAGTAAACCCGTGCTGATACTGGGTCATGAGGTTATTCCTCCTCAGATGCTCCAGCATAGCATCCCTTAGAATGCCCTACAGGATTTTACCCACAGTAGAGGTTAAGCTTACTGGCCTATAATTTCTGAGTTCAGTTTTTGTCCCCTTTTTGAATATTGGCACCACATTTGCTATACGCCAGTCCTATGGTACAGACCCTGTTATTATGGACTCTTTAAAGATTAAAAATAATGGTCTATCAATGACTGTACTTAATTCCTGCAGTACTCGGGGGTGTATCCCATCCAGGCCCGGAGATTTGTCAATTTTAGTGATTTTTAGACGCCGCCGTACTTCCTGCTGGGTTAAGCAGGTGACACTTAATGGGGAATTTTTGTTATCACTGATCATATTGTCTGCCATGGGATTTTCTTGTGTAAATACTGATGAAAAAAAAGTCAGTTAGCATATTGGCTTTTTCCTCATCCTCATCCACCATTTCACCCAGACTATTTTTAAGGGGGCCAACACTATCATTTTTTAGTTTCTTACTATTTATGTAGTTAAAGAATATTTTGGGATTATTTTTACTCTCTCTGGCAATGAGTCTCTCTGTCTCAATTTTTGCTGCCTTGATTTGCTTTTTACAGAATTTATTTAATTTTCTGTATTTATTTAATGCCTCATCACTACCTACTTCCTTTAATTCTCTAAATGCTTTCTTTTTGTCACTTATTGCACCCCTTACAGCTCTATTTAGCCATATTGGTTTCCTCCTATTTCTAGTATGTTTATTCCCATACGGTATATACTGTGCACAGGTCCTATCCAGGATGCTAATAAACGTCTCCCATTTTCTTTGTGTATTTTTATGTCTCAGGATAACGTCCCAGTTAATTGCACCAAGATCCTCTCTCATCCGTTGGAAATTTGCCCTCCTGAAGTTTAGTGTCCTTGTCACCCCTCTACTACACATCTTATTAAAGGATACACGAAAACTTATTATTTTGTGATCACTATTCCCCAAGTGACCCCCAACCCTTATATTTGATATGCGGTCTGGCCTGTTGGTTAATATTAGGTCTAGCAGTGCCCCCCTTCTTGTTGGGTCCTGAACCAGTTGTGAAAGGTAGTTGTCTCTCATAGTTGTGAAAAACCGATTACCTTTGCTGGAACTGCAGGTTTCTGTTCCCCAATCTATTGCAGGGTAGTTGAAGTCCCCCATAATAATGACTTTTCCTTGAGTCGCAGCTTCATCTATTTGCTTTACGAGGATATTCTCCATTGCTTCCATTATTTTTGGAGATTTATAACAAACCCCTATCAGTAATTTATAATTTTTTCCCCCTCCCCTTATCTCCACCCACAGGGGCTCTACATTTTCATTAAATTCACCTATATTATCACGCAGGATGGGTTTTAAGGATGATTTTACATACAGACACACCCCTCCCCTCGCTTATCTGTATGGTCATTTCTGAAAAGGCTATAGCCCTGCAAGTTAACAGCCCAGTCATGGCTCTCATCCAGCCATGTTTCAGATATCCCCACCATGTTATAATTATGCTCCAACAACATTAATTCTAATTCGTCCATTTTGTTGGTGAGGCTTCTGGCATTAGTATACATGCACTTGATGTTCCTCTCTGTACCTCTATTCTTTCTTAAATTATTAACTGTTCTAACCCCCCCCTTGCCACCGCCACCCCCAACTTCCTTATTTGTGCCCAGGTCTCTATCTGCCCTATCTTCCCCTCCTATAAATTGAATACCCTCCCCCAATCCCTAGTTTAAACACTCCTCCAACCTTCTAGCCATTTTCTCCCCCAGCACAACTGCACCTTCCCCATTGAGGTGCAGCCCATCCCTAGCGTAGAGCCTGTAGCCCACTGAGAAGTCGACCCAGTTCTGCAGGAACCCAAACCCCTCCTTCCTACACCAATTCTTGAGCCACTTATTAACCTCCCTAATCTCCCGTTGCCTCTCTGGCGTGGCACGTTGTACAGGCAGTATATTGGAAAATACCAAGTTGGAGGTCCTTGCTTTCAGCTTGCAGCCTAATTCCCTGAAATCATCTTTAAGGACCTTCCACCTACCTCTAACTTTGTCATTTGTGCCAATGTGCACCATGACCGCTGGGTCCTCACCAGCTCCTCCCAGTAATCTGTCCACCCGATCAGCGATGTGTCGGACTCGAGCGCCAGGTAGGCAGCACACCGTTCGACGATCCCTGTCTTTGTGACAGATTGCCCTATCTGTTCCCCTAATAATTGAGTCCCCAACTACCAGCACCTGTCTGGCCTGTACTGCTCTCCTATTTCCCTCCTTACTGTAGCAGTCACTCCTCCGGCTTTCAGAGGACATGCCTGGCTGCAGCAGTGCTACCCCTGTACTGGCATCCCCCTCATCTGCCAACTTAGCAAACTTAATAGAATAAGGTGTGACCTAAAACTCCACATACAATCCGTATTATGCCTGCATGCCATTATTATTAGTGATGAGTGAATATACTCGTTACTCGAGATTTCCCGAGCACGCTTGGGTGACCTCCGAGCATTTTTTAGTGCTCGGAGATTTAGTTTTCATCACTGCAGCTGAATGATTTACATCTGTTAGCCAGCATAAATACATGTGGGGGTTGCTTGGTTGCTAGGGAATCCCCACATGTAATCAAGCTGGCTAACAGATGTAAATCATTCAGCTGAGGTGAGGAAAACTAAATCTCCGAGCACTAAAAAATGCTCGGAGGTCACCCAAGCGTGCTCGAGAAATCTCGAGTAACGAGTATATTCGCTCATCACTAATTATTATCTTTATGGCAATCATCCGCTAAAACTGTCCCCTTAGGGTATGGTACCTTTTATAAATAATGTATGGCTCAAAATAGCCAAGGGTGGATTGTAATGTGAACATAAAATGGATATTTTGAGTCCGTATTGAAATATACCGTATTTTCCGGCATATAAGACCACTTTTTAACCCCTAAAAATTGTCCCAAAAGCCGGGGGTCGTCTTATACACCAGGTACGGCATGTGCAGGGAGTGATCCTGGATGTTCCCAGGGTCTGAAGGAGAGGAAACTCTCCTTCAGGCCCTGGGATCCATATTCATGTAAAAAATAAAGAATAAAAATAAAAAATATGTATATACTCACCCCTCCGAGAAGCCTGGCTGTCACCGCTGCAAGCGTCTGCCTCCGTTCCTAAGAATTGCAGAGCGTGAAGGACCTTCGATGATGTCACAGTCAGGTGACCGGTCACATGAGCGGTCACGGACCAATCACAGGACTGCGACGTCATCGAGGGTCCTTCATGCCCTGCAATTCTTAGGAACGGAGGCAGACGCTTGCAGCAGTGACAGCCAGGCTTCTCGGAGGGGTGAGTATATACATATTTTTTATTTTTATTCTTTATTTTTAACATAAATATGGATCCCAGGGCCTGAAGGAGAGTCTCCTCTCCTTCAGACCCTGGGAACTACACGCCGTATAAGATGACTGGGCGTATAAGATGACCCCCATCTTATACAGCGGGCATATCCCAAATTCCATATTTTATATGGAAAAGTTGGGGGTCGTCTTATATGCCCAGTCGTCTTATACACCAGAAAATACGGTACATGAGGTTTTGGGGTCTGGGCCAGCATTTACAGCTTTAAATTGAATATCAAATTAAGATGAGGTGGGTGAGCGGGTGTAAGCTTGCTGCACTGGGAGCCCTGATAGCACATGCAACAGCTCAACCTGCTTTCATGCTCAGCCACACTGATGTGGCACAAATATCAGTTTCGCAGACTACTATTGTCAGAAAAATCTAAGGATAGTAACACGGGTAGATGACTCAAAGGAAATGGAGGTCTGACAGTCTCAGAGGCCTGCTGTTACAGCAACATGCATGAAGGAGACCCAAAGTGGAATCAATTACAATAGAGTAGAACTAGTATAATGGGGACCAACACCACTTCCACTACAGCCAACTCAGCAATGGAGACTGCGCAACTAGTTAGCCTACCAAATCCTAACTGAAATAAGTGGCAGAAGGCAAAAACTGTGACCCAAGGAGGAACAAGAAGGTGGCACCAGGTGCTACGCCAGGCCTGACCTACAGAGGATGGCAGCTGACCCCCTAGAGTGGGATGGTCCACTTTGTCAAAGGCAGATGCCGGGTCCAGTTGAAGGAGATGTGCAAACTATCACTGCTTTGATTTGGCGTTTAGTAGGTCATTGGAGACTTTAGTCAGGACAGTTTCAGTGGAATGGTGTGGTCATAAGCCATATTGTAAGTGGTCAATGAAACAGCAAGAGGAAAAGTGGAAGGACAGTGTTAGGGTTGGCGGAACTTACCAAGTATATATATATATATATATATATTGAGTAGTAGGTGCATTCGCAACCCGGGGTCCCCCATGCAGGAGAGAACCTGCTGCTAGTAAAACACAGTACTATATGGCAGTATAAGTGAACTCTGTTACTTCACAGATTCGCTTGAGAAAGAGAACGCTGTGCCCTGTTAACCTCATAGGGGAGCAGCTACCTAATAGAGCCGACAGTGGTCTTGCAGTCAGCAAAGCACACACCAAACTCCTCACTGGAGGAGCCGGTATTCTAGAGGCTTATTTCAGCCAAACCCTGAATCCACATACACAAACTCCTCACCGGAGGTGGCGGTATTCTAGGGGCTTATTTCAGCTAAACCCTGACCACATGCAAGCATGACCACACTGGCGCTGAGCTCATAACTTAGGTTAATACTAGCGCATGGCCTTGCGGCCATGCAAACCTTTTATAGCTGCAGCAACTTCAGGACTTTAATAGAGGACCGATGGAGCTGCTACAGTACCTGAGCAACTTCAGGACCTTCCTACAGGACCAATGTAAGCTGCTGCAGTACCTGAGCATGTGACCCTCGACCTCCAATGAGAGGTTTTACCCTGGGCATGCTCAGAAGGGGAAAAGCAGGACTTAGCCCCAGAGATGTCTGCTCGCCGCTGACGAGTACTAGCTACAATGGCTGAGCCTGGAAAGGCAGCAGTAATTATCCACACCGTATCAGGCTGAGCCAGACGCTGGGACCGACGTTAGGTTAAGTACATATAAAGGGTTTAAGGTGGGTAACAATCAGACAGTTCTCAAGATTGTGTCAATGTGAGCATTGTCAAACAACAACCATATAGAAACTTAGAACTGTTTGTGAGGTGAAAGGGTTTCAGGTAATAAGCAAACAGTTGTCAAAATTGTGTCAGTATGAACATTGTCTGTCTGTCTTAACTGTATGACCATAAATGCTGCTCTGCAATGGTCTGTATGCATTCTGTATATTTCAACAGTCCTCATCCCAAGTCTAACCTATTCAACCTGTCACTAACAACTGGTGTTTTCCCCTCCTGATTCAAACAAACTGTCTGTTAGGGGTCGAGTTCCTGCCTCTGCACAGGGGGGATCTCGAACTATCTCTGCTGCGGTCTCCCATTCTTCTCCAGCTGAAGTGGAGCCTGCTCAGTGGAGCTTGGACTTCACCATCTTCAATCTACTAATAATAACCTTCATTTATTTAGTGCTAACATATTCCGTACAGCTTTAAAAGTCAGCAGTTCATATAAAACAGTCAAAAGTTACAAAGTTTAGGATAATCAAACAATTAAAGCTAAAATCATGATGATCCTGTAGTGTGAATATAAAAATGGCTATTTTGAGTCCATATTGAAATATACAGAATGCATACAGACCATTGCAGAGCAGCATTTATGGTCATACAGTTAAGACAGACAGACAATGTTCATACTGACACAATTTTGACAACTGTTTGCTTATTACCTGAAACCCTTTCACCTCACAAACAGTTCTAAGTTTCTATATGGTTGTTGTTTGACAATGCTCACATTGACACAATCTTGAGAACTGTTTGATTGTTACCCACCTGAAACCCTTTCACCTTACAAACAGTTCTAAGCTTCTATATGGTTGTTGTTTGGTATTGTAAAACATTAAGGTTTACTTAACCTCTGTCTGTGGTGGTTCTATCTAAATCTATGTGTGCTTTTTCGCCTGGTATCTCGGTTCATCCTGCCTTGAAAGCTGGCCACTTGAAGGGCATGGTGAAACCAGAGTTACACATAGTGCAAATCATTATATAAGAGAAACATGACTAAGACAGAAGCATAAACTTGGGAACCTATACTGATATGGGTACAGTGTTGTGATACCTGCATAAGTGGGGACGCCCATGCAGTGTTGTAAATTTCCCAGAGGTTCTCTGTCTTGGTGCATGCTTCTCTGATATTCCAGATGGATGATGTTTAAAAGCCTCTTGGTGATGGATCATTCATGAGTAGTGTTGAGCTATACCTTCCGATATTCAAAAGAATCGGTATCGGATTGGATCGGCCGATATCCAAAAAATATTGGATATCGCCGATACCGATACCCGATACCAATACAAGTCAATGGGACACAAAATAATTCGATGACGTCGCAGTCACATGAGTGGTCACGCGACCAATCACAAGACCGCGACGTCATCGCAGGTCCTACACTCACTGCATTCTTAGGAACGGAGGCTGCCGGTTGCACCGCTGAGGTCCAGGGTCCGTCGGAGGGGTGAGTATATCTATATTTTTTATTTTTATTCTAAATTTTTTACATGAATATGGATCCCAGGGCCTGAAGGAGAGTCTCCTCTCCTCCAGACCCTGGGAACCATACGCACCGCACACGCCTGGGAACTTATAGGAACTTCCGATTCCGATTTCCGATATCACAAAAATATCGGAACTCGGTATCGGAATTCCGATACAGCGAATATCGGCTGATACCCGATATTTCAAGTATCGGAATGCTCAACACTAATCATGAGAGTATATGTACCTAACCATTTTATGTATTTAATCTTTATATGTACTTAACCTTTGTATGTTAAAATATACAAAAGTGTATGCAATCATAATATTCAATCATACTGTTCCTTTACTTTTGCACTTTGAAATAAAATTGCATTATATTGCAAGTAGGGTTGAGCGAAACGGATCGTTCATTTTCATAAGTCGCCGACTTTTGGCAAAGTCGGCGTCTCATGAAACCCGACCCGATCCCTGTGTGGGGTCGGCCATGCGGTACGCGATCTTGGCGCCAAAGTCGCGTTTCGAATGACGTGTTTAGCGCCATTTTTTCAGCCAATGAAGGAGTGTGATGACATAGGGGTTAGGGGCGTGCACGGCTATCATCATTTTATCGCTTGTGCGCAGTAGGGATTTGCAATGTGTAACACAAGATTTTCTGTGCTGGGACGGAGGGGGGATATGGGACGGAGGAGAGAGAGAGGGAGAGGGAGAGAGGAAAAAAATAAAAATAAAAATAAAAAAAATATTCCCAAATGACGTGCATAGGGTTTCGTGTTCCGGCCGATCCTCGACTTTTCGCAGTAATCGGCCGATTTCGCCCGACTCGACATTTCAAAAAGTCGGGTTTCACAAAACATGACTCGACCCTAAAAAGGTCAAGGTCGCTCAACCCTAATTGCAAGTAGTAGCCTTATTTAAAGCCGTATCCGAACATTAGTATTAAAACTTGGCAATATATAACGTATCCGAACCTTCGTGTTAAAACTTGCCAATATAGACCCTGCTCCTCAGAACTTACAATCTTCACTGAGGTGGGGGTGACTCAAAGTACAGGTGCTTATTAACAATGATGGTCAAACCATTTTGAGGAAATGGTGGGTAGATAAAGGCTGCAGGAGGCTTTTGGGTTCGATTGAGTTTGATGGCGAATTATGTTCCTTTGATTAGGGAACGTGATAGGCATCTAAACAGATGAATTTAAGGGAGCTCCTAAAAATGTGTAAGTTAAGAATCATAGAATGCTAGGGTTGGAAGGGACCTCCTGGGTCATCTGGTCCAACCTTCTGCTCAAAGCAGGATTCACTAAATCATCCCAGACAGATGTCTGTCCAGCCTCTGTTTGAAGACTTCCTTTGAAGGAGAACTCACCACCTCTCGTGGCAGCCTGTTCCACTCATTGATCACCCTAACTGTCAAAAAGTTTTTTCTAATATCTAATCTGTGTCTCCTCCCATTCAGTCTCATCCCATTGCTTCTAGTGTTTCCTTGTGCAAATGAGAATAAAGATGATCCTACTACAATGTGACAGCCCTTGTGATATTTGTAGACAGCTATTAAGTCTCCTCTCAGTCTTCTTTTTTGCAAGCTAAACATTCCTAAATCCTGTAAACGTTCCTCATAGGACATGGTTTGCAGACCGGTCACCATTCTGGTCGATCTTCTCTCAACTTGCTCCAGTTTGTTGATGTCTTTTTTTAAATGTAGTGCCCAAAACTGGACACAGTATTCCAGATGAGGTCTGACCAAAGAGGAGAAGAGGGCAATGATGAATTCACGTGTTCTAGACTGTATGCTTCTGCTAATACATCCCAGAATTGTATTTGCCTTTTTTTGCTGCTGCACTACACTGTTACCTCATGTTCAGTCTGTGATCTATTAGTATACCCGTCTTTTTTCACATGTGTTGTTGCTTAGCCCTATTCCTCCCTTTCTGTATATGCTTTTTTCATTTTTATTGCCCAGATGTAGTACTTTGCATTTTTCCCTGTTAAAAACCATTCTGTTAATTGCTGCCCACTGCTCCAGTTTATTTATATCCTTTTGAATCCTCTCTCTCTTCTCTAGTATTAACTATCCCTCCTAGCTTTGTGTCATCAGCAAATGTAATCAGTTTACCCTCAATTCCTTCATTAAATCATTGATAAAGATGTTGAACAATACAGGGCCCAGGACAGAACCCTGTGGTACCCCACTTGAGACATTCGTCCAGCTGGATATGCAGCCATTTACTACTACTCTTTGGATCCGATCACTTAGCCAGTTATGAACCCACCTAACAGTTGCCTTGTCCATTCTATACTTAGTCATTTTTTCAATAAGGATTGTGTGAGATACTTTGTCAAATGCTTTGCTGAAGTCAAGATATACTATGTCTACAGCATTTCCCTGATCCACCCAGTCAGTGATTCTGTCATAGAAGGAAATTAAGTTAGGCTGACAAGACTTATTAGTTTGAAACCCATGCTGACTCTGTTTAATCACTTCATTCTTATCCAGGTACTTACATACATGTTGTTTACTAATTTGTTCAAAGATCTTTCCTGGTATAGACGTCAGACTCACCGGCCTATAGTTCCCTGGGTCCACCTTCTTCCCATTTTTGTAGATAGGAACAACATTTGCTCTTCTCCAGTCTTCTGGGAATTCACCTGTTCTCCAAGAATTTTCAAAGATTATGGAGAGAGGTTCAAAAATTTCTTCTGCTATCTCCTTCAGTACTCTGGGGTGTAATTCTTCTGGACCTGGAGATTTGAATTAATTTATGTTAGCTAAGTGTTTCTTCACTATCTATCTGTTTATAGATATCCTGGATTCTTCTATTCCTTAATAGGACAGTGAAAATCATTTGATGTTACATTTCCTTTCTGAGAGAAAACAGATGCAAAATAGAAATTTAAAAGTTCAGCCTTCTCAACATCCTTTCTTACCATTTCATCATTTTCATCCTGTAAAAATCCTATAGCATCTTTGACTTTTCTTTTACTTTTGACATATCCCCAAAATCCTTTTTTATTGCTTTTGACATCTATTGCAAGCCTTAATTCATTGGCAGGTTTAGTAATCTGATTTGTGCCCTGCAGGTTCTGCAGACAGCAGTATATTCTTCTTTAGATATGCCTCCCTCTTTCCATTTGATAAACATTTCTTTCTTCCTTTTTAGCATGTGTTTATATTCTGTGTTCATCCATCCTGGTTTCCTTAAATGCTTCCTATTCTTCCCTCTTTTCAGAATTGGTAGTGATTGTGCCTTGAAAATCTCATTTTTCAAGATTTCCCATCCTTCCTGGACATTTTTGTCCTTAAGGATATCCCGCCATTGGATCCATCCGATTCTCTTTCGTAGTCCCTTAAAATCTGCATTTATGAAATCTAACCTTGATGTCTGAGTCTTCACAGGTCTTCCTCCTCTAGTTATCCAAAATTCTAAAATAGCATGTTCGCTACCTCCCAGAGTCCCAGCCACTCTTACCTCCTCAACCATTTCCTCCCTGTTAATAAGGATTAGATCCAAGGTAGCAGATCCCCTTGTTTGTGGTTATACTCATAATTTAATAGGTGAGAAAGGGTAAAGGTACCTTCACACTACACGACTTTGCAACGATAACGATAGCGATCCGTGACGTTGCAGCGTCCTGGATAGCGATATCGTTGTGTTTGACACGCAGCAGCGATCTGGATCCCGCTGTGAGATCGCTGGTCGTTGCTGAAAGTTCAGAACTTTATTTGGTCATCAGATTGGCGTGTATCGTTGTGTTTGACAGCAAAAGCAACAATGCCAGCAATGTTTTACAATGGTAACCAGGGTAAATATCGGGTTACTAAGCGCAGGGCCGCGCTTAGTAACCCGATGTTTACCCTGGTTACCATTGTAAATGTAAAAAAAAACAATCAGTACATACTCACATTCCGGTGTCTGTCACACGTCCCCCGGCGTCTGCTTCCCGCACTGACTGTGAGTGCCGGACGTAAAGTAAAAGCAGAGCACAGCGGTGACGTCACCGCTGTGCTGTGCCTTACGGCTGGCACTCACAGTCAGTGCAGGAAGCAGACGCCGGGGGACGTTACGGACACCGGAATGTGAGTATGTACTGTTTGTTTGTTTTTTACATTTACACTGGTAACCAGGGTAAACATCGGGTTACTAAGCGCGGCCCTGCGCTTAGTAACCCGATGTTTACCCTGGTTACCCGAGGACTTCGGCATCGTTGGTTGCTGGAGAGCTGTCTGTGTGACAGCTCTCCAGCGACCACACAGCGACGCTGCAGCGATCGGCATCGTTGTCGATATCGCTGCAGCGTCGCTTAGTGTGAAGGTACCTTAAGAGGTTAGCTACCTAGGTAAGAGATTAAACTGAGCCAGATAAAGACCAGATTATGGGTGTTATTGTCTATATGTGTCTCAGAGGCTGAAAGTTGTGTGAAGCCATGAGAAGTGGTTAGAGATAGAAGCTGAGACGCAGTTAAGGAGGTGTGTCATGGTTCTCAATGGCAAGAGAACATAGAAAAGCATACAAAAAGGACTAGCTCTTGGAAGATGGGAACTCGAGCTGACTGTGAGCTAAACCTACCGCACAACTAACAGTGGCCGGGTAGCGTGCCTACGTTTTATCCCTAGACGCCCAGTGCCAGCCGGAGAACTGACTGACCCTAGCAGAGGAAAATACAGACCTGGCTTACCTCTAGAGAAATTTTCCCCAAAAGGCAGACAGTAGCCCCCACATATATTGTCGGTGATTTCAGAGGAAATTGACATACGAAGTATGAAGATAGGTTTAGCAAATTGAGGTCCGCTTACTAGATAGTAGGAAGACAGAAAAGGGAACTTCACAGTCAGCTGAAAACCCTTTCAAAACACCATCCTGAAATTACTTTAAGACTCTAATATCAACTCATGACACCAGAGTGGCAATTTCAGCTCACAAGAGCTTCCAGCCTCAGAAATAATCAATCGCAGAGAACTGGAACAAAAATGCAAAACAAACTTAGGACTACAAGTCCAACTTAGCTGATAGTAGTCTAGGAGCAGGAACATGCAACAGAAAGGCTTCTGGTAACATTGTTGGCCGGCATAGAAATGACTGAGGAGCAAGGTTAAATAGAAAACTCCCACATCCTGATGGAAACAGGTGAACAGAGGAGATGAAGCACGCAAGTGCAGTACCACCAGAAACCACCGGGGGAGCCCAGAAACCAAATTCACAACAGTACCCCCCCCTCAAGGAGGGGGCACCGAACCCTCACCAGAACCACCAGGGCGATCAGGATGAGCCCTATGAAAGGCACGGACCAAATCGGAGGCATGAACATCAGAGGCTGTCACCCAAGAGTTATCCTCCTGACCGTAGCCCTTCCACTTGACCAGATACTGAAGTCTCCGTCTGGAAACACGGAAGTCCAAGATCTTCTCGACAACGTACTCCAACTCACCCTCAACCAACACCGGAGCAGGAGGCTCAACGGAAGGCACAACCGGTACCTCATACCTGCGCAACAATGACCGATGGAAGACATTATGAATAGAAAAAGATGCAGGGAGGTCCAAACGAAAGGACACAGGGTTAAGAATCTCCAATATCTTGTACGGGCCGATGAACCGAGGCTTAAACTTAGGAGAAGAAACCTTCATAGGGACAAAACGAGAAGATAACCACACCAAGTCCCCAACACAAAGACGAGGACTAACGCGACGACGGCGGTTGGCAAAATGCTGAGTCTTCTCCTGGGACAACTTCAAATTGTCCACCACATGCCCCCAAATCCGATGCAACCTCTCCACCACAGCATCCACTCCAGGACAATCCGAAGACTCCACCTGACCGGAAGAGAAACGAGGATGAAACCCCGAATTACAGAAGAAAGGAGAAACCAAGGTGGCAGAACTAGCCCGATTATTGAGGGCAAACTCCGCCAAGGGCAAAAAGGCAACCCAATCATCCTGATCCGCAGACACAAAACACCTCAAATAAGTCTCCAAGGTCTGATTAGTTCTCTCGGTCTGGCCATTAGTCTGAGGGTGGAAAGCAGACGAAAAAGACAAATCAATGCCCATCCTAGCACAGAACGCTCGCCAAAATCTAGACACGAATTGGGTTCCCCTGTCAGAAACGATATTCTCCGGAATACCATGCAAGCGCACCACATTTTGAAAAAACAGAGGAACCAGCTTGGATGAAGAAGGCAATTTAGGCAAGGGAACCAAATGGACCATCTTAGAGAAACGGTCACACACCACCCAGATGACAGACATCTTCTGAGAAACAGGGAGATCAGAAATAAAATCCATGGAGATGTGAGTCCAAGGCCTCTTCGGAATAGGCAAGGATAACAACAATCCACTAGCCCGAGAACAACAAGGCTTGGCCCGAGCACAAACATCACAAGACTGCACAAAACCTCGCACATCTCGCGACAGGGAAGGCCACCAGAAGGACCTAGCTACCAAATCCCTGGTACCAAAGATTCCAGGATGACCTGCTAACGCAGAAGAATGGACCTCCGAGATGACTCTACTGGTCCAATCATCAGGAACAAACAATCTACCAGGCGGGCAACGATCAGGTCTATCCGCCTGAAACTCCTGCAAGACCCGTCGCAAATCTGGGGAAACAGCAGATAATATCACTCCATCCTTAAGGATACCTGTAGGTTCAGAATTACCAGGGGAATCAGGCTCAAAACTCCTAGAAAGGGCATCCGCCTTCACATTTTTAGAACCCGGTAGGTAAGAAACCACAAAATTAAACCGAGAGAAAAATAACGACCAGCGCGCCTGTCTAGGATTCAGGCGCCTGGCGGACTCAAGATAAATCAAATTCTTGTGGTCGGTCAATACCACCACCTGATGTCTAGCCCCCTCAAGCCAATGACGCCACTCCTCAAAAGCCTACTTCATAGCCAAGAGCTCCCGATTACCAATATCATAATTTCGCTCAGCGGGCGAAAACTTACGAGAAAAGAACGCACAAGGTCTCATCACGGAGCAGTCGGAACTTTTCTGCGACAAAACCGCCCCAGCTCCGATTTCTGAAGCGTCGACCTCAACCTGAAAAGGAAGAGTAACATCAGGCTGACGCAATACAGGGGCGGAAGAAAAGCGGCGCTTAAGCTCCCGAAAGGCCTCCACAGCAGCAGGGGACCACTCAGCAACATCAGCACCCTTCTTAGTCAAATCAGTCAACGGTTTAGCGACATCAGAAAAACCAGTTATAAATCGACGATAAAAATTAGCAAAGCCCAAAAACTTCTGAAGGCTCTTAAGAGAAGAGGGTTGCGTCCAATCACAAATAGCCTGAACCTTGACAGGGTCCATCTCAATGGAAGAGGGGGAAAAAATGTACCCCAAAAACGAAATCTTTTGAACCCCAAAAACGCACTTAGAACCCTTTACACACAAGGAATTAGAGCGCAAAACCTGAAAAACCCTCCTGACCTGTTGGACATGAGAGTCCCAGTCCTCCGAAAAAATCAAAATATCATCCAGATACACAATCAAAAATGTATCCAAATATTCACGGAAAATGTCATGCATAAAGGACTGAAAGACTGAAGGGGCATTTGAAAGACCAAAAGGCATTACTAAATACTCAAAATGGCCCTCAGGCGTATTAAATGCGGTTTTCCACTCATCCCCCTGCTTAATTCGCACTAAATTATACGCCCCACGAAGATCAATCTTAGAGAACCACTTGGCCCCCTTTATTCGAGCAAACAAATCAGTAAGCAGTGGCAAAGGATACTGACATTTAACCGTGATTTTATTCAAAAGCCGATAATCAATACACGGCCTCAAAGAGCCATCTTTTTTAGATACAAAGGAAAAACCGGCTCCTAAGGGAGATGACGAAGGACGAATATGTCCCCTTTCCAAGGACTCCTTAATATATTCCCGCATAGCAGCATGTTCAGGCACAGATAGATTAAATAAACGACCCTTTGGAAACTTACTGCCCGGAATCAGATCTATAGTACAATCGCACTCTCTGTGCGGAGGTAGTGAACCAATTTTAGGCTCCTCAAAAACGTCACGATAATCAGATAAAAATTCCGGAATCTCAGAGGGAATAGATGACGAAATGGAAACCAAAGGTACGTCCCCATGAGTCCCCTGACATCCCCAGCTTAACACAGACATTGCTTTCCAGTCGAGGACTGGGTCATGAGATTGCAGCCATGGCAATCCAAGCACCAACACATCATGTAGATTATACAACACAAGGAAGCGAATAATCTCCTGGTGATCCGGATTAATACGCATATTTACTTGTGTCCAGTATTGTGGTTTATTACTAGCCAATGGCGTGGAGTCAATACCCTTCAGAGGTATAGGAACTTCCAGAGGCTCTAAATCAAACCCACAGCGTTTGGCAAAGGACCAATCCATAAGACTCAAAGCGGCGCCAGAGTCGACATAGGCGTCCGCGGTAATAGACGATAAAGAGCAAATCAGGGTCACAGATAGAATAAACTTAGACTGTAAAGTGCCAATTGAAACAGACTTATCAACCTTCTTAGTACGTTTAGAGCATGCTGATATAACATGAGTTGAATCACCACAATAGAAGCATAACCCATTTTTTCGCCTAAAATTCTGTCGTTCGCTTCTGGACAGAATTCTATCACATTGCATAATCTCTGGCGCCTTCTCAGTAGACACCGCCAAATGGTGCACAGGTTTGCGCTCCCGCAAACGCCGATCAATCTGAATAGCCATTGTCATGGACTCATTCAGACCTGTAGGCACAGGGAACCCCACCATAACATCCTTAATGGCATCAGAGAGACCCTCTCTGAAATTCGCCGCCAGGGCGCACTCATTCCACTGAGTAAGCACAGACCACTTACGAAATTTTTGGCAGTATATTTCAGCCTCATCTTGCCCTTGAGACAGGGCCATTAAGGCTTTTTCAGCCTGAATCTCTAAATGAGGTTCCTCATAAAGCAACCCCAAAGCCAGGAAAAACGCATCCACATTGAGCAACGCAGGATCCCCTGGTGCCAAAGCAAATGCCCAGTCCTGAGGGTCGCCCCGGAGCAAGGAAATTACAATCCTGACCTGCTGTGCAGGATCTCCAGCGGAGCGAGATCTCAGAGACAAAAATAATTTACAATTATGTTTGAAATTCTGGAAGCGAGATCTATCCCCGGAGAAAAATTCAGGTAAAGGAATTCTAGGTTCAGATATAGGAGCATGAATAACAAAATCCTGTAAACTTTGAACCTTCACAGCGAGATTATCCAAACCTGTAGCTAAACTCTGAGGATCCATATTAATCAGGTGAAATCAGAACCATTCAAGGATTAGAAGGAGAGAGAGACGAAGGCTGCAGTAAGCAGAGATGCAAGTGAATCAACTAATGAGCAAACTCAGGAAAAAAAAAAAAAAATTCTCTGCAGAGTTCTTTTCTCTCCTTTCTTCTGCCAATTATTTTAACCCTTGGCCGGCCAAACTGTCATGGTTCTCAATGGCAAGAGAACATAGAAAAGCATACAAAAAGGACTAGCTCTTGGAAGATGGGAACTCGAGCTGACTGTGAGCTAAACCTACCGCACAACTAACAGTGGCCGGGTAGCGTGCCTAAGTTTTATCCCTAGACGCCCAGCGCCAGCCGGAGAACTGACTGACCCTAGCAGAGGAAAATACAGACCTGGCTTACCTCTAGAGACATTTTCCCCAAAAGGCAGACAGTAGCCCCCATATATATTGTCGGTGATTTCAGAGGAAATTGACATACGAAGTATGAAGATAGGTTTAGCAAATTGAGGTCCGCTTACTAGATAGTAGGAAGACAGAAAAGGGAACTTCACAGTCAGCTGAAAACCCTTTCAAAACACCATCCTGAAATTACTTTAAGACTCTAATATCAACTCATGACACCAGAGTGGCAATTTCAGCTCACAAGAGCTTCCAGCCTCAGAAATAATCAATCGCAGAGAACTGGAACAAAAATGCAAAACAAACTTAGGACTACAAGTCCAACTTAGCTGATAGTAGTCTAGGAGCAGGAACATGCAACAGAAAGGCTTCTGGTAACATTGTTGGCCGGCATAGAAATGACTGAGGAGCAAGGTTAAATAGAAAACTCCCACATCCTGATGGAAACAGGTGAACAGAGGAGATGAAGCACGCAAGTGCAGTACCACCAGAAACCACCGGGGGAGCCCAGAAACCAAATTCACAACAGTGGTGTTGCTGATGAAGTTTTGTAGGATAAAAGCTCTTTCTTATCTTAAAGGGAACCTGTCACCTGAATTTGGCGGGACTGGTTTTCGGTCATATGGGCGGTGATTTTGGGTGTTTGAATCACCCTTTCCTTACCCGCTGGCTGCATGCTGGCTGCAATATTGGATTGAAGTTCATTCTCTGTCCTCTGTAGTACATGCCTGCGCAAGGCAATCTTGCCTTGCGCACACGCAGTATGCTTTGCCCACCTGCGGGCAAAGCCGAAAAGCATTAGTGCTCATGCGCTGGCGCACTATGTCCTGGAACACAGAGAAATACTTCTGGGACATAGTGCGCCGGTGCATGCGCACTAATGCTTTTTGGCTTTGCCCACAGTTGGGCAAAGCATACTGCACATGCGCAAGGCAAGATTGCCTTGCGCAGGCGTGTACTACGGAGGACAGAGAATGAACTTCAATCCAATATTGCAGCCAGCATGCAGCCAGCGGGTAAGGAAAGGGTGACTCAAACACCAGAAAACACCGCCCATATGACCGAAAACCGGTCCCACCAAATTCAGGTGACAGGTTCTCTTTAAGGGCAATTCTGAGGATATGAAGTGTGGCAGCAAGGCAGAAAAGTGGTCAAGGAAGCGGGTGGGTGAGCCTGGGGGATGGTATATGACTGCTACTCTGAGGGAGAGGGGATGGAAGACCCTGATGGTTTGAAGATCCAAAGAAGAATGGCATCCAATGAGCAAATATTTATAACTCCTTTTAAAAAAAGGATTTTTGATGGCTGCAAGGAGTGTGGGGTTATCGAGCAGTTAGAAATGTTCGTAAGGCGAGATATACACATATTCCATGCGTTCTAATTCGGAGGTGGATAAGCCATTCGCTCACTATTAGTTGTCTGATAACTAGTTATTGTGAACAGCCAGCGGCCTCCATGGATGATCGTTGCCCAATTGTGTCATTGTATGGAAGATAGGGCCCAGCTGAGAGCTCTTCATTATCAAGATCACAGAGGGTGATTCTGCGTGACTCAAGGCCTATGATCTCTGTGATTATTGCATGGCCAATCCAATCTGTTGGCCAAAAAAAAAGAAGCCTTTCTGCCTTGTGGATACAGACAGTTTCCGAAAGCTGATAACCGTCGCAGACTCCCAGTACCAGTTGCACAGTCAACATTACTTCTCTAAGAAAGATGTGCCTGCGCTACACCAGCATGTTGCAGACAACATCACCCATTCCCTGAAAAACTCTGTGTCTGCCAGGGTGCATTTCAACACTGACACCGGGGCGAGCAAGCATGGACAGGGGGGTTACATCTTACTGACTTAGCACTGCGTGACTCTAGTAGGTGTGGGGGCAGTCCGGGAAGGGCCTGCTCTACAAATCTTGCAATCCCCAAGGGTTGCAGGGCACATGAGGATGAAGAACTAAACCTCTACGCACTGTAAGATAGAGAAATACACTACACTCCCTGACAGAAGTTATGTCGCTTATCCATGTTATGTAAATAAAAGCTTATAACCTGATGTTAAATTCATCCATTGGTTGTATAAATTATTCTTTTGAAAGCTGAAACCCTTCGAAATGTGGTTTATATTAAGAAAATAAATTGGCATCAATGCAGAAATATTGATCAGTTAATGGACACAGAATGGTCAGATTCTGGCAAGACAAAAGTTTTGTCGCCCACAGAAAGTAATCTGATATTCAAACAAATAATTAACTTAAAATACAAATATATGTTGCATAATATTGGTGAATGAAGTTGTGGTGCTATTAGAGTCATATTTAATATTTTGTGTGACTTCCATGAGCTTGAAGGACTGCATCCATGTGGTTCAACAATGATTCATACAATTTATTAATGAAGTCATCAGGAATAGCAAAGAATGCAGTCTTACATGCCTCCCAGAGTTCATCTAGATTCTTTGGTTTTGTCTTCCAAGCTTCCTCTTTCATCCTGCCCCAAACATGCTCAATGATGTTCATGTCTCGTGACTGGGCTGGCCAGTCCTTGAGCACCTTGACCTTTTTTCCCTGCAGGAACTTTGTTGTAGAGATAGATGTATGAGATGGAGCACCATTCTGCTGCAGAATTTGGCCCTTTTTATGATTTGGAATATAAGAGGTAGCTAATACGTCTTGATATTTTAGGCTATTGATATTGCCTTCCACCTTGCAAATGTTTCGCACACCCCATACTGAATGTAACCCAAGGCCATGATCTTTCCACCACCAAATGTAACTGTTTTCTGGGTGTATTTTGGATCCATACGGGCTCCAGTAGGTCTCCTGCAGTATTTGCGGAAGCTGTGCTGTAATTCTACTGAAGATTCATCAGAGAACTCCACCTTCTGCCACTTTTCCAGCATCCATCTGTTTAGCAGGCTGTGGGACTTTGCAAATGCCACACCATTTTTTATTTGCCTTTTGTTTAGTGTTGGTTTCTGGGCACTGATTCGACCATGGAGGCCATTTCGAGACAGAATCCTACAAACTGTTCTAGTTGACAAAGGGACTTGAGGTGACCAGGCCTGTTGGAGCTCTGCTGCAGTGGAAGAGGGGTTTGCTTTGGATTTTCTAACCAACAAACATTCCTCTTGAGCAGTTGTCTTGTGGGGTCTGCCGGACCTGGGCTTGTCAAACACATCTCCAGTCTCTTCAAATCTTTTTTTTTATTGTTTGTTCTTGACGCTGAGACACATTAAAGGTGCCAGCCTGTTGTGAATTTACCTTTTGGCTCCCTCTAGTGGCTACTAGTGATTTGACTCTGGGTATGTCATTCATCCCTTGTATGCTCACCTGGGTCGTTAGGTCAGGGGTGTTGCTATATAAGCTCCCTGGACCTTCAGTTCAATGCCTGGCAACGTTGATATCAGAGCTAATCTGTAGTGCTCTTGTCTACTGATCCTGGTTCCTGTGTTGATTAAGCTAAGTCCGCTTTCTTGCTTTTTGCTATTTTGTTTTTGTTTGCATTTCTGTCCAGCTTGTATATATTCTGTATCCTGACCTTGCTGGAAGCTCTAGGGTGGCTGGTGTTCTCCCCCCGGGCCGTTAGACGGTTCGGGGGTTCTTGAATCTCCAGTGTGGATTTTTGATAGGGTTTTTGTTGACCATATAAGTTATCTTACTACATTCTGCTATTAGTAAGTGGGCCTCTCTTTGCTAAACCTAGTTCATCCCTGTGTTTGTCATTTCCTCTTACCTCACCGTTATTATTTGTGGGGGGCTTGTATCCTACTTTTGGGGTCCTTTCTCTGGAGGCAAGAGAGGTCTTTGTTTTCCTCTTCTAGGGGTAGTTAGCTCTCCGGCTGGCGCGAGACATATAGCGACCAACGTAGGCATGTTCCCCGGCTACTTCTAGTGTTGGCGTTAGGAGTAGATATATGGTCAACCCAGTTACCACTGCCCTATGAGCTGGATTTTTGTACTTCGCAGACTTGCTGATATTTCTGAGACCCTCGCCATTGGGGGCATAACAGTTTGCCAGGCCAGTATTAAATGTTAAATGCATTGCAGAAGCGGGATTATAAGAAAGAAAGTTCTGAGTTTTTTTTTCTCTCTCTCATTTTTTTTTTCTTTTCCCCTTTACCTCTGAGTGGCTTGTGATTGCTGCAGACATGAATGTCCAGACCTTGATTACAAGTGTGGACCAGCTTGCTGCTCGTGTGCAGGGCATACAAGATTATGTTACCAGAAATCCTATGTCAGAACCTAAGATACCGATTCCTGAACTGTTTTCCGGAGACCGATTTAAGTTTAGAAATTTCAGGAATAATTGTAAATTGTTTTTGTCCCTGAGACCCTGTTCCTCTGGAGACTCTGCTCAGCAAGTGAAAATTGTTATTTCTTTTTTACGGGGCGACCCTCAGGATTGGGCTTTCTCGCTGGCGCCAGGAGATCCGGCATTGGCTGATATTGATGCGTTTTTTCTGGCGCTCGGTTTGCTTTATGAGGAACCCAATCTTGAGATTCAGGCAGAAAAAGCCTTGCTGGCTATGTCTCAGGGCCAGGACGAGGCTGAAGTGTATTGCCAAAAATTTCGGAAATGGTCCGTGCTGACCCAGTGGAACGAGTGTGCATTGGCTGCAAATTTTAGAAATGGCCTTTCTGAAGCCATTAAGAATGTGATGGTGGGTTTTCCCATTCCCACAGGTCTGAATGATTCCATGGCCCTGGCAATTCAAATTGACCGGCGGTTGCGGGAGCGCAAAACCGCAAATTCCCTCATGGTGTTGTCTGAACAGGCACCTGATTTAATGCAATGTGATAGAATCCTGACTAGAAGTGAGCGGAAAATTCATAGACGCCAGAATGGCTTGTGTTACTACTGTGGTGATTCTACACATGTTATCTCAGCATGCTCTAAACGTCTTACTAAGGTTGTTAGTCCGGTCGCCATTGGTAATTTGCAACCTAAATTTATTCTATCTGTAACTTTGATTTGCTCACTGTCATCGTATCCTGTCATGGCGTTTGTGGACTCAGGTGCTGCCCTGAGCCTTATGGATCTGTCATTTGCCAAGCGCTGCGGTTTTGTTCTGGAGCCATTGGAAAATCCTATCCCTCTTAGGGGTATTGATTCTACGCCATTGGCAAAAAATAAACCGCAGTTTTGGACACAGGTTACCATGTGCATGACTCCCGAACATCGGGAGGTAATACGTTTTCTTGTTCTGCATAAAATGCATGATTTGGTTGTTTTGGGTTTGCCATGGTTACAGACCCATAATCCAGTCTTGGACTGGAAGGCTATGTCAGTGTCTAGTTGGGGCTGCCATGGAATTCATGGAGATTCCCTGCCCTTGTCTATTGCTTCTTCTACGTCTTCGGAAGTTCCGGCGTATTTGTCTGATTATCAGGATGTCTTCAGCGAGTCTAAGTCCAGTGCACTGCCTCCTCATAGAGAATGTGACTGTGCTATAGATTTGATTCCTGGCAGTAAGTTTCCTAAGGGGAGACTGTTTAATCTGTCGGTACCTGAACATACTGCGATGCGTTCATATATCAAGGAGTCTCTTGAGAAGGGGCATATCCGTCCTTCTTCTTCCCCTCTTGGTGCGGGATTCTTTTTTGTGGCCAAAAAGGACGGATCTTTGAGGCCTTGTATTGACTATCGGCTTTTAAATAAGATCACTGTCAAATTTCAGTATCCTTTGCCGCTGTTGTCAGATTTGTTTGCCCGGATTAAAGGTGCCAAGTGGTTCACCAAGATAGACCTTCGTGGTGCGTACAACCTTGTGCGCATTAGGCAGGGCGATGAATGGAAAACCGCATTCAATACGCCCGAAGGTCATTTTGAGTACTTGGTGATGCCATTTGGGCTCTCTAATGCACCTTCAGTTTTTCAGTCCTTCATGCATGACATTTTCCGGAAGTATCTGGATAAATTTTTGATTGTTTATCTGGATGATATTCTGGTTTTTTCTGATGATTGGGACTCGCATGTGGAGCAGGTCAGGATGGTTTTTGAGATTTTGCGTGAAAATTCTTTGTTTGTAAAAGGCTCAAAGTGTCTCTTTGGTGTACAGAAGGTTCCCTTTTTGGGGTTCATTTTTTCCCCTTCTGCTGTGGAGATGGATCCAGTCAAGGTCCGAGCTATTCATGATTGGACTCAACCCTCGTCAGTTAAGAGTCTTCAGAAGTTCTTGGGTTTTGCTAACTTCTACCGTCGTTTTATCGCAAATTTCTCTAGCGTTGTTAAACCGCTGACGGATATGACCAAGAAAGGCTCTGATGTAGCTAACTGGGCTCCTGCTGCCGTGGAGGCTTTCCAGGAGTTGAAACGCCGGTTTACTTCGGCGCCTGTTTTGTGCCAGCCTGACGTCTCACTTCCCTTTCAGGTTGAGGTGGATGCTTCGGAGATTGGGGCAGGGGCCGTTTTGTCGCAGAGAGGCACTGGTTGCTCTACTATGAGACCTTGTGCCTTTTTCTCTAGGAAGTTTTCGCCGGCAGAGCGAAATTATGATGTGGGCAATCGGGAGTTGTTGGCCATGAAGTGGGCATTTGAGGAGTGGCGTCATTGGCTCGAGGGTGCTAAGCATCGTGTGGTGGTCTTGACTGATCACAAAAATCTGATGTATCTCGAGTCTGCTAAACGCCTTAATCCTAGACAGGCCCGCTGGTCATTGTTTTTCTCCCGTTTTGACTTTGTGGTCTCGTATTTACCAGGTTCTAAGAATGTGAAGGCCGATGCTCTGTCTAGGAGCTTTGTGCCTGATGCTCCTGGAGTCGCTGAACCTGTGGGTATTCTTAAGGAAGGAGTTATCTTGTCAGCTATTTCTCCAGATCTGCGACGTGTGTTGCAGAGATTTCAGGCTGGTAGGCCTGACTCTTGTCCACCTGACAGATTGTTTGTGCCTGCTAAATGGACCAGCAGAGTCATTTCCGAGGTTCATTCCTCAGTGTTGGCAGGGCACCCGGGAATTTTTGGCACCAGAGATCTGGTGGCCAGGTCCTTTTGGTGGCCTTCCTTGTCAAGGGATGTGCGGTCATTTGTGCAGTCCTGTGGTACTTGTGCTCGAGCTAAGCCTTGCTGTTCTCGTGCCAGCGGGTTGCTCTTGCCCTTGCCTGTCCCGAAGAGACCTTGGACACACATCTCTATGGATTTCATTTCGGATCTTCCGGTGTCTCAGGGCATGTCTGTCATCTGGGTGATATGTGATCGTTTCTCCAAGATGGTCCATCTGGTTCCTTTGCCTAAGCTGCCTTCCTCTTCTGATCTGGCTCCTGTGTTCTTCCAGAACGTGGTTCGTTTGCACGGCATTCCTGAGAATATTGTGTCGGACAGAGGATCCCAGTTTGTTTCCAGGTTCTGGCGATCCTTTTGTGGTAGGATGGGCATTGATTTGTCGTTTTCGTCCGCTTTTCATCCACAGACTAACGGACAAACGGAACGAACTAATCAGACTCTGGAGGCGTATTTGAGGTGTTTTGTCTCTTCTGATCAGGATGATTGGGTGACCTTCTTGCCGTTGGCTGAATTTGCCCTTAGTAACCGGGCTAGTTCTGCCACCTTGGTTTCGCCATTTTTCTGCAACTCTGGTTTCCATCCTCGTTTTTCCTCGGGACATGTGGAGCCTTCTGACTGTCCTGGAGTGGATTCTGTGGTGGATAGGTTGCAGCGGATCTGGAATCATGTGGTGGACAACCTGAAGTTGTCACAGGAGAAGGCTCAGCGTTTTGCCAACCGCCGCCGCGGTGTGGGTCCCCGACTTCGTGTTGGGGATTTGGTATGGCTGTCTTCTCGATTTGTTCCTATGAAGGTCTCCTCTCCCAAATTTAAGCCTCGATTCATTGGTCCTTACAAGATATTGGAAATCCTTAATCCTGTATCCTTTCGCCTGGATCTTCCGGTGTCGTTTGCCATTCACAACGTATTTCATAGGTCCTTGTTGCGGCGGTACGTTGTGCCTGTGGTTCCTTCTGCTGAGCCTCCTGCTCCGGTGTTGGTTGAGGGCGAGTTGGAGTACGTGGTGGAGAAGATCTTAGATTCTCGTCTCTCCAGGCGGAGGCTTCAGTACCTGGTCAAGTGGAAGGGCTATGGTCAGGAGGATAATTCCTGGGTGGTCGCCTCTGATGTGCATGCGGCCGATTTAGTTCGTGCCTTTCACGCCGCTCATCCTGATCGCCCTGGTGGTCTTGGTGAGGGTTCGGTGACCCCTCACTAAGGGGGGGGTACTGTTGTGAATTTACCTTTTGGCTCCCTCTAGTGGCTACTAGTGATTTGACTCTGGGTATGTCATTCTTCCCTTGTATGCTCACCTGGGTCGTTAGGTCAGGGGTGTTGCTATATAAGCTCCCTGGACCTTCAGTTCAATGCCTGGCAACGTTGATATCAGAGCTAATCTGTAGTGCTCTGGTCTACTGATCCTGGTTCCTGTGTTGATTAAGCTAAGTCCGCTTTCTTGCTTTTTGCTATTTTGTTTTTGTTTGCATTTCTGTCCAGCTTGTATATAATCTGTATCCTGACCTTGCTGGAAGCTCTAGGGTGGCTGGTGTTCTCCCCCCGGGCCGTTAGACGGTTCGGGGGTTCTTGAATCTCCAGTGTGGATTTTTGATAGGGTTTTTGTTGACCATATAAGTTATCTTACTACATTCTGCTATTAGTAAGTGGGCCTCTCTTTGCTAAACCTAGTTCATCCCTGTGTTTGTCATTTCCTCTTACCTCACCGTTATTATTTGTGGGGGGCTTGTATCCTACTTTTGGGGTCCTTTCTCTGGAGGCAAGAGAGGTCTTTGTTTTCCTCTTCTAGGGGTAGTTAGCTCTCCGGCTGGCGCGAGACATATAGCGACCAACGTAGGCATGTTCCCCGGCTACTTCTAGTGTTGGCGTTAGGAGTAGATATATGGTCAACCCAGTTACCACTGCCCTATGAGCTGGATTTTTGTACTTCGCAGACTTGCTGATATTTCTGAGACCCTCGCCATTGGGGTCATAACACCAGCCACCTCTGCAGTGGATCTGGTCTTCAGCCTCTTGATAATCCAGGATTTGGTCACAGGGTTGATTTTTGGCATGTTGCAGAGCTCAAGTTGCAGTTCAATTGAAGGTCTGGGGTGCTGGGTTTCCAAACAATTTAAAAGTGAGTTCTACTCTACTGTATGATGTTATTAGCAGAAGAAATTTTTTTGGGAGTGGATGACACCAGTATAACATAGACTAGATGCTCCAAATAATTTAAAAATTAATCTTGACTGCTGTATCACGTTTGTAAAAAAAAAAAAAATTAATGTGTAACAGCTCTGCACACATAACGATTTCACCGCTACTAAATGACAAGGTGGGATATGGCAGGCTGTATCACGATTAGCAGCAGAATTTTTTTTTTTTATGTGCATGAGCTCTGCAGACAGGTTTATTTCACCGCCACAAAGCTAAAATATGAAAAATTGTCAACTATATCACATTTAGCAACAGAAAAAAATATTTAGTTTAATGTGCATGAGCTCTGCAGACAGCCCAATTTTACCACCGTAAAATTACAACGTGGGATATGGCGGACTGTATCACGTTTAGCCGCAGAATTTTTTGTGGGTTTAATCTGCATGAGCTATGCAGACAGTGTAATTTAACTGCCACTAAATAACAAGGTGAGATATGGCATGCTGAATCAGGGTAGCAACTGCCCAAATAAATATTTTTTCATGGCCAACGGCTCAAATCACAGAACAATGTCATCACACCACTAAATGACAAGGTGACATATGCCTTGCTATATCACATTTAGCAAGTAAAAAAATAAAATTTAGAAATAGAAGCAGTGCACAGCACACTTGCATGAAATGTGCCCTGCTCTCTGTTAAAGTTTACAACCACGCTGCTCCTCTGAGCTCTCCCTGCCCCTACCCTAATCTAACACGTGCCCCACGCTCATCATGCACCACCATTATCATAGTCAAAGTGCTGAAAATACTTTAGTGGCAACGCAATTATTTTCCCACACTTTTTACCGAATGTTTCAGATTTTTTCTGATTTTTTTAAATTTTGCTCGTGCTTCCGATCACGAATCCGAATATGCCGTATTCGTGCTGATTTTATATTTGGCGATCGTTTTTCGAGCAAATTCACTCATCACAAATGCTACACCTTTGTTCAGACCAGAATTTCTGTAACAGTTTTTATTTCTGTCGAATATTAAACATACTGGCCATACATTAGACCACCCAGCTAGATATTACTTTGCAATGAAATTTTGAGTAGTTTGGCTTTCTTAAAAAGTTTAATTGTATCTTTATTTGCATTCTACTTTTTATTTAATTTGTTTATTTTTTATAATTGCTCACTTTGAAAAACCATCTCGTTTGAAAATCAACAAGTCATTTTTAAATTTGGTGTGTAATAATATAATAACATTACTTTAATCTGACTATCTGTTTACTGGACATTAACCCCTTCAGGACCTTTGACATATATTTAATTCAAAGGTCGTATTTCTGTCTTTGATGTGGGCTCGCAAACCAAATTCGCATCTTTCTATGCATATTAACACTGATTTAGTCAGCCTTCATGTGCTTTTAACAGCCAAGGGTGAAGCAGTTCTCCGCCCGTGGCTGTTAACCACTTAAATCCTGCTGTTAATCACTGACAGTAGGGTTTATTATGTGCCAGCCTGTGGCATTTCATTCATCCCGCATATCGGCACCCATGTCATATGATCACGTGATGCCGATAGGTTGTCATGACAGAAGGGGGTCTGTTGATGACCCCCTTACCAGTCATTACAATCCTCCTGTGAGATTATGATTTCTGCTTCATCGCACAATAAGATGATTGCAGCTTCAAGTCTCCTAAATGGACTTTCGTAAAAAGTCAGTGAAAAGTTGAAAGAAAAAACTTTTTAAAAATATTAAAAAATTGTAAAAAGCACAAAAGTTCAAATCACTCCACTTTTGTCCCATTAAAAAATGAAGCAATTAAAAAAATTAAAAAATATACCTACAGTGACATGTAAAAGTTTGGGCACCCTTGGTCAAAATAATTGTTATCAAGTTAAGCAAGTTGAAGATAAAATGATCTCTAAAAGGACTAATGTTAAAGATGACACATTTCCTTTGTATTTTAGGCAAAAATATATATATATAAATATATATATTTATTTAATCTTTTAAATTTTAAAAATTACATAAAGGATAATGGGCTGATGCTAAAGTTTGAGCTCCCTGCATTGTTAGTACCTATACAAATGTAGATAACAATGCTGCCTGATTATACATCTGTGCCCAAGCAGGGAATTATATATGAGATGTTCAGTGCAACAACTTACCATAGCCCATATAAAGAACAGATTTGCACAACAATGAACAAGGTAACATTAAAAAGTCTTAAGCTTTATTACATCATTAATAAAAAAAACATATAACTGTAATGAAAGGGATAATCAAGTGGTGAAATCTGCCAATAGTGGAACCACATGTCTGAGTATAAATACAAAACAATTTATCAACCCAAAAGAAAATCCAATTCATGTGTAACCAAAGTGGAAACTATATTAATCATAGATATCAATTAAAGCCAAGCTGAATGGCGTGTATATGTGTAGAGAGGATGGAGGGGCAGAAAAGAAATAAACAGTGTAGAATATTACATCAGACCTGCGGTGCCATGGCCCCTACGCGCGTTTCGGCTAGCGTACCTAGTAGGACCCCCTTTTGAAAGTATCACAGCTTGTAAACACTTTTTGTAGCTAGCCAATAATCTATCAATTCTTGTTTGAGGGATTTTCATCCATTCTAACTTGGAAAATTCTTCCTGTTCTGTGACATTGTTGGATGTACTGCTATTTTGAGATATAGCCACAGATTTTCAATAATGTTCAAATCAGGGAACTCTGAGGGCCATTGTAAAACTTTCAACTTGCGCCTTTTGTCTACTGTGGATTTTAGGATCATTATCCATTTTCAGAAGCCATACTCTTTTCAACTTCAGCTTTTTTAAAGATGGCATTATGTTTGTTAAAATTTTACTGAATGCAATCTTCCTTCTACCCATGAAATGTTCCCGTGCTTGTGGCTGCAACACTATCCCAAAGCATGATTGATCCACCCCCATGCTTAACGGTTGGCTAGATGTTCTCTTCCTGAAATTCTGTGCCCTTTTTTCTCAACACATACATTTGATTATTGTAGCCAAAGAGTTCTATTATAAACTCTTTGGTCCACAGGGCCTGTTTCCAAAATGCATCAGGGTTTTTTTAGATGTTTTTTACATACTTCTAATTCTCACTTTTGTGGTGAGGATGCAGGAAAGGTTTTCTTCTGATGACTCTTCATGAAAGTCATATTTGTGCAGGTGTCTCTGAACAGTAGAACATTGTACCACAGCTCCAGTGTCTGCTAAATCTGAAGGTGTTTTGTAGTCAAATGGGAAGTCTGATATGCCAGTCTAGCAAACCTACGAGCTGCTCTCACTGAAATTTTGCTTGGTCTTCCAGCCCTTATCTTGATCTCCATTGTTCCTGCTAACTGCCATTCCTTAATTACATTTAAACTGAGGAAAGGGCAACTTCAATTTGCTTTGCTATCTTCTTACTGCTTTCTTGTGCTTTGTGAGTCTCCATCATTTTCATTTTCAGAGTGCTACGTAGCTGTTTAAAAGAACCCATGGCTGCTATTTGTTGACACAAAGTTAGAGGAGGAGGTTGGGTTTTTATAAAGCTGGGAAATTTTCATAAAGATAATAGTGAACAAACTATAGCTCTAATTAAGGTCTGAAACCTTGGCCAAAATTATCTGAGCACACAAATCTTCAGATGCCCAAACTTTTGCATAGGCTCATTTTCTTTTTTGTAATTATTAAAATTTAAAAAAATGACAGTTTTTTTGTATGCCTAAAATATAAAGGAAATGTATCATCTTTAACTTTAGGCCTTTTAATTTTGACCATGATTGCCTATACTTTTACATGCCACTGTATTTGTTATCACGGTGTTTATAAAAGTCTAGTCTAACAAAATCTAAAATAAATTAATCTGATAGGCAAACAGCATTACAAAAAAAATAAATAAAAACGCCCCAATTACTTTTTTTGACCAGTGCAATATTGCAACAGAATTCAAGAAGATGCAAACAAAACATTGTACCTACCATAAAATTATATCGATAAAAATGTCAGTTCATGGCGCAAAAAAATTTGACATCACACAGCCACATACTGCAAAAAAAGAAAATGCTACGGGTCTCGGAACATGGTAACATAAATAAAAAGAAAATTCTTACACATTTCTAAATTTTTTTCCTTATTTAAAAAAAAACTATACGTGTTTGGTATTTGTGTACTCGTACTAATCTGGAGAATTAGATTGGATGGTCAGTTTTATCATATAGTGAACAGGGTGAATAAAAAGAAAATCATTGTGGAACTGCAATTTTTTTTGCAATTTCAATGCACTTGGATTTTTTTCTTCACTTTCCAGTGCATGACATGATAAATAAATGATGTCAATGAAAAGAACAGCTTGTACCGCAAAAAACAAGCTCTCAAAAGGCTATGGGAGCGAAAAATAAAAGAGTTATGGCTCATGGAATAAGGCAAAGAAAAAAAAGCGTAAACACGGAAAATCACAAAGTCAAGGAGAGGTTAACCCTTTAGTACAAATTGATGTAAGGGTATGTTAGCACTGGAGTCCTCATGTGTGGAAAGGACTCCAAAGCGGAGCTCCCTCCTCACGTGGTCAACATCAGATATGTTGCATAGACAGTCTCTATCTGTACCAGCAGCAGGAGAAGCTCACCTCAGATTGCTGCTGTTAACTATTTATATACTGCCGTCAATCTCTGACAGGAATCTCTCATTAATTTTAATGAAAAACAGAATAGTAGTCTCTGAGGTCCAAAGGATGGATTAACTGATGCTTGGTAAGTAAACACTTGGTGAGAATATTGAAATCCTGATTTGTGTTTGATTCCTACTTACACAAAAAGATACAGCTCTGAAATCCTTTTCCTTTCCCAAACCATAATAAAAAGTTACTGAGTAACCTACCACACAAGGCTATCCTTATTCTAGGCATTTTTTTCCTTCCTTACCAATTTTATGAGCATTTCATATCTTCCACTCCATTGTCTCACAGGGTTATCTGTACTTAAATACTATTTGCAGCTAAAAAATAACTAATAATCATGATTGTAGTAGAACTATATGGATCTCACAGATTCCAGAAAACAGCTGTAATATAAAAAGTCATCTTGGAGTGAGGTTGACATGCTAAGATTAATAAACACAACCATTTAACAAGGATTTACAAAGTACTTGTACCTATATGAGTATTTATTTTGCTTGCTTATTTACCCATTATATTTCACAGTGCTCTACAGACATTGACACCAATGTCCACAATTTAAATGTCCTACCACTATATCTTTGAATGAAGCCAAAGTACCTAGAGGAAACCCAAGAAAACATGACTCCTACATGTTGTCCTTGGTGGGATTTGAACCAAGGACCCCAACACTGCAAAGCATCAGTGACAATCATTGAGCCCCCGTGCTGCATGTCTACTTGCTTTTAACTAGAAATTAAGAACTAGGCACATTAAGTTGATGTCATAATATGGCTTCTTTTCAATATTTGATTATCTTGTATTTAAGAAAATAGTTTTCTTTATCAGGAAGAGTAAAGTCCCCCTCCATCTTTGTGATGTGGGGGTAATACAGGTCAAATCCTGCAAGTATTGTTGTCAAGGTATCACCTGAAGTGTGTACATAATCAATCCCAAGATCCATTTGATGGAGAAGTTCTCTCTAATGTTTTTTGCAGCATTCTCTGCCTCCTCTTACTATATATCAGTAATTCTCGCTCTCCTCATGCTTTTATTTGTAGCACTTACATTCCAAATTTATGATGGAGTAGTCCAAAGTGCCGGCAGCTCCTGCTTCTAGGGCCGCTTAACAACCTACTCAAGCATCAGCTACAGAAAAAGACATCTGACAGTAAATGGAACTGAAAGAGCACAGATATCTTTCTTTTCCTCTCCCTGTTTTAAGGAACATCTTTTTAATTTTATATTCCACTTACATCTCCTCGCCAATCTTTCATGATTTTTGCTAATGTTTATGGAAATTCTCAACCTTTTTTTTTGCTAAAGTAAATCCTCACTAATATTTGTTTTACTTACAGATTTCTATTTAGTAGTAGTATATAAACACTTACTGACAATTGAATCATAACCCAGGTCAGGTCTATGACATAATCTGATTTTTTGTATATAAAAATCTAAAATATTTACAATACAACCATTATAGAAATTAACCAAACTAAGGCTAGGTTCACATTAGCATTTCTGTGTGCAGTGTATCATCTGCATGCGCAAACATATGCCAAAACGCATGCAAATGCATGTTTATGCAGCATTTTAATCTGCATCAGCTTACGCATGACGGCAAAAAAACGCTGCATGTGCATGCTTTTGTGTGAGTTTTTGCCTGCGTGTGCGTTGTTTATGCGCATGCGTTCGATATTTCCAGGAGGGCTTGTCTCAATGGGCATGTCTCAAAACAACTCCTGGACATGCGCAGTCCGAAGTACGCAAGCACATCGAACGCATGCGTTCCCATAGACAGTAATGTGTTGTTTTGATGCACTCCATCCGCAATCATCTGCATGCGGATGACTGCGCATAATTGACACCTCAAAAAATACAACATTGCAAAATGCAAATGCAAGAAATGATTGCTCGACCCCGCCGCACACCGCAAAACGACGGATGCATACGCCCCTGCATACACAATGTTAAAGATAGGTATGCAAGACGCATGCGGATCTATGCGGATCAAACACTGCACACAGATACGCAAATGTGAAACTTTTTTTTTGCTAATTATATGAAGCACTGAAAATTATTAACCTTTGCTAATCACTTTATTAAGTATATTGACTTCAGTTCTGTAAAAAACTTGCATGTAAATGGCACTGGGTTCATCTAAGTGGCATAAACCATTGCTTCCTCATCGTTTTCTTGCTGCCTTTTCTGTATTAATAGCAGAGTCATACTCTATTAATATGCACTGGAAGTGAAGATATTATTAGTGGATGGTGGCACCTTAGGAGTGTGCATGCTCTCCTAGGAAGGTATTGGCAGCGGGTATCTTCCTCTCCATGCTCAGGAGCAATGCGCTCTCTCCTGCATAAGCACTTCTACCTTGTGTGTCTCCACTAGAGATGAGTGAACTTATTCACTACTATTATTATTATATTCGTATTCTGATTCCCAAGCATTTTTCCTCAAAGATGGCTAAATTCGGGCGCAGTTCGGTAAATGATCGCATTGCCACTAATGCTTTTGTTAGGACTTTGGCTAGGATAGTGGTGCAATATGATGAGCTGGGGGGATGTGTTTTATAAGGGGAGAAGGTGAGTATAGGTCAGAGAAGCGGCATGCTGTAATTTTTTTTCTTTATTAACTTAATGTGTATATATTCCGGCAGGCAGTCAGGGCGCAGAAACTATATATAACGTCCAGACACAAGGGCTTCTGTCATTGGCTGCCGAAGTCAATATATATATAAAGCGGACATGTTGTTTTGCTGACACCATTTTGACAGTGTTATAGAGCAGAGAGTCTGTTCCTGCTGCAAGTTGTCATATAGTTTGATAGGATATTGTGTGAAACTGACCTTCCATCATCTAACTAGTTTGTGCTAATAGTGCTGTGCAGGAAAGAGTCCAGATTTCCTAATCAAAATCATTTTGGCTAATACTGTGTTGCAGTCAGGAGGTCATATTTCAAAATAATTTGGGATAATATTGGGGTACAGGCATCAGGTCCCTTTTCCTACTCAAAATCGTTTGGACTAATATTGCTGTGCAGGGACCAGGCCCTATTTCCTATTCAAAAACATTTTGGCGAATATAGGTACCAGGCCCCATTTCCTAATCAAAATCATTTACATTAATATTGTTGCGCAGAGACCAGATCCTACTTCCTAATCAAAATTGTTTGGGCTAATTTTGGGGTACAGCCACCAGGCCCCATTTCCTATTCAAAATTGCTTGGGCTAGTATTGTTGTTCAAGTATCAGGGCCCATTTCCTAATCAAAATTGTTTGGGCTAATATTACTGTGCAGGCTCCAGTCCCCATTTCCTAATCAAAATCATTTGGGCATACTGTGTGGCAGTAAGGAGGAGTTCACATTTCCTAATCAAAATTGTTTGGGCTAATATTAGGGGGCAGGCACCAGGCCCCATTTCCTAAACAAAATTGTTTCAGATAATATTGGGGTGCAGGCACCAGGTCCCATTTACTAATCAAAATAGTTTGGGCTAATACTGTGTTACAGTAAAGGGGAGTTCACATTTCCTAATCAAAATGGTTTGACTAATATTGGGATGCAGGCACCAGGCCCCATTTCCTAATCAAAATGGTTGAGCAAATACTGTGTTGCAGTAAGGAGGACTTCACACTTTCTAATCAAAATCATTTGGGCTAATATTGTTGTGTAGGCAGTATCTCAGCAAATAAATACTGATTGTTAATTGAGTTACAGGTGACTGATAGGTCTGGGACTAGGGTTGTGAAACAGCTTTTTAAAAGCGGGAAAGGGTACATCCAACATGAGTGGGAAAAAGCGAGGTTGTGGTGGAAGGGGGAATAGGTTTCATGTTCGACATGTGTTTGGATTAGGTGGTAATGTTGTTGAAAGCTCCACTGAACAAACACTGTCTTGTCCTATCCAAAGACAAGTGACAACATCTGTTACTCCCTTTCTTTGGCAGCCACACAGTGGTATGCCTTGTAGATCAGGGCCAGAAAGAGAATCCAGTGGATGGTAAGCGCTGCATCAAGTGGCCTTTCCTCTTCTTCCTCCATCTTAAAGGGAATCTGTCACCTAATTTTGGCACTATAAACTGCTGCCACCGCCATCAGGGGCTTATCTACTGCATTCTGTAATGCTGTAGATAAGCCCCCGATGTAACCTGAAAGATAAGAAAAATAAGTTAGATTTAACTCACCCGGGCTGGTCCCCGTGCGGTCCGCTCCGATGGGCGTCGCAGGTCCGGGTCCGGAGCCTCCCATATTCATACGATGTCGTCCTCTTCTTTGCTTCCTGTCACGGCTCCTGCGAAGGAGTACTTTATCTGCCCTGTTGAGGGCAGAGCAAAGTACTGTAGTGTGCAGCCGCCGGGCCTCTCTGACCTTTCCCGGTGCCTGCGCACTGCAGTACCTTGCTCTGCCCTCAAAATTATATAAAATTAAAAAAAAATAAAGAAAAAGCAATGAAAGCTTAAGGTTGTTCAACTGTTTGACAAGTTGCATCTTAGGCACCACAGCAATTCTGCTCACTGTTGCAAATCTCATTCTTTGCATGTGCCTACATGGCAACCAAGGGCTATGCATATTCTATCAAGGGTGGGAGAAATTTAAACTAAAAATATCCCCACCAACCGACCAAAAAGTAAATGAAAAGTGAAAAAAAAACACAATTACACATATTTTACATTTTGCATATTAATTTTAATATTTCAATTTGGCAATGGTATACCAAACACACATTCTGTGGCCCATTACACCATTTGTAGGCATTGTTACTACTTCCTGGCATTAGTTATATGGTCCTTTTTTAGCAGCAATGGAGAAATCATGTGAATTATCCTAAAAATTAATAAATTCTTACATTAAATCGAGACATTTAACTGTGCTGGTCCATTTTGCCACAGCTGTTTAAATTGTCACATTAGACACACATATATACCACACTGACTTTACGGGGAGGCTAATAGAAAATAGGTGCTGGACACAGCAGTAGATATATATCCGTCTAAATAAATTAGTGTATATACTTGCTTATAGAATAGGTGGTATACATCTGCTGAGTGGATGAATAGTAGGCCATTTGAAAAATTCATGGAAACCAAAAGAGGAGAAGCCGAACATGTGATCAACAACAATCAGGGACAAGAGAGTATATAAATATAAAATAAGTTTATTGACAAAGTGGTAAAGAGTAGCACCTTTTCCAAAACAGCCACGACCAATCAGCGACGGGCACAGTCTGACGGCAAAATGGCCGCTCCTTACTCCCCACAATCAGTGCCCTCTCCATACTCCCCTCCAGTCAGCACTCACACAGGGTTAATGGCAGCGTTAACGGACTGCATTATGCCACGGTGTAACTCACTCAGTTATCGCTGCTATTAACCCTGTGTGACCAACTTTTTACTATTGATGCTGCCTTTGCAGCATCAATAGTAAAAAGATTTAATGTTAAAAATAATAAAAAAAATAAAAAATCATTATTTAGGGTATGTGCACACGTGCAGATTTCCTGCAGATCTGCAGCTTTTTTTCTGCGCAGAAACACTGCAGATCTGCAAGTGATTTACAGTACAATGTAAATCAATGGCAAAAAAATGCTGTGCTAATGGTGCAGAAAAATCTGCACGGAAAATGCAGCAGATTCAAAAAAGGACCATGTCACTTCTTTTGTGCTAATCTGCTGCGATTCTGCACCCATTCCATAATAGAAATCTGCAGGGACGAAAAAAGGAATAAAATCTGCACAAAAATCTGCAACATGTGCACATACCAAAAAAAGGCGCAGATTGTGACTTGCGTTTTCTGCCAAGAAATGCAGAATCTGCACAAAAAATTCCATAGTTAAACTGCAACGTATGCATATAGCCATACTCACCTTCCGGATCCAGCCGAGGCCTTTCCCACTCCACGCGATGCTCCGGTGACCGGTCCATGCATTGCGGTCTCGCGAGATGATGATGTGTAGTCTCGCAAGACCGCTACGTCATCATCTCGCGAAACCGCAATGCACTCTTGGGACCGGAGCATCGGTAAACGCTTCGGCTGGATCTGGGGGGCCAATGGAGGGTGAGTATATAACTATTTTTTATTTTAATTCTTTTTTTAACAGGGATATGGTGCCGACATTGCTATATACTACGTGGGCTGTGTTATATACTACGTGGGCTGTGCTATATACTGCATGGGCTGTGTTATATACTACATCTGTGCTATATACTATGTGGGCTGTGCTATATACCATGTGGGCTGTGCTATATACTACGTGGCTGTGGTATGTATTATGTGGCTGGGCAATATACTAAATCGCTGTGCTCTATACTATGTGGCCTGTGCTATATACTATGTGGCCTGTGTTATATACTACGTCTCTGTGTTATATACTACGTCTCTGTGCTATATACTACGTGGCTGTGCTATATATTACGTGGCTATGCAATATACTACATTTCTGGGCAATATACTACGTGTCTGTGCTATAAACTACGTGGCTGAGCAATATACTACATGGCTGAGCAATATACTATGTGGCTGGGCAATATACTATGTGGCTGGGCAATATACTATGTGGCTGGGCAATATATTACGTGGCTGGGCAATATACTATGTGGCGGGGAAATGTACTACGTGGCTGGGCAATATACTACATGGCTGGGCAATATACTACATGGCTGAGCAATATACTACGTGGCTGGGCAATATATGGGTAACTATGTGGCTGGGCAATATTCTATGAGGCTGGGCAATATACTATGTCGCTGGGCAATATACTACGTGGCTGGGCAATATACTATGTGGCTGGGCAATATCCTATGTGGGCTGTGCTATATGGGCTGTGTTATATACTACGTGGGCTGTGCTATATACTATGTGGCTGGGCAATATACTACGTGGCTGTGTTATATACTACATGGGCTGTGTTATATACTACGTGGGCTGTGTTATATACTACGTGGCTGTGCTATATACTACGTGGGCTGTGTTATATACTACATGGGCTGTGTTATACGCTACTTGGCTGTGCTATATTTCTCTACTGTATCTGTGCATCATGAATCGTGGTATGTGTTAAAGAGGGGGGCCCACTGAGACTCTTTTGCCCAGGGCCCTCAAAAACCTGGAGCCGGCCCTGGCTTCACTGATTGGTCACGCCCAGCTGCAAACAATCAGCGACAGGCGCAGTCCGGCCGTGAATTGGAGCGGAATTTGAACCACGCTTCACTAATTGGTCGCGGCCGGCCGAATCCTGTAAAGTGCAAATTTTTCATTTATTCTATAAACTTCTGACAACATCTCTCCGAATTTCCAAGCAATAATTTTTGTATTTTATTCTGACAAAGAAAAATAGTCAAAATAATAAAAAACAAGAAAAAACAGGACTTTCAGACCTCAAATAATGCAAAGAAAACAAGTTCATAATCATTTAGAAACAACAATACCAATGTTTTAACTCAGGAAGAGTTCAGAAATCAATATTTTGTGGAATTACCATGATTTTTATTCACAGCTTTCATGCATCTTGGCATGCTTTCCACCAGTCTTTCACACTGCTTCTGGAGCAATGATTTGAGCAGTTCTTCTTTGTTTGATGACTTGTGACTATCCATCATCCTCTTGATTACATTCCAGAGGTTTTCAATTGATTTCAGGTCTCTTAACCCCTTAATCCCATATGACGTACTATCCCATCAAGGTGACCTGGGACTTAATTCCCAGTGACGGGATAGTACGTCATAGCCGATCGGCCGCGCTCACGGGGGGAGCGCGGCCGATCGCGGCCGGGTGTCAGCTGCCTATCGCAGCTGACATCCGGCACTATGTGCCAGGAGCAGTCACGGACCGCCCCCGGCACATTAACCCCCGGCACACCGCGATCAAACATGATCGCGGTGTACCGGAGGTACAGGGAAGCATCGCGCAGGGAGGGGGCTCCCTGCGGGCTTCCCTGAGATGATCGGTACAAGGGAATGTACTCACCTTGTACCAAGCGTCTCCTCCCTGCAGGCCCCGGATCCAAAATGGCCGCGGGGCTGCATCCGGGTCCTGCAGGGAGTACTTCCGGGTCCGGAGCAGGCTGCAGATGAAAGCTGCAGCCTGCAGTGATGTGAGTGAGAGCGCCGATCTGATAATGTGCTGTGCACACTATCAGATCGGCGATCTGTGATGTCCCCCCCTGGGACAAAGTAAAAAAGTTTAAAAAAAAATTTCCACATGTGTAAAAAAAAAAAAAAAAAAATCCTAAATAAAGAAGAAAAAAAAAAATATTATTCCCATAAATACATTTCTTTATCTAAAAAAAAAAAAAACCAATAAAAGTACACATATTTAGCATTGCTGCGTCCGTAACGATCCAACCTATAAAATTGTCCCACTAGTTAACCCCTTCAGTGAACACCGTAAGAAAAAAAAAAAACGAGCCAAAAAACAACGCTTTATTATCATACCGCCGAACAAAAAGTGAAATAACACGCGATCAAAAAGATGGATATAAATAACCATGGTACCGCTGAAAACGCCATCTTGTCCCGCAAAAAACGAGCTGCCATATAGCATCATATCCAAAAAATTAAAAAAGTTATAGTCCTCAGAATAAAGCGATGACAAAATAATTATTTTTTCTATAAAATAGTTTTTATCGTATAAAAGCGCTAAAACATAAAAAAGATATAAATGAGATATCGCTGTAATCGTATTGACCCGACGAATAAAACTGCTGTATCAATTTTACCAAACGTGGAACGGTATAAACGCCTCCCCCAAAAGAAATTCATGAATAGCTGGTTTTTGGTCATTCTGCCTCACAAAAATCAGAATAAAAAGTGATCAAAAACTGTCACATGTCTGAAAATGTTACCAATAAAAACGTCAACTCGTCCCGCAAAAAACAAGACCTCACATGACTTATGTGGACCAAAATACGGAAAAATTATAGGTCTCAAAATATGGAGACGCAAAAACTTTTTTGCTATAAAAAGCGTCTTTTAGTGTGTAACAGCTGCCAATCATAAAAATCCGATATAAAAAACACTATAAAAGTAAATCAAACCCCCCTTCATCACCCCCTTAGTTAGGGAAAAATAATAAAATTAAAAAAATGTATTTATTTCCATTTTCCCATTAGGGCTAGGGTTAGGGCTAGGGTAAAGGTTAGGGTTAGGGCTAGGGTTAGGGTTAGGGCTAGGGTTAGGGCTAGGGTTAGGGCTAGGGCTGGGGTTAGGGCTAGGGTTAGGGCTAGAGTTAGAGCTAGGGTTAGGGCTAGGGTTAGGGTTAGGGCTAGGGTTAGGGCTAGGGTTAGGGCTAGGGCTAGGGTTAGGGCAAGGGCTAGGGTTAGGGTTAGGGTTAGGGTTGGGGCTAGGGTTGGAGCTAAAGTTAGGGTGGGGCTAAAGTTAGGGATAGGGTTGGGGCTAAAGTTAGGGTTAGGGCTAAAGTTAGGGTTGGGGCTAAAGTTAGGGTTAGGGTTTGGATTACATTTACGGTTGGGATTAGGGTTGAGATTAGAATTAGGGGTGTGTCAGGGTTAGGGGTGTGGTTAGGGTTACAGTTGGGATTAGGGCTAGGGGTGTTTGGATTAGTTTCAGGTAGAATTGGGGAGTTTCCACTGTTTAGGCACATCAGGGGCTCTCCAAACGCGACATGGTGTCCGATCTCAATTCCAGACAATTCTGCGTTGAAAAAGTAAAACAGTGCTCCTTCCCTTCCGAGCTCTCCCGTGCGCCCAAACAGGGGTTTACCCCAACATGTGGGGCATCAGCGTACTCGGGACAAATTGGACAACAACTTTTGGGGTCCAAGTTCTTTTGTTATCTCTGGGAAAATAAAAATTTTGGGGGCTAAAAATCATTTTTGTGGGAAAAAAAGGATTTTTTATTTTCACAGCACTGCGTTGTAAACTGTAGTGAAACATCATGGGTACATCAGGGGCTCTGCAAATGCAACATGACGCCTGCAGACCAATCCATCTAAGTCTGCATTCCAAATGATGCTCCTTCCCTTCCGAGCTCTGCCATGCGCCCAAACAGTGGTTGCCCCCCACATATTGGGTATCAGCGTACTCAGGACAAATTGGACAACAACTTTTGGGGTCCAATTTATCCTGTTACCCTTGTGAAAATATAAAACTGGGGGCTAAAAAATCATTTTTCTGAAAAAAAAATTTTTTTTATTTTCACGGCTCTGCGTTATAAACTGTAGTGAAACACTTGGGGGTTTAAAGCTCTCAAAACACAACAATATAAGTTCCTTAGGGGGTCTACTTTCCAAAATGGTGTCACTTGTGGGGGGTTTTAATGTTTAGGCACATCAGGGGCTCTCCAAACGCGACATGGTGTCCCATCTCAATTCCAGTAAATTTTGCATTGAAAAGTCAAATGGCGCTCCTTCCCTTCCGAGCTCTGCTATGCGCCCAAACAGTGGTTTACCCCCAGATATGGGGTATCGTTGTACTCAAGACAAATTGAACAACAACTTTTGTGCTCTAATTTCTTTTCTTACCCTTGGGAAAATAAAAAATTGGGGGCGAAAAGATCATTTTTGTGAAAAAATATGATTTTTTATTTTTACGGCTCTGCATTATAAACTTCTGTAAAGCACTTGGTGGGTCAAAGTGCTCACCACACATCTAGATAAGTTCCTTAGGGGGTCTACTTTCCAAAATGGTGTCACTTGTGGGGGGTTTCAATGTTTAGGCACATCAGGGGCTCTCCAAACGCAACATGGCGTCCCATCTCAATTCCAGTCAATTTTGCATTGAAAAGTAAAATGGCGCTCCTTTCCTTCCGAGCTCTGCCATGCGCCCAAATAGTGGTTTACCCCCACATATTGGGTATCAGCGTACTCAGGACAAATTGTACAACAACTTTTGGGGTCCATTTTCTCCTGTTACCCTTGGTAAAATAAAACAAATTGGAGCTGAAATAAATTTTGTGTGAAAAAAAGTTAAATGTTCATTTTTATTTAAACATTCCAAAAATTCCTGTGAAACACCTGAAGGGTTAATAAACTTCTTGAATGTGGTTTTGAGCACCTTGAGGGGTGCAGTTTTTAGAATGGTGTCACACTTGGTTATTTTCTATCATATTGACCCCTCAAAATGACTTCAAATGAGATGTGGTCCCTAAAAAAAATGGTGTTGTAAAAATGAGAAATTTCTGGTCAAATTTTAACCCTTATAACTCCCTAACAAAAAAAATTTTGTTTCCAAAATTGTGCTGATGTAAAGTAGACATGTGGAGAATGTTACTTATTAAGTATTTTGCATGACATATCTCTGTGTTTTAAGGGCATAAAAATTCAAAGTTGGAAAATTGCGAAATTTTCAAAATTTTTGCCAAATTTCAGTTTTTTTCACAAATAAACGCAAGTTATATCGAATAAATTTTACAAGTAACATGAAGTACAATATCTCACGAGAAAACAGTGTCAGAATCGCCAAGATCCGTTGAAGCGTTCCAGAGTTATAACCTCATAAAGGGACAGTGGTCAGAATTGTAAAAATTGGCCCGGTCATTAACGTGCAAACCACCCTCGGGGCTTAAGGGGTTAATTTTTGCCAGAGCTGTATATATATAATTTTTTTTTTCATTTTCAAAATTACAAAAAAGAAAATGGGCCAATCCAAAAATGTGGGCACCCTGCAAGGTTAGTACCTAGTAACACCCCTTTTGAAAGCCAGACAAGAGTCTTTCAATTTTTGTTTGAGGGATTTTCATCCATTCTTACTTGGAAAATTCTTTCAGCTCTGTGAGATTCCAGGGTCGTCTTGCTTGCACTGCTACTTTGAGGTCTAGCCTCAGATTTTCAATGATGTTCAAATCTGGGGACTATGAGGGCCATTGTAAAACCTTCAGCTTGCTCCTTTTGAGGTAGTCTGTTGTGGATTTTAACATGTTTTTAGGATCATTATCCAATGGTAGAAGCCATCCTAGTAACATAGTAACATAGTTAGCAAAGCCAAAAAAATACATTTGTCCATCCAGTTCAGCCTATATTCAGTCAGAATAATTCCCCAGATCTACATCCTTCTAAAGAACCTAATAACTGTAAGATATAATATTGTTATGCTCCAGGAAGACATCCAGGCCTCTTTTGAACCCCTCGACTGAGTTCGCCATCACCACCTCCTCAGGCCTCCTCTTTTCATCTTCAGCTTTTTCACATATGGTATTATATTTACATCAAGAATTTTTTGAAATTTCAATTAATCCATTCTTCCCTTTACCCGTGAAATGTTCCCTGCGTCTTTGGCTACAAAACATCCCCAAAGAATGATTGTTTTGCCGCCACGCTTAAAGGTTGGCGAGATGTTCTTTTACTGAAATTATGTGCCTTTTTTTCTCCACACATACTTTTGATCATTGTGGCCGAAGAGTTCTATTATAAACTCAATGGTCCACAGGACTCGTTTCCATAAAGCATCAGGCTTGTTTAGATGCTCTTTTGAATACTTCTGACTCTGAATTTTACAGCGAGGATGCAGGAGAGGTTTTCTTCTGATGACTCTTTCATGAAGGACATATTTGTGCAACTTGCAAGTGTCTCTGAACAGAAGAACAATGTACCACAACTCCAGAGTCTCCTAAATCTTTTTGAAGGTCTTTTGCAGTCAAGCGGAGGTTCTGATTTGCCTCTCTAGCAATCCTATGAGCAGCTCTCACTGAGATTTTTTTATTGGTCTTCCAGATCTCTACTGTTTCTGTTAACTGATATTTCACAATTACATTTTGAACTGATGAAAGGGTAACTTGAAAATGCGTTGCTATCTTCTTATAGTCTTCTCATGCTTTGGTGTTGTAAAATGGCTATAAAATGGGCCGTAATAATAATTAGTTTACTCAACAGGCTGAATAGAATCAATAGAATGTTGTGAGGCTAGACAACACACAGTCCAAAAACAATGTAAGTCAATGTATGCTATTCTTATTAATGTCATGTGTAAATATCCATCCATTCAATGAAGCCCACCCAGAGTAAGGGTACCATCACACAGTACCATTTACATCGCTACGACGGCACGATCCGTGACGTCGCAGCGATCGTATGATTATCGCTCCAGCGTCGTAGACTGCGGTCACACTGTGCAATCACGGTGCTGGAGCGATGCCGAAGTCCCCGGGTAACCAGGGTAAACATCGGGTAACTAAGCGCAGGGCCGCGCTTAGTAACCCGATGTTTACCGTGGTTACCAGCGTAAAAGTAAAAAAAAAAAAACCGTACATACTCACTATCTGATGTCCGTCAGGTCCCTTGCCGTCTGCTTTCCGCTCTGACTGACTGCCGGCCGGAAAGTGAGAGCAGATCACAGCGGTGACGTCGCCGCTGTGATCTGCTCTCACTGTACGGCCGGATTCAGTCAGAGCAGGAAGCAGACGGCAAGGGACCTGACGGGCATCAGATGGTGAGTATGTACGGTTTGTTTTTTTTTACTTTTACGCTGGTAACCACGGTAAACATCGGGTTACTAAGCGCGGCCCTGCGCTTAGTTACCCGATGTTTACCCTGGTTACCAGCGAACACATCGCTGGATCGCTGTCACACACAACGATCCAGCGATGTCAGCGGGTGATCAAGCGACGAAAGAAAGTTTGAAACGATGTGCTACGACGTACGATTCTCAGCAGGGTGCCTGATCGCAGTAGCGTGTCAGACACTGCGAGATCGTAACAATATCGCTACAACGTCACGAATCGTGCCGTCGTAGCGATAAAAATGCCACTGTGTGACGGTACCCTAAGAAAAGCAAACAGCTGTGAGCTGGCGTTATTTTGGGAAGGGGTCAATATTCATGGGTCTTCCAGCCTGTCTGTGTAGCCTTTACTGGTAATTAAAAATTGGCTTCCAAATAAAAATGATGTGGGAGCCTCCCTATTTTTAACAATCAGCTGAGGAAAAGCATACAGCTGGGGGCTGGTATTATTCTGAGAAGAGGCCCATGAAGGTTCCCAACCTATTAATATCAGCTCACAGCTGTCGGCATAGCCTTTTCTGGTTATTGAAAGGCAGACCCCCCAAAAAAATGACATTGGGTCCCCTCTATATTTAATAACCCGCAAAGGCTATGCACACAGCTGGGGGCTGATATTACGAGGCTGGGAAGGGGCCGTGGATATTGGCTACCTCCCAAACTAATATTAGCAGCTCTCAGCTGCCCCTGAAATGTCACCTCCATTAGATTTGCCATTTCTGGTGCTTAGCCTTGGCTCTTCCTGCTTGCCCTGGTGCATTGGCAAGCAGGGTAATGGTTTGGGGCTTGATGTCAGTTATTTTATGTCCGATGACATGAAGCCCAGGGGTTAGTAATGGAGAGGCATCTATAAGACACCCCTATTTACTAACCCCATAGTGAAAGTAAGAAAGACACACAGTGAAAAGTGTGTTAATTGAACAAAACACTTCCAGACAAATCCCTTCTGTTACCCATTTATTTAGATAAAATTCAAAATTAAAGTAATCCTCTTCTGTATGCCATTAATTCATAATGATGAGGTATCATGATGATCCCAGACTCTGCTCCATCCAGATATAGTGCTGAGCGGTGACATTAGTAATGTGAGAGCTCAGTATGAGCAGCCGAAATACACACCGACAGTAGTGTGTGAATCTGGGTACTGCAACAAACGATGATGTCACTAAGGTTATTGCAGTTTATAGCCGATGAACTGCGGTAACCTTACAGAGGTCCCCTCATTTCACAGGCATCATTTCACACTGGCCTTCATAGGCTTTCATAGACCTTCACTACTAAGCCAAGGACCCAGTTATGTGGTCTAACCATGTGAGCTTATGGCCATATATGGAAAGCAGGGCTGCTTTGTGAAGTCTTAACAAACTCCTAATGGCAGAACATAAGAACATCACTTTGTGCATATATAAACCATGTATATGTAGTGAATTCTCATGTCTATTATCTGCAAAGGGAAATGTTAACATAGTGCAAACATAATGAAATAGCTGCCAGCTCTGCTATATCTTATTGCAATTCTTAAGACTTGTAACAATTTTTGACTTTTCAGAGTCCATTAACCCCTTTATCCTCCAAGCTGGTTTTTACGGTAATGATCAGGCCAATTTTACAATTCTGACCAGTATCACTTTATGAGGTAATAACTCTGGAATGCTTCAACAGATCCCACTGATTCTGAGACTGCTTTTTGTGACATATTGTACTTCATGACAGTGGTAAAATTCCTTCGATATAACTTGCATTTATTTAGGAAAAAACAGACATTTGGCGAAAATTTGGAAAATTTAGCAATTTTCAAACTTTTAATTTTTATGCCCTTAAATCAGAAAGATGTGTCATATAAAATACTTAATAAATAATTTCTGACATGTCTACTTTACAACAGCACAATTTTTGAAAACAAAAATTGTTAGGAAGTTATATGGGTTAAAAGCTGACTAGCGATTTCTCCTTTTTCCACCAAAATTTACAAAACCATTTTTATCAGGGACCACCCCACATTTGAAGTGACTTTTAGGGGTCTATATTATAGAAAATACTCAAAGGTAACACTATTATAAAAACTGCACCCCTCAAAGTGCTCAAAACCACATTCAAGAAGTTTATTAACCCTTCAGATGCTTCACAGGAATTTTTAGAATGTGGATAAAAAATTACATTTAACTTTTTTTTTAAATAAAAATTACTTCAGATTCAATGTTCTTATTTTGACAAGGGTAACAGGAAAAAATGGACCACAAAATGTGTTGGGAAATTTCTCCTGAGCATGCAGATATCCCATATGAGGGAGAAAACCACTGATTGGATGCACGGTAGAGCTTGGAAGGGAAGGAGCACCATTTGACTTTTTGAATGCAAAATTTGCTGGAATCATTAGTGGACGTCATGTCCCATTTGGTGAGCCCTTGATGTAACTTAGCAATGGAAAGCCCCTCAATTGACCCCATTTTGGAAACTAGACACCTCCAGGAATGTATTTAGATGTGTGGTGAGCACCTTGAACTCCAAGATTCTTCACAGAAGATTATAACATTGTGCGGTGAAAATAATAAAATCACATTTTCCCACAAAAAGTTATTTTAGCAACAATTTTTGCATTTTCATAAGGGTAACAGGAGAAATTGCACCACACAGTTTGTGTGGGAACGTCGACACCCCATATGTGGGGGAATACTACTTTTGAGGCACAGTGCAAAGCGCAAAAGTAAAGAGGCTCCATATTGGAGTGCAGATTTTTGCTGGAATGATTTGAGGCTTCCATGTCAGATTGGCAGAGCCTCTGAGGTGCCAGAACAAAAAAAAAAACAAATGTGAACTCATTTTGCAAACTACACTCCCCAATGAATTCATCTAGATGTGCAGTGATCATATCAACACCACATGTGCCTCACAGAATTTTATAACATTGTGCGATGAGGAAAGAAATTACATTTTTACCACTAAAATGTTGTTTTAGCCCCAAGTTTTTCATTTTTCTAAGGGCTAATAGGAATTTTTTTTTTTACAACAAACTGATGTTCATTTTTTCCTGAGTGCGCCAATACCCTACATGTATTTGGGAAATACTTTTCAGACACAGTGCAAAACTCAAAAGGCAAGAAGCAGCATACTATAGTGCAGATTTTACTGTTATGGTTTGCGGGTGCCGTGAACCACTAGAAGAGCCCATGAGGTGCCAGAACAGCATAACCCCCCATAAGTGACCCCATTTTACAAATAACACCTCTCAATGAATTTATCTAGGAATGCAGTTATCATATTGACACCATGGTGTGTCACAGAATTATATACCTTTGGGCAGTGAAGACAAATAACTACATTATTACCACCATATTGTTTTAGCCCCAGATTTTACATTTTCACACGAGAAGTGGGTAATAATGGTACCATAATTTGCATTATAAGAGGAAAATGAGTCAATGCTAATTATGAAACATATGAAAAATTTTATTTAAATCAATTAATCACACATAAAATATTTGAAAATTTTGTTAAAAAAAAAGCAATTTACAGAGCAACCGATGTATGAACATGTAAACTATGGGCTAGTGACAGATAATCCAAATACATGAGTGCCGGTCACAATATCAAAGCACAGAGGGCAAACATTAAGTGATAATTGCTGAAATAGACAAAGTGTCATGTTAGGGCAGTTGGTGGTTGGTTAGGTCAAGGGATGTTATGGATCCATCAGGGTCACAAATAAATAAATGCCTATGTAGGTACTAATAACCACTGACATGGATTCCAATAACAAAAACCTAGAATGGTGGCTCTAAAGTACCATCCCTTTACACTGCAGTGGTGAAGACAGCAATATCACAAGCGTTGAATGTAATTACCATGGTGCCAGGCATGTGTCCCGGGACTCACTCCCCGACGCATGTTTCGGTAAAGATTTTCCTTCTTCAGGGGGCGTGGCTTATGGGGTGAGGTGTCCCTCCCTATGTAGCTGGCCTCTCTGATTACCTGATCAGATGGGACCAATGGGGATGAGCTTATTGCGTAGGCGCACGGTCGCCAAGCCGCAAACTACTGCACACCAGTGCCACCCACCCAAACCAGGTCAAGTGGGACGGCCGGCGCCTAACCGCCACCAAGCAACCAGGTATGTGGGAGGACGACGGCAGCGCGCAACGGAGAGCGGACATGGAGAGACCGCGCACGTGTGCACATGAACAGAGCCGTCCCTGCGTGCCTTAATTTGTCCCACAATTTCTACTGAACGTGGCAATACCCCATATGTGGCTGTACAGTACTACTTAGCCATACAGAGAGACTCTGGAGGAACAGAGAGCTATTTACCTCCTGGAGCACAGATTTTCCTAGAACAGTTTGCTGACTCCATATACAGAGCCACTAATTGCTAGAAGAGCAGAACTCCTCCTCAAGTGACCCGATTTTGGAAATTATACACCTTTGGGAATTTATCTACAGATGTAGTGATGATTTTGACTCTGGGTATTTTCCAAAAACAAGCAGCATTGAATCTTGCCTAGTGAAAATTGCAAAGTGCTGTTGTAGTGACCAGTATGCTGTAGTGACTGATGCGTTGTAGTGACCAATACACTGCAGTCACCAGTATGTTATGCCCGGCCCATGCTTCTGGAGACATGCACCCATAAGTTAGTCGGGCTCTCATCACTTCAGAAATGCCAAAGATGTGGATGCTATATATGGTTTGGGATCACTGTGGGGCTCAGAAGGGAGGGGGTATTTGGATTTGGGACCACAGAATTTGCTGAATTTCTTTTGAAGGGTGAGGAGCCATTTTGCTTTTCCAGAGCTTTTGTACTACCTGTGACATTGAAGCCCCCTATATTTCCATTGACAGAAGACAGACTTGAGTGGGGACTTGCTTTTTTGTGGATTGAGTTGAAGCTTTTATTGAGAACATTTTACATAATGTTTGGGATCACATTTATCCAGCGCTCTATGTTGAGCATTTTGGGGTTTCCATCTTAATCTCTGAGTGATGTAATCTAGATGAAACCCCTGAGGGATCCATTCACTATAGTGAGGCAGCAGAGTTCCTCTGGAGTCCGTCTGGCTTCTGTTCAGTGGTGTCTTTTCAGAAGTGCACAAACCTTTAGCCGACGGCACATTTATGCAATCCTAAAAAGACAGACACCGCCAGATCACAGGTCAGACGGCATGTACAGTGCCAAAATCTGCCTCATTATAGGGAATCTTCCATCGAGGGTTCCGTCTAAATCACGTATTTCAAAGATTTACACGGACATCCCGGTGTAAGCGCTCAGTGCAGAGCACGGGATAAATGTGTGCCGAGCATTACTGCGATCTTTGGGAGGCAGAATGAAAAAATCAACAGCAGGTGAAGAATTGGTTTTATTTATTTTTGTGATTAGGCAACTTTATTCTTTGGGTCGGTGCAATTACAGCGATACCAGATTTATATAGCGTTTTTATGTTTGACTGCTGTCACACACTAAGAGATGCTTTTTCTTGCAAAAATTAATTTTTGTATCATCTTATTTTGAGAGCTATAATTTTTTCATATTTTGTCCCACAGAGTCATGTGAGGGATTGTTTTTTGCTGGATGAATTGACGTTTTTATTGATACCATTTTCAGACACATGACATTCCGATTTTTAAAAGCCAGAATGAACAAAAACCAGCAATTCATTTTTTTTTTGGGGGGGTTATGTCATTCTGCACGTGGTAAAATTGATAAGGCAGCTTTATTCTTCAGGTCAGTATGATTCCAGAGATACCACATTTATATTTTTTTAATAATTATTTCTACATTGCTTTATTCTGTGAGCTATAACTTTTTAATTTTTCTGCTGATAGAGCTGTACCATGTTTATTTATATTTGTCTTTTTAATTGCACTGTTTGTTTGGTGGTATGATGATAAAGCATTGTTTTTTGTCTTGATTTTTATTTATTTTTTATGGTGTTCACTAAAGCGATTAACTAGTGGGACAGTTTTATAGGTTGGGTTGTTTGGGACGCAGCAATACTAAATATGTGCACTTTTATTGTTTATATTTTTTTTCATACAAATATTTATTTATAGGTACAATATCTTTTGATTTTTTTAGTATAATTTTTAATTTTTTTAAAAATATGTTTACAATTTTTTAAAAAAAAATTATTTAACTTTTTGTATTTTGTCCCACTATGGGACTATCATTTATTTTAGGTTGATCGCTTGTATAGCATGGGAATGCAGTAACTGCACTAACAGATAAAGTTGCTGATCATGCTCTGAGCATGATCTAGCAAGTTTACTAGCTCTGGAGACCCAATGTCATCATGACGGCATCAGGTCACTAAGGCAACGATTGGGACCCAGCAACGGCACCACGGGGTGTCTGATCCAAGGGTACAGGGGCTGTCTTCCCTCTGCCTGTTCCCAGAATGCTGTGATTGAGTTTGATCTCAGCATTTAGGGTGTTAAAATGCAGGTAGCGGTGCGGGACCACTCCTGACGTTAAGTGCCAGGTGTCAGCTGTCAGAATCAGCTGACACCTGATGGCGATCGAGCGGGCACAGCCTATGTGCGCACACGATCGCCTGCACGTATCCAACCATCCCAATTCAATAAGGCCCAGGTCACAGGGACGTATCGATAAGTCCAAGGTGGGAAAGGGGTTAAATCTCTTTTTCAGCCCATTTTGCCTGTGGAAAACAAGCTGCCTAATAATGAGGCTATGTGCACACGGTGCGGATTTGGCTGCGGATCCGCAGCGGATTGGCCGCTGCGAATTCGCAGCAGTTTTCCATAAGGTTTACAGTACCATGTAAACCTATGGAAAACCAAATCCACTGTGCCCATTGTGCGGAAAATACCGCGTGGAAACGCTGCGTTGTGTTTTCCGTAGCATGTCAATTCTTTGCACGGATTTCACAGCGTTTTACACCTGCTCCTCAATAGGAATCCGCAGGTGTAAAACCGCAGATGAAATCCACACAAAAAATGCAGGAAATCCGCTGTAAATCCGTGGTAAATCCGCAGGTAAAACGCAGTGCATTTTATCTGCAGATTTTTCAAAAACTGTGCGGAAAAATCCGCACACGAATCTGCAACATGGGCACATAGCCTGATGCACACCTTGATAAAGGAAGTTGTATCCTAAGGATAATAATTGTGCACACAGTATAGATATCAGTTTATTATAAAGTTCCTAGGTAAATCAGAGGGATGATACAATGCAAGGTTCTACAAAAAATGTTCCAGAATTGTTACTTTATGTTATATTTTTGTAAAACAGACATGTCAGGAGTAGTGACAGGTTTTTTTTTCATTTGCTGCCTGTACTAATGCTGGCACAGGTTCAGCGGACAACTGAGTTAAATGGCACAAAAATATGCGAGGGTCAGTTTAATATTACAGAGGAAGTAATATGGTGGAACCATGCATTTGCTGTATAGTATTTATGAACCTTTTCTTACCTTACTCTTCACTTACTTTCCAAAGTGCTTAGAGAAGGTGTTATATTTAATAGAGATGAGTAGGCACTAGATGATATGATCATTTTTATATAACTTCCAGCAATGAGGGAACGTGCTTAGATAAGGTGTTATCCGGGCATGCTTGTGTGCTAACAGAGTGTCTTCAGCGTGCTCGAAAAATATGTTTGAGTCACTGGGGCTGCATGTCTTGTGTCTGTTCGACAGAAGCAACACATACAGGGATTGCCTGCTTGTTAGTTGTGTTGCGGCTGTCTATGGCTGGTTTCATGTGGATGCCTCCGTCTGCTTCGTTTTGTCACTGTGCCGACCTGCGTCGAACGCAGCATGTTGCATTTTGTAGCATCAAAATAACACATGTGGAGGCATCCGCATACATCCGCATGACCTACGTACCCAATGTTAAAGATAGGGTACTCAGGACACATGCTGACGTTGGCAGAGCTGTAGGAAGAGGCGCGGCAGTGGGAGGGGCTTAACGGAGGAACTACGCAGCCCTCTGCAAAGTCCTGTGAAACTAGCCTAACAGATGTGAGACATGCAGCCGCGGGGACTCAAACATATTTTTCAAGAACGCTGAAGACACGCGATTAGCACAAGACCATGCTCAGATAACACCTTTTCCAAGCATGGTCGCTTATTACTAATTACTTCCTAATTGCCAATGTGGCAAAAAATTCTGGTTTACTTATTTGCAGGTACATACAGGTGCTTCTCACAAAATTAGAACATTATTAAAAAGTGAATTTATTTCAGATCTTCAATACAAAAAGTGAAACTCATATATTAAATAGTCATTATGGAGCGCCTGCCAGGGCGTGGGGTACTCAGGCGGGGTCGGACAGTTCTTAAAGGGGATGTGGTCATGGCAGCAGTGACCCAGTCTGTGGCACTGGGTATCCAATAAAAGAGAAATGAAGTAAATGGAAATAAAGTTAATGGGTTTAAATGTTCGTGACACCACCTGTGGTATTCGGCAAATGTGAAATGTTAGCCAACGCTGCCCGAAGAGACTGCTGGGGCTGATGGTGATGCAGCAGAGTTGGTATAGCTCTCCACAGGCAGAGCTTTAGTCCCAAGGCACTTTGGTTGTAAAAGATGGTGATGCTGATGGTGGATGTGGTGGCTGTAGTGCAGGGTGAATGGTGCAGTAAATAAATGTGAGGACACAGCATGGTGCAGTTTCCAATGCTTTACTCACAGTTCTTAGTTGGCCCAGCCGGGGTGCTGTGTCCGCCAGGTTTGTGGTCCAGACAGCTCTCAAGCAATTTGGGTGCACTTTCCAGAACCCTTTTTCTTATATTCCTTTCTCTGGCCATCTTTCTGCGCTGGCTATTGCCACTCCTGCCTTGCGCCTGCCACACATTGTCCCAAGCCAGCAGCCATGGATCCTGCCAGGCGCTGAATGCTAAGTGCGTCCCTGAATCCTAAACGGCTGCCTTTTCAGCGAGAGTGTGCAGATGTGTCTGTGCTTCTAGCATAAGCCACAGTCTTTGGTTAGCTAGCTGAGTCCTTAGTTTCTCCACTAGTTTGAGGGCTGGTCCCTCACTGGAACCTGGTCCCTCCACCCGACCATGGTCAGTGTGGATATGAGCCCCAAAGGTGGACTTCTCACTACCCGTGCCTCTAGTACCCCTTCCTTCGGTTCTTTCTGTCATTCACTTTCCTTCAGTTCCCTCACTTTCTGGGAACTCCTTTCTGTCTGTTTCAGTCTTTCTGTCTCACAGAAGATGCAGACCCTCACGTCTGTTCAGCTCCACTTCTCTCAAAATCTCCACCTGATGTTTCTACAAGCTCCTCTCCTACTATACCTATCCCACCCACTCCTACAACACCCTTTCCTATCCAGCCTCGCCCTGACTGAATTATCTAGTGTTGGATGTAGGTGTAGGGTTCTGTGCAGTGCCCCCTCCTTACCTGAGAGCGGAATCCCACACCTCTGGAAGAGGTGCAGTAGTCGGTGGCGACTGGACCCTCAGAGGTGCCACAATTACAAACAGAGTGATCTTTTTCAAGTGTTTATTTCTGTTAAAGTTGATGATTATGGCTTACAACCAATGAAAACCCAAAGTCATTGTCTCAATAAATTAGAATAATTAACGAAAAACACCTGCAAAAGCTTCCTTAGCATTTAAAAATGTCTTTTAGGCCGGTTTCACATGTCAGTGGCTCCGGTACGTGAGGTGACAGTTTCCTCACGTACCGGAGCCACTGACACATGTAGACCCACTAAAATCAATGCATCTGTGCAGATGTCATTGATTTTTTGCAGACCGTGTCTCCGTGTGCCAAACACGGAGACATGTCAGTGTTCGTGGGAGCGCACGTATTACACGGACCCATTAAAGTCAATGGGTCCGTGTAAAACACGTACCGCACATGGACGTTCTCCATGTGCAGTCCCTGTGCCGTGCAGGAGACAGCGCTACAGTAAGCGCTGTCCCCCCCACATGGTGCTGAAGCCGCCATTCATATCTTCCCTGCAGCAGCCTTTGCTGCATAGAAGATATGAATAATAGTGTTTAAAAGAAAGATCTATCTGTCCCCCACCCTCCCACCCCCTGTGCGCCCCCCCACCCCCTGTGCGCCCCCCCGCTGTTCTGAAAATACTCACCCGCCTCCCTCGCAGTGCCCTGTCCTGGCTGCACCTTCTACTGTATGCGGTCACGTGGGGCCGCCGATTACAGTCATGAATATGCGGCTCCACCACCCATAGGGGTGGAGCCGCCTATTCATGACTGTAAATGAGCGGCCCCACGTGACCACATACAGTAAAAGGTGCGGCCAGGACAGGAAGCAGCGACAGCCAACGAGGGAGGCGGGTGAGTATTTTCAGAACAGCGGGGGGCGCACAGGGGGTGGGGGGGCGCACAGGGAGTGGGAGGGCAGGGGTCAGATAGATCTTTCTTTTAAACACTATTATTCATATCTTCTATGCAGCAAACGCTGCTGCAGGGAAGATATGAATCGCGGATTCAGCACCAGATGCTGGTACGTGTGGTACCCAGCACGGTGCGTGTGGTACCCAGTGGGCACATGGGCGGCACACGTGTGCCACACTGATGTACACCAGAAACGTAGGGGCACACGGACATGGATAATTCCGGTACCGATTGTTTCCGGTACCGGAATTATCTGGACGTGTGAGACTGCCCTTAGTCTGTTTCAGGAGGCTCCACAATCTTGGTGAAGACTGCTGACTTGGCAGAAGTCCAGAAGGCAGTCATTGACACACTCCACAAGGAGGGTAAGCCAAAAAAGGTCATTGTTAAAGAATCTGGCTGTTCACAAGCTGTATACAAGCATATTAATAGAAAGTTGAGTGAAAGGAAAAAGTGTGGTAGAAAAAGGTGCACAAGCAACCAGGATAACCGCAGCCTTGAAAGGATTTCTAAGAAAAGGCCATACAAAAATTTTGGGGAGATTCACAAGGAGTGAACTGCTGCTGGAGTCATTGCTTCAAGAGCCACCCCACAGAGACATATCCAGGATATGGACTACAAGGGTCACATTCCTTTTGTTTTGTTGTTTTTACAGACAATGCCAGAAGCGTCAAAAGAACTGGACTGTTGCTCAGTGGTCCAAAGTGTTGTTTTCAGATGAAAGTAAATGTTTATTTCATTTGGAAATCAAGGTCCCAGGGTCTGGAGGAAGAGTGGAGAGGCACACAATCCAAGCTGCTTGAGGTCTAGTGTGAAGTTTCCAGAATCAGTCTTGGTTTGGGGAGCCATGTTATCTCCTGGTGTAGGTCTGCTGTGTTTTACCAAGACCAAAGTCAGCTCAGCCATCTACCAGGAAATTTTAGAACACTTAATTCTTCCCTCTGCCAACAAGCTTTTGGAGATAGAAATTTCATTCTGCAGCAGGACTTGGCACCTTTCCATATTGCCAAAAGTACCAATACCTGGTTTAAAAACAACAGTATCACTGTGCTTGATTGACCAGTAAACTCGCCTGACCTTAACTCCATAGAGAATCTATGGGGTATTGTCAAGTGTGAGGCAGTGACCGGTGTTATATGCGAGGGTCGCTATGTGTCCCGATGGATGCGTACAGAAGCGTATTGAGCCCGCAGGAGTGCATTGCAGTCACATGCATAGCTGTGATTGCAATGCAAAATAAAAGTAGGTGTTGGTCTTGGGCAAGCTATTAGTCCAAGACCGATTTAAGAAAACCTGCCAGGGCAGCGACTACAGGATAGTAGTGGGGCACTCCACTTCCTTCCCGGCCAGGTCTTTCATGTGGCCGACTGCCACAGGTTCCTTGTAAAAACCCTGCAGCAGAGGGTTGGGTGTGTCAGTTTTGGTTTTCATTGGCTGTAAGCCATAATCATCAACATCTACTATATAATTGTCTAAGGGTCACTTCCGTCTGTCTGTCCTTCTGTCTTTCTGTCACGGATATTGATTGGTCGCAGCCTCTGTCTGTCATGGAATCCAAGTCGCTGATTGGTCTCGCCAGCTGCCTGTCATGGCTGCCATGACCAATCAGCGACGGCCACAGTCCGATTAGTCCCTCCCTGCGCCCATTCCATACTCTCCGCAGTCACCGCTCACACAGGGTTAATGCTGGTGGTAATGGACCGCGTTATGCCGCAGGTAACTCACTCCGTTACCGCCGCTATTAACCCTGTGTGACCAAGGCAAAACGGCCACGACCAATCACCAACGGGCACAGTCCGGTGGCAAAATGGCCGCTCCCTACTCCCCTGCCGTCAGTGCCCGCTCCATACTCCCCCCCAGTCAGCGCTCACACAGGGTTAATGGCAGCGTTAATGGACCGTGTTATGCCACGGTGTAATGCACTCTGTTAAAGCTGCTATTAACCCTGTGTGACCAACTTTTTACTATTGATGCTGCCTATGCAGCATCAATAGTAAAAAGATCTAATGTTAAAAATAATAAAAAAATAAAAAATCATCCGTGGGCTCCCGGATCCAGCCGAGGCCTTTCCCACTCCTTGCGACGCTCCGGTGACCGGTCCATGCATTGCGGTCTCGTGAGATGATGACGTAGCGGTCTTGTGAGACCGCTACATCATCATCTCGCGAGACTGCAATACACTCTTGGGATCGGAGCGTCGCGAGGAGCATCGGTAAACGCCTCGGCTGGATCCGAGGGGCCGATGGAGGGTGAGTATATAACTATTTTTTATTTTAATTCTTTTTTTTAACAGGGATATAGTGCCCACATTGCTATATAGTATGTGGGCTGTTATAGATACTGCGTGGGCTGTGTTATATACTACGTGGGCTGTGCTATATACTACATCTCTGTGCTATATACTATATGGGTTGCGCTACATACTATGTGGCTGTGCTATATACTACGTGGCTGTGCTATATACTACGTGGCTGTGCTATATACTACGTGGCTGTAACCTACATACATATTCTAGAATACCCAATGCGTTAGAATCGGGCCACCATCTAGTTAAACATAAACACTTGAAATAGATCACTCTGTTTGTAATGACTCTATATAATATGAGTTTCACTTTTTGTATTGAAGAACTGAAATAAATTATCTTCTTGACGATATTCTAATTTTGTGAGATGCACCTGTATGTGTGCTACAACATTGTGCAATATTACACATTGTAAACAATGTAAAAGCACATTCGGACATTGCGCTAAACTGAGAATGAATCTGACTATTACATGGCATGATACCCCATGACCATTGAGGATGGTGGCTTGACGGACAAAGTATGCTGGGCGGGGGGGGCATAAATATTTTAAAATCAATTATGGTCTAAGCCAATAACTCTATTAACTGAAGTTGCATCCTGCAGATGTGCTCTAGCACAGTATGACACTACATACAGTGGGGCAAAAAAGTATTTAGTCAGTCAGCAATAGTGCAAGTTCCACCACTTAAAAAGATGAGAGGCGTCTGTAATTTACATCATAGTTAGACCTCAACTATGGGAGACAAACTGAGAAATAAAAATCCAGAAAATCACATTGTCTGTTTTTTTATCATTTTATTTGCATATTATGGTGGAAAATAAGTATTTGGTCAGAAACAAACAATCAAGATTTCTGGCTCTCACAGACCTGTAACTTCTTCTTTAAGAGTCTCCTCTTTCCTCCACTCATTACCTGTAGTAATGGCACCTGTTTAAACTTGTTATCAGTATAAAAAGACACCTGTGCACACCCTCAAACAGTCTGACTCCAAACTCCACTATGGTGAAGACCAAAGAGCTGTCAAAGGACACCAGAAACAAAATTGTAGCCCTGCACCAGGCTGGGAAGACTGAATCTGCAATAGCCAACCAGCTTGGAGTGAAGAAATCATCAGTGGGAGCAATAATTAGAAAATGGAAGACATTCAAGACCACTGATAATCTCCCTCGATCTGGGGCTCCACGCAAAATCCCACCCCGTGGGGTCAGAATGATCACAAGAACAGTGAGCAAAAATCCCAGAACCACGCGGGGGGACCTAGTGAATGAACTGCAGAGAGCTGGGACCAATGTAACAAGGCCTACCATAAGTAACACACTACGCCACCATGGACTCAGATCCTGCAGTGCCAGACGTGTCCCACTGCTTAAGCCAGTACATGTCCGGGCCCGTCTGAAGTTTGCTAGAGAGCATTTGGATGATCCAGAGGAGTTTTGGGAGAATGTCCTATGGTCTGATGAAACCAAACTGGAACTGTTTGGTAGAAACACAACTTGTCGTGTTTGGAGGAAAAAGAATACTGAGTTGCATCCATCAAACACCATACCTACTGTAAAGCATGGTGGTGGAAACATCATGCTTTGGGGCTGTTTCTCTGCAAAGGGGCCAGGACGACTGATCCGGGTACATGAAAGAATGAATGGGGCCATGTATCGTGAGATTTTGAGTGCAAACCTCCTTCCATCAGCAAGGGCATTGAAGATGAAACGTGGCTGGGTCTTTCAACATGACAATGATCCAAAGCACACCGCCAGGGCAACGAAGGAGTGGCTTCGTAAGAAGCATTTCAAGGTCCTGGAGTGGCCTAGCCAGTCTCCAGATCTCAACCCTATAGAAAACCTTTGGAGGGAGTTGAAAGTCCGTGTTGCCAAGCGAACAAAGGATATATTACAAAATATTGAGATGAAATTTTGTTTCTGACCAAATACTAATTTTCCACCATAATATGCAAATAAAATGATAAAAAAAACAGACAATGTGATTTTCTGGATTTTTTTTTCTCAGTTTGTCTCCCATAGTTGAGGTCTACCTATGATGTAAATTACAGACGCCTCTCATCTTTTTAAGTGGTGGAACTTCCACTATTGCTGAATGACTAAATACTTTTTTGCCCCACTGTAAATGGCATTTACTACCACTCCTAAGCAGAAAATAGAATGGTTGGATTCACTCTCAGTTTGGCTCAGAGCCCAATTATGCCTTCAAAGTTTCTTTGGTTATTTTCACAATAGATATAAAGGAAAGTTTTAATTTAACACTATTTTGCAGCATGCAAATAAATAGCGGGGGCCTATACGTACTCTTGGTACAATGCAGTGTAGACATTCAGAGGAAAATGAGAGCAATCCTAGACTCATGGACAGGGTTGTCAACTTGACTTTTACTTTTTTTCTGGACAGTTATCAAAAAATCACACACAGAGAATTCTTTTTAAGGACACATTGGAAAACCTTAATAAATCTTTGTGATTATCAGCGATCCATGTCTGCAGCTCATGAATCTCAAATTAAGACATCAGCTGCATTCACTGTAAACTGCAAAATAATCATAATTACAGAAAAAAAATCTGTAAAAGTGTCTTCAGCTTCCAAAAAAATCACAGAAATTTTTGTATCAAGGACAGAGCACAAAAGTGCACTATCTTTATGGGCTGCCCTGAAATTTCTGGATGAAAGGCAACCCACTTCCTATAAGTTGCTACAAAAGTGCTAAAACCAAATAATGGGAAGCAGTAATCATTATATATGTTACATTTTACAATTATGAAATAGATCACTATAATATTGTGTAGTGTTAGGTGAAATTTAGGGAGGGTAAAGTTACTGGCATTATCGTGGTACAGAAAGACATCACAAAAATCCTGGAACTGGTTCTTCATGCCTAATACTGCACCAGAGGCAGCCACAGACAGAAGAGACCCCCGTGAAGGAACAGTAAATAGGCCCTTATCTATGGAAAATTGCTACTCATGAAAAAATATTTTTCAACATAAATATGAGGCTTATACTGAACATTTATGCAGGTCATGTAAAATGACACTGCTTTGAATTAACATGGAAAATGTATTTTTGAATGATTGGTGAACCTTTGCTTATATCATGGGAAATATATGTGAATTTAAAGCAGCTCAATATTAAATATACAGTAAATAAATATGTTCAATTACCCGGACGTCCATTTCCAGTGACTGCACTGCTGCCCCGCATCTCTCCATTGGAAAGATATAGCTGCCGTGAAGGGCCCCTGTATTCTATTCATGTTTCTTAGTATAGACAGAGCAGGGAGCCTGATTTCTCTGCTCCCTTATTAGCTGAATTAATCCTTTTTGTAAATTGAGCAATTTGGATAATATATATTAGTAAAATGCTTTAAATATGACTATAAATTTTAACTTTTAATGTGATAAATTACATTAACACTAATTGCATAGATATATAGATAGATAGATAATAGGTAGATATATAGATAATAGATAGATAGATAGATAGATAGATAGATAGATAGATAGATAGATAGATAGATAATAGGTAGATAGATAGATAATAGATAGATAGATAGATAGATAGATAGATAGATAGATAGATAGATAATAGGTAGATAGATAGATAGATAGATAGATAGATAATAGGTAGATAATAGATAGATAGATAGATAGATAGATAATAGATAGAGAGATAGATAGATAGATAGATAGATAGATAGATACTAGGCAGATAGATAGATAGATAGATAGATAGATAGATAATAGATAGATAGATAGGTAATAGATAGACAGATAGATAGATGATAGATAGATAGATAGATAGATAGATAGATAGATAGATGATAGATAGATAGATAGATAGATAATAGATAGATAGATAGATAGATAATAAATAGATAGATAGATAGATAGATAGATAGATAGATAATAGGTAGATAGATAGATAGATAGATAGATAGATAGATAGATAGATAATAGATAAATAGATAGATAATAGGTAGATAGATAGATAATAGATAGATAGATAGATAGATAGATAATAGATAGATAGATAGGTAGACAGATAGATAGATAGATAGATGATAGATATATAGATGATAGATAGATAGATAGATAGAAGGTAGATAGATGATAGATAATAAATAGATAATAAATAGATAGATATAGAGAGATAGATATATCAGATAGATATACCTCCTCCCTCCCCCCTCATTTCTGCTGAAGACTTCGCCTCTTTCTTTAAACAGAAGATCGATACGATCAGAGAAAGCTTTGGCCCACAGCACCCACTGCCCCTCTTAGCTGCTCAACCCTGCTCCTCCAAAACCAGCTTCTCCACCATGACAGAAGATCAGCTCTCCACCCTCCTGTCAAGATCACACCTCACCACCTGCATGCTCGACCCGCTCCCATCCCACCTCATCCCTAACCTTTCCACGGTCTTCATCCCAACCCTAAGACATCTCTTCAACCTCTCACTCACAACAGGTGTCTTCCCCTCATCCTTCAAGCATGCCAAGATCACACCCATCCTCAAAAAGCCCTCCCTCGACCCATCCTCTGTGTCTAGCTATCGCCCGATATCTCTTCTCCCTTATGCCTCCAAATTGCTGGAGCAACACGTCCATCTTGAGCTGTTCTCCCACCTCTCCTCCTGCTCCCTCTTTGATCGGTTACAATCTGGCTTCCGTTCCCATCACTCAACTGAAACTGCCTCAACTAAAGTCACCAATGACCTACTAACTGCCAGGAGCAAGCAAAACTACTCTGTCCTCCTTCTCCTGGACCTGTCTTCTGCCTTCGACACTGTGGACCAATCCCTTCTGCTACAAATCCTCATATCTTTTACCAGGAGGACACTGAGTCAATAAGGTATACCAGCCATGTTATATAATTTAAACAATCGTTTTATTCAATCACATCAAATATAGCCATAAAAAGGTACATGGGTCTCATATATCATGTGAATCACCCTAAAGTGTAAACTATGACCAGAAAAGAGCGTGCCGGGCTGAGATGGATAAATTTACACAATCATTGCAAAAGTTACTGCTGAGTAATAAAATATCCGCTCCATTGAGTGTATTACTGGGTTAAAATTATAACCCCTCGCACTCGCAGCAACATCATAGGTGTCATATACTCATTGCCCGTATTTCAGCAGATAAATATAACATATTAAAGGCAATAATTACCCATCATCAGATGCCGAACCACGCTCCAGCCTGCGTCATATAACCCCAACGCGCGTTTCGCATATTAATGATGTCGCTTCCTCAGGGGGCGTGGCTTAAGTGTCGAAACAGTCCGGTTTAAATGGTAAGCCGTTCCGGTCACATGACCATGCGGCTACCTATCAGTACCCGGTTGGTGTGCGCATGCGCACCGCGTCCCGTCGTCATACCAACCAAACACCCGGAGAAGACATCCTCCTGCGATCACGTGGGTGGGCTGGCGCCTAGCCACGCACCTCGCTCAAACAGGATGGACGTCAACACACGGGTCCGAAGGAGGATTAGAAGGGACACAGCGCGCATTTTGAACACCGGTTTGTGCAAGAGGTGAATTAAAAATATATAACATTATGTATCATCATGTTCATACTTTTAAGGTGCATTACGCACAGTATAAGTGAATTATGAATAAATATTATCATAATAATAAAGTGCACTGTGCTATTTGGTGCCATATCACTATCAGTGCCATATCACAATCAGTGAATAATAAAGTGCACTATGCTATTAGTGCCATATCACTATCCGTGAATCATCCATAAAATCAAAAAAAGCCCAAAATAAAATATAAAAATATAAAAAGACCCCAAATTACCCATACACGGATATATCAAAATCACATAAACATTAAATGACACTAATCCAATAATATGACAAAGTACAGAAAAGGGAAACAGCTGTCCTCACATAACAGGGATTCCTAATAACTGTGCAGGGGAAATATATGCATTTTTGGTATCATGCATTATTAGTGATCTAAAAAGAGGTCACACAAATCCCACAAAAAACGGACCACAAACGCACTAAATGTTACAGTTCATAAATGGATGTTGCTTTCTGTCTCTCTCCATTTTTTATTTCCTGTTTTTCTTTTTTCCATCACGTAACGTCCGATCCTCCATGTGAATCACCCATATCATGGGAGGCAGCTCCATCCCCTCCTCTCACCGTGCCACGAACATGAATGGACTAAACTATAAAATAAAATAATGTTAAAACCACATAGACTGAACAACACTTAAAATGTCTGGAAGGCATTAGGCAGAGACCATGGAAAGAGGATGAAGAGATCACTTCATCCATATAGATTCAGGAGTCATATCTTTCTATATCAGCCAAGATAAAAGATTCAAAGGAAAGATGAAAATCCCTGACTCTCATTTAACCCTTCTGGAGTCATAGTGCCAAGAAGGGTAATCCACCTACACGCTTTCTGAGCGAGGAGACGTTGAACATTGCCTCCCCTAATCTCACATTGTATGTGTTCGATGCCACTCACCAAGAAAGATTTCGGATTGCATTTATGGTACTGTTTATAGTGGCGTGGGACCGTTTTTAATTGAGAATGGTCCTCCTCCATTTCTGCCACCATGATGTCCCGGACATGTTCCCGTGTACGTACACCCAGGCGTCTTGACGTCATGCCTATGTATATTTTGGGACAGCTGCATCTCGCATAATATATGACCTGTGTTGTATTACAGGTAATATGTTGTCTTATGGAGAATTTTTTCTTTCCATCAGTTGATTGGAAATCAACTGCACGACATATATTCTTGCATGAGATGCAGCTGCCACACGGGAAACATCCTGTAGAGCGACCACTTGAACCAAACACATTTTTGCTAATTGAAGGTACATAATGACTGGTCACTAAAATATCTTTTAGATTTTTACTCCTTCTTGGCGTCATCATAGGGTATTCAGATAGGATTTTAGATAATATTGGGTCAGTTTTTAAGACACTCCAGTGTCTGCAAAGACAATCCCTCATTGACTCATTGACGTCCACTCCCCATTGAACGTTGATATAAACCGAATGACCTCATCCTTATTGTCCTTATTTCTCTGTCTGGGATATAATAGGGCATCTCGAGGTTGGGATTTTGCCCTCATATATCCCTTTTTAATACACTTGTTGCTGTAACCTCGTTCCTTGAATCTCTCACGGAGATCCAAGGCTTGATTAGCAAACTTAGATTCGGAGGAGCAGATCCGCCTCATCCTGAGGTGCTGCCCAACCGGGATGGCCCTAATAGTGCTGTATGGATGACTGGAACTAGCATGCAGCAGTGAGTTGACGGAGGTGGACTTCATGTATACATCCGTCTGCAAATAACGATGTTCATCCACCTCCACTTTGATGTCCAGGAAGTCAACCTCCGCCCTACTCACGCAATATGTCAATTTAATATTGAATCTGTTGTTGTTTAGTCGCTGCATGAATTTGTGCAGGTCCTTTTCTGGACCCTGCCAGATTATGAACAAATCATCAATGTAGCGCAGCCAGCACTGCACATGGTCCGCGGCCGGGACACCCCCCTCGCCAAAGACCTCCCTCTCCCAAAGCCAAGGAAGAGATTGGCAAAGGAGGGCGCACAGGCCGCGCCCATGGCAGTGCCATGCTGCTGCAAATAAAAAACATCCTTAAAAACAAAGAAATTTCTAGTAAGGATGAATGACAACAATTCCATGATGAAATTGCACATAGGGCCATCCAGGTTGCCGGACCCCAGGAAGAAGCGGACCGCCTCCAAACCATCCTCATATCTCTTGGCATCACAGACTTGGCCCTTTCCTGGATCTCGTCATATTTGACAAACCGAACATTCAGTGTCTCCCTCCCCCACCTCCTCCTTCGCCCCTTGTCAGTCGGTGTTCCTCAAGGCTCTGTTCTAGGACTCCTACTCTTCTCCATCTACACCTTCGGCCTTAGACAGCTCATAAAATCCCACGGTATGCAATACCTTCTCTACGCTGATGACACGCAGATCTACCTATCCGGACCTGACATCACCTCCTTACTTACCAAAATCCTGCACTGTCTGTCTGCTATTTCAGCCTTCTTTTCTGCTCGCTTTCTACAACTGAACATGGACAAAACAGAATTCATCATCTTTCCCCCATCTCACTCTACCCCTCCACCAGACCTATCCATCAACGTCAATGGCTGCTCACTTTCCCCAGTCGCACACGCCCGGTGCCTCGGGGTGATCCTCGACTCTGCCCTCTCTTTCAAGCCACATATCCAAGCCCTTGCCTCCTCCTGCCGTCTCAAACTCAAAAATATTTCCCGGATCCCCGCATTCCTTGACCGCGACACCGCAAAAACGCTATGCATGCCCTTATCATCTCCTGCCTCGACTACTGCAACCTCCTACTCTATGGACTCCCCTCTAGCACTCTGGCACCACTCCAATCCATCCTACACTCTGCTGCCCGACTAATCTACCTGTCTCCCCGCTATTCCCCAGCCTCTCCCCTATGTCAAGCCTTTCACTGGCTTCCTATCGCCCAGAGACTCCAGTTCAAAACCCTCACAATGACATACAAAGCCATCTACAACCTGTCTCCTCCATACATCTGTGACATGGTCTCCCGGTACCTACCTACACGCAATCTCCGATCCTCTCAAGACCTCCTTCTCTACTCCCCTCTCATCTATTCTTCCCACAACTGCATCTAAGACTACTCCTGTGCTTCCCCCATACTCTGGAACTCTCTACCCCAACACATCAGACTCTCGCCTACCATAGAAAAAGAACCTGAAGACTCACCTCTTCTGACAAGCCTACAGCCTGCAGTGATCCTGAACTTACTGAACTGCCGCACAACCTGCCCTACCCTCTCCTAGTGTTTCATTACCCATCCCCTGCAGACTGTGAGCCCTCACGGGCAGGGTCCTCCCTCCTTATGTACTCGTGTGCCTTGTTTTTTGCTCATGTTTAACCCCTTCCCGACATCTGACGTTATAGTACGTCAGATGTCGGGTCCCCTGCTTTGATGTGCGCTCCGGCGGTGAGCGCACATCAAAGTCGCGACATGTCAGCTGTTTTTTACAGCTGACATGTGCGCGCAATAGCGGCGGGTGAAATCGCGATCACCCGCCGCTATTAACTAGTTAAATGCCGCTGTCAAACGCAGACAGCAGCATTTAACTACCGCATCCGGCCGTGTGGCCGGATATGAGCGCATCGCCGACCCCCGTCACATGATCGGGGGTCGGCGATGCTTGTACATTGTAACCATAGAGGTCCTGGAGACCTCTATGGTTACTGATCGCCGGTGGCTGTGAGCGCCACCCTGTGGTCGGCGCTCACAGCACACCTGCAAATCTGCTGTGTAGCAGCGATCTTATGATCGCTGTTGCATAGCAGAGCCGATCGCGTTGTGCCTGCTTCTAGCCTCCCATGGAGGCTATAGAAGCATGGCAAAAGTAAAAAAAAAAAGTAAAAAAAAATGTGAAAAAAATAAGAAAAATATAAAAGTTTAAATCACCCCCCTTTCGCCCCAATCAAAATAAATCAATAAAAAAAAACCCCAACCTACACATATTTGGTATCGCCGCGTTCAGAATCGCCCGATCTATCAATAAAAAAAAAGCATTAACCTGATCGCTAAATGGCGTAATGAGAAAAAAAATCGAAACGCCAGATTTACGTTTTTTTGGTCGCCACGACATTGCATTAAAATGCAATAACGGGCGATCAAAAGAACGTATCTGCACCAAAATGCTATCATTAAAAACGCCAGCTCGGCACGCAAAAAATAAGCCCTCACCTGACCCCAGATCACGAAAAATGGAGACGCTACGAGTATCGGAAAATGGCGCAATTTTGTTTTGTTTTGTTTTTTGCAAAGTTTGGAATTTTTTTTCACCACTTAGGTGAAAAATAACCTAGTCATGTTAGGTGTCTATGAACTCGTACTGACCTGGAGAATCATAATGGCAGGTCAGTTTTAGCATTTAGTGAACCTAGCAAAATAGGCAAGCAAAAAACAAGTGTGGGATTGCACCTTTTTTGCAATTTCACTGCACTTGGAATTTTTTTCCCATTTTCTAGTACACGACATGGTAAAACCAATGATGTCATTCAAAAGTACAACTCGTCCCGCAAAAAATAAGCCCTCACATGGCCAAATTGACAGAAAAATAAAAAAGTTATGGCTCTGGGAAGGAGGGGAGCGAAAAACGAAAACGGAAAAACGGAAAAAGCTCCGGGGGTGAAGGGGTTAATGTATTTGTCTATATTTGCCCCATATTCACATGTAAAGCGCCATGGAATAAATGGCGCTATAAAAATGTATAATAATAATAGATAGAAAGAGATAATAAATAGGTATATAGATAAGAAATATATAGATTATAGATAGATAGATAGATTATAGATAGATAGATGATAGATAGATAGATAGATAGATAGATAGATAGATAGATAGATAGATAGATAGCAATATTGTATTTTAACTATTGCAAATTAAAATCTGACATTATTAAGATCTGATTCTGACATTATTAGGTCAAATGTTTAGACGTAGCTCTGATTCATGTTGCTCCGATGAGCATTTAGTAAGAACATATTATCCTGTAACTATCTCAGAATCAATGCCTCTTAAAAAATGCTATTTTTTATCTACGAAAGAAATAGATCGCAATTGCATCACATTTCCCATAATGGCAAATCACACTTAATTTAGCAGAGAATAGGTACCCACATTACTTGTTACCATAGTGACAAAAATATGTAATGTTCTGCAAAATGCTTTCAATTGCTTTGAACTATAAAACCCAAAACAGCCGCCCTATGGTATAGAGGTAGAAATAAGGGTAATTTTGTGCCTTGCTGATTAAAATGTTATCCCCTTAGGCTGGTTGCGCTCAGCGGCAGGTCAGCCACAATCAGGTGATGTAATTCTAGCTAACAGATTTGTCTGGATCTCTGGCCACCTGTGACTCCACGACTTAATTCCTGCTTTTGTATTGTGCGAGTGCAAATCTAATAGCAGCATTGCATACCTGAGGCGAGATCATGGATTAGCAGCACTTTGTGTTTCTGGGGGCTATGTCGCTTACATGCATTGTAAAGGCGTCTTGTCACAGGATACATTGAAGGTTGGACAAAGGGTAACGACTCTGGAAAGTGAACAAAAAGTAGATATGACTGGATTCATAGCACATAGTATTCTTAGAATATCTTTACTGCACCTCTATAATAACATAGAATATATAAGACAATTTTGCAAGCTATAAAACCAGAAAAGCAGATGTATAATATTGTCATTTGTTATGTTCCCATGTATCATATATGCATACGGTTTACTATTTAGATAGCATTAATTAATAGTGAAGCTAGTGAGCTGTGGTCATGCTACAGCAGATATCTGGTTCATATGTAATATTATTATTATACATATACATCTTGAAGATTCCCCTTACATATTTTTATATTTTGACCTTGTTTTCATCTATCATGAGTCCACACATACAGTATCTGCTTGTGTCTTTTTTGTATATCTACCCATCTGAGAGCAGCATGATGTAGGGGCAGAGATCCCAATGTGTCACTCACTACAGTTTTTATTAAAATCAGTTTTATCTGTTGCAGATCTAGCAGTTCTCTGAATGCTGAGCTCTGTATAACCCCGCCCACACCACTGATTGGCAGCTTTCTGTGTACACTGTGCATGGGTTGAATGCTGCCAATCAGTGGTGAGGGCGGGGTTTGCAGACCAAGTCGTCCTCTAGTGATAATCTCCTGCTGACAGAAAAGTGATTTTATGAAAATAAAACTAAGCAGCCCAGCAAGTGACTTATTGACTTCACAAATCTCGCAAGACTTCCGCACTATCTTCAATGAAGCACAGTGACCCGCTCCACTGCGCAGGCACCAGACTCCCAGCCCCGCTGTCTGAATACATCATAACACACTGCGGGGCAGGATCTGGGGCCTCGGCTACATGAAGGCGCCGGTGACGTCACCACAGAGAGGGATGATGGACAGCTGCGAGGCGCTTGATTCAGGGAGGATCATACCTCCCGGACTCAATAGAGGTATGGCGCCAAATTTATAAAAGTGATTCTTTCAGCATTCCTAGGGATGCTAAACATAAGAGCCACCTTCACAGAATGCAGCCCACAGTGCTGCTGAAGGTGGCTCTATTACTTAAAAACGCCCTGGGGGGTGACAGGTTCCCTTTAAATGTGGCATCACTCAAAGCTGAATAGGTCTGATATTGTATATAAGGTATGGCACCATATGAGGCATCATATAGTAGCACATTGAGCGCTTATGGATGTAATACTATAGATTGTACAAAGCTAATGTGACTCTATGGCCCCAATTACTTATTGCCTTTTCACTTGTTTTTTCTCTAGCTCTTGTTCCTTTTTTTACCCATTTCATTATACTATATGCGCATGTGCCTTTTTTAAGTCTATTTTATATTATGTTGCCTTTTTTTCTCATTGTTTTCCACTATATTTCTGAGTTTAGTAATTAGAGATGTTTTAGCTTAATTTATCAATTGTGACCTTTTTTTTAAAAAAAATTGAATTTTGGCTCAATTTTACATCAGTATCCCCCACATTCCCAATGCATTTTCGAGTGCATCTAAGTTTTGGCGCATTTTTGGTGACACAAGTTCAAGACAGGGAAAAATCCAATTTTTGGCTTTGCAATAAATTCATGATTTGCAGGCATCATTTTGATGTTTGTATGTTCTCCCCGTGTTTGCATGAGTTTCCTCCAGGTTCTCCAGTTTCCTTCCACATACTGATAGGTAGTGTTGAGCATTCCGATGCTGCAAGTATCGGGTATCGGCCGATACTTGCTGTATCGGAATTCCGATACCGGGATTCCGATACTCTTGTGGTATCGGGTATCGGGTATCGGAACAACATTTTATTTTAATTCTCTCTTTTACACATTTTAACATTGTTAAAATGTGTAAAAGAGAGAATTAAAATAAAAAATATCGCTATACTCACCTGTCCGACGCAGCCGGGACCTCAGCGCAGGAACCGGCAGCGTTGTTTGTTTAAAATTCCCGCTTTTACATGGTTACGCGAACTCCCGGCTTGTGATTGGTCAGGGCGCCCATGTTGCCGGGCCGCGGACCAATCACAGCAAGCCGTGACGAAAATACGTCACGGCTTGCTGTGATTGGTCCGCGTCCCGGCAACATGGCCGCCATTAACCAATCACAAGCCGTGACGTCACGGGAGGCTGGACTTGCGCGCTTTTGAAAAAGCGCGCGTGTCCAGCCTCCAGTGACGTCCCGGCTTATGATTGGTTGCGCCGCGATCAACCAATCACAAGCCGGGAGGCTGGACACGCGCGCAATTTTAAAATGCGCGCTTGTCCTGCCTCCCGTGACGTCACGGCTTGTGATTGGTTAATGGCGGCCATGTTGCCGGGCCGCGGACCAATCACAGCAAGCCGTGACGTATTTTCGTCACGGCTTGCTGTGATTGGTCCGCGTCCCGGCAACATGGCGCCGTGACCAATCATAAGCCGGGACGTCACTGGAGGCTGGACACGCGCGCTTTTTCAAAAGCGCGCAAGTCCAGCCTCCCGTGACGTCACGGCTTGTGATTGGTTAATGGCGGCCATGTTGCCGGGACGCGGACCAATCACAGCAAGCCGTGACGTATTTTCGTCACGGCTTGCTGTGATTGGTCCGCGGCCCGGCAACATGGGCGCCCTGACCAATCACAAGCCGGGAGTTCGCGTAACCATGTAAAAGCGGGAATTTTAAACAAACAACGCTGCCGGTTCCTGCGCTGAGGTCCCGGCTGCGTCGGAGAGGTAAAGTATAGCGATATTTTTTATTTTAATTCTTTCTTTTACACATTTATATGGTTCCCAGGGCCTGAAGGAGAGTTTCCTCTCCTTCAGACCCTGGGAACCATCAGGAATACCGTCCGATACTTGAGTCCCATTGACTTGTATTGGTATCGGGTATCGGTATCGGATTGGATCCGATACTTTGCCGGTATCGGCCGATACTTTCCGATACCGATACTTTCAAGTATCGGACGGTATCGCTCAACACTACTGATAGGTAATTCAGATTGTGAGCCCCATCGGGGACAGTGATGATAATGAATGTAAAGCGCAGTGGAATAACATAGCGCTATATAAGCAAAGGCATAACAAATAAATAAATAATTTAAAGCCAAAAAATTACAACTAATACCACAGACGAAAAAAGGAAAGTGACTTAAAAAAACGAAAATGATCAATCAGGTCTACATGTCTATGTACAGTCTCCATGCTCACAACTCTGCAGTGTGCAAGGTGCCTGAGTGTATGGCACTTGGGTGAAATATAGTGTCAGAAAATACCGTATTTTTTGGATTATAAGACGCACCCCAAATTTTGGGGAGGAAAATAGAAAAAAAAATGTTTTAATAAAATGGTGGTGCGTCTCATAATCCGCATTTATGGTAGCTTACCTGGAGGGCAGCAGTGGAGGGGGAACCAGGTGGCAGGATCGCTGCTGCAGGAAGCTGGCAATAGTGGAGGCAGGAGATGCTGCGGGCCCCAAGCTGGTAGAAGGTGGTGTCTGGTGGAGATTGGAGTGGAGAGATGCTGCGGGCCCCAAGCTGGTAGGAGGTGGTGTCTGGTGGTGCGGTGGCTCTGCAGACATTTTGTGAAAGCCCAGAGCCCCAGCACTTTCCATGCTTTTTAATGTGGTGCACTCTGGGGAAAAAGGCCGCCTGAGGCGGCTAATGCACAATCTCGGTGGCCAGAAACGTCCTGCAGCAGCAACCCTGGGACCCCACTCCACCACAGCCGGTAAGCTACATTCAGATTATAAGCTGCAACCCCATTTTTCCAGCAAATATCTGGGAAAAAATTGCATCCTATCATCCAATAATTTCGGTAACTTATTTTTCAAATCATGTTTTAAAAGTAAAAGTTAATATTGTTAGATTTTTTTAAATGTGATTAATCATATAAAAAAATGTTAAATATAATTCTGTTTTCACAATGGTCCAAAGAACAGACACAAAAGATTGACATTTACCATTTCCGCGGCTCCCTAGTCAACTTTGCTGTGCAGACTGGATCTGCAGAGCTGTATCGTATTGACATTCAGCAGATAATGTATGCATCTACCATGTCTTTCATGGCTTTCTAAAGACTCTATTAGCCTATGGCCACTTTTCTGACTCTCATTTATTGCAGCAGCAATAATGCACATGCTCCATACAGGAAAGATGTGTGCGCCTCCATTTACAGCCGCCTCATAAAAACTTATAAAAATATAGAAAAAAACCTTTACAAAAATATAACAAACTTATAATTTCTCTTCTACTTACTTACATTTAGTTAATGAAACTAACATTAAACATGTGAAGCATGATTAAAAAAGCTTTTGAATAATGCATCTCCTGTGCTTTGTTTCTTTGTCTTCCACCAATAAAACCAACAATTAAGCTTTGGCTCTTTAGAATAAATGGCTTTTGAAAAAAAATAATTTATTCTATCTGTACATTGTTTATAAAAATGAATTCTTTATTAACCTACCGGTATTTAGCTTGCTTGACTTTTCATTCATGAAATGTATGAATATAATTCCTTGCTTAGTTAGACACTTCCAACATATTTCATGCTTCTTATATCACATATATTGTACATCTATGAGTCAAAAATCCTGTTCACTTCTTTAATACATGGCAGTAAGCCATTATATATATAGTTTAATTATAGTTTTAAAAAGTCAACAGTAATAAGTAACAATAAAAGATAAGAAACAGTCAAATGACTCACTGCAAAAATTGAAAAAACCCTCTCCATCAATGACATACAGACCTGACAAAGGTGAATATTGGCATCCGGAACAGCCCGATCCTTATCGCCTAGTGAATGTTATAGCAATAATCTGTAGCATATTGGACAATGGAAAAATCAATGATTCTAGAAGACATCTATAACATACATAGCTACTTTCCATACTTTCTACAACCAAAGTGTGACCTAAAGCAATAAATTATTGTTCTGAAATATTTTCTATATATGAAGCACCTCAAAAAGGTTTTATCCTAAAATCAATTGAATGTAATGTCATTACTTTCTAAAATAAATTATAAAGCTTATTAAAATAACTTTATTAAAAGGTTTTACATGGATTTAAAAAATAAAAATAAACAGCCATGTCTTCTTGCAAAATATTTTTTTTCTGGTTTCTGTTGGTAAGGTCTGCAAAATTGGCAAATAGGTAAAAAATTGCCAGTGTTTTCTTTAACCCTTCACACTGAAGCCTGTTTTCACCTTCCTGATCATATCAATTTTTTTCAATTCTGACCAGTGTGAATTTATGAGGTAATAACTCTGGAATGCATCAATGGATCCCACTTATTCTGAGATTCTTTTTATCGTGACATATTGTACTTCATGATTGGCAAAATGCCAATATGCTCAATATGACTTGCATTTATTTGTGAAAAAATTGGAAATTTGGCCAAAATTTGGAAAATGTAGCAATTTTAACATTTTTTAATTTTTATGCCCATAAACCAGAGATATGTCACACAAAAAAGTTAATAAATAGCATTTCCCACATGTCTACTTTACATCAGAACATTTTTTGAAACATAATTTCTTTGTTAGGAAGTTAGAAGGGTTAAATGTTACATTTCTAATTTTTCCAACAAAATTTACAAAACCATTTTTTTAGGGACATCACATTTGAAGTAACTTTGAGGGGTTTAAATGACAGAAAATACTCAAAAGTGACACAATTATAAAAACAGCACCCCAGGCGCTTCACTGAAATGTATAACATTGAGCCGTGAAAATAAATAATCCAATTTTTTTTCACAAAAATGTTATTTTATCCTCATTTCTTATTTTCATAAGGGTAACAGGAGAAAATGGACCCCAAAAGTTTGTTGTGCAATTTCTCCTGAGCACGCTGATATCCCATATGTGGGGGAAATCTACTGTTTAGGTGCACAGCAGGACTTGGAAGGGAAGGTGCACTGCTTGACTTTTTGAATCTAAAATTTTCTGTAATTGAGCGTGAACGCCATGTCGCACTTGGAGAGCCTTTGATGTGCCTAAACATTGGAAACCCCCCACATATCACCATATTTTGGAAACCAGACCCCCAAGCAATTTATCTTAATGTGTGGTGAGCATCTTTGATCCCCAGGTGCTTCACAGAAATGTATTATAATATTGAGCCATGAAAATAAAAACAAATCACATTTTTTCCACAAAAATGTTTTTATCCACAATTTTTTTTATTTTCACAAGGGTAACAGGAGAAAATGGACCCCGAAAACAGTTGATCAATTTCCCCTGAGCGTGCTGATACCTCACATGTGGTGGAAAACTACTGCTTGAGCACACTGGAAAGGGAAAAAGTGACGGTTTGGAGCGCAGACTTTGGTGGAATGGAATTTTTGGACCGCTTCAAATTGTGTCCTTGTCATGGCCATACAGAATACCGGTGTTGCTATAGAGTATATCGGTGCTCCTAAATTGCTGAAGCTCTGGTTTTCGGACTATGCCCATATGCAGTACAATGCCCCAAAATGTCAAAATTTCTGCTGCATTTTCAGGGGTCCATCTGGTATATGAAGTGGGATTTTGGGTGAAAAATTGATGGTCATACAAATTTGTCTGGGCCACCATAAGAGATATTATTTCCTCGCTGGAAATGAATTTGAAACAGTAAGTCAATTTCAATGAGCCCTCTAACATCAAATTAGATTCCTGAACTGCCCATGAAATCTGGAATAACAGGCTGATAATTTTTGCAGATTGGAGTCCATATAGGATCGAATGCTGAAGAGGTTGCCTGGGTGCTAGGGTGCCTTGCTGGGGGTCCCTCCTCACTAGATGAGGAGGAGAACGAGAAATAGAGGAATGTGGGATCTTCCTCACTGCCTCAATCTTTGTCGGAGGCAAGAAAAGCGTATGCCTTCTCTGAGGAATAGCGTCTTCTTGATGAATGGGACATTTTTGTTTTATTCTTCAAAACACTTGTGTGTGTAAGTGATGCTTTTATACGTGTATTGTGTGCAGTATGTGTAAACGGTACTATTTATTATAAAAAATAGAGAGCAGAAAAAGGAGAGTAAACAAAGGAAAAAGGAAAAATTTAGAAAAATCGCTTAGAAGAAAAAAATGATAAGAAAAATCAGTAGATGTAAAAAAAAGTTACTCGACGCGAACTATTTTTTTTTGCAAAAGAAAAATAGACGTCACTAATACTGCGACATAAACTCCCCTAATGCACTAGCTGAAAAATTACCCGACGATAACAATTCTTTTTTTTCTTTGCAAAAGAAAAATGCTACCACTCTACCTATAAAGCCACTCTGTACTTTTTTTTTCTAAAAGAAAATCAGACGTCACTAATACTGCGACGTCTGCTACTATAATGTGCTACCTCCCTACCAATAAAGCTACACTGTACTCACTACTATTATTTAAATAAATAAATCAGACGTCACTTACAGTGCGATGCCCTCTACTCTAACTAAATAAATAAAGAACAAGTCCTTTGGCGCAGACTCTGATCAGCAGTAATACTGATCAGAGCTCAGCACATCAAGCTACGTACACAAAAAAGCACAAAAAAGTGTGCAAAAATTACAATTGGGAGTGCAGAGAATTTGGGATGGGGAGATGGGGGGAGCTGCAGCAGGGATTGGGGAACTGCTGCACAGATCAGTCACACAGCAGCGACGATAAATCACAGGAGACAGAAGACACAGCAAGATCACAGGAGGCAAGAGACACATCACAGGAGGATCGCACTGGCCATCAATGATTTTTCTCTCTCTTAGGTAACAAAGGCGGTATACAACCACTGTGCATGCCAACTCTGAGGTAAAGATGGTGTGCAGAGTGATGATCGCTATTTTAGATTAATCCCTTTGGCGTTGATTGTTAGGGGTCGAGTTCCCATCTCTGCACAGGGGGAATCTCGGGCCATCTCCACTACAGTCTCCCATTCTTCTCCTGCCGCAGTGGAGTCTGCTCAGCGGAGACGTCGGTCCCAGCGTCTCGCTCAGTCTGACTCTGTACAGAGAGTTGCTGCTGCTTTTCCTGCTTCTGCCATTGAAGTCAGTGCTGGGCAGTAGCGAGCAGACGCTTCTGGGACTAAGTCCTGCTTTTCTCGTTCTGAGCATGCCCTGAGTAAGATCTCTCAGTGTAGATCGAGGGTCACATGATCAGACACTGCAGCTAAGGTCCTGTAGGTGCTCACGCTCTGTGGCAGCCTGTTATGAGCTGGTGGTTTAGGAGCAACATGGGACGTGCTCTGGAGGAGGTGGTACCTGTACTGACCGCAGTTCCTGAGCTTAACACAACACTAGAAGTAGCCGTGGGATGTTCCTGTCACTCCCTAGACACCTCGTCACAGCCGGAGGACTAATTACCCCTAAAGATAGAAACAGGAAAGCTATCTTGCCTCAGAGAAAATCCCCAAAGGATAGGACAGCCCCCCACAAATATTGACTGTGAGTGGAGAGGGAAATGACATACACAGAATGAAACCAGGATGTAGCAAAGGAGGCCAGTCTAACTAGATAAATAGAACAGGAAAGAATACTGTGCGGTCAGTATTAAAAACTAGAAAAATCCACCACAGAGTTTATAAAAATCTCCACACCTGACTAAAGGTGTGGAGGGTAAATCTGCTTCCCAGAGCTACCAGCTTAACTGAATAAATCCATACTGACAAGCTGGACTAGAAAAAACATAGAAAGTGCAGAAAGATTAAGTCCACAACAAGTGGACTGCAAAAGAACAAAGCAAGGACTTATCTTTGCTGAACTGGTCAGAATATCAGGGAAATCCAAGCAGAGATGTGAATCCAACCAGGAACCATTGACAACTGGCACAGGCTGAAGGATAGAACCAGGCTAAATAGTCGAGCCAGAAAGACAATCAGTGGAAGCAGCTGCTGACTACTAAATCCAAGGAGCAGCAGTACCACTTAAAACCACCGGAGGGAGCCCAAGAGCAGAACTCGCAAAAATGCCACTTACAACCACCAGAGGGAGCCCAAGAGCGGAATTCACAACAGTACCCCCCACTTGAGGAGGGGTCACCGAACCCTCACCAGAGCCCCCAGGCCGATCAGGACGAGCCAAGTGAAAAGCACGAACCAAATCGGCGGCATGGACATCGGAGGCAACAACCCAAGAATTATCCTCCTGGCCATAACCCTTCCACTTGACAAGATACTGAAGCCTCCGCCTCGAAAAACGAGAATCCCAAATTTGCTCCACCACATATTCCAACTCCCCATCAACCAACACCGGGGCAGGAGGATCAACAGAGGGAACAACGGGCACCACATATCTCCGCAACAAAGATCTATGGAAAACATTATGGATGGCAAAAGAGGCTGGAAGGGCCAAACGAAAAGATACCGGATTGATAATCTCAGAAATCTTATAAGGACCAATAAACCGAGGCTTGAACTTAGGGGAAGAAACCTTCATAGGAACATGACGAGAAGATAACCAGACTAAATCCCCCACCCGAAGCCGGGGACCAACACACCGACAGCGGTTAGCAAAACGTTGAGCCTTTTCCTGAGACAACGTCAAATTGTCTACCACATAAGTCCAAATCTGCTGTAACCTGTCCATTACAGAATCCACACCAGGACAATCAGACGGCTCAACTTGCCCCGAAGAAAAACGAGGATGAAAACCAAAATTACAAAAGAAAGGCGAAACCAAAGTAGCCGAACTAGCCCGATTATTAAGGGCAAACTCGGCCAACGGCAAGAAAGCCACCCAATCATCCTGGTCAGCAGACACAAAGCATCTCAAATAGGTTTCCAAGGTCTGATTAGTTCGCTCAGTTTGGCCATTTGTCTGAGGATGAAATGCCGAAGAAAAAGACAAATCAATGCCCATCCTAGCACAAAAGGCCCGCCAAAACCTAGAAACAAACTGGGAACCTCTGTCAGACACAATATTCTCCGGAATACCATGCAAACGAACCACATGCTGAAAAAACAATGGAACCAAGTCAGAGGAGGAAGGCAATTTAGGCAAAGGTACCAAATGGACCATTTTAGAGAACCGGTCACAAACCACCCAGATAACAGACATCTTCTGGGAAACAGGAAGATCTGAAATAAAATCCATGGAAATATGAGTCCAGGGCCTCTCAGGGACCGGCAAAGGCAAAAGCAACCCACTAGCGTGGGAACAGCAAGGCTTGGCCCGGGCACAAGTCCCACAGGACTGCACAAAAGAACGCACATCCATACTGACAAGCTGGACTAGAAAAAACATAGAAAGTGCAGAAAGATTAAGTCCACAACAAGTGGACCGCAAAAGAACAAAGCAAGGACTTATCTTTGCTGAACTGGTCAGAATATCAGGGAAATCCAAGCAGAGATGTGAATCCAACCAGGAAACATTGACAACTGGCACAGGCTGAAGGATAGAACCAGGCTAAATAGTCGAGCCAGAAAGACAATCAGTGGAAGCAGCTGCTGACTACTAAATCCAAGGAGCAGCAGTACCACTTAAAACCACCGGAGGGAGCCCAAGTGCAGAACTCGCAAAAATGCCACTTACAACCACCGGAGGGAGCCCAAGAGCGGAATTCACAACAGCAGCCTCTCATTGGTCCTTCTTGGAAGGTCCTGTACATGCTGCAACTATTTAAGGCTCGTATTGCTTTCATTTATGTACTTTGCGCCAGTGTGGTTTTGTATGAGTGTGTTCAGGGACCCAGCTGAAATAAGCCCCTAGAATGCTGGCACCTCCAGCGAGGAGTTTGTATGCTTGGGTGTTCAGGGACCTGGCCGAAATAAGCCCCTAGAATGCTGGCACCTCCGGCGAGGAGTTTCGTGTGCATGCAAGACCACTGACTGTTCTTGTTTAGACAGTTAGCCTGTGCCTCTGTGGTGTCTAACAGGGCACAGTGCTTTGAGTTCACGGCTGCTCTGTGAAGTAACAGAGTTAGCTAACACCGCCATTTAGTTCCGCTATTTGCCAGCAGCAGGTTCTCCTGCACGGTGGACCCCGGGCTGCGAACGCATCTATCCTAATAAAATATATACATTCATTAGGTGCGTTCCGCTAGCCCTAACACTGATAGGTCAGTAATAGTGATGAGCGAATATACTCGTTACTCGAGATTTCCTGAGCATACTCGGGTGACCTCCGAGTATTTGTTAGTGCTCAGAGATTTAGTTTTCCTCACCTCAGCTGAATGATGTACATCCCTTAGCCAGCTTGATTACATGTGGGGATTCCCTAGCAACCAGGCAACCCCCACATGTACTTATGCTGGCTAACAGATGTAAATCATTCAGCTGCGGCGATGAAAACTAAATCTCCGAGCACTAAAAAATACTCGGAGGACACCCGAGTATGCTCGGGAAATCTTGAGTAACAAGTATATTCGCTTATCCCTAGTCAGTAACTATTGTTTTGCCAATCTGCGGCAAAGGGGTTAACCAGGAGATGACATCCCGATCACCCCATCTATTGTAACTGCTTTGATTGGTGCTGACATCACAATCATAGCAAGTCACATTTTCTTTTTTAAACATTATTATAACATCGCTGTGATTGGCTGGTCAGAATTGATTAGCCAATCACCGTAATTGCCAATGCAGGGGGAAGGACAGGATTGGCCTCCTGTCAGAGACAGCAGCCATGTTAACTTGCTCAATGCGATTCAGTGCGGTGACAGGAAATAGCGGCGCCATATATACATGTCGTGAATGGGATAAATGGCATCTGTTAGTAGAATCAACCCTCCTAAGCCATCTATACGGACATGTAGGCCATAGGAAGCTGAATAAAATGGAACCTTGATATCTGTGATCCAATGATATATTACAGAAAAATCCATATTTTTCTTATATTTAAATGAGCTGTTAAAATCGATGGGCTGGGCAGAGATCTCCCTGAGAATCAGCTTCCAGAGCTGATTTTAAATTAAAGGGGATATTACCAGTGTGAGACACGTAATGACTGGCAGTGTGCTGTCCTGACTTACATGTCTCCCTCTGGTAAAACCCTCTTTCATTTAAAATAACCCCTGGAGACAGATTCTTGGGAAGATCTATGTCCAGCCCATAGATCTTAACAACTTGTTTACATATGTAGATTTCTTGGTAACAAGATATTGGATGACAGATATCAAGCCATCATTTTATTCAATCTTGTATGACCTACATGCCCATATGAATGCTTAACAGGATTGATCCTTCTTCCATTTAACAAATATTAAATCATATGGGGGAGTGGAAAAAATTAAGCATTCTACAAGAATGCCCCTTTAAGAGGGCTGTTTAGAACTAAGTATAGTTTTGCATTTATCATAAGTCGTCAATGATACTATTAATAAACTAACTTTGGAGTGTATTTTCACCATTTAATCTTATTATTCTCCCACTCTCTCCATAACTACCGTAATTGTATTTTATCTTTTTTTTATCCTGCATTTTCTGTAATCCTTTATTCTTTTGTTTTGCACTCTGTGTACTGTTCATGCAATAGAAAATGTTAAGAGAACATTTATTACGACTACAGTGGTCTGTAAAAAGAACATTTGGTTTGGTGTATAATATCACTGCGTTTACACTCGTGATTACTACCAGGAAACTATTCAGATTTTTGACAAACACAAATTACTGAAAATCTGTCTTACATATAAAATATCCTATTTTACCCCTATATTCATATATTTTCTAACAGTAAACACTTGGCACATTCTGAAAATGCTACCCAAAATCTTACAATCATGCAATTTTCCATCGAAGTGTAACAATTTATTAAACATGCACTAAATTCATGCTTGTGTACAAAGGAGAATCCTAGATACAAAATACCTCTTAAAAATAAGGATCAGGATGTGAAGAATTCATACATGCCACTTATACTCTGCCTACAATCATTACATAAAGGGGAGAAGAAAGAATCAATGCAATAAGGATGTGTACACCTAATCAATAAATAAGTATTCAATGTTATTGATACAAAAAGGACACACAAAAGAGTAATAAAATCACTTTTGGTGAGCATGCCGTATCACTTGGTTTTGATGGCCTCCCAAAATTTCCGCAGCAGTGAAGCATAGTATGCGACTCGTTCCTGCTTCTGGAAAGGTGAGAGCAGTCAGAGAACCCAGTGAACAGATACCTTATGCATGTGAAGATGGTCTTAGATGATTTTTTTATGGACCCCACACTAATCTTGACATTTTGGGCGAGGTGGCGAGTGGTTATGCTGCAATTTACCAAAATGGCGACTTCCACTTGCTGGATGGGGTGTTCATCAATAGCAGAGTGGGGTCGCCCTGGCAATGGAGCTGTTTGCACCAAAGTCCGACCACATTTGAATTGACGATGCCAGTTCTTAACTACATCATATGATGGGGAATCATCACCATAAACCTATTTCATCTAATCAAATATCTCCTTTGGTGTGCGGCCTTTCAAGTAAAAGAACTTGATGACTGCTCTGCATTTCACTGGGTCCATTATCAAACCTCACACCACTTCAACACCTGTAAAATCAAGACCGTTATCAGTTCTGAGTTACAATTGGCACATAACGTATAGAGACTTATATCATTACACATGTGCAGTTTCAGGGTCCTGTGATAAATAGAAGTGGGTCAGGGGAAATCTTTAATGAACGCCCCTCGTACAAGGTCTCAATAGAACTGAATAAATGGTCTTTTTTGGCAAGTGCAGTAAGGTGAATAAACACTAGGCAAGGTCCCAAAAATAGAACCCCCTTAGCAGTTCAAAATACATTAACAAACCATAGGGTGGATACAGAAGAGTGAAATCAGTGAAGACCAGCACGGTGTCCTTCACCCCAACGCGCATTTCATCACCTGCTTCTTCCCTGAGCATGTCAGGGTGAGGGGCAGGCATGTTTTTAAATATGACATAATCCAATCAGAATGGATCCTGGAGCAAGAAAGACCCATGAACCATGTGGCGCATGACGCGTCCGCCCACTCATATATAAAATGATCTTCCATGAAGCGCTCCCCAGCAATCAAGCGTAGAACACGTGCGAGCCAGATAGGAGCGTCACCAGAAGAATCAGAGGCCGGGAAAGCTGCACATGCAAACAGTCAAGGTCGCTCCAAGGAGAGAGAGTAAAAAACAAAGCTATCTGCATTGTCAAAGAACATGGGATATCTCATGGTCACGTAAAGTGCAGACATAATGAGATAAGGTCTATGGGTCCCAAACGAATACCATGAGTGCCAAAACATGTGGACGGTTAACAAAGTGACATGCCGCAAACTACTGTATATAAAAAGTCAGGCAATAATGTGAAAAAGTGCAATGACTTTAATGATAATAATAAAAATAAAATCACAGTGCATATGAATGAAATACCAGAATCATGTATGAAGTAGTATACGTAGAGATGTAAAGTATGCAGTCAACCCAGGAGAATAGAATGCACCAAATATGGACCCAACCAGTGGAGGAAAGACAATGACAGGGGATTTTATTCAATATATATATATTTTATTATAAGGGTAAAAACAAAGAACCAAAGAAATTAGATAAAATACAATGATATTAAAAGTGTATATGTATTGAACACGGGCACATATCAATAAATATGTATATTTTGTTTTTCTTATATAGTACAATATAACATTACACTAGGCTGGTCTAACAGATTTCACATAGATATACTGGATATTCCAATGATAAATATCATAAAAATAATAAGATAGGGATCATGTGCAATATGCAGTTAAAAAGAATATATATATATATGTGTTTATGCAAACAAGTGAAACGTGTTTTAAAAATTGCAGCATATAAAAATTAATATAAAAATCAGTGAGGTGCAAAAAATGTGCCAAAAGTGCAAATAGAGTGTGCAAATAGGCAATAGTGTTTGCAAAAGGGCAAATAATATTTGTAAGTCCCTGACGAAGGAACTTTTGGGTCCGAAACACGTGTCGGGGAGCACATTATCAAACACTTGGCGGTCCTGGAGATATACCCAGCTTTATAAGTAAGTAAATTAGGATTTCATGTGCATGCAGCACTTTTTTGCAAATATTATTTGCCCTTTTGCAAACACTATTGCCTATTTGCACACTCTATTTGCACTTTTGGCACATTTTTTGCACCTCACTGATTTTTATATTAATTTTTATATACTGCAATTTTTAAAACACGTTTCACTTGTTTGCATAAACACATATATATATATATATATATATATATATATATTCTTTTTAACTGCATATTGCACATGATCCCTATCTTATTATTTTTATGATATTTATCATTGGGATATCCAGTATATCTATGTGAAATCTGTTAGACCAGCCTAGTGTAATGTTATATTGTACTATATAAGAAAAACAAAATATACATATTTATTGATATGTGCCCGTGTTCAATACATATACACTTTTAATATCATTGTATTTTATCTAATTTCTTTGGTTCCTTATTTTTACCCTTATAATAAAATATATATATATTGAATAAAATCCCCTGTCATTGTCTTTCCTCCACTGGTTGGGTCCATATTTGGTGCATTCTATTCTTCTGTTCCTCTAGTGGTCTCACTAGATTATTTTGACACAGGTGATTACCAGGTCTAATATATCTACCAGGTCTATTATATTTATACTGGTGATATCTAATGTGATATCTATTTATACAGTTGATTCATTATGACTGGTCTTCTCTCCTGTGTCTACTCTAACTAACAGTCAACCCAGGAGCAAAGCATGTGGTCAATAGTATTAAAGTATAGAAGTAATTACTTACATACTTTAATATTATTGACTACAGACTTTGCACCTGGATTGATTACTTTATATCTCTACAATTACTACTTCATACAAGCTTCTAGTATTTCATTCATTTTTTGCTCCAAATATAAATCACCAATTTCACCCTGCGCTGCCCACTGCTGGCAACCCTTATGAGCAATTATCATATATCCGTTGTTCACCTCGGGATGGCTGGACTATCTATTTGTCTTATTTCTCTTATGTTTATTTAATCTACTTTTGCCTCCATTGCCAACAAGTATTGCCTTACATCCTACTGCTGATTCCACCACAGGCTGCACTAGTTGTTTTGTCACTGTGGGCAATATTGTCCTTACTTGGTTCCCTGGTCTTTGCATGTACCACATGGCGAGACACACCCGCATGACCTTGTCATGTGGCACCGACCACATGACTGACTCTGACCCACCCCCTCACTTCCGTAACACCAATCTATACATTCATTGATACTTTATGGTAGCACTTGCACTGATGAAGGCGCATAGCGGTGATACGCATGTGTTCTTCCCACACTCCTGCCCCTTTCTCCCCTCTTTCTCCCTATGCTGGCTCTCTCTTTTTTATCAGGCTTATCCTAGCCTGATGTCAAACTCCATTGTGCCTTGTACCTGTCTCTTCCCATGGGTATGTTATTAGATCATATTTGCTTACTGTGTAGAGGGTTTTCAGCCTGTGATCTGCTTGTGACCTGAAAAGTTACATGTCTCATGAAGATTATTACTCTTTGTGTTTCTTTGTTTTGCTCCTCTCTGGGGACACCTAGGATTGTAGCTTGTGTTTATTGCAACATATACCTGTTGTGAATTCCGTTCTCGGGCTCCCTCCTGTGGTCGTGAATGGTACTTTGGTGAGTTCTGTCCTTGGACACCCTCTGGTGGCTTTGAGTGGAACTGCTGATCTTTGAGGTTGGCTTTCTCAGCTGCCCTCGTTTATTGCTTCTGCTCGCTTCCCTATTTAACTCTGCCCAGGTCGTTAGTTCATGCCAGCTGGCAATGTCTCATTACTGGTTCAGATCTCTCTTGGAATTCTCAGATGACCTGACTACTCCAGCGGAAGCTAAGTCCTTGCTAGTCATTTGCTGTTATTTGGTTTTTGAATATATTTTTCAGTACATGCTATGTTTCAGTCCAGCCTGCTATTATGATATTTCCTTGCTAGCTGGAAGCTCTGGGGGTGCAGAGCTGCACCTCCACACCGTGAGTCGGTGTGGAGGTCTTTTTTGCACACTCTGCGTGGTTTTTGTAGTTTTTTATACTGACCGCATAGTTCCCTTTCCTATCCTCTGTCTTTCTAGAGAAGATTCGGCCTCCTTTACTAAAATCTGTTTCATTCCTGTGTTTGTCACTTCCCTCTTAACTCACAGTGAATATTTGTGGGGGGCTACCTTTACTTTGGGGAATTTCTCTGAGGCAAGGTAGGCTACTATTTCTATCTTTAGGGGGAGTTAGCTATTAGGCTGTGAAGAGGCATCTAGGGAGAGTTAGGTACGCTCCACGGCTATTTCTAGTGTGTGTGATAGGATTAGGGATTGCGGTCAGTAGAGTTACCACTTCCTCAGAGCTTGTCCCAGGTTTTCTATTTTAACCATCAGGTCACTTCGGGTGCTCCTAACCACCAGGTCATAACATATACCTTTATTAGTAGCTTGGGTCATGCTCATCTTTAATTATCTAGGTATTTGCTAGTGATGAGCGAGTGTACTCGTTCCTTGGGTTTTCCCGAGCACGCTCGGGTGGTCTCCGAGTATTTGTTAGTGTTCGGAGAATAAGTTTTCATCGCCGCAGCTGAATGATTTACAGCTACTAGACAGCTTGATTACATGTGAGGATTCCCTAGCAACCAGGCAACCCCCACATGTACTCAGAATGGGTAGTAGCTGTAAATCATTCAGTTGAAGTGATGAAAACTTAATCTCCGAACACTAACAAATGCTCAGAGATCGAGTACACTCGCTCATCACTAGTATTTGCTCTATAGGACTTCTTCATTCCCCTATCGTCACTGGGCACTTCATTCATACAACCTCTCCTCCAGAGCATGGTTATTTGAGCTCATTGAGGATAGACAGAATCTGTTTATTTCAAACTCATTTCCATAGTTGCCTTTGATTATTATATCAATTTGTTGTACTAGTTGGTTAAATACTACCTGGGCAGGGGTATGGTTTTGTAATATTGCATATTTTTAAGTGATTTTATTACTCTTATGTGTGTCCTTGTATCAATAAAATTGTATACTTATTAATTTGTTATGTGTGCACATCCTTATTGTATTGATTCTTTCTTCTCCCATTACTGTTATTGTACCTTCAATGCAGGGTGTAGCACCAAGTTTAGTATTATATTTGGTTATATATGCTAACAGCACTTTTGGTGCACTCCACTCCCTAAGACTGATGCTTACAATCATTGCATATTCACCAGAATAATAAACACCTTCCATAATCCAAAATCTCCATGATCCAGGAGACATCCAAGACAATTTGTTATAAATGATCTGTTTAGGGGCCGGAGGGATAGGAAACTACTTGCTACTTTATTATTTTAAAAAAAGCCCCTTAAATGTAACAGAAAACACCAACTGTATACTGGCTCATTCGTAAAAGAGGCTAGAACATAAAAAAAGTTCTTGTAGATGACAGTAAAAGGCTGCAATTGCTGTGGGGAAGACAAAATGAAGAAGACTTCTTGTGTTATTCCCTGGAGTCACTGTAGGTTGTACTGGGAAACAATGTCAGCAACAGGTTGTGGTCTTTATTCCTGATGTCATTTGCAGCCTCAACTCTTCCACCCCAGTCAGACACACAGATACAGAATCATGATGTCCAAGTAATTCTGCTCCGTGTCTTCAAAAGAAGGCTGTGCCCTGTAAAGTTCTGTGCATTAATGAAAGGAAAATAAGAGGAAATCCAGCGCATTAATTCTGGTTAGCATAAAATGTTTTTTTCTTTATTGAAGTTCCATTAAAAAAACACAAACATATATATGGAAAGGAATTAAAATTGTAATTCTGACACACTTCTGGCAAAACAGCCTTTAGTCATAAAGTCTATGGATTCGTGTGAAACATTGGACTGATATTTTCCAAGTACAGTCCAATGTGCGTGCGCAGAGACAATGGAGAAGATGGAGAAATTAAGTTCTCCATTGTCTCCACTAGAGTTGAGCGAAACGGATCGGACAAATTCAAAAATTGCCGACTTTCAGCAAAGTCGGGGTTTCGTGAAACCCGACCAGATCCCACTGTGGGATCGGCCATGCAGTCGGTGATCTGCACGCCAAAGTCTTATTTCGTATGACGCTGTCAGCGCCATTTTTCAGCCAATGAAGGAGGACGCAGAGTGTGGGCAGCGTGATGACATAGGTCTCGGTCCCCACCATCTTAGAGAAGGTCATGACAGTGATTGGCTTGCTTTCTGCGCCGTCACAGGGGCTATAAAGGGGCGTGCATGCCAACCGCCATCTTACTTCTGCCGATCGTAGCATAGGGAGAGGTTGCTGCAGCTTCATCAGAAGAAGGGATATAGTTAGGGAGGGAAGATTAACCCCCAAACCACTTGTGCTGTAGCGATTTCCACTGTCCAACACCACCTTTGCTTTGCAGGGACAGTGGAGGCTATATCTTTCTGCATCAGCTCTGTAGCTTATTAGGCTGCCTTATAAGGCTCCCCGATAGCTGCATTGCTGTTTGCACCGCTGCTGTGCAAACTAACTGCTTTTTTAAAAGCAAAAATCCTGTTGCTCCTTTCTGCAGTTATATTGTATATTTGTCCACACTTTTTGTGTGCAGCAGTCCTTTTTGTTGCTGCCATACTAGTCCTGAGATCATTGTAGGGAGATAGAAATAGTACTACAGTCCTTGGATTTTTTCAGATATCTTCCAGCCACTTGCTGCCACTTACATTGCGTTGTGTTACACACTGTGCCTGAGTTGTGGTGCTGTCTCCCCCCCCCAAAAAAGGGAGATTCAAATTCTCACAACGTCAGTTCTATTAGTTTGTCGTATATCAGCCAGCCACGTTCTGCCACTTACATTGTGTTGTAAAATACAGTGGGCCTGAGTTTGGGTTCAGTCTCCCCCAAAAAAAGTGAGATTGAAATACTCACAAATTGGATATAGCTCAGTCCTCTTAGTTAGTGGTGTATCAGCCAGCCACTTGCTAAGTGAGATTGAAATTCTCACAAAGTGGATATACATCAGTCCTCTTAGTTTGTGGTGTATCAGCCAGCCACTTGCTGCCACTCACGTTGCGTTGTAAAATACACTGGGACTGAGTTTGGGTTCTGTGTCCCCCCAAAAAAGTGAGATTGAAATTCTCACAAAGTGGATATACCTCAGTCCTCTTAGTTAGTGGTGTATCAGCCAGCCACTTGCTGCCACTCACATTGCGTTGTAAAATACACTGGGCCTGAGTTGTGGTGCAGTCTCCCCAAAATAAAAGGGAGATTCTAATTGTCACACACTGGATATACGTCAGTTCTGTTAGTTTGCCGTATATCAGCTAGCCACTTTCTGCCACTTACATTGTGTAGTGTAATACACTGGGCCTGAGTTTTGCTGCAGTCTCCCCCCAAAAAAAGGGAGATTTAAATTGCCACTAAGTGGATCTACGTCAGTTCTGTTTGTCGTATATCTGCCAGCCACATTCTGGCACTTACATTGTGTAGTGTAATACACTGGGCCTGATTTTTGCTGCAGTCTCCCCCCAAAAAAAGGGAGATTTAAATTCTTAACAAGTTTAGATACACCTTCTACCTTGTTTTACAGTACCATATAATGGTTGTTATTTTGGTTACATTTTCCCAAAAATGAGGAAGTCTGGTGGGAGAGGCGTGGGCGGTCGTTGCCAGCTGGTAATTATGGTGGTGGTGGTGGAGCATCTGGTGGTAGTGGGAAAAGCAAAATAGCACCTAAGGCTGGAGGTGTTGAGCCAGCGTCATCGTCTGGCTACACAAGGCCTCGAAGGCTCCCTTATCTGGGAGTAGGAAAACAGCTTTTAAAGCCGGAGCAGCAGGAAAAAGTTTTGGCTTTCATTCCTGACTCAGCCTCTAGCTCTTTCGCCTCCTCTTCAGAAAGTTCCAAATATAAATGCAGCGAGTCGTCAGTGGATGCTCCCGGTCAGGAACAAGTCGCTTCCTTGTGTCCTTCACCCAAACCAAAAGTGAAGGATGCGTCAGGTGACACTACAGGTTACTCCATGGAGCTCTTTACACATACCATGCCTGGGTTAGAAAGGGAAATTGTTATCAGCTCATTACAAGATGAATCGGACATGGAGTGCACTGATGCACAGCCACAGCTAGATTATTATGCTGTTCCATTGACTCAAATCACTACATTGCCCTCGCAGTGTACTGAGCTAGAAACTGACCCTGATGAGACTATGGTGCCCTGAACCGAATGCTATAGCACCTTACACGGTGACACAGAGAAAGGTGCACATGACATTGAAGAGGAGGTGATAGATGACCCAGTTGTTGACCCAGATTGGCAGCCATTGGGGGAAGAGGGTGCCGCTGACAGTAGCTCAGAAGTGGAGGAGGATGATCCACAGCAGCCATCAACATCACAACAGCTTTCATCTGGCAGGCCCGTCTCAGGCCGAAAAAGTTTGTCAACCAAAAAAACAGTTTTAGGACAGCGTGGCCATCCGGTGAAAGTAGCACCTGAAAAGGTATTGCATAGTAGGAAGAGTGGAGTGTGGCTAATTTTTTAACCAAAATACGAATGATCAGTGCAAAGTTATCTGTAAGAAATGCTCAAAGACCTTTAGCAGAGGGAAGAGTCCCCTAAATTTAAATACAATGTGCATGCGTAGACATTTAACCAGCATGCACTTGCAAGCCTGGACTAACTACCAAATGTCCTGTACCGTTGGTGCACCTGCTCAGAATGAAGGTAGTCAGCAATGCTACATTGCTTCCCTCACTGTAAGCCCACCAGTTAGGACACCACCTGCAGCAAATATGGAGGTATCGTCGCAAGGCCAAAGCAGTCAGGGAATCACAAAGTTTTTGGTAGGAAACACTGTATGTAGGTCAACATCAAGAATATCATCACCAACCCTCTCTCAATCCGCCATGTCCACCACCACCACCACCGCAAGTTCCACCATATGCACCTCTCCAGTCCAGCTCACCCTACAAGAGACTCTCGTTAGGAAAAGAAAGTACTCATCCTCTCATCCGTGTACAAAGGGTTTGAACGCCCACATTGCTGGACTAATCTCGTTAGAGATGGTGCCCTACTGGTTGGTTGAAAGCGAAGCTTTCAAAGCCCTGATGGCCTACGCAGTACCATGTTATGACCTACCCAGTCAACACTTCTTTGCGATAAAAGCCATCCCAGCCCTCCACCAGCATGCCAAAGACTGCATTGTCCATGCACTGAGGCAATCAGTCAGTAGAAAGGTTCTCCTCACAACAGATGCATGGACCTGTAGGCATGGCCAGGGACATTACGTGTCCATCACGGCACACTGGGTTAATGTGGTGGATGCAGGGTCCACAGGGGACAGCCATAGTGGTACAGTTATGCCGAGCCCACGGTCTAGGAAAAAGTTGGATGTAGGCGTTCGCCCCTCCTCCTCCTCCTCCTCCAGAAGTGAGAGCTCGTCCACAGAGCACAGTCGCACGACCACTCCATCCACCGCTGCCAGTATTGCACACGAGGTGTCCCATTATCGAACAGCTAGTGGTAAGCATTTGCACGCTGTGTTGGAAATGAAGTGTCTGGGCGACAACAGACACACCGCGGAAGTTTTGGCTGAGTACTTGCAGCAAGAAACTCAGTCATGCCTGGTCAGTGTGCATCTTGAGGCTGGCAAGGTAGTCAGTGATAACTGTTGTGAAATAGACTTTTTTGGCTCCCTCTTGTGGTCACTAGTGATATGACTCTGGGATTGTCTTTCCTCAGTTTGGCACCCACCTGGGTCGTTAGTCCAGGGGTGTTGCTATACAAACTTCCTGGATTCTCAGTCCTGTGCCTGGCATCGTTGTAATCAGTTCCTTTCTGTTTGCTCCTGTCTGCTGGTCCTGGATCTTGCAAAATTAAGCTAAGTCCTGCTTCCTTGTTTTTTGGTTATTTGCATAGCTCTTTTTTTTTGTCCAGCTTGTACTAAATGTGATTCCTGATTTTGCTGGAAGCTCTAGGGGGCTGGTGTTCTCCCCCCGGGCCGTTAGACGGTTCGGGGGTTCTTGAATATCCAGCGTGGAAATTTTGATAGGGTTTTTGCTGACCGTATAAGTCATCTTACTATATTCTGCTATTAGTCAGTGGGCCTCTCTTTGCTAAATATCTAGTTCATTCTTACGTTTGTCTTTTCTCCTTACCTCACCGTTATTATTTGTTGGGGGCTTGTATCCAACTTTTGGGGTCTTTTCTCTGGAGGCAAGAAAGGTCTATCTTTTCCCTTCTAGGGTTAGTTAGTTCTCCGGCTGGCGCGAGACGTCTAGAACCAACGTAGGCACGTTCCCCGGCTGCTGCTATTTGTGGTGCTAGGATTAGATATATGGTCAGCCCAGTTACCACTGCCCTAAGAGCTGTTTTTTTGTGTTTGCAGACTTGGTATGTACTTTTGAGACCCTCTGCCATTGGGGTCAGAACAGTATGCCAGGCCAAGGTTGAATGTTTAATGCATTGCAGAAGTGGGATTACAAGAAAGGAAAGTCTGAGTTTTTTTTTTGTTTTTTGTTTTTTTTTCTTTCCTCTCTTTTTTCCTCCCCTTTACCTCTGAGTGGCTTGTGCTTGCTGCAGACATGAATGTCCAGACTTTGATTACAAGTGTGGATCAGCTTGCTGCTCGTGTGCAGGGCATACAAGATTTTGTTACCAGTAGTCCAATGTCTGAACCTAAAATACCTATTCCTGAACTGTTCTCTGGAGACCGATTGAAGTTTAGGAATTTCAGGAATAATTGTAAATTTTTTCTATCTCTGAGACCCCGTTCATCTGGAGACTCAGCTCAGCAAGTAAAAATTGTTATCTCTTTCTTACGGGGCGACCCTCAGGATTGGGCTTTCTCGCTAGCGCCAGGAGATCCGGCATTGGCAAATATTGATGCGTTTTTTCTGGCGCTCGGATTGCTTTACGAGGAACCCAATCTTGAAATTCAGGCAGAAAAAGCCTTGCTGGCTATTTCTCAGGGTCAGGATGAAGCTGAAGTGTATTGCCAAAAATTTCGGAAATGGTCCGTGCTTACTCAGTGGAATGAGTGTGCTCTGGCCGCAAATTTCAGAAATGGCCTTTCTGAAGCCATTAAGAATGTGATGGTGGGTTTCTCCATTCCTACAGGTCTGAATGATTCCATGGCGGTGGCTATTCAAATTGACCGGCGTTTGCGGGAGCGCAAAGCCGCGAATCCTCTGGTGGTGTTGTCTGAACAAACACCTGATTTAATGCAATGTGGTAGAATTCAGACTAGAAATGAACGGAAAAATCATAGACGTCAGAATGGGTTGTGTTTTTACTGTGGTGATTCTACACATGTTATATCAGCATGCTCTAAACGCCTAACTAGGGTTGTTAGTCCTGTCGCCATTGGTAATTTGCAACCTAAATTTATTTTGTCTGTGACTTTAATTTGCTCATTGTCCTCCTACCCTGTTATGGCGTTTGTGGATTCAGGTGCTGCCCTGAGTCTTATGGATCTGTCGTTTGCCAAGCGCTGTGGTTTTGTTCTTGAGCCGTTGGTAAATCCTATCCCTCTTAGAGGTATTGATGCTACGCCATTGGCGGAAAATAAACCGCAGTTTTGGACACAGGTAACCATGTGCATGACTCCTGAACATCGGGAGGTGATTCGTTTTCTTGTTCTGCATAAAATGCATGATTTGGTCGTTTTGGGTCTGCCATGGTTACAGACCCATAATCCAGTCTTGGATTGGAAGGCAATGTCTGTGTCAAGTTGGGGCTGTCAGGGAATTCATGGTGATTCCCCGCCGGTGTCTATTGCTTCCTCTACACCTTCGGAAGTTCCTGAGTATTTGTCTGATTACCAGGATGTATTCAGTGATTCCAGGTCCAGTGCTCTTCCTCCTCATAGGGACTGTGACTGCGCTATAGATTTGATTCCAGGTAGTAAATTTCCTAAGGGAAGATTATTTAATCTGTCTGTACCTGAGCATACCGCAATGCGTTCGTATATCAAGGAATCTCTGGAGAAGGGGCATATCCATCCATCCTCTTCCCCTCTTGGTGCGGGATTTTTTTTTGTGGCCAAGAAGGACGGATCTTTGAGACCTTGTATTGACTATCGGCTTCTGAATAAAATCACTGTTAAATTTCAGTATCCTTTGCCTCTGTTGTCGGACTTGTTTGCCCGGATTAAAGGTGCCAAGTGGTTCACCAAGATAGATCTTCGTGGTGCGTACAACCTTGTGCGCATTAAGCAAGGAGATGAATGGAAAACTGCATTTAATACGCCCGAAGGTCATTTTGAGTACTTGGTGATGCCTTTCGGGCTCTCTAATGCTCCTTCAGTGTTTCAGTCCTTTATGCATGATATTTTCCGGAAGTATCTGGATAAATTTATGATTGTTTATCTGGATGATATTCTGTTTTTTTCTGATGATTGGGACTCGCATGTAGAGCAGGTAAGGATGGTGTTTCAGGTTTTGCGTGAGAATGCTTTGTTTGTTAAGGGCTCAAAGTGTCTCTTTGGAGTACAGAAGGTTCCCTTTTTGGGTTTTATTTTTTCCCCTTCTGCGGTGGAGATGGACCCAGTCAAGGTCCGAGCTATTCATGATTGGACTCAACCCACGTCAGTTAAGAGTCTTCAGAAGTTCTTGGGTTTTGCTAACTTCTACCGTCGTTTTATCGCTAATTTTTCTAGCGTTGTTAAACCTTTGACGGATATGACCAAGAAAGGTTCTGATGTTGCTAACTGGGCTCCTGCAGCCGTGGAAGCTTTTCAAGAGTTGAAGCGCCGGTTTACTTCGGCGCCTGTTTTGTGCCAGCCTGATGTCTCACTTCCCTTTCAGGTTGAAGTGGATGCTTCTGAGATTGGGGCAGGGGCCGTTTTGTCGCAGAGAGGCCCTGGTTGCTCTGTAATGAGACCATGTGCTTTTTTCTCTAGGAAGTTTTCGCCTGCTGAGTGGAATTATGATGTTTGCAATCGGGAGTTGTTAGCCATGAAGTGGGCATTTGAGGAGTGGCGTCATTGGCTCGAGGGTGCTAAGCATCGTGTGGTGGTCTTGACTGATCACAAAAATCTGATGTATCTCGAGTCTGCTAAACGCCTGAATCCTAGACAGGCCCGCTGGTCATTGTTTTTCTCCCGTTTTGACTTTGTGGTCTTGTATTTACCAGGTTCAAAGAATGTGAAGGCTGATGCTCTTTCAAGGAGCTTTGTGCCTGACTCTCCTGGAGTCGCAGAACCAGTTGGTATTCTCAAAGAGGGAGTTATCCTGTCAGCCATTTCTCCGGATTTGCGACGTGTGTTGCAGAGATTTCAGGCTGGTAGACCTGACTCTTGTCCACCTGACAGACTGTTTGTTCCTGATAAGTGGACCAGCAGAGTCATTTCCGAGGTTCATTCCTCGGTGTTGGCAGGGCATCCGGGAATTTTTGGCACCAGAGATCTGGTGGCTAGGTCCTTTTGGTGGCCTTCCTTGTCACGGGATGTGCTGTCATTTGTGCAGTCCTGTGGGACTTGTGCTCGAGCTAAGCCTTGCTGTTCTCGTGCCAGCGGGTTGCTCTTGCCCTTGCCTGTCCCGAAGAGGCCTTGGACACACATTTCCATGGATTTCATTTCAGATCTTCCGGTGTCTCAGGGCATGTCTGTCATCTGGGTGGTATGTGATCGCTTTTCCAAGATGGTCCATTTGGTATCTTTGCCTAAGCTGCCTTCCTCTTCCGATCTGGTTCCTTTGTTCTTTCAGAATGTGGTTCGTTTACACGGCATTCCTGAGAATATTGTGTCTGACAGAGGATCCCAGTTTGTTTCCAGGTTCTGGCGATCCTTTTGTGCTAAGATGGGCATTGATTTGTCGTTTTCGTCTGCCTTTCATCCTCAGACTAATGGACAAACGGAGCAAACTAATCAGACTCTGGAGGCTTATTTGAGGTGTTTTGTTTCTGCAGATCAGGATGATTGGGTGACCTTCTTGCCGTTGGCTGAGTTTGCCCTTAATAATCGGGCTAGTTCCGCTACTTTGGTTTCGCCATTTTTTTGCAACTCTGGTTTCCATCCTCATTTTTCCCCGAGACATGTGGAGCCTTCTGACTGTCCTGGGGTAGATTCCGTGGTGGATAGGTTGCAGCAGATCTGGAATCATGTGGTGGACAACTTAAAGTTGTCACAGGAGAAGGCTCAGCGTTTTGCCAACCGCCGCCGCGGTGTGGGTCCCCGACTTCGTGTTGGGGATTTGGTATGGCTGTCTTCTCGATTTGTTCCTATGAAGGTCTCCTCTCCTAAATTTAAGCCTCGCTTCATCGGTCCTTACAAGATATTGGAAATCCTTCATTCTGTGTCCTTTCGCTTGGATCTTCCGGTGTCGTTTGCCATTCACAACGTGTTCCATAGGTCTTCGTTGCGGCGGTACGTTGTACCTGTGGTTCCTTCTGTTGAGCCTCCTGCTCCGGTGTTGGTTGAGGACGAGTTGGAGTACGTGGTGGAGAAGATCTTGGTTCTCGTCTCTCCAGGCGGAGGCTTCAGTATCTGGTCAAGTGGAAGGGCTATGGTCAGGAGGATAATTCCTGGGTGGTTGCCTCTGATGTGCATGCGGCCGATTTAGTTCGTGCCTTTCACGCTGCTCATCCTGATCACCCTGGTGGTCTTGGTGAGGGTTCGGTGACCCCTCCTTAAAGGGGGGGTACTGTTGTGAATTAGACTTTTTTGGCTCCCTCTTGTGGTCACTAGTGATATGACTCTGGGATTGTCTTTCCTCAGTTTGGCACCCACCTGGGTCGTTAGTCCAGGGGTGTTGCTATATAAACTTCCTGGATTCTCAGTCCTGTGCCTGGCATCGTTGTAATCAGTTCCTTTCTGTTTGCTCCTGTCTGCTGGTCCTGGATCTTGCAAAATTAAGCTAAGTCCTGCTTCCTTGTTTTTTGGTTATTTGCATAGCTCTTATTTTTTGTCCAGCTTGTACTAAATGTGATTCCTGATTTTGCTGGAAGCTCTAGGGGGCTGGTGTTCTCCCCCCGGGCCGTTAGACGGTTCGGGGGTTCTTGAATATCCAGCGTGGAAATTTTGATAGGGTTTTTGCTGACCGTATAAGTCATCTTACTATATTCTGCTATTAGTTAGTGGGCCTCTCTTTGCTAAATATCTAGTTCATTCTTACGTTTGTCTTTTCTCCTTACCTCACCGTTATTATTTGTTGGGGGCTTGTATCCAACTTTTGGGGTCTTTTCTCTGGAGGCAAGAAAGGTCTATCTTTTCCCTTCTAGGGTTAGTTAGTTCTCCGGCTGGCGCGAGACGTCTAGAACCAACGTAGGCACGTTCCCCGGCTGCTGCTATTTGTGGTGCTAGGATTAGATATATGGTCAGCCCAGTTACCACTGCCCTAAGAGCTGTTTTTTTGTGTTTGCAGACTTGGTATGTACTTTTGAGACCCTCTGCCATTGGGGTCATAACAGATAACAAAAGGAATTTTATGGCTGCCATAGCCCTTTCAGAACTGAAACACATACCTTGCCTGGCTCACACCTTGAACCTGGTGGTGCAGTGCTTCCTGAAAAATTATCCGGGGTTACCAGCCCTGCTCCTGAAGGTGCGAAGACTTTGCTCGCACATCCGCCGGTCGCCCGTATACTCCAGCTGTATGCTGAACCATCAGCGATCGCTGAGGCTTCCCCTGCGCCGCCTAATAATCGACGTTGCAACAAGGTGGAACTCCACACTGCACATGCTTCAGAGGCTGTGCGAACAGAGGCATGCTGTAATGTATTTGTGGGAGGATACACATACACGGGCAGGCAGTTGGATGGCAGACATGGAGTTGTCTGGTGTGCAGTGGTCAAAGCTACAAGACCTCTGTCAAGTCCTTCAGTGTTTTGAGGAATGCACACGGCTGGTAAGTGCAGACAACGCCATCATAAGCATGAGCATCCCACTAATGCGTCTGCTGATGCAAAGTTTGATGCACATTAAGGAGCAGGCGTCTGCAGCCGAGTAGGAGGGAAGCCTTGATGACAGTCAGCCATTGTCTGCTCAGGGAACTCTCCTGGACGAGGTGGCGGATGAAGAGGAGGAGGAGGAGGAGGATGATGGGGATGAATATATATGGGAGGAGGATGCTTCTCAGGGGGCAATAGAAACTGGTGGCATTGCAAGGTCAGGTACAGGGTTTTTGCGGGAGACAAGTGATGTTGATTTGCAAGAAAGTGCTCCTCAACCCAGCACAAGCAGTGAATTGACACCTGGAACATTGGCCCACATGGCTGAGTATGCCTTGCGTATCCTAAAAAGGGACCTCCGCATTATCAAAATGATGACCGATGACGATTACTGGTTGGCCTGCCTCCTGGATCCAAGATATAAAGGAAAATTACAAAATATCATGCCACATGAGAACCTTGAGCAAATATTGGCTACCAAACAAGCAACTCTTGTAGACCGTTTGGTTCAGGCATTCCCAGCACACAGCGGCGGTGATGTTTCACACACGAGCTGTGGGGGGCAACATGGCAGAGGTGTTAGAGGTGCACAAATCAGAAGTGGTGTTGGACAGAGGGGTTTTATGACCAGGTTGTGGAGTGATTTTGCAATGACCGCAGACATGACAGGTACTGCTGCATCAATTCAAAGTGACAGGAGACTGCATTTGTCCAGTATGGTTACGAAGTATTTTTCCTCCCTTATCGATGTTCTCCCTCACAGGTCATTCCCCTTTGATTACTGGGCATCTAAGATAGACACTTGGCCTGAATTGGCAGAATATGCATTACAGGAGCTCGCTTGCCCTGCTACTAGTGTGCTATCAGAAAGAGTCTTCAGTTCTGGTGGTTCAATACTGACCGAAAAAAGGTGGTGCACAACCAACGTCAGACACACCGTCGTAATATGAGGGGCTGTAATGATTATAAGGGATAACTCAGGAGACTCTTTGCGTGGGACAAGACAACTACAGGACACAGTTTTATAAGTGGTAAAGTCTATATTATCACACGGTGATTCAAACAGGTACAGAGACAAACTCAAGTCCACAACACTTGGTGTAAATATGATATGCAGCTTAACAGTCTATAGGAAACTTCAGAGGAAAATGCAATCACGCAGAAAGTCTATGAAGCACAATTATTCTTGAGGATACTTGACACAAATAAGTCCATGGTAGTCCAAACACAGATAGATATGCTTATAAGGCAGTTCAAATAATAACTTAGCACAACCAGGGAGGCCTGGGTAAAAGTCTCAGGTTTAAGCAGAGCAGCAACAGCTTACATGTCCAGCAAATGCAGATGGAAACAAACACAAGCAGCCAGATGGAGGATTACTGGAAACCGATGTATGCAGCAAGAAACTCAGAGCTGAGTAGCAGGATCTCCACACAGGTTCACAGGAGCAGGTGCAAAGCCAGGGAGTCATCAGGAACTGGATGCAAGGCAGAATACTCTAGCACAGACTGAAGGCTGGGGTGGAGTTTTATAGCAGGAAGACACAGTGCACATGAGACCAAAGGCACCATCTTGGAAAAGGGCAGTAATACACAAAAGGTAATCAAAATGTTCAGAGTCCTGACAGGAGCCCTGTGCCAGTACCGCCGCCCACGAGAGAGTGTTCCCCCCAGGTCAAACAGTGCTCTACCACTTGCAAAACTTACCTCTCCCTGCTCCACCACTGTGTAGTCTGTGCTGTTAAATCCTTCAATGGCACTGTCAATACAAATTTGTTGAAATGATAGATGATAGCAAAAATATACAGGGGCCCTGGCCTCCATTTAGACCAGTTAATACTTTGCGCCAACTACCACTGTCTGCTACTCAGCAGAGGAGCCCACCCCTGTACCTAGCTATGCCACCTGTTTATTTATGAACATTTCTTGGGCAGACATTTACCTGACTTTATTATTTTGGCCTACTAACTGTATCAGCCACTCCTTACAGTTGTCCTCCACTGAACAAAGCTCTGCCGCCTGTGTACTCCAGTTACCAATTTTGAACTGCATTTAGCCTACTTTTTTATTTTAGGCCTACTAACTGTTTCTGTCTGCACCACTCAATACAGCTGTCCTCCACTGAACAAAGCTATGCCGCCTGTGTACTCCAGTTACCAATTTTGAACTGCATTTAGCCTACTTTTTTATTTTAGGCCTACTAATTCTGTCTGCGCCACTCCTTACACTTGACCTCCACTGAACAAACCAATGCCGCCTGTGTACTCCTGTTACCAGTTTTGAAGTGCATGTAGCCTACTTTTTTATTTTAGGCCTACTAAGTCTGTCTGCGCCACTCCTTACAGTTGTCCTCCGCTGAACAAAGCTATGCCGCCAGTTTAGTCCTGTTACCGATTTTGAACTGCATTTAGCCTACTTTTTTATTTTAGGCCTACTAAGTCTGTCTGCGCCACTCCTTACACTTGACCTCCACTGAACAAACCAATGCCGCCAGTTTACTCGTGTTACCAGTTTTGAAGTGCATTTTGCCTACTTATTTGGGCCTACTAACCGTGTCTGCCTCCCATTACTGTTGTCCTCCAATGCACAAAGCTGAGCCGCCAGTTTACTCCTGTTTCGACTATTAAACTGCATTTGGCCTACTTGTTTGGTTGGGTGTTGTGTATCCGCTTTTTGGGCTCCCCTGGTGGTTGCTGGTGGTACTGGTGACTTGTTTGCACTTTGCTGCTTCTGTTCACCTGCTTCCATCAGTGTTTGGGAGTTTCCTATTTAGCCTTGCTCTCCAGTCATTTCCTAGCCGGTCATCATTGTAACCAGAGCCTTCGGTTGCATGCTCCTGCTTCTAGTCTGCTGATCAGCTAAGTGGACTTTGTCCTTTTGTTTTGTACCTTTTGTCCAGTTTGCAGTTTTTGTAATTCTCTGTAGCTGGAAGCTCTTGCGGGCTGAAATTGCCACTCCTGTGTCATGAGTTGACACAGGAGTCTTAAAGTAATTTCAGGATGGTTTTTGAAAGGGTTTTCAGTTGACCGTGAAGTCCTCTTTTGTATCCTTCTGCTATCTAGTAAGTGGACCTCTCTTTGCTAAATCTACTTTCATACTGTGTATGTCTTTTCCTCTTAATTCACCGTTATTACATGTGGGGGGCTGCTATCATCTTTTGGGGTATTTCCCTAGAGGTAAGCCAGGTCTGTTTCTTCCTCTACCAGGCGTAGTTAGTCCTCCGGCTGGCGCGTGGCATATAGGAAGCCGTAGGTATGCTCCCTGGCTACTGTTAGTTGTGTGGTAGATTTAGCTCACGGTCAACTCGAGTTTCCATCACCCGAGAGCTCGTTCGTTACTTATATGTTTCTTACGTTCCCTTGCCATTGGGAACCATGACAGTATGACCGGCCTGTGTTAAACTTATTGGCAGAAGAAAGGAGAGAAAAAAGAAGTCTGTAAATTTATTTATTTTTTTTTCCCTTTTTCCTCTATGCTTGCTCCATAGTTGGATCAGTTGTATTTCAGCTTTAATTACAGCCTTTGCCTTTCTCTTCTTATAATCCTTGAATGGCTCTGAGCTCACCTGTTTAAAGATGGATCCTCAGAGTTTGGCTGCAGGTTTAAATAATCTTGCTACGAAGGTTCAAAATTTACAAGATTTTGTTATACATGCTCCTATTTCTGAACCTAAAATCCCTACACCAGAGGTGTTTTCCGGAGATAGATCTCGGTTTTTGAATTTCAAATATAATTGTAAATTATTCCTTTCTCTCAGACCTCACTCCTCAGGAGATCCTGTCCAGCAGGTTAAGATTGTAATCTCTTTGCTGCGAGGTGACCCTCAAAATTGGGCATTTTCATTGGCACCAGGGGATCCTGCGTTGCTCAATGTGGATGCGTTTTTCCTGGCTTTAGGGTTGCTTTATGAGGAACCTAATTTGGAGATTCAAGCTGAAAAAGCTTTGATAGCCCTATCTCAAGGGCAAGATGAAGCGGAGATATACTGCCAAAAATTTCGTAGGTGGTCTGTGCTTACTCAGTGGAATGAGTGCGCCTTAGCGGCAAATTTCAGAGAGGGCCTTTCTGATGCCGTTAAAGATGTTATGGTCAGGTTCCCTGCGCCTACAGGTCTGAATGAGTCCATGACAATGGCAATTCAGATTGATCGGCGTTTGCGGGAGCGCAAACCCGTGCACCATTTGGCGGTATCTTCTGAAGAGACGCCAGAGAAAATGCAATGTGACAGAGTTATGTCCAGAAGCGAGCGGCAGAATTATAGGCGTAAAAATGGGTTATGCTTCTATTGTGGTGATTCTGCTCATGTTATATCGGCATGCTCTAAGCGTACTAGGAAGGTTGACAAGTCCATTTCAATTGGCACTTTACAGTCCAAATTTATTTTGTCTGTAACCTTGATTTGTTCATTATCAGTTATTACCGTTGATGCCTATGTGGACTCTGGCGCCGCTCTGAGTCTTATGGACTGGTCCTTTGCCAGGCGCTGTGGGTTTGATTTAGAGCCTCTGGAAGTCCCTATACCTCTGAAGGGTATTGATTCTACACCTTTGGCTTGTAATAAACCACAGTTCTGGATGCAAGTGACTATGCGTATGACTCCAGACCATCAGGAGGTGATTCGCTTCCTTGTGTTGTACAATTTACATGATGTTTTGGTGCTTGGATTACCATGGTTACAGTCTCATAACCCAGTCCTTGACTGGAAGGCTATGTCTGTGTTAAGCTGGGGATGTCGGGGGGCTCATGGGGACACTCCTATGGTGTCCATTTCGTCATCTATTCCATCTGAGATTCCGGCATTTTTGTCTGATTATCGTGATATTTTTGAAGAGCCTAAGATTGGTTCACTCCCTCCTCACAGGGATTGTGATTGCGCCATAGATCTGATTCCTGGCAGTAAATTTCCAAAGGGTCGTTTGTTTAACCTATCTGTACCTGAACATGCTGCTATGCGCGAGTATATTAAGGAGTCCCTGGAAAAGGGACATATTCGTCCTTCTTCATCACCTTTAGGAGCCGGTTTTTTCTTTGTCTCTAAAAAGGATGGCTCTCTGAGGCCTTGTATTGATTATCGTCTCCTGAATAAAATTACAGTCAAATATCAGTATCCGTTGCCTTTGCTGACTGATTTGTTTGCTCGCATAAGGGGGGCTAAGTGGTTCTCTAAGATTGATCTTCGTGGGGCGTATAATTTGGTGCGAATTAAGCAGGGGGATGAGTGGAAGACCGCATTTAATACGCCTGAGGGCCATTTTGAGTATTTGGTAATGCCTTTCGGCCTTTCTAATGCACCTTCTGTCTTTCAGTCCTTAATGCATGATATTTTCCGTGAATATTTGGATAAATTTATGATTGTGTATTTGGATGATATTTTGATTTTTTCTGATGACTGGGAGTCTCATGTTCAGCAGGTCAGGAGGGTTTTTCAGGTTTTGCGGGAGAATTCTTTGTGTGTAAATGGTTCAAAGTGTGTTTTTGGGGTTCAAAAAATTTCATTTTTGGGGTATATTTTTTCCCCTTCTTCTATTGAGATGGACCCTGTCAAGGTTCGGGCTATTTACGACTGGACGCAGCCTACTTCTCTGAAGAGTCTCCAGAAATTCTTGGGCTTTGCTAATTTTTATCGTCGATTTATAGCTGGTTTTTCTGGCGTTGCTAAACCTCTGACGGATTTGACTAAAAAGGGTGCTGATGTTGCCAATTGGTCCCCTGCTGCCGTGGAGGCCTTTCGGGAGCTTAAGCGCCGCTTTTTGTCTGCCCCTGTGTTGCGCCAGCCTGATGTTTCTCTTCCCTTTCAGGTTGAGGTCGATGCTTCCGAGATCGGAGCGGGGGCGGTTTTGTCGCAGAAAAGTTCCGACTGCTCAGTGATGAGACCTTGTGCGTTCTTTTCGCGAAAATTTTCGGCCGCCGAGCGAAACTATGATGTTGGTAATCGGGAGCTTTTGGCCATGAAGTGGGCATTTGAGGAGTGGCGTCATTGGCTTGAGGGTGCCAGACATCAGGTGGTAGTTTTGACTGATCACAAGAATTTAATTTATTTGGAGTCTGCCAGGCGCCTGAATCCTAGACAGGCACGTTGGTCGTTGTTCTTTTCCCGGTTTAATTTTGTGGTCTCGTACTTACCGGGTTCTAGGAATGTGAAAGCAGATGCTCTTTCTAGGAGTTTTGAGCCTGACTCTCCTGGGAATTCTGAACCTGCTGGTGTCCTTAAGGATGGAGTGGTTTTGTCTGCTGTCTCTCCAGATTTGCGACGTGCTTTGCAAGAATTTCAGGCGGATAGACCTGATCGTTGTCCGTCTGGTAGACTGTTTGTTCCTGACGAGTGGACCACTAGAGTCATCTCGGAAGTTCATTCTTCTACTCTGGCAGGTCATCCGGGAATTTTTGGCACCAGAGATTTGGTGGCTAGATCCTTCTGGTGGCCTTCCCTGTCTCGAGATGTGCGTGTTTTTGTGCAGTCTTGCGATGTGTGTGCTCGGGCCAAGCCTTGTTGTTCTAGGGCTAGTGGGTTGTTGTTGCCCTTGCCTATTCCGAAGAGGCCTTGGACGCACATCTCTATGGACTTTATCTCGGATCTACCTGTTTCTCAGAAGATGTCTGTCATCTGGGTGGTGTGTGACCGTTTTTCTAAAATGGTTCATTTGGTGCCATTGCCTAAGTTGCCTTCCTCATCTGAGTTGGTCCCTCTGTTTTTTCAAAATGTGGTTCGCTTGCATGGTATTCCGGAAAACATCGTTTCTGACAGGGGTACCCAGTTCGTGTCTAGATTTTGGCGGGCAGTCTGTGCCAGGTTGGGCATTGATTTGTCCTTTTCGTCTGCATTCCATCCTCAGACCAATGGCCAGACGGAACGAACTAATCAAACTTTGGAGACTTATTTGAGGTGTTTTGTGTCTGCGGATCAGGATGATTGGGTTGCCTTTCTGCCGTTGGCGGAGTTTGCTCTTAATAATCGGGCTAGTTCTGCCACTTTGGTTTCTCCTTTCTTTTGCAATTCAGGGTTTCATCCGCGTTTTTCATCTGGTCAGGTTGAATCTTTGGATTGTCCTGGAGTGGATGCGGTGGTGGATCGGTTGCATCGGATTTGGGGACAAGTGGTGGATAATTTGGAATTGTCCCAGGAGAGGACTCAGCAGTTTGCTAACCGTCGTCGTCGTGTTGGTCCCCACCTTCGCGTTGGGGACTTGGTGTGGTTGTCTTCCCGTTTTGTCCCTATGAGGGTTTCTTCTCCCAAATTTAAGCCTCGGTTCATCGGTCCTTATAGGATTTTGGAGATTCTTAACCCTGTTTCCTTTCGTTTGGACCTCCCGGCATCTTTCGCTATCCATAATGTGTTCCATCGGTCGTTGTTGCGGAGATATGAGGTACCGGTGGTTCCTTCTACTGAACCTCCTGCTCCTGTGCTGGTGGAGGGTGAATTGGAGTACGTCGTAGAGAAGATCTTGGACTCCCGTATTTCCAGACGGAGACTTCAATATCTGGTTAAATGGAAAGGCTATGGTCAGGAAGATAATTCTTGGGTAACTGCCTCTGATGTTCATGCCTCGGATTTGGTTCGTGCCTTTCATAGGGCTCATCCAGATCGCCCTGGCGGTTCTTGTGAGGGTTCGGTGCCCCCTCCTTAAGGGGAGGTTACTGTTGTGTATCCGCTTTTTGGGCTCCCCTGGTGGTTGCTGGTGGTACTGGTGACTTGTTTGCACTTTGCTGCTTCTGTTCACCTGCTTCCATCAGTGTTTGGGAGTTTCCTATTTAGCCTTGCTCTCCAGTCATTTCCTTGCCGGTCATCATTGTAACCAGAGCCTTCGGTTGCATGCTCCTGCTTCTAGTCTGCTGATCAGCTAAGTGGACTTTGTCCTTTTGTTTTGTACCTTTTGTCCAGTTTGCAGTTTTTGTAATTCTCTGTAGCTGGAAGCTCTTGCGGGCTGAAATTGCCACTCCTGTGTCATGAGTTGACACAGGAGTCTTAAAGTAATTTCAGGATGGTTTTTGAAAGGGTTTTCAGTTGACCGTGAAGTCCTCTTTTGTATCCTTCTGCTATCTAGTAAGTGGACCTCTCTTTGCTAAATCTACTTTCATACTGTGTATGTCTTTTCCTCTTAATTCACCGTTATTACATGTGGGGGGCTGCTATCATCTTTTGGGGTATTTCCCTAGAGGTAAGCCAGGTCTGTTTCTTCCTCTACCAGGCGTAGTTAGTCCTCCGGCTGGCGCGTGGCATATAGGAAGCCGTAGGTATGCTCCCTGGCTACTGTTAGTTGTGTGGTAGATTTAGCTCACGGTCAACTCGAGTTTCCATCACCCGAGAGCTCGTTCGTTACTTATATGTTTCTTACGTTCCTTTGCCATTGGGAACCATGACAGTTGGGCCTACTAACGGTGTCTGCCGCTCCTTGCTTTTCTCCTCCACTGAACAAAGCTGAGCCTCAATTTTCATCCTGTTTTGAATATTAAACTGCATTTGGCCTACTTGTTTGGTTGGGCCTACTAACGGTGTCTGCCACTGCTTGTTCTCCTCCGCTGAACAAAGCTGAGCCTCAATTTTCATCCTGTTTCAAATATTATACTGCATTTGCCCTACTTGTTTGGTTGGGCCTACTAACGGTGTCTGCTGCTCCTTGCTTTTCTCCTCCACTGAACAAAGCTGAGCCTCAATTTTCATCCTGTGTCGAATATTAAACTGCATTTGGCCTACTTGTTTGGTTGGGCCTACTAACGGTGTCTGCTGCTCCTTGCTTTTCTCCTCCACTGAACAAAGCTGAGCCCCAATTTTCATCCTGTGTCGAATATGAAACTGCATTTGGCCTACTTGTTTGTTTGGGCCTACTAACGATGTCTGCTGCTCCTTGCTTTTCTCCTCCACTGAACAAAGCTGAGCCGCCAGTTTACTCCTGTTTCAAATATTAAAATGCATTTGACCTACTTATTTGGTTGGGCCTACTAACTGTGTCTGCCTCTCATTACAGCTGTCCTCCACTGCACAAAGCTATGCCGCCTGTGTACTCCAGTTACCAATTTTGAACTGCATTTAGCCTACTTTATTATTTTAGGCCAACGAAGTCTGTCTGTGCCACTCCTTACAGTTGTCCTCCGCTGAACAAAGCTATGCCGCCAGTTTACTCCTGTTACCTATTTTGAACTGCGTTTAGCCTACTTACTTTATTGGGTCTAATAACTGCCAGCCTCTCATTACAGTTGTCCTCTGCTGAACAAAGCTATGCTGTCAGTTTAGTCCTGTTACCTATTTTGAACTGCATTTAGCCTACTTTTTTATTTTAGGCCTACTAAGTCTGTCTGCGCCACTCATTACAGCTGTCCTCCATTGAACAAAGCTATGCTGCCTGTTTACTCCTGTTACCATTTTTTAACTGCTTGGAGCCTACTTTTTTAATGTGGGCCTACAAACTGTGTCTGCGCCACTCATTACAGCTGTCCTCCATTGAACAAAGCTATGCCGCCTGTTTACTCCTGTTACCGATTTTGAACTGCATTTAGCCTACTTTTTTATTTTAGGCCTACTAAGTCTGTCTGCACCACTCCTTACAGTTGTCCTCCGCTGAACAAAGTTATGCCGTCAGTTTACTCCTGTTACCTATTTTGAACTGCATTTAGCCTACTTACTTTATTGGGCCTACTAACTGCCAGCCTCTCATTACAGTTGTCCTCCACTGAACAAAGCTATGCCGCCAGTTTACTCCTGTTACCTATTTTGAACTGCATTTAGCCTACTTACTCTATTGGGCCTACTAACTGCCAGCCACTCCTTACAGTTGTACTCCGCTGAACAAAGCTATGCCGCCTGTTTAGTCCTGTTACCAGTTTTGAACTGCATTTTACTTTATAATTTGGGCATATATCTGTGTTTCCTCGTCATCCTGCCCATTGCCCAGCCACTGCTAGATGACTCTGCTGGTACATTGACCCAGACCACTACATTCCCCTTGCACTACACAGCCAGTATCTGACCCTGCTGAAAGTCAGGTTCCCCTTCCCGCATACTATACCACCTTACTCGGGTACAAAGAGGAAGGTGCAGATGAAAGTGCAGGTTCCTTCATAAGGTGGGGGGGCATACTCATTGGCAACGTCACTGGCACAGGGCCCCTCATAGTACGCAAAAGTGTCTCTGCCGGTGGGAGGCGCCCTGCCGTCATCACACCGCCGTACTTTGAGGGGCCCTGTGCCAGTGCCAATGCGAACGAGTGGGCCCCACTTCTTGCTCAGGATCACAGCACTTTCAAAGTTTAAATGCTTACCTCTCCCTGCTCCACCGCCATGATATATTCTGCGTTTCCTGGGTCAACGAAAATCTTGAGCCAGCCCTACCCCCCCACAACTTTAGCCAAATGACCCCCAGTTTTCAATGCCTATCTATTGTTATAAAGTTAATTAAGATTGACAAGCTTCAGCAATAAGAATTGATGTTTTTGGCATTAAAATGGGCACTGTAGGTGTTTTCCTGTCCTCCACTCTCTGCCGACTTTGATTCCCCATTGACTTGCATTGGGTTTCGTGTTTCGGTTGGCCCCCGACCTTTCGCAATAATCGGCCGATTTCACCCGACCTGACTTTTGAGAAAGTCGGGTTTCGCGAAACCCGACTCGATCCTAAAAAAGTAAAAGTCGCTCAACTCTATTCTCCACACCTGTGCAGTCATCCTTTAGTGAGAGAGAGTCTGGTCACACTAAGACAACACTCCGATCACAATCACTCAGAGTTTGATCCGAGTGTCATTAGCATAATCGGCCTAATTCTCTTATATGATAGAATATACGGCAGTGTCAGTGAACCCTAGCAGTGCCATTTGCTTAATTTGCAATTTAGATTAAAAAAAACAGGACTTGTTTAAATTTTTCTTTGCAGACTGACAATCTTCAAAAAAAGAAATGCATGTGTAAAAGCCATAGACTATAATAGTTGGAGTTTAGTTGCAAAAACAAAAATATATATAGAACAATTATATGAAAATTCAACGTGTGAATGTGGCACTATATTGGGGAACAAACAGAACTGCAAACACACTCTGCCAAAAACTGCGTGGCAACAGCAGTATGCCATTGAGATACTGCTTTAGAAAGTTAATTATTAATAGGTACAAGATCTTGTAGGTAAACAACAGTTTTATTCGCAAAACTGCAGTCATTAACATGGATTGTTAACTGCCACATGGTTTTGCTGATAAAACTGTTAACTCACAAGATCATGATTCATTAGTAATCAAATTAATAATTGTTAAATGTAACAATTTACAATTTTACTATAAAGCATACAAATTTATAAGCTATCAAGATGTCTTTAAATAATGATTTATTTTTATTACATCACTGTTACATGGCTATTAATACCCATTAGACCCTATTGTCAGAGTAAGCCTTGTGTTATTGGAAGCAGTAGACAAATTTATGTACAATTTACCAGTAAGTCAAGATCCTAAATGAATCTCTTGAGGCTTTTTCCAACTAACTAGTTTATGCTTGCCATGAAAGGCATTATAAGCCATTTCCGTCGGGAGTTGTTTTGCTGCACGAAGGTCACAAGCTAATCGAGAGCTCAATGAGTGTTGCACACCTTTAAGTGAGCAAGAACAGAAATCTTTAGCTAGCCAATCTTTCTGCCATCCAGAAAATAAACTGCATCCTGCATTTTTAGCAGATGTTGAAGTGTGCTGCTTTCCAAGCTCTCTTATATCTCCTTATGTCTGATTTTTAAGTTTTACTGGTCAACATTTTTCATTTAATAGGTATCTTTGGCTTAGTATCAAGTCTGAATTTACACACGTTCTGTATGTCTCTTAAGTGTTGCTCATCTGGTAGTCATCATGGCACATTTCCACTCTAAGAACTTTTGTTCAAACATTTTCTTTGGGTTTTTTAGCTGATGCACTAAATCAAGAAATAATGACATAACTCACAAAACAGCAAGTAAAAGGAATAAACACCAATAAAAATAGAATAAAAAGTACTGGCTTTTTAAATTTGATAGGCACAGTTGTGTGAAAACGTGTTTGCCCTTCCTGATTTCCTATTCTTTTGTACGTTTGTACATTTGCCACACTTAAATATTTTAGATCATGAAACAAATTTAAATATTAGAAAAAGATAACACAAGTAAAGACAAAATGCAGTTTTTAAAAGAAGTTGTTTATTATTAAGGAAAAAAGAAATCAGATTTGCCATAAAACATCTTGATGATCCTCAAGTCTTTTGGGTGAATACTTTGTGGACTGATGAGACAAAATTTTAACTTTTTGGAAGGTGTATGTCCCATTATATCTGGCGAAGAAGTAACACAGATTTCAGAAAAGGAACATCATACCAACAATAAAATATGGTGGTGGTAGTGAGATGGTCTGGGGCTGTTTTGCTGCTCCAGGACCTGGAAGACTTCCTGGGGTACATGGAACCATGAATTCTGCTGTCTTCCAAAAAATCCTGAAGGAGAATGTCCAGTCATCTGTTTGTGACTTCAAGCTAAATTACACTTGGTTATACAGCAGGACAATGATCCAAAACACACCAGCAAGTCCACTTCTGAATGGCTTAAGAAAAAAAAATTAGACTTTGGAGTGGCCTATTCAAAATCCTGACCTTAATCCAATTGAGTTGCTATGGCAGGCAGGTCCTTAAAAATGCCGTCATGCTCGGAAACTCAACAATGTGGCTGAATTACAACTATTCTGAAAAGTTAAGTGGGACAAAATTGCTCCTGACTGTTGTAAAAGACTCATTGCCAGTTATCGCAAATGCTTGATTGCAGTTATTGCTGCTAAGGGTGGCCCAACCAGATATTAGCTTTAGGGGGCAATCACTTTTCACACCAGGTTTGGATTTCTATCTCCCTTAATAATAAAGACCATTAAAAACTGCATTTTGTTTTTACTTGTGTTATCTTTGTCTAGTATTTAAATTTGTTTGGTGATCTGAAACATTTCAGTGTGGCAAATATGCAAAGGAATAGGAAATCAGGAAAGAGGCAAACAGTTTTTCACACAACTGTATATTTGGCTATTCACAAAGAGTAATTAAAGATAGCTTTTATTATACTCACCTTCGGGGCAGGGCGGTCCAGTCTGATGGGCATCGCTGGTCTTGGTCTGGCATCTCCCATCTTCTTACAATCCCTGTCCTCCTGCTTGCTTCGTGGGGATGACGCATCCCTTCGTCATCCACACAGTCTCCTTAGCACAGCGCTCCTGCACAGGCATACTTCTCTGCCCTGTCGAGGGCAGAGCAAAGTACTGCATTGCGCATGCGCCGGGGCTCTTTGACCTTTCCAGGCACCTACGCACTGCAGCACTTTGCTCTGCGCTCAATAGGGCAGAGAAGTGCACCTGCGCAGGAGCGCAGTGCCGGGGAGACGCGTCATCCACACGAAGCAAGCAGGAGGCCGGAATCGCAAGAAGAAGGGAGGCGCCGGACTAAGTAGAGCGACACCCATTGGACCGGACCGCCCTGCAGGTGAGTATAATGAAAGTTTTTATTCTTTTATAGGTCGGGTTGAGGGCAGATATGCAGCATTATAGAATGCTGTCTATCAGCCCTGAAAGGTGATGGCCGTAACTCTTATTGGCCAAACCTGGTGACAGGTTCCCTTTAAGAAACAACCTGATTAGTAACCTGGTATAGGCTTCCCAATAGTTTTCTGCTATGCAAAATGTTGTAAGCACCTTTTAAATTTAGTGCACATTTATAACAAGTTAAACTCAACAGCGAAACTCAAAATGTTGATCATTATGAGTTCTTTATTGTGGTTCCCATGAGGAAGAAGTATGTTCAACCTAGAAACGCTTTGGAACAAAACTAAAATCTATTCTTTTCATCTGAATCCTGTGAATTCTTCACCAGCAGTGCAGCACACTCGCATCTTCACCTATTTTTTGGTGTATATAAACATTGATTTTATCCAACCAATGGAGCACCAGCAGCTGGGGTATTGTTATTTAAGGCTATTTAAGTGTGCACAAAGTGAGTGCAAACAAATGCAATAAAACTGCATGCTAATTAGTTAATGCCCTATGTGTGCTTTCTGTCATTCGTTAGTCTCTCTTTCTGTCATTCGTTAGTCTCTCTTTTAGATTTGGTGCACATTTATAACAAGGTGAACCCAATAGCCAAACTGAAAAATGTTGACCACATGAAATACATCCAAACTTGGACAAATCTATAAATATTGGCTCAGATCTATCAAGAATAGCAACATTTGCAACAAAACTTTAGTCTACTCACATACGCTCTGCCACTCCATATTTATCAAATGTCAAATGTGGCATGTTAATGATAAATTGGTCTAAATTATGTCATTTAAGCATAGTAGTAGACTTCCTAGAGTTCATTTAAACCATGAAGCTAATGTGTCAAAAACTGAATGTTGATGTAGAATTTTGAACCAAAAATTGTGACGTTTTATACATGTTAGAAATTTTTACAACAGAAATGTATTTGTTCCACAACTTTTTTCAAGACATGACTTATCAAGAACTTTTACTTATTTTATTCGATTACATTTATTATTGTATTCCCACAGCACTTTACAAACATCATTATCTCTGTCCCCATTGAACCTCACAATCTAAATTCCTTATCAGTATGTCTTTTGTGTGCGGGAGGGAACCGGAGAACCCGATGAAACCCATACAACAGAGGGAGAACATACAAACAACTTGCTGATGTTCTCCTTGGTGGGATATGAACTCAGGACTCCTGTGCAAAAAAGTAATAGGACCACCCCCTGAGCCACCATGCTAGTGTATAGGAAAACAAACATAAATGTCTTACTTCACGCCAGAAAATTAATCATGCACTTTTTTCTCCATTTTTAAATTTTTATGTTGACACTAAAAAATGGCATATTAATTGTCATAAAATGTAATTACTTAAAACATTGTTAAATTTGGCATAGGCATTTCTAAGATAGATACCTTTTACAACTACGTGAGGGGCATCAATGTTATTGCTGTCTCCACCCACTGTACTTCTTGTATCTCAAATATCATTTTCATTTGTGTCAGTAAAAGGAATGTGATTATAATTTATTTGTCTCACTCCTTTGGCCTATTCATAGGTTGTCCAGTAGTCCCTTTGAGTTTTAATAGATGGACCTTTGTTTCTTTGTGCGGCCCTTAGTCCCACCACATCCTATACTTACTGATTACCAGCTGTATCCATTCTTTCATGTACACCTTAATGGGGTTGTCTCATCAAGGATGTAAGTGGTGCATGAATATTGTGATTGCTGTAACTATTGCTAGATTGTGGTGATGACGCAAAGCAATTGAACACTTTGCCCCCTGTTGGCTGCAATACATAGTATAACTATTGGCAGAAGTATAATACTATGGCCGTCCAAAATGAAGTGTAGCCAACAATAGACCAATTCTATTGAGGGTAAAGGCCCCGTCTCACATAGCGATTTACCAACGATCACGACCAGCGATACGACCTGGCCGCGATCGTTGGTAAGTCGCTGTGTGGTCGCTGGGGAGCTGTCACACAGACAGCTCTCTCCAGCGACCAACGATCAGGGGAACGACTTCGGCATCGTTGAAACTGTCTTCAACGATGCCGAAGTCCCCCTGCAGCACCTGGGTAACCAGGGTAAACATCGGGTTACTAAGCGCAGGGCCGCGCTTAGTAACCCGATGTTTACCCTGGTTACCAAAAAAAACAAACAGTACATACTCGCCTTTCGGTGTCCGTCAGGTCCCTTGCCGTCTGCTTCCTGCTCTGACTGAGCCGCCGTACAGTGAGAGCAGAGCGCAGCGGTGACGTCACTGCTGTGCTGCGCTCTCACTGTACGGCGGCACTCAGAGCGGGAAGCAGACGGCAAGGGACCTGACGGACACCGAAAGGCGAGTATGTACTGTTTGTTTTTTTTGGTAACCAGGGTAAACATCGGGTTACTAAGCGCAGCCCTGCGCTTAATAACCCGATGTTTACCCTGGTTACCAGTGAAGACATCGCTGGATCGGTGTCACACACACCGATTCAGCGATGTCAGCGGGACCTCAACGACCAAAAAAAGGTCCAGGCCATTCCGACACGACCAGCGATCTCGCAGCAGGGGCCTGATCGCTGGTACGTGTCACACATAGCGAGATCGCTACTGAGGTCGCTGTTGCGTCACAAAACTAGTGACTCAGCAGCGATCTCGCTAGCGATCTCGCTATGTGAGACGGGGCCTTAAGGTCACAGCAGTCACAATAGCGTTATATCAGTAGCATACAAAACAAAAGCCATTTGTAATGTGCTTTTATCACAATGGACTCCAAGGGCACTCTAGGGAGTAAGTTAATCTGTATGGTATAATGTCTGATGCAGGGGGCACGTGTTATTTGTCTTTAAAGCCAAACTGAATAGATGTGTCTTGAGCCCTGATTTAAACATGTCCAGGGATGATGTCTCACGGATTGATCCAGGTAATGAGTACCAGAGAATGGGGGCTGTGCTACAAAAGGTTATGCCTCCAAATATTGTAAGCTGGATCCTGGGTATGGACAGGTCAATCCTGCCTGCTTATTGGAGCAAAAAGCAAGGGGTGTAGGGCATCAGCAGATCCTTCAAATAGCAGGGGTCTAATTTGTTCATGGCTTTAAAAGTCATCAAGCAAATTTTAAAAGTTATTTTCCATTTTACAAGCAGCCAGAGCAGTGTATGGAGGGTTGGCATCATTGCAGAATGTCGAGACTGATCGGTTATTCACCTAGATGTTGCGTTTTGGGCTAACTGGAGGCAATTTATTGCTTTCTCTGGGAGGGTTATGTATAGGGCATTACAATAATATAGCTAGGAGGTTATGAGAGCATGAACCAGTGTTGAAAGATTTTCTGGTTGAGTGATATGCTTAATATTGCCAGTGTTCCTCAGATGGAAAAATGAAGACTTTATGGACTTACCCTAATATTTGGCTGCTGAGTGACACTTCCCATCAATCAATACAGCTGTAATTAGATTCCTTTAATATTTTGGTTTCTAAATAAATGGTTAATAAATAATAGTAATATTGTGCATTTAACACGTTTTCATATTAATAGTTTTTTTGCACTAGAAACACAAAGTTTAATTCACAAAGATACCACTTGTGCTAATATCACTTAAATCATATGCTGCCTATGAATTTCCAGCACTTTTCAAAGCATACACTCCCTTTAGTCCTTGCTGGTACAATCCTTCTTCACTGCCCTATTATGTGGGTGGCAAACAAACAGTCAAAAATAAGCTTTAAATGGAGAAATAATAGTCTTTTAATAGCTCTATTATATGATTATCCTATTTTCAGATTATGGCATGAATGTGTGCTATATTACATATTCTGGAATTGTTCCAGCTCATTTATTTCCTTAGTTTTTGGATACCAATAAGCATGACTTGCTGCGATTGCTGGGGGTCTAAGTATTTACATATGAATTAAAAGATTAATGAATGAGGTGGGATGACAGTTACATTTACATCAATAATACTGTAAATGGGAAACTGGTCAGCATAGGAAACCTACCATAAAGCATTCATGAATATGAAGGAAGTCAATTAACAATTTATTCCTTCTTCATGTGTTGCCAACTATTTATTTTTCCATAGTTATATCCTGCTGCTTTCATAGACAATTTACGCTAAGTAACCTGAGAATGATCCTTAAATGCATTTTTTATGTGTATGTCAGAATCACCTGCTCCGAGATCTTCAGAATATGGTCATGAACAATCTGCCAGTAACACAAAACTGTTACTAGGGCATCACCACCAATTTGGTTAAGTTTCATGCACCGCCAAATGAAAAAAAAAATAGCTAATGTAAGGTGGAAGTAGGACACCTAGTGGATGGGAGATAAACCTGGAGAAATGCTTGAGGATATATAGGGCTAAAAGGGGTATTCTGACATGACCGTTTGATTGTAAGCAGCTGAAGAGTTGGAGAGATGGCTGTTCACCACATCTCCAACCCTGGGTGTGGTTCACTTTTTAAATTCAGATCTGTTTGTCTCACACATGGGTGTGTGTATGGAGGTGTGCAAAACTCCTGGACTGAGTGTATGTGCTAATGGAATCAAAATCTGGACTCTAAGTCAGTCAGGCTAACCAGCACTGTTGTATGAACTTGTTACTTTATGTTTTACTTCAGCGCGCAGATCTGGGTCATCCTCATTGAGATGCTGCAGCAGCTGGATTTTGTAAGGGTGCCATTTGTGAGTAGCTAATATCCACCGAAGGGATGTTCGACTGATGCCAGATCTCTGCACTGAATTTGCATAATGGGCAAAACAAAAATTGGAACAGGACCCTCAGTTTACACAGAACATTATGTTCAGACATGAGCCAAACTTTTTTGGGTGGGCCATTTATATGGATACACCTAAATTAAATGGGAATGGTGACAGTTTTCTTGCGTAGGGTGTCTTGCATTGAAATCTGCTGCAATGACCCAGGTACTGCATTCACCAGACATCAACACAATTTCTATCCACTCCTCACGTGTTAAACTCTGCGTCAATGGCTGTAAACAAAGAGAAACTGATAAATAACTCATGAAATGATAAAGTTACGTTAAAACCAAGCACACCATTGTTTTTCTTGTGAAATTCTCAATAAGTTTTATTTGTCACATGACCCTCTTCCTATTGGAAAAAATAAAGTTGGATCCAAAATGGCCAACTTCAAAATGGCCGCCATGGTCAGTACCCATCTTGAAAAGTTTTCCCCCTCCCCTATACTAATGTGCCACAAACAGGAAGTTGATATCACCAAACATTCCCATTTTATTTAGGTGTATCCATATACATGGCCGACCCTGTAATGACATCCATTTTAAAATCTAATTGCTAAATTATATTCCTCATCTATTGCTTAAAATACCTAATCTTTTTCCATCAGTTGTGCGACTGGGGCAATCTGGGTAGAGATAATCTTATGTGACAATTTAGCAGGGGTAATAATCTTCATTCCTCCACATTTGGAGTGTGTCAGCAAGACGACTGAAAAAAAATCATTATTTTACAGTGGGAAAAAATAGCATTTAGTCAGCCACCAATTGTGCAAGTTCTCCCACTTAAATAGATGAGAGAGGCCTGTAATTAACATCATAAGTAGACCACAACTATGAGAGTCAAAATGAGAAAACAAATCCAAAAAATGACCTTGTCTGATTTGTCAAGATTTACTTTGAAAATTATGGTGGAAAATACTGTAAGTATTTGGTAATTAACAAAAATTCATCTCAATATTTTGTTATATATCCTTTGTTGACAATGACAGAGGTCAAACGTTTTCTGTAAGGTTGGCACACACTGTTGGTGGTATGTTGGCCCATTCCTCCATGCAGATCTTCTCTAGAGCAGTGATGTTTTGGGCCTGTCGCTGGGAATCACGGACTTTCAACTCCCTCCAAAGGTTTTCTATGGAGTGGAGATCTGGAGACTGGCTAGGCCACTCCAGGACCTTCATATGCTTCTTACGAAGCCACTCCTTCATTGCCCTTGTGGTGTGCTTGGGATTATTATCATGCTAAAAGACCCATCCACGTTTCATCTTCAATGCCCTTGCTGATGGAAGGAGGTTTGCACTCAAAATCTCAAAATACATGGCCCCATTTATTCTTTCATGTACACGAATATGTGGTCCTGGTCCCTTTGCAGAGAAACAAAGCAAGATGTTGCCAACCCCAAGCCTCACAGTAAGTATGGTGCTCTTTGGATTCAACTCAGCATTCTGTCTCCTCCAAACACGATGAGTTTTATTTCTACCAAACAGTTCTACTTTGGTTTCATCAGACCATATGACATTCTCCCAAAACTCTTCTGGATAATCCAAATGCAATCTCTCGTAAACTTCAGTTGGGCCCGGACATGTACTGGCTTAAGCAGGGGGACACATCTGGCACTGCAGGATCTGAGTCCCTGGTGGCATAGTGTGTTACTGATGGTAGTCTTTGTTACGGTGGTCCCAGCTCTATGCAGGTCATTCACTAGGTCCCCCCGTGTAGTTCTGGGATTTTTACTCATCGTACTTGTGATCATTTTGACCCCACGGGGTGAGATCTTGCATGGAGCCCCAGATCGAGGGAGATTATCAGTGGCCTTGTATGTCTTCCATTTTCTTATTATTGTTCCCACAGTTGATTTTATCACACCAAGCTGCTTGCCTATTGCAGATTCAGTCTTCCCAGCCTGGTGCAGGGCTACAATTTTGTTTCTGGTGTCCTTCGACGGCTCTTTGGTCTTCACCATAGTGAAGTTTGAAGTGTGACTGTTTGAGCTTGTAGACAGGTGTCTTTTATACTGATAACAAGTTCAAACAGGTGCCATTACTACAGGTAATGAGTGGAGGACAGGAGTCTCTTAAAGAAGAAGTTACAGGTCTGTAAGAGCAGAAATCTTGCACGTTTTTAGGTGACCAAATACTTATTTTCCACCATAATTTGCAAAATAAATCTTGCCAAATCATACAAGGTGATTTTCTGGATTTGTTTTCTCATTTTGACTTTCATAGTTGTGGTCTACCTATGGTGTCAGTTACTGGCCTCTCTCATCTTTTTAAGTGGAAGAACTTGCACAATTGGTGGCTGACTAAATACTTTTTTTTCCCCTCCGTATATTGGTTTAAAAAATAGCATTTCTTTATCTAGCAGCTGTTTAAACGCCTGCAGAGATACACAAAAGTGACTATTTACCTGTAATTTACATCAGTCTGGTGTTGCCATGTAAAATCAACCTGCGAATTTGAAAAATATAGCCACACATTGCTAGATACAGTGAATTTGTACATAAGACTTTCTAAAGCCAGTATTGTTTGAGTTCCATAAGAATAACGCATTCAAGATGAGAAAGGGTGACATTAAGGGACGTGGATGTGGTGGAGCCTGCCAAGGCCGCATGACAGATCCAAAGGTGACTGTATCTTGTTCTAGGTTCCTGTAAAAATTTGGTCAGAGCGCTACACCACTACTGAACCCAGACAAGGATGTTTTGCGTTGGATGGCAGACAAAGGTTCCAGTGTGTTGACAAGCAGCACCACAAAGTCTTCCACATGGTCCAGTCTCAGAAGCCAAGGGCTGGGCCTCTGAATCCTCATCGTTCCTCCCACTATCATGAGTCCCAGGAGACATATGACCCCAATGCTGGCCACTCTGAGGATCTGTTTACGTTCCCTTGTAATTTATCAGGCCTCTCAATGTGCACCATTAAAGAGGGTCATGAGGAGGTGGAGTGAAATGATGCCCAAACATTTGAGCTCCCACGGCCAGGAAAAAGCGACATTGGGGAAGGTCAATTCATGTCTGAAGAAGTGGAGAATAATCATGAGGCACAGTTGCCATCAGGCCAGCCTCCAATCGCAACTCACAAAGAGGGTCAGATTGAGGAATTGGAAGACGACGAGGTCAATGATGAGGCCACTGATCCAACCTGGCATGGTGGCACACGTAGCAAGCACAACAGTGCAGAGAGGGATGGCTCTGTAGCAATAAAACAGGCAAGAAGATATAGTGGTTTTACCAGAGGTAGAACTCAGTCAACTGTCACGAGGAGACTGGTGGCTCTACAGCAGCTAATATTTCTATGAGCCTATGTTTGGGCTCTATCTGGTGAGTAAAATCTTATTAGAGGTATCTCTTAATACCCAGATAAGACCCCATTGCGCTTTTACTTTCCTTCCAGCGTTTTATTGATTATCTCTACCACTTGTAATAACTGCTAAATATATTGTGAGGTCCCCATCACGGCCTCTTTCAGCGTGTATGATACAGACCCCTTGGGGTAATTTTTGGAAACTTTTGTACACTGAGCAATGGTCACATTTCTACTCTCTATCCAGGGCCGTATTTAGAGTTTCTGCTGCCCTAGGCACTTTTAGCTTGCCTCCCCCATTGGTGAGTATGACACTATCGGCAGTGACTTTGGCAAGAATCGCTGTTGTGAAAATAGCCTTTTGCAGCAGATCGGGCAGTTTTTTTGCATCTGCCGCGTAACGGATCACTTACGGCAACACTGCGTTTGGCTTCATTCATTCCCTATGGGATTTGCGGCACTTGCTGTGATCTGGCAAATGCGGTACCATACCTACCAACTCTTGAAGGGAAAGAGGCATAAAGGTTGCGGAGCACGTAGTGCACCGCGGCAAATTTTAGGCCACGCCTCTGACCACACCCATTTCACAACTAGTCACAACTATATCCAAGTCCCAACCACACCCATTTAGCACTGCTGATCACACTGTTTCATATACAATAATTATAACCAAAAAAAAAATATGGCCACACAGTGCTCCATACTGTATAATGACCCCTCATGATGTTTAATACTGTATAATGGCCACACATGATGCTCAATACTGTATAATGGCCACACACGATGCTCCATACTGTATAATGGCCACACATGATGCTCCATACTGTATAATGACCACACAGTGCTCCATACTGTAAAATGACAATACATGATGCTCAATACTGTATAATGGCCACACATGATGCTCCATACTATATAATGACTGCACATGATGCTCCATACTGTATAATGACCCCACATGATGCTCAATACTGTATAATTGCCACACATGATGCTCAATACTGTATAATGGCCACACACGATACTCCATACTGTATAATGACCACACAGTGCTCCATACTGTATAATGACCGTACATGATGCTCAATACTGTATAATGGCCACACATGATGCTCCATACTGTATAATGACCCCACATGATGTTCAATACTGTATAATGGCCCCACATGATGCGCCATACTTTATAATGACCCCACATGATGTTCAATACTGTATAATGGCCCCACATGATGCTCCATAATTTATAAGGGCCACATATGATGCTACATGCATACTGTATAATGGCCCACCCTCCTCCCATCCTGTATGCGTGGCT